>NC_134355.1:488801425-489488925 GCF_048569485.1 Anomaloglossus baeobatrachus
CTCTTACTTTCAATAACTGCTGAAATTTGCCCTGACATGTTAGATATCAGAATCTGAACTACATCCTGACTGATACTAACTAACATTGAGTGAGTACCTAACTATTCTTACTCGCTTTACTCATAACGACTACTCTAATACCCGCGTATTCATTTCCAATAATATGTGCGCTGCAAGTCAATGGGGAAAAACTCGCAAAGTAACGAGTAACCCGAATGTTGCACTATTCGCTACTTGTACGAATAATACAGAATTCGGGTTACTTTGCAAGTTTTTCCCCATTGACTTGCATTGCACACACTATTCAGAATGAATACGCGAGTATTAGACAGTACTCGTTACGAGTATAGCGAGTATGAATAGTTAGGTACTCACTCAACTCTAATACTAACCAATTTTAATCAGTGCTTGGAGTGCATCATAAATTCTGTATTTTTGTTTTTCCATCTGCTTTTTGAAGATTAATCACAGGTTTCAATATGGATTTAAGTTTCTTAATGGGATTAGAATCTGTGGAGTTTCCTGGCCATGGACCCAAAATTATATACTGGTGTTTACTAAGCCACTTAGTTATTTTTTTCTTATGACATAGTGCTCCATCATACTGCAAAAAGCATTGTTCATTACCAAATTGCTCCTATATCATCGGGAAAAGTTGCTCCTAGAGGATGTTTAGATACCATACTTTATTCATGTTTTATGTAAAACTGTGTCTGAGCCCACTCCCCTGGTGAAACGTCACCCCACACATGAATGATCTCAGGCTGCTTTACTGTCGGGATGATACAAGTCTCATGTTGGAGCTTACCTTCTCTTCTCAAAACCGTCATTCCTGAATAAGCCCCAAATAGTTTGAAGGGGGCTTCATCGGAGAACATATTTTAGCAGGAAGTAGAGGGATTGGATTACAGAGAATTGGGGTAAAGTATCCAGGGTAGCTGCTTAAGACAATGACAAGGGTATGTAGAGCTGTCATCAGAGTTAGAAGGGGTATTTTGAGGTTTACCACATATTCTGGCTTGTTACAGATGTGTTGCCTTATACCTTGTTTCAATGTGTGTCTCCTAGTGTTTTTGTTCTGCCTTTACTCTGAATTTACAATGTGCACATTACAATAAGAACAAGGATAATCATTGCATGAACAGGTTTGTCCAACCTTTTGACAGATATTTTTTGTATACAAAAAGGTAACAGTTTCAAAAAAGGACATACATATGGAGAAAACCCTATGTATATATTTACAATGTATATACAAATAAGTAACCAGAGATATAATCACATAACAAAAGCTTTTTTAGTTGTATGTGAACATGTATAGAGATGAGCGGACCCATGGAAGTTCGTATTCTTCTGAACTTTTTTAAAGTTCGGTTTTGGGACCTGGCCTTGACCTGAACTTCATTTGAAGTCATTAAATGGACAGTTTGGGTTCCGCCCACATGCAGCCAGCCATAAACAGATCACTTCTGAGGGAGGGTGGAGGGTTTTTTCTCATTTTTTTGGGTGCTCAGTACATCTGATCACACTGTAGTTACAATCAGTGCTAGCCGTTCAAACACTGCAAGCGGCTTGAAGTGAGCCGAACACCGAGCGTACCCAAGCACAGTGACGCTCACGTGAGTGGTTTGCATTCCTAAAGCACCCAAACTCCGATCCAAACTTTGTTTTCTTGGAATTCTGCCAAACACCAAATAGCGAACTTCAGGTTCGCTCATCTTTAAACATATACACTGGATATTTAATATGCAGAATTTTATGACATACTAGAGGACATGGTTTGAGGGGACTGAAAAAGCCTTGTTGTTGCATAGTGTTGTGTACCCTGAGTGGGTTGGATTTTTTATGTAATTTTCTGGTATTTCCATATTTGTATGTCATCAAACTACACCCAAAGGGTTTTCTTTTTTTAAAGATTAACAAAATTAATAATCTGATAATTTTTCTAATAGCTGAGCTTGATTACAACATGTAACACCATATTTTGTAATTTCCCTTTAAAATGTCCCTACTTTATCACGAATTGTCATGGACTATTAGAAAATACATACATTTATCGTAGTTTAAATTAAATTGACATACATTCCTGCTTTTAAGTTCAGTAATTTGAAATTAGTTAAGTTAATATTTCTCCCAACAGAGCCTGGCAATTGATTAGTGCTGGCATAAAAATAAAATATCCTCACTATATTGTGTATTATATGTTGTGCACAGTTTGTATACGACATGGTAATCATGAACACAATCTGATCTTATATCAAGAGAAGCAATGTGCATATGCATATGCATATTTAAAAACCTGAGTCAGCAGTATCTGCCAAATTTTACAATAATTCCTGATGTTCAATATTGCAAATTATTAAATTGTACTGTCTTCCCCTAGATTCTATAGATCATAGCAAATTCGTTCACTTGTGGTTACCAATACTTTAATATAGTGGTCAATGATGGATGGTGCCCTGCCATTGTGCTGAAGTCACATGAAGTGACTTACAAAAATCTAATTCAGGAAAATCCCAATTTTTTGTAATATTTAAGAAGAATTCAATTTGCTGCAAACAAATGTGCTCATCTTTTCTGAATACTGCATGGACGTCAGCACCAGTGAATAAGAATTACTGTCTTTGTACTGTAACCCCTTCTCCACTCTGACAATATTAATTTTTGTGGTTTTCTTTTGTCCTCTCCCTATTTTAAAAGCCATAACTTTTTTATTTTTCCTTCGACATACTGTATATGCTTGAGGGTTTGCTTTTTGTGGGACCAGTTGCAGTTTTGAATGGCACCATTATGCTACCATATAATGTAGTGAAAAAGGGAAGAAAATTGAAAGTGGGGTGAAATGATGAAGAATCAACAGTCCAGCCATTGTTTTTTATTTTTTTTTCTGGTGTTCATTTTGTAGTCCAAACGAACTGGAAAAAGTGATCAGAGCTCTAGTTGCTGCTGTTAGAGTCAGATGCCGGCATTGTAACACAACCTGCTTTTGCCATTGGTGAAGCGGTTTCAGCTCCTCAGACTACTCCTACATAGACACCCAACATCCCATACAAATATGGCGGATGTCAGGAATAGTTAAGCGATAGCTGCTTGCTAGTTTTGCTTATTGACATTAATTGACATTTATCATTCTTGTGTCTTGTCTTGTTATGTAGTGAGGAGGCATTTGGTCACTTCAGGGATCAGTGCCTGGTTGCATTTGTTACCTCTGCATTATCTATAATGACTTGACTACAGCAGAAGTTAACTTTCACACTAGCTCCCAAATGCATTACTGCTTGTTTAAAGCAGTATAGATGTGCCACACTATCACCATGGCATAGTGCAGCTGTCAAGTTGGTGACTGCTACATTTGTATATTAGAGAAGCAATCGATATGGACTACTTACTGCTACCAATGCTTGACTGATTAGTACCCTGGATGAGAAGGATTAAAAAAGTCCATTTGTTGTATATGCAGCGCTTTTTTGTTCAAATGTTCCAGCCTTCATCAGTATTAATAATACAAGTACAGTACATTTAGCTTAAATGGTTTATCCTCCCTCAGGTACCTGATGAAGGCTCAACCATTTTAGATGAATCTCATACCTGATGAAGGCTCAACCATTTAAGGCCTCTGTCACACGTTCGTGCTCCGGTACGTGTTTGGCAGTTTTCTCACGTACCGGAGACACGTACACATGTGGACCTATGTATTCCTAATGGTTTGGGCACACGTAAGTATTTTGAAACGGAACGTGTGTCCGTTCCGTACTTACGTGTGTCCGCGTGTTTCTCATGCCGACATGTCCGTTTTTCTCCAGCATCAGGGGTGTCACACGGCCCGCACCCGTACCACACGGATGTAGTGTGGATGCGGTCACGTGTGACACGCGCCGGAGAAACACGTGTCATTATTTTAAAACAAAAAAAATCACATACTCACCTCCACCAGCCCTGCAGAATCTTCCGCTGCAAACAGTTGCTGCCGACCGCCACTCATTATGAGTGTGTTAAGGAGAGGTGGGCGTGATGTCACGGGCGCTAATCTCCGCCCCTCCGCTCGGCCGGAAGCAGCATCAGTGGGGAGTGGGCAGGGCTGGAGCCGAAGATCAGTACCCTGGACAGCAGCAAGGACCACGGGAGTATTCAAATTACCGGTTCTCCGTGTGTTATCGTGGATAGCACACGTACAACACACGTGGCCCGCACGTACCGGAGACACGTACTTACCAAACGCAACACGCAGAAAAAATACGTGTCTCGTGGCACGTGCGTGATTTTCACGTATGTGTGAGAGAGGCCTTAGGTAAATTGCGTACCTGATGAAGGTTCAACCATTTCAGGTGAATCATGGACCTGATGAAAGCTCAACCATTTTTGGTGCTTCAAGGACCTAATGAAAGCTCAACCATTTTAGGTGAATCATGGACCTGATGAAGGCTCAACCATTATAGGTGAATTGCATACCTGATGAAAGTTCAACCATTTTAGGTAAATCATGGACCTGATGAAAGCTCAACCATTTTAGGGGAATCATGGACTTGATGAAGGCTCAAACATTTTAGCTGAATCACATACCTGCTGATGGCTTGGCCATTTGCGATTTAACTAGTTTCATGTGCACTATTAAGAAAAAAGACTATTGGATCCAACTGCTTGACTGTTTCAGTTTGCCTGATCTTTTTCAGGATATTGGTTACTTTACTTATTCTACAATAACATTGAAAAAAGTCCATAAAAAAGACGTGACCATTTGAGACTAAACACATTGCATATATATTATTAATAAACAAGATTATTGATCCAACTTCTGGACTTCTATCTTCTAGTTACTACTTTAATAAGCATCGGCACCATTGAGTTTTCCATGATATAGATTATTTCTGCATACAGACTGATAACCTCATTGAATGGTTCTTTCTCTCAGATAATGGTGGTGTGAGGCTCTAAATATGCACGAGTGCAAAGTCTACAGTGGACTTGTGCCAACCTCATACACAAATACTTAGGGAGGACCTAAAACCCGTCTGCGGCTGCAATTTTGTTTAAGAAAATATTGGGCAGCCACAGATGAATGATTTGACTAAGTAGTATTATCTAGAAATTAAGGAACAGAAGTACCTTTATTGCCACCAGAAAGGACTTGATATTGTAGCAAAAGTTTTATTCAAACTTCCATGTTGTGAGATTCTGGCATATGGAGTGGGATCCCACAATCCTCACAGCTGGGTACATAATCTGGCCGGGCAGCGCTGTGTACTTAAGTGTGAACTCTCATGATAAAATGCATGATTTTTTTGCATTGCCAGTGATTGAAGCTGCGGTACTGGAATCTTACAACATGGATGTTTGGACCCATTCTTTGCTAAACAGTCAGATCGTTTAGGGTGGCATTTTGGGCACTTCTGTTCATTTTTTGCTTTTAAAGTTATTTAGTAAAATCATGAGTCTGCTGCTGCCCGATACTAGACAGGTATTTGGTACTTTTTAAAGGGATTCTGACATGTAAAACAAATCTATTAACCTTCAGATATGGGATTAATCTGCAGGTTAATAGGGTTCTGACAGTGTAAGGCTGCTGCACTTAGAGCCCCACTGCTGGAAGCACAAATGATCTTTATTCCTTCTTGCAGCCTTGGATTTTCAGTCATAGGGGCGGTTTCAGTCACTGTTCACAGCATAGCAAGTGACTGAAGTAGCCATGCCTCCGTTATTGACTGACAGCCGACTCACCACTGTACAGAGCCAGGTGTCAGTCAGTATGGGGGGCGTGGCTACAGTTGTAGCTCACTATTCACTAAGCGTTGACTAAAACAGCGAAAGCTGCGCTGCTATTACTGCAAGCGCAAGGCTGCTGGGAAGAATAAAGATAATTTCCTCTGGGTAGCAAGGCTGTCATTGTAGTGTCCGCATGGTGTCATAACACTATCAACCTGCAGATTAATCTTACATCTTTAGGTTATTAGAGTTATTTTACATGGCAAACTTTTTATTGGCTTTAAATTTGTGCTTGTAGTTTCATAAAGAACTTAAGTTGTGCTGTTTTCTGTCTCACAGCATCACTACAGCACCAATAGGAGGCATAATCTTTACAATTAATAAGGAAGGACCTTATTGCGATTATGTTTTTAATTACGTTTTTTCCTTTTTTTTCTAATTAGTAGTTAGACCACCAAAACTTAATATCTTGACTAGTTTACTACTATTACCAAACCCTACAGGAAGAACATTGACCTGTATTGGTAGAGCATTGACATATTTGAACTTGCTGAATTATTTAAGGCTAAGTTCACACATCAGTTTTTTCCAGTCAGGCACAATCCGGTTTGTGCCTGATGCAACGAATCCGTCTCAGATTGTCAAAAAACTGATGCAACGGATCCAGTAAAAAACGGATCCGGTTTTTTTTTTTTATGCTGAGAGAGAGAGAGAGAGACCCCATCATCACCGCACACACGCAGGCACTCCCGCACCACCATCACCGCACACGCAGGCACTACCTCGCACGCATTATCACCACACAAGCCGGCACTACCCCGCACGCATCATCACCGCACATGCCGGCACTGCCCCGCACGCATAATCACCGCACACGCAGGCACTCCCGCACGCATCATCACCGCACACACCCCGACACTACCTCAGTGATGTCCCCGCTGACAGCACGACTTCTTTCAGTTTCTGCGTGGAGCTGATAGAGTGCGGCGGTGTTCTACTGCCGCTCCTGTCAGCTTCATGTAGCAGAGCTGATAGTGCTCGCAGGACCTCGGTGGATTACGTCGGACCTGGAGGGGTATTTGGGGATTTTAATAAAATGGTGAAAGAGGGTGTTTTTTGTCTTTTATTCCAAATAAAGTATTTTTTTAGGTGTATGTGTTTATTTACTTTCACTTACAGGTTAATCATTGGGGGTGTCTCATAGACGCCTGCCATGATTAACCTCTTATTACCCCGATTGAACTGCACCAGGGCAATTCGGGATGAGCCGGGTAAAGTCCCGGGACTGTCGTATCTAATGGATGCAGCAATTCTGGGCGGCTGCTGGCTGATATTGTTAGGCTGGGGGGCTCCCCATAACGTGGAGCTCCCCATCCTGAGAATACCAGCCTTCAGCCGTGTGGCTTTATCTTGGCTGGTATCAAAATTGGGGGGTACCGCACGCCGTTTTTTTTAAATTATTTATTTATTTTACTGAACAATATAGACCCACCCACTGGCGGCTGTGATTGGTTGCAGTGAGACAGCTGTCACTCAGCGTGGGGGCGTGTCTGACTGCAACCAGTCATAGGCGCCTGTGGGCGGGGAAAGCAGGGAATACGAGATTGAATAATGGTGGGGCCAGCATTTTCAAAAGAGGAGAAGCCGCCAACAGTGTGACAGCCGCGCCGGTGATGAGTGAGTGAGTGAGTGAGTCAGTGAGTGAGAGAGTTTGAGAGAGAGTGAGTGAGTGAGTGATTGATTTTCTGACAAGCAATGAATTTATATCACTTCTGGGCATGCTTGGAAGTAAAAACCGGATACGGTACATGCTTCCGGAGTTTGAAGCATGCCACCGTGTCTGGCTCGCATAGACTTTCATTATGCACCATTCCGCACAGCGCTGCACCCGGCGCTATGCAGTTTTTTGCCGCTGGCAACAAACGTTCCTCTCTGCATCCTGTGCAGCCGCCGGAGTGACGATTTTTGACGCATCCGGCAAAAACCGGATCAAACGCAAGTACATGCGGCAAATTCCGGCGCTAATAAAAGTCTATGAGGAAAAACCGCAACCGTCGACAAAAAAAACATATGCGTTTTTCCCGCAAAGCGACGGATTGTGCCGCACAGCAAAAACCTAATGTGTGAACATACCCTAAGTGTGAACACTGCAAAAAACAGATTGTGGACAATACAGGGTTATTTCTCAAATTGTTGATGGTTCTTTGGAGAATGCAAGAGCAGTCAGAGACAATCAGGTCACTTTGACCAGAAATTGTTGACTTATGTAGCCTTCAGGACATGGATGAGCAATAGAAGTGCCTACTAAACAATACTGTGCTTCTTGTGTACCATATATTTCCCCAGTGCTAGAAAGAGTACAAGAACAATGGCACATTTTCTAAGTTATAATAAATTTTTCTGACAAAAAGGTTTGAAAAGATTTATAACTGTTACTGTTTTACAATTTTTGGAGACTTTAATTAAGGAGATTAGTTGTATATGAGTCTCTATTTGCATTTCTCAATGGAAACAAAACATGCACATTTTTACATCCTGTTGGATGTAGTTACCTGGTCTTCTTAAAGTGATGCAGTACCTACCATACTAAAGGATTTAGCATTTAGCCAGACAAACCCTGCACTGTGCTGAGGAGGGGCAAATATTCCCAAACAGCTGTCTTCAGAACCATGTCTTTTTGAACTAGTATCCCTTCTCATATTTCAAGGCTCATTAAAGGAACACTAAAAATGAATAAGTAAGGCAAACATGAAATAATTTCTGCAAGAGCCAAACGGTCAATCTTGTGGAAATATTGTAAAGAAGGGTCAATTGTTTTGCTATCATGGCTTAACTACATTTTAGCCTACTGCAAACAGGGCACAACATAGAGTCTTCAGCTGCAGTTTGTTATCGTGAAGCCACACATGACAGTGAGGAAGACTCCATTGGTGAGCTACTGAGATATGCAGAGATTTCATTTATGCCTCTAGAAAGGGTCAAAAATGGAGAAGATGAATCCTTTCCCAATATGTGACATACATGTATTTCACATGTTGGGTACTAGTGTATAGAATGGGCTCAGGAGCTAATCCTGCTCCATGCATGACCGAAGCCAACTGTGTTATACAGCCTCTAACAGTAGTGAGCAGAGCAAACTCCAATCTCTGTTGTTTTAATCCTTAGATGCCGCTGTTAAAGGGTTGGTTGGGGGTTTTGTTAGTTGTAGCAGAGGCTGCTATTTGGCTGCAGCACAGCCCTGTGTTCTTCATTTGCACTCCAACCGCAACGTTAGTGCAATACAGTAATAACCATACTTTTCCTTCAAGCATCACAAGCACTGATATTGTCACAGGTTCTGTCAACCAAACTTCTTTACTTGTCGACTTCAAAAGCAGTTTTTGATCTTGTCTGAGGCTGACACATTCTTGTTTCCCAAAGGGGTTAAAATTAGCAATGGATAAATCGTACATTTTACTGTCAGACCACTTCCCTGGTACTTGGGTTCCCATTCAGGTCCTTAAGCTCCTCATCCTCTCCTTCAGCCTTATTGTTCATGGCAGAAACAATAGTCTTCCCGGTCAGTCAGGCCCTACTCTTCTCTCAAGGGCCCACTGACCTTCTACTGACTGAGGAGGTTCGTTAGATATCAGCTAGGGAATGGCCACCACCCGGGCCACGCTGCATGGCTGGCACCCAGATTCGACCCAGAAGGTCACTCCTAATTAAAGTTGTTGGGGTTTTCCTGCATGACGTCTCCCACAGATGCAGTCTGTTCCTCTCGCTCAGGGACTCGCCTGACACTAACTGACTCCTTCACCATTATTTTTCAAACTAAGCCCCTCCCCTTCACTAACTCTCTCTAAACTAAGAGTACCAGGGAAGCAGCTTACACAGCTTAGTGCATTTAAACACATCACACTATAACATAAACTTTAAACATTGCATTTCATATACAGTGTATTTGCAGGCTTGGGGCCGAGCCTTACACCCCCTTACACTGCTATGAATTGCTAACAGTGGAGTTAGTTGGTCAGTTCAAGGGGTTTTCTTTTACTAGCCAATTGAGTGTCTGTGAAGCAATTGTGGGGTGCCGATGCTGTTTCAATAACCTGAGCACGGCTGAAGGTTTCTGTCACCATCGCCTTTGTGCTTCTATGAATCCAGCTCAAGTATTGAAGTGTTTATGTATATCGCCACCATTGTTTTCATAGACATACAACTGTAGTGGTGGTAAAAATATATATAAAATATAGATCTATCTATTTAGCTATCTATCTATCCATCTAATTATATGTATATACATATAAATAACGTGTAAATTCTAATTTTCCAGATCATAAAATAAAAAAATTAAAAAAAAAAATCACATTTGGCATTGCCGAGTCTGAGCTATCAAAGTTTTACATTACTTAACTAATTTAAAATATTTTAAAAATGCAAGAATTGCTGTCTTTTGGTCACGTCATCTGATCATTTACATATCCATGGGTCTTGGACACACTGGAAGAATACACATAGAAGTTGCTGATATGCTTATTAATAAGGTAAATTTTAATTCCCATATTATAATATTTTGTCCATAGTAAGATGTTTTCTCCTAAAGAAACTCTCCATTTTGACAGAAATCACATTAAAAATCAAATTAACTCAAATTAAAATGTTTTCATAATTTGCTTGTCATGTGGCCCTACATTTCACAGTGTCGTGATCATTGGAAATAATACCATACGATATTTGACATATGTCCAGTCATAACGCAAAAATTGTTTTTGGTGAGTTGCTCCGCACTGTCTTTGCTTTCTTTGGGGTGATTGGTAGAGTCCCACATGAAAATGCTTTCAGTCACGGTCCCTTAAGCATGTAAAGTAGAAATGATGGATTATCATTTTATGCACAGAGTATCAGCTGGACAAACTAGCTCTTTATCATATTTAAATGGAAGTTACTGAAAGAATGAACAATCACAGTGGTGTCACTCCTAGAATAACTGCAAAGATACAACATAACTGTACCTTCTGAATGGTCATTGTAGAAAAAAAAAGAAAAGCAAACAAATAAAGACCAAACAAAGAGTGACAAGCCGTCGTGGACACTGGATTAGTTATAGATGAGACAAGAAGTGTATGATGAAATTAATGTCCTACTGTCAACTTTTTAGATTTCATTTTTAAGGAGAATGGACCAGAAATCAATTGCCCCGAACCTCAACTAGTTCAAGAAACCAGGCTTTCATTTGTTTTACTGCTGGCTTTCATATAGAAAGTGCAGCCAAGCACAGTATGGAACGTTCATTGGTAGTCATTATTACCTGTGATATTTGAACACTTAAGGTAAAGGTCAAAGGTGCATAGAATTGATTCTTGAAGACATTTTGCAGTAATGTATTTTGCACAATATGTAGGGCTATGAGATCTTCCGTTATTCTATTTGTTTTGTAGAAAATAAATATGAAAGTTTAAAAAGGAAATAAAATAAATCAATAATTCAAAATGAAATAGAGTTTCCATTCAAGACTGCAAAGTGTCCAATCCACTAACAGGAAATATAACAAAAAATTGAAATGTTATCACCATGTTTGAGATCTGTTACATAATAGGAATAGGTTTGGTGTTTGCGTTACCTTACCAAGACAAAATCTAAAATAATGATAGAAAATCTCTGATAAATCGGTGCTGCGTCTCCAGTTTTTTGCAATCATTGCCTCTGTTATTGACTTTAGCATTTGAACTTTATTCCCTATACGTTTTGGGCCATTTTTTAAAAAGCCTTTCTTTTTAAAGTCTTTTTTTTTAATTTGCCCTCTACAACTTTGCTTATCCAGATCTTTTCAACGATTCAAGAAAAGCGGCTTTTACCAAATGTCACATTTTTTTGCCAAATATCCCTCCAGTTCTTTTAGTTTTTAGATGGATTTTTTTTTTCATTTTGGTGCAGTTGATAGCTAACATGCAACATTTTAAGGAATTATGTATATTTCTGCACTAAAAAGTTACAAAAGCAGTTGAAGACAATTATAGTTTTTTTTATTTTGTACATGAACAGCGTGCACAATTATTTAGAATTTAATGCTAGTATACAAGCTGTACACTAAGTACTTTACATTATATCAGTGTCATATCTTCAGTGTTATCCCATGAAGATATGCAATAAAGTGTTTACAAAAATGTGAGGGGTGTACTCACTTTCGTGGTATACCTTATGTCAATGAGCTGTTCCAGGCTATTGGCAGGACACTGGTCTGAATGAGATTTTTTTTTAAATAAAAAGTGGCATTAAGAGTGTGAAACATGTAACTAACACTGCATGGGAGAACTTTGTTTTATTACAAACACATTTGCTGCAGCTCTCACAGCTGTGCTATATTGCAACAATATTGTAACCCTGTCTGCCTGTGAGATGGAGGCTGAAGCTGAGAGGAACCTGCCAATGTGTCAGTTATAATCACACAGATCTGCAGCGAGACTAGAGAACGGCCATCACATATCACATTGGTAATGCTTCCTTCTATTAAAAATCAGCACTGGAAGCAGATTTCTATGTAGATCTGTGTCCGAATCATAGTCTGGAACAGCTTGTTTGCATATAAGAAAAACAGTTCTATCTCTGGTATAAGACATTGGATCATAGATATCAAGATGTAATTTTATTCAGCTTCCTATGACCTTAATGCCCATATAGATGGTTAGTAGGGTAATCCTATTGACAAATTCCATTTAAACTCTGCTTTTGTTATTGCTTGCAGAGGACATACTGTATAACACTAATATACAGTGATTTTCGTGCCAACAATATCTGTATGGTTTTATATTAAGTTTATGGTGATGATTAACAATATGACTTCAGTTTTGCTAGATTGGCTCTAGTTTCTTAAATATTTAATAGTTAGTTGATTAATGCAACACGATTGAAGAGCATTCAGAATTGCAAAAATATTATTTTCATTACAACTAGAATGTAAACAGTCTAAAATCATACAAAAAAAATAAAAATATGTAACAATGACAGGAAAAAGTAATATATGATTTGATTAATACAATAATTAGCTATTAATTGTTATTAATGTCAATGCTTCAAAAATCACTTAATACAATTTCCTTTTATATGTGACATCATGTGTATGTCCAGTCTGCCATCATGTGTATGTCCAGTCTGCCATCATGTGTATGTTCCATCTGCCATCATGTGTATGTCCTGTCTGCCATCATGTGTATGTTCCATCTGCCATCATGTGTATGTCCTGTCTGCCATCATGTGTATGTTCCATCTGCCATCATGTGTATGTCCTGTCTGCCATCATGTGTATGTTCCATCTCCCATCATGTGTATGTCCCATCTGCCATCATGTGTATGTCCAGTCTACCATCATGTGTATGTCCAGTCTGCCATCATGTGTATATCCCATCTGCCATCATGTGTATGTCTAGTCTGCCATCATGTGTATATCCCATCTGCCATCATGTGTAAATCCCATCTGCCATCATGTGTATGTCCCATCTGCCATCATGTGTAAATCTCGTCTACCATCATGTGTATGTCCCATCTGCCATCATGTGTATGTCCCGTCTACCGTCATGTGTATGTCCCATCTGCCATCATGTGTAAATCTCGTCTGCCATCATGTGTATGTCCCATCTGCCATCATGTGTATGTCCCGTCTACCGTCATGTGTATGTCCCATCTGCCATCATATGTATGTCCCATCTGCCATCATGTGTATGTCCCGTCTGCCATCAGGTGTGTGTCCTGTCTGCCATCAGGTGTGTGTCCCGTCTGCCATCAGGTGTGTGTCCCGTCTGCCATCAGGTGTGTGTCCTGTCTGCCATCATGTGTATGTCCCTTCTGCCATCAAGTGTATGTCCAGTCTGCCAACATGTGTATGTCCAGTCTGCCATCAGGTGTGTGTCCTGTCTGCCATCATGTGTATGTCCCGTCTGCCATCATGTGTATGTCCAGTCTGCCATCATGTGTTTGTCCCGTCTGCTATCATGTGTATGTCCAGTCTGCCAACATGTGTATGTCCCGTCTGCTATCATGTGTATATCCCATCTGCCATCATGTGTATGTCTAGTCTGCCATCATGTGTATATCCCATCTGCCATCATGTGTATGTCTAGTCTGCCATCATGTGTATATCCCATCTGCCATCATGTGTAAATCCCGTCTGCCATCATGTGTATGTTCCATCTGCCATCATGTGTAAATCTCGTCTACCATCATGTGTATGTCCCATCTGCCATCATGTGTATGTCCTGTCTACCGTCATGTGTATGTCCCATCTGTCATCATATGTATGTCCCATCTGCCATCATGTGTATGTCCCGTCTGCCATCAGGTGTGTGTCCTGTCTGCCATCAGGTGTGTGTCCCATCTGCCATCAGGTGTGTGTCCTGTCTGCCATCATGTGTATGTCCCTTCTGCCATCATGTGTATGTCCAGTCTGCCAACATGTGTATGTCCAGTCTGCCATCAGGTGTGTGTCCTGTCAGCCATCATGTGTATGTCCCGTCTGCCATCATGTGTATGTCCAGTCTGCCATCATGTGTATGTCCCGTCTGCTATCATGTGTATGTCCAGTCTGCCAACATGTGTATGTCCCGTCTGCTATCATGTGTATATCCCATCTGCCATCATGTGTATGTCTAGTCTGCCATCATGTGTATATCCCATCTGCCATCATGTGTATGTCTAGTCTGCCATCATGTGTATATCCCATCTGCCATCATGTGTAAATCCCGTCTGCCATCATGTGTATGTCCCATCTGCCATCATGTGTATGTCCCATCTGCCATCATATGTATGTCCCATCTGCCATCATGTGTATGTCCCGTCTGCCATCAGGTGTGTGTCCTGTCTGCCATCAGGTGTGTGTCCTGTCTGCCATCATGTGTATGTCCCGTCTGCCATCATGTGTATGTCCAGTCTGCCAACATGTGTATGTCCCGTCTGCTATCATGTGTATGTCTAGTCTGCCATCATGTGTATCTCTCATCTACCTTCATATCTCTCCTCCATCACCTTCATATCCTGATGGAGCCTCTAGCTTTTTTCCTCGCTAAAGTCTCCAAAGTTATCTGGAAATCTGTTAAAATGTCTATGAAGATAATGCATTTTTATGCTTAAAATAGCTCCCCCATTTCTTCAGTTAGTGAACATATCTTGCACCAATTCTTCATAATTTCCTGCTCTGTGATTACCCAAGTAGTTCTTCACAACAGAGACAAAATTATTTCAGGCCAAAGCTTTAATGTTATTCATACATGTGGTAAGATTGGAATCGTTCATGAGTTTACAAATATGAGGATCATCAAAGACTCCAGCTTTTAGTTTTTCCATGCTCAGTCCAGGAAATGATCTACAAATATACTTGAGGCAATTACCCGATTTATTCAAACCCTAACAAATTGCTTCATTAATCCTAGCTTAATATGAAGCGGTGTGAGAATAATTTTGTTCTTGTTCACCAGCATCTTGTTGATGATATTTGCAGCACCAACAATCATTTCTTCCCTTGTAGGCAATGACACTATAGTCCAATGACCTTGCTTTGCTCTGCTGTCCCAGAGGCACATAATGCATGAGCATTTTGTGAATCCAGATTGATGTACAAGCAAGAAGTTCACTATCTTCGGGTCAGAACATATCAACCACTGATGTTCATAATAACGGATTTTTGTAATACGATTTTTACATTATCATATTCATCCTTAAATTTTGTTGAGTGAGGAATAGGAAGAGACGCATAATGGTCACCATTGTGCAAGAGAACACATTTCAAGCTTCTAATGGAGTGGTCTATGAAAAGCCACCAAGCCACCAGTCTTCTGCTCAATATTACATTAGTCCCATTTGAAGTACAATTCCTGGCATATCATTGTAGTATACAAGTTTTTCCTCTCAGGTGAAATATGGGAGAATCCTCTCTTTTCTTGTCCAATAGGCTGTAATTAAAACTTCCGCCTTTATAATATTTTGTTCATTAAGTCTGTATGCTAAAAGTTCTGATGATTGCTTGGATAGATTTTTGTCTCGAATCATATCATAATCATAATCATATCATAATCATAATTTAGTTATTTTGGCCAAATGATTGACCGTCCCTAAAATTCACTTCCACTGCTACTATTTGCCATACACTCCAATCCCTGCCTCTCTTCAGTTGACAGTCTGGTAAATACTGATATGGGAACTTCATTGCCATGTGAAATAGGTTGTTTTG
The DNA here is from genome assembly GCF_048569485.1 of Anomaloglossus baeobatrachus. Classification (NCBI taxonomy): domain Eukaryota; kingdom Metazoa; phylum Chordata; class Amphibia; order Anura; family Aromobatidae; genus Anomaloglossus; species Anomaloglossus baeobatrachus. Next base: position 488,817,321 of record NC_134355.1, read on the forward strand.
CTGATTCCAAGTCAGGATAATCCCACCGAGCTTTCTTATAATGGTTAAAGCCTTTAATCTTTAGAAAATAAAAATAACAATCATCATGGTGGTTTTTCGGGTTATCTCTATACCATGGTGGTTTTTCGGTTCTCTCTATACTATTGGCACACCAAAGTTTACAACTTTTTTTCACCATTTGTCTACTGTCGTCGATTCTCCACACGTTTTTCCAACCATATGTGGAACCCAAGTCTTATCCTGGTCTCCAAGCTGTACTTCAAAATAAGTGACGTATACTCGATGAAAAGTCTGTGACATTTCGTCTTTGTTTTTATACGATGCACTCTTCACAGATTTAGCAGCATACATCAGGATTGTTGATGCGGGCTCTTCTTGATGAAGTCATAGTTTTTACATGTATTTATATACTTATTAAGTCAGAACCTTTGGGGTATAAACCAAGACTGAGTTAAAAAACTTTTACTGTAACCAACTTTCTTCCTCAGTAGAATTCCGGCTTCAAAAAGATGCTTTTATAGCATTGTAGGCCTACAAATTGACATACAAAATAATTATGTGTGATATTTAATTACTTAAGACACTGTTAGAAAGCCAAAAAACAGACCAAAAGCTATTGGATTTGTTATCACACACGTTGCATTTACTGAATGCATTATTTTCATGGATGTCTATTAACTCAAAAACAAGAGCGAATCCAACAAAAGGAGTTGGACTTTTTAATTCAGCACCATCAAAATACCCTAAATTCAATAAAAAACCTTGGCACCTGAAGTCTTTTGTTTTGTAGACCTTTGAATCAATAGTGTTTTATAGTGCATTTGTGATCCACACTTTTGACAGAAGATTAGCTCCAAAGTGAGAAAGAAACTGGTCGTCTTCCTGTTATATGTTTATATTAATATTTGGCCCACTAGGACATTTTCGGTTGCTTTGTTAGGCCAGTCCTACTCTGGTACTGCAATTTTTTTTTTTAAAACCTATTGCCTACTGCCTATATATGTCTAGTATATGGTGAAGTGGCTTTGACTAATTCCACCTATAGCAACATAGATTGTCTTCTACTAACATAGTTAATAGATTTTATTTAGGATGGATATTAACCATAATGGAGATGGTTTGGAGAATGTCCTTCTTTGCCTGAAGCATGATGTCACTTTATGAAATGTACTTTTTTTAAATGCCCTGAACTATTTCATTTACTGCCAAGATTTTGAAAGAACGGTGATTCAGTGCTTTGGTAAAAGTACAAATATGTAGCTTCATTGGGAGGTCTCAATCAGAGCTGCTGACAACATGAAAGGGAAAACATGCCATAATGTAGACATAGAGCGGAATATAGTCAGGAGGGCTTTTAACCACAATTGGTGAAATTTGCTTTCCCCAGGACATTCATTCTAAAACATTTTGTTTTTCACAGCACTGTTTTATGTGTTGCTCATGACACCATTTGTTATATATTTCAGGAATATGACTGAAATTGGACAATAAAGAAACCAAATTGAGGGCACATAATTTTTAGAGAGCAGAAAATCTTCATGGTTAAATTTGAATCCTATAATTTATATTATGTTGGAGAAAGAACAAATGGACATTTATTACAATTTCTCATTGTTTCACTCTGGGATGTGGTTTGGTTTGCTTTATTATGTGGTCGTCCATGGCTGTTTCCTTTTATCAAAAACAATTTAGACTTTTTCTAGTATGCATTCAAATTGGACATTTTAGAAAATTAGCTAGGACCCCAGGTGCACAAGCTATATCCGGACGCTCCACAAAATGGCAAATCATTTGGGCCCCGATTCGTCATGCAGTTTTTCCTAGAATTTTGGTGTAAAACTTTAAATTTTGGAATTTTTTCATGCAACTCCTTTTTATGAGAGTCCTGGGAAAATTCATCAACTTGTTAAGAACCGTATGGTGTTTGGGTGTGACAGGATGGGGTAAAGCCCCTGACAAATTCATTTTAATGTATGCCACAAAAGTAGTACAAATTGTGACAAAAATGCACCCAAGCCCTTGACTGGCATACATTTCTGGTGGTGGCACATGGCAGGTGAAAAATGCAGTAAATTCTTTAATTGGGGCACTCCTCTTACTATAGCATTCTCTTCATTAAGACTGGCATACAAAACGCAGATTTAAAAGGGTAATCCGGGACTATTGTATATTTTTTTACTATGGAATTAAAAAATATCAGGCAGGAAGTTGCTAACTACCTGCCTGTTCTACCAGGTTCAAGCTCAGAGCGGTCATGGACTTAAGTCAGCGATTCTGTTGGTTCTTCTTTTCTGGTCTGTTCTATTGACAGGGCATGATTACCGACGTCATGCTGACTGACAGCTGGTTCCTCTGCATTTTGTGGCTCTCTGATAATATTACAGAAACCTGCTGACAGATTCTCTTTAAGTCGCAAAGTGTAAAAATCTTAAATTAAAGTGTTCGGCTATTTTGATTAATTTGGCGCCAAAAACAGCTACTAATAACACAAGACAAAAATGAAAAGTGACTTAGAAAAGCACAAATGATGAATCTGGGCTAATCTGTTTTAGAAAGGAATCCATTTGTGCAATATTCTGATCAATTTTAAACTGCCTTTTGTAATCCTTGCTAATGAGCTCTTGTCACTGGGATAGACTATGTCTAGGTATACATTTGTGTTCATATTAGTAGATTTACATGTATTGTCTTATGGTCTGTTTACACTTCAAGATTATTGTGTACAAGCATTTCTAAAAATGGCTGCCAATCATAAGGCAAACAAGCAAAATGCTTGTTCGTTGGATGAAATGATCTCTTCTGCTGCAAAAATTATTATCATTCTTGAAAATGCAACATCCTGTGTAAACAGAACTAGCACTATGAAGAATAATGGTAGCCAACTACAGATTATCATTGTGCATCTGAATATCAGTCTGTCTGTCTGTCTAAACAGGGAAAGAATAATAATGGGTAAACATATCTGGTATTTGATCGACCATCAGGATGCTTGGGTACTCGTGGAGCTTGTCTGAATATCATGGATTCATGAAATAGCGAACACAAAGCACAGGCTTACATCACTGAATTATGCAAGCAGGCACCCCAGTGCAGAATGGCTCTCACTGGGGGTCAAAACATTTTGGATGTACATTGTAAAAAAACAAACAAAACTTTCCTTCGCTTTCCTGAAAATGCTCTGTTTATGGCTGGCTGCATGTGGGCGGAGAGACGAACTGCTCAATCAGTGACTTCCATTACTGTATACTTGTTACTCAAGCTGAGCCCATTCAGGCATCTAACCAGCTCAACTCTAGTAATAAAGAGCACTCAGGCATTGCAGCGATCACTCATCAGTTTCATGATCACGGTGATCACTCATCATCATGTTGCAGGGTTCCCTGTATTTTGATACCAGTGCAGATAAAGCAGACAGCTGGATATTGCAGCCCTCAGCTGTGTGCTTTATCTTGTTTGTCTATCGAAATAGGAGGGAACCCAGCTGTGTTTCTTTTAATTATTTAAATAAATAATTTTAAAATATGGCATGGTGTTCCCCAAAATTTTGATACCTAGTATCAAACAGCTGGGGGCTGGTATTCTCAGGTGGGGAGGTCCATGGTTATTGGACCCTTTGCAGCCTAAAAATAGCAGTCTGCAGCCACCCCAGATTTGACGCAAATGGAGCGGTGGCAATCAGGGTAATATAAATGGTTAATGACAGCTGTGTTTTGTCAACAAATCACAGCTTCCATGATGCCCTGGATTAGTAATGGGTAGAGGTATAGGAAACCTCCATTAATAATCATGTAAGTACAAAGAAATAAACACAAAACAGAGAAAAATCCTTTATTTTAAAAAAACAAATAAACAAAGAAACCCTACTATCTTTTTCTAATTTATTAACCACCAAAACTTCCCTGCAGGTCCGACGAAAGCCACACCACGACATCTCATGACAATTCTGGCTTTGCTACATTCTGAAGTCGCAGTATGTGGTCACTTGATGTGACTGATCACTCTGGCATCCGGGACACACTGATGGAGCTGCAACTTTGATCGGTGACATCAGTGAGTTTACCTGAGGTTACAGCTGACAGTTACCATGTACCCCAGCTGTGACCTCAGGTGAACTCACCTCAGGTGAACTCATTGAACTCACCTCAGATGAACTCATTGAACTCAATGCTGGATTACAGATTAGGCTATGTGCTCACTTTGAGTATTTGATTGCAGAAATTTCAGCACCAAATCTGGATATCATGCCAAAAAAAAAAGATGCAAACCTAACTGAACTGAACATCTGAGGGTTCGGTCATCTCTATTCGCTAGTGTTTCCACCTCCATCTGGGCTTCAACAGCCTGCCATTTTTCTGGATTTGCATTAATCAATTCTCCAAAATTTCTGATTTGCTAAAGTCTGCAATTTTTAGGAAATTCTCAAATTATTTGATTTGTTTAAAACTAATCAGCTCCAGCTTACTACAAAGGCATTTATGCAATGACTTCTATGGCAAATTCTAAAGGGTACCCAGACTTTCAAGCACAACTGTAGCAATAAACAATGGATAGCTTCAATATACAGAATTAGCAGAATGTCTAATAGAAAAATGTGTGACACGAGAAGGAACTGCTGAACACCGTCATGTTGTTCACTTAGCTTTATGTACAGGCTCCCATATCTAGTCACCAGAGCGCTTTTAGGTCTGACAGCTCTGAATTATAACTGTTGTGGGATCTTATCTCATTAACTGAAAGGAGAGAATAAAGCATCAGACAATCATAAAAATAATTTGGCACTGGGAATCCACTTAGGAGCAGCTGTCAAACAGGTTGGAAGATAAACTTCTGAATAAAAAGAATAGAGGGCTTTGGTGTCAAGGCATATGCTTTCTGCACATTATAGACTTCTTAATGATATGAAGTGCTTGTGTTTATGCAGAACAGCCAGACACTCCATATATGATATTGATTATACCTTAACCCCAATTTAGTAGAGTCTTGCTTCTGCTCCTAATCAGATATTGCAGCGGCATTTTTAAACGTCCCTTAATGCCAAGACATATTTTATCTCCGAAGGCTGTAGATAGGGGCTTTGTCTTGCTTCTCCTTGTGGCTGTGAGCCCAGGTTTAGGACACTGAGGTCCCTTTGGGGCTTTTCCCTGGCAGACTCCATCCAGAAATTTAAAACATACATCTTTATCACGCTGCTTTTGTCAGACAGCATTAGATAATTAATTGCCCATTTGTCAGCCATGCACTGAAGATGTAAAAACCCCAAACACAATCAGGATAAATATAGATGCTCTCAAAAGACATTTTATGCTGTCACACGGCTCGAGCAAGCATATTTTAACTATTAAATGAGGCTCATTATTAATTACATGTAATGTTAATTAATTACCAGCCTCTGTGTCTTGAAGCCTGTCTATGACTTTCAATTTGGTTAAAGAGCTAATTGGCAAGCATGCGGAGCACCTCGCTCACATAGCTGGCTAATTGTTATTAATGATGCTTTATACTGGCCTACCTGTGTGCCATTTAATCAAAATAATCATGTGTACAGTTTATGCCTTATATAACTCTCACAATAAAAAGTTCAATTGAATGTAAAATTTGTAATGGATTTTTAAATGGAGAAATGGTTTAGTTCTATTTTGATACATCTGTTAGCGCCTGTTAATTAATGGGAACTTGTCACCATGAAAATGCTGCCCAATCTGCAAGCAGCATATTGTGGAGCAGGTGGAGCCGAGTAGATTTAGGCCCTTTTCAGGCTCATTTAATTAGATACAAGCAACACACATCGGTATGGTTATACTTGTGTCATACGTGTGTCTGTGTGACATCTGTTTTTGCATACATGTGACATCAGTGTGACACGTACCAGAGTAAACACGGGTTTTTGAAATAAAAAGATATTCTATATTCACCTGTAGCCAGTGCTGTTTTCTTCAGCTCTGCTTTCTTCAGCTTCTGACCACCGCTCTTTATATTCATTGATTATTCACTGCACTGAGGACCTGGAAGCAGGAGCATTGCGGTGACAGCACCACGGGGACAGCATCACTGGTGACAGGTGAGATCCAGCAAGCAGTGTGTGTGCAATGACGTGCAGGAGGACATTGGAGTTCCCAATGAACTCTGATGTCATCGTGATGACACTCCCATGACACCCCCCACTACAGCGGGTGCAATCACGATGACTTCACAGGTTCATCAGAGTTCATTGGGAACTACAATGGCCTCTTGGACGTTACTGCACACACACTGCTTCCTTCCTGAATACTCACCTATCCCTGGTGCTGTCCTCGGCATTGTTCCGGCTTCCAGGTCCTCAGTGCAGTGAATAATCAATGAATGTAATAAGCGGGGGTCAGAAGCGGGAGGCAGCAGAGCCAAAGAAAACAGAGCTAGATACAGGTGAATATAGAACAGCTTTTTATTTCAAAGATCCGTGTTTTCTCCGGTACATGTCACATTGATGTCACACGGATCACACCAGTGTGCGGCCCGTGTGACACCCGTGCTGTCGGAGAAAAAATGGACATGTCTCCTTGTGTACGTGTGGGGCCCCGAGGGGTCACATGATCCATGTGAAAACATGGCTATGTGAGTAACTCCAGAGAATAACATGGGTACTTGTGACATCCATGTTAAAAACGGATGTCGAACGTACCTGAAACACGAATGTCTGAAAGGGGCCTTATATATAGTTTTGTGACAGAGGATTCAGCATTATCTCTGTTTTATTCACTTAAGCCTCTGCTTTTTGTGGGATTTTGGGTAGAGTGGGTGGTCCTATCAGTAACTGACAGCTTTGCTTGTATAAGTGTGCATGTAGAGGTAGCTGTCCATCACTGATAGGACCTCCCACTGGACTGAAGATCGTAGAAAAGGCAGAGGTTTAACACCTTCACGAACTTGAACATATATATACGTCCTAGGTGCTTTCCCCCTGGTATCTGTGGGCTCCGGCGGTGAGCCCGTGGTAATTCTTGCACATGTCTGCTGATCCAATCAGCAGACATGTGCAGCTAACAGACGTGGGTGGATCAGAGATCCACCTGCTCCTGCTTACTATTTAGATCCCGCTGTCAAATACTGCTGCAAGTGTGGTCGCGGCATTCCCCTTTGCCATCGGCAGCCCTGTGATGAAATCACAGGGAGCCAATGGTTGTTATGGTAGCACAGGGTCAGCTGTGACACCTGAGGCTAGCATGACTTATTTCATGTGAAGATGACAGGGCGCCGGCTCTCACAGGAACGCTGCATTTCAATACTGCTCTGATCAACAGAAATGCACAAGCAATCAGACTGTGCAGTGATAAAATATCATATGGGGAATAGTAAAAAAAATAAAAATGCAAAAAAAGTTTTAAGAGATATGAAAAAATGAAAAACCTTAAAAGTTCAAATCAAAAATAATAAAATGAAAAAATAAAAAAATAAAATGAAAAACGGAAAATGCCGGGGGGTGAAGGTGTTAAATAATAAAAAATAATCACAAAACTATGTATATATATATATGTATATATATATGTATATATATATACATATATATATATATTCATAACAAGGGAGCACCGGGCACCGCTAGATCTCCCAAAAGTTCGCAATCCTGCAGACAGCACGGGTGCACAATCCAAGAATTAGTCCAGACCATATATCCACTTAGTAGAAAGAAGGGTAGCAACCACCATGCTTCTGTGCAAGAGAATTTTTTATTTTTCCTAGCCAAAGCACAGACGTGCGAAACGGCCGCAGTCGTCCTCTGTTTGCCTCTCCTCTCCTCCCCTCTACCTTGATGTACCTGCTCCACTAAGAAAAATAAAAAATTCTCTTGCACAGAAGCATGGTGGTTGTGTATATATATTGTGAGACTGTGACCGGGGTTATCTATGACGGCCGGTATGTCTCGCCCCGGTTGTGCTCACTCCATGATAATCCACTATAGGGTTAATGCTGTTTTCCCTACAGGCTGAAGGGAGGGATAAATAGATTCAGGAACAAGGGCAGGTGTGCCGGGTGTGAGAGGGTGATCACATCTCCCTGAGTTCTCTGCCGGAAAGGCACCTATGTACTATTGTGAAGTTTTTTTCTTTGGAATAAACCGTGTGCTGTGACCCTTGGTGCCTGGATCCCGTGTCTTCTGCAGCGCAGCCGACGACGCTACCTCACATATGGTGGAGAATCGGCGGGCATGACAGCCGGTGAGGTGTAGCATCCATCCCTGGTGACCCAGCTGCGCATGTCCTGGATTCGAGCGGCTATACTACAGCCCAAACCCGGCGACGCCATGGAGGACATACTAAAGCATTTGGCTCAGGCTAATGCACAGCAGCAACAGGCTAATGCACAGCAGCTACAAACCAATGCACACCTGCTCCAATCCTTGCAAATGCAGGAAAAAAAATTCCAAGAACAGATGGATCAGGCCAATGCACGTCAGCAGCAATCCTTGCAAGTGCACCAAGAACAGATGGAGCAGGCCAATGCACGTCAGCAGCAAGCCTTGCAATTGCAGGAAAAAAGGCACCAAGAACAGATGGTTCTCCTGGCCAAGTCGATCCGTGCCAGACCGGCAGCAACAACCCCGGGACCGGATGACGACAGCAGCGTCCGGAAAGCGGTGAGACAAGCGTTGCAAAAGATGACCCCGGGTGATGAGGTGGAAGCGTTCCTGGCGGTGTTTGAGCGGGTGGCCGAGCGGGAAAAGCTGCCGACCCCGCAGTGGGCTGAGGTATTGTCGCCCTATCTGACGGGGGAACCCCAAAAAGCGTACCTGGACCTCTGTACCGAGGACGCCATTGACTATGTGACCCTGAAAGCCGAAATACTGGCTCGGTTGGGGGTGAATACCTATGTACGGGCTCAGCGGGTAAATCAGTGGTTCTTTGAGGAAGCCAAACCCGTACGCTCCCAGGCCTATGACTTGTTACATCTTGTAAAAAAGTGGTTGCAGCCTGACACTCTGAGCCCGGCGCAAATGGTGGAAAGAGTAGTAGTGGATCGTTTTGTGCGCACTTTACCCGTCACCATTCAACGGTGGGTCGGACAGGGTGACCCGAGTACCCTGGACCAATTAGTGTCCCTGGTAGAGCGGCATGTGGCCACGCAGGACTTGATACGGGACACTGAGACTTTGCGTACCGCCCGTCGGTCCGGCCCCTCCAAGCCTAGGGCCAAGGACCCACCGCTGACACCGGTGCGGGAGTCCGCTACCGTCCCGTCTGAAGCCGCACCCTCCGTCCCTGAGGTCCGGAAAACTATGTACCCTAAACGACAACTCGTCAAGGGGGTGTCCTTCCCTATTAGATGTTGGCGGTGCCAGCGGGTGGGACATATGGAAGCCCAGTGTCCACTCACCACGGAGCCCATGGATTGTGGGGTTACCCGGCGGGGTTCAATGTATGCTCAGGTGGTGTGTACCGCTGACCTGGTCTACCCAGAGACTGAGCCCCACTTGTGCCAAATTCAGGTGAATGGATGTCCGGTTACAGGCTTGTTGGATTCCGGAAGCTTAGTGACCCTTGTGCGATCAACCCTAAGGGCTAAAGTAAAGGCCACAGGACGTACCGTGGGGGTGGTTTGCATACATGGGGACCGCCGAGACTATCCCACGGGGATAGTCACCATCACAGCACCTTGCGGTCAGGTGCAACATGAGGTGGGACTTATTAATACTCTTCCCTATGATGTGATCCTAGGAAGGGATCTGCCCTATTTTTGGACTTTATGGAAGGGACCTCCTAAGTCCCCTCAGATATTGGTCAGTCCGGGACCTGAGCCCTACAATCCTGAATCCGGGACGCCTGCCGTAGGGGTCCCCATGATAGGGACAGGATGTGAACCTGATAGGTCGCCCCTAGAGGTATTGGCAGGAGAGGCTGAGACGGTCGAGCCCATCCCGGAGTTGGAGGCGTCCCCGGATACGTTTGGGACAGCCCAACTCCAGGACCCTACATTAATACATGCCCGGAGTCGGGTGACAGTAGTTGACGGGGTGGCACAGCTGCCTGGTGCCCAGGTAAGATACCCCCATTTCGCTCTTAAGCAGGATTTACTCTACCGGGTAGATGAAATACGGGGCGTAGGGGTAGAGCAGTTGGTGGTGCCCCAGCCGTATCGCCGGCGGGTCCTCGACTTGGCTCATAAACACCTGATGAGTGGTCACCTAGGGGTCAAGAAAACGCAGGAGCGAATATTGCAAAGGTTCTATTGGCCCGGGGTCTTTGGGGAGGTAAAACGGTTCTGCGAAACCTGCCCGGAGTGTCAGCTTACCGCACCCCTGACCCACTTTCGCAGTCCGTTGGTACCGTTACCCATTATAGAAGTCCCTTTTGAACGGATAGGGATGGATCTGGTGGGGCCCCTCGTAAAGTCTGCTCGAGGGCACCAGCATATCCTAGTGATCGTTGACTATGCCACCCGGTATCCCGAGGCGATACCTCTCAGACATACTGCAGCCAAGCTTATAGCTCGGGAGTTGTTTGCTGTGTTCTGCCGGGTGGGGTTGCCCAAGGAGATCCTTACGGATCAGGGGACCCCATTCATGTCTAAAGTGACCAAAGAGCTATGCCGGCTACTCCAGATCAAGCAGTTGCGTACGTCTGTGTATCATCCTCAGACGGATGGTTTAGTGGAACGATTCAATAAAACCCTGAAAACCATGCTCAAAAGGGTGATTTCCAAAGACGGGAAAGACTGGGATATGATGCTTCCCTATTTGATGTTTGCCATACGAGAGGTGCCACAGGCATCCACGGGGTTTTCGCCTTTTGAATTGTTATACGGGCGACATCCCCGGGGATTGTTGGACCTGGCAAAAGAAACCTGGGAGCAGGAGCCCACCCCCCATAAAAGTGTGATTGAACATATTTTGGGTATGCAGAACCGCATAAGCGCGGTCATGCCAATTGTGAAGGAGCATTTACAGGAGGCTCAGGCCGCGCAAAGCGGCCGCTACAATAGACAAGCCACCATGCGGACCTTTAAACCCGGGGATCGGGTGTTGGTATTAATCCCCACGGCGGAGAGTAAATTCCTGGCTCAGTGGCAAGGCCCCTACGAGATAAAGGAAAGAGTCGGGGTGGTTAACTATAAAGTATTGCAGCCCGGTAGGCGGAAACCTGAACAAATATACCATGTCAACCTATTAAAACCTTGGCAGGAACGGGAAAGCCTGATGGCTGTTTTTTCCCCACCTCCCTCCTCTTCGGGTCGTTCACATCCGGCTCCAGCGACCTCCGGAGAGGACGAACCGGAAGTAAGGATTGGAGAAGCCCTCACCAAGCAACAGAGGCGAGAGGCCAGACGGTTGGTTCAGCAGAACCCCGATGTCTTCTCCGAGCTGCCCGGTAGGACCAGTCTGATACGACACGATATTGTCACCGAGCCCCACCTGAAGGTACGCCTGAAGTCATACCGGGTACCGGAGGCTCGACGACAAGCCATATCGGAGGAAGTAAAGACAATGTTACGCCTGGGGGTCATCGAAAAATCCCGGAGTGAATGGGCTAGTCCGATTGTCCTAATACCAAAACCCGATGGCTCCTTAAGGTTCTGCAATGACTTTAGGAGATTGAACGAAATATCCAAGTTCGATCTCTACCCCATGCCCCGGGTGGATGAGCTGATTGATAGGCTGGGACAGGCGCGATATTTTACCACGCTCGACCTGACCAAGGGGTACTGGCAGGTGCCACTAACGGAGTCCGCCAAGGAGAAAACCGCTTTTGTTACGCCGGAGGGTCTCTTCCACTATGTTGTCTTGCCTTTTGGGTTACATGGCGCTCCGGCCACGTTCCAGAGGTTGATGGACTTAGTGCTGGAACCCCACCAGGCGTATGCATCAGCGTACCTGGATGACATCATTATTTACAGCTCCGATTGGCAGACCCACTTGGAACAGGTACAAGCGGTGGTGGACGCGCTTCGAACAGCCGGATTGACAGCCAATCCCAAGAAATGTGCGTTGGGACTCACGGAAGCCCGCTACTTGGGCTACGTGATAGGCCAAGGAGTGATTAAGCCCCAAATTAACAAGGTTGAGGCGATCCAGAAGTGGCCTAGACCCCTGACCACGAAGCAGGTTAGGGCCTTCCTGGGTATCGTGGGGTACTACAGGAGGTTTGTAAAGGATTTTGCGGGACTATCAGCCCCCTTGACGGACCTTCTCAAAGGCAAGAAGTCCGTCATGGTGCGCTGGACTCCGCAGGCCGAGGACTCCTTCCGGGCCCTGAAGGGGGTCCTGTGCGGACAGCCCGTTCTGGTCAACCCTGATTTCCGGAAGGAGTTCATTGTACAGACTGACGCCTCGGAGGTCGGCCTAGGGGCAGTGCTGTCTCAGGTGGTTCAGGGGGAGGAACACCCCGTCACCTTCTTGAGTAGGAAGCTCACCCCTCCCGAGCGGAATTATAGCGTAGTGGAGAAGGAGTGCCTGGCGATCAAGTGGGCCTTGGAGTCCCTACGCTATTATCTGCTGGGACGGCAGTTTCGCTTGGTGACGGATCACTCTCCACTGGTCTGGATGAGGTCCGCCAAGGAACGGAATGCCCGGGTTACCCGGTGGTTCCTTTCTCTGCAGAACTTCCGGTTTACGGTTGAACACCGGGCCGGTAGGTTGCAGGGCAACGCCGATGCCTTGTCCCGCGGCCCGTGTTTGATGGCTGGAGTTCAACCCCGCACGCTTGAACTGAGGGGGGGGGTATGTGAGACTGTGACCGGGGTTATCTATGACGGCCGGTATGTCTCGCCCCGGTTGTGCTCACTCCATGATAATCCACTATAGGGTTAATGCTGTTTTCCCTACAGGCTGAAGGGAGGGATAAATAGATTCAGGAACAAGGGCAGGTGTGCCGGGTGTGAGAGGGTGATCACATCTCCCTGAGTTCTCTGCCGGAAAGGCACCTATGTACTATTGTGAACTTTTTTTCTTTGGAATAAACCGTGTGCTGTGACCCTTGGTGCCTGGATCCCGTGTCTTCTGCAGCGCAGCCGACGACGCTACCTCACAATATATACAGTATATATAATATATATATATCTGTTCTGCTCACCCTGGTCTGTAACATGCTGAGTGCAGATTGGACTATTGGACTGCATTTTCATGGTGACATTCCCTTTAATAAAATAGAACCAAAGTAGAGATAAATGGATCGATCTGCAGAAGATTGATGTGTTTGAGTCCAATTTCCTGAAATCGTGGTTTTACACAAATTTGAATAATTTGACATTTCAATTGTGGTTCTTAAAAAAAAGATTTGCCCGACACCATTTCTCATGCTGCTGAAGCATCAGAGTGGGCTAATTTCTTTTTGTGTGGCTTACAACTCCTCCATTATGCACTGAAGATATGACATGAGTGGATTATCCAATGTGTGTGTGTGGGAGCGGAGGGATCTTGGACCTGATGTGTGTGTGTTTAGCGGAATGGCGAGGGACCTGACAGCGACGCTGATCTCTGTGGGAGAGCACATCCACCGTCAGCACTTCCCAGCTATAGTTGTTCAGGGTCTGATGAGTGTGATTGCACGGTCTGTCTGCTTTCGTTAGGTCTGTCCTCTCTCTTCTGGGGTGTCTGCTATATTTAATGCATGCTTTTTTATCTGCAGGGACACTTCATTATTGATTGGCAACTAGGGCTTATTTTTCAGGGTAGGGCTTATATTAAGGCATACTCCAAAAAGGCTGAAAATTCCTGTTAGGTCCCTGTGATTGCTGCCATGGCAACCCTGACCATGTCAACTCCAAGTTACTGAGCTATGGATCGCCTCACAGACCATGCCGGATGTATGGTGTGTGAGGCAAAGTGTTAGGGGCACTTTGCACACTACGACATTGCAAGCCGATGCTGCGATGCCGAGCGCGATAGTCCCAGCCCCGTCGCAGCTGCGATATCATAGTGATAGCTGCCGTAGCGAACACTATCGCTACGGCAGCTTCACATGCACTCACCTGCCCTGCGACGTCGCTCTGGCCGGCGAACCACCCCACCTCCTTATTAAGGGGGCGGGTCATGTGGCGTCATAGCGACGTCACACGGCAGGCGGCCAATAGTAGCGGAGAGGCGGAGATGAGCGGGACATAAACATCCCGCCTACCTCCGTCCTTCCGCATAGCTGGCGTGAGCTGCAGGACGCAGGTAAGGTGATGTTCCTCGCTCCTGCGGCTTCACACACAGCGATGTGTGCTGCCGCAGGAACGAGGAACAACATCGTAACATCGGTCCTTCCGAAATTATGGAAATGACCGACGCTACACCGATGATATGATTTGGACGTTTTTGCGCTCGTTAATCAAAAAGGATTTACACACTACGATATCGACTGCGATGCCGGATGTGCGTCACTTTCGATTTGACCCCACCGACATTGCAGCTGCGATGTCGTAGTGTGCAAAGCCCGCCTTAGTGCTGCGAGTGCAGCACTGACAATTATAATCTACTGTAGTTATCAAGCTCAAGCACTGCAGTGGATTATATCAGATGCAGGAAAAAACACAAAGAATTGACATGCTGAAGATTTTTTCTGCACCAAAATCTGCAAGGAAAAATCTGCAACATGTGCACAGCAAGTCAGGATTCTCATAGACTTTGCTGGGATGCATTTTTCCTTGCAGTATTGATTAAAATGTGCAAGAAAAAAACGCATGAAAAAACATAGCAAAAACGCAGCATGGGCACACAGCCTTATTTCAAAATTGTTTGGCCCTGGGCATGAGGATAGTTTTTTTTCTTTTTGTTTCATTATACAACATCATTACATAGATTGAACCAATTTTCTAAATTTGTGATTTACAATTTCTATTGGATTTCTATTTGTTTCTCTCAAAGCAAAAAGTTCCTGTATTCCCCAGTCTTAGGTTTTCCTGTCTACACATAAGTAATTGAACTCAGGCTCCCATTCTCTTTCCAACGGTGTCACCTGTTTTGTCATTTGTTTTCTTACTTCCTCCCAAAAGATGTAAGATGCTGCTGTTGTACTGAAAGGAAGGAAATGCTTTTTCCCTTAAAATGTTAATTTCAAGGCTGACTGGTTCATAGTCAGTGGGCCTTCCTGGAGGTATCATTCAAAGCTTGCTTCACATGAGTATCATTTGTCTCACCTGCAGCTTTTCCAGTTGGAGGAAATAGTGGTCTGGTTGTCCATTATTGTATTTAATTGGGCTCTATAATAACAATAAACAATTAGGTGAATATCTTGATTTTTCCTTATTGTTGTTTTATATATATATGTAGTGTTCAACTCCATTTTTATCTCCTACTAGGCAGTATATCCTGTCTGTTTTCTGTCATGATCAACGGAGTGGTGGTGTCAGCTGGTGTGACTGATGTCCTGGAAGCAGTGACCTCTTCAGACCTCAACTCTGTGATCTTAACTACAGACAGGTTGGCAAGTAATAGGCACAGTACCAGGATATGATATCAGGAAGGCATAGGTTCAGGATCAGTAGAATCTAGAAGGTCTACCATCCAAGCCACTATCCAGTCATTCCCGTTAAAAATGATATTTAAAGGGAATTTGTCACCATGTTCAGCTTTTTAGAGTGATTAATATGGGCATACAGGTTGTATACAGCTGAAAATAGTCATACCTGTATGCCTCCTGGAGCATGGCATGCTTAGTAAAAATCATTTTCTTTAACGTTGATCTTCCAGGATATGGGGCATGTGCGAAAGATAAGACTGCCTCCAGTCTTCATTATACAGGATTTATCTTCCCCATCTTTTCATAGGGTCCCTGTGGGCTAGAAATCATAGGTGTGAGGCTAGAAATCCTGCGCCAGTATATTCTGCCTGATGTCTCTCCCCTGGATTGCTCTGCACTTCTATAGAGATGTTGTGCTAAGGAGATATTATTTGCCGTTGCACCCTGTTGATAACCCACACACAGAGGGAAGTTGGTAGGGAGGGGGGTTATCAATAGTGTGTCTCTCTTTAGCAAAGATTTGTAAAAGGTATTGAAAATTCAGAATGAGGGGGGGAAGTTTCAAATGGAAGGCTACTGGATTGACCACCTCAATAATCAATGAACCAATGGACCAATGAACTTGGGACCCAACTTAGCAGAGGTAACTTTGAGCTTCATATTTGTAGTAGATAATCACACCTTCTCCCCAATAGCAAACCTCGGCCCATCAATACACATCTTGTTAGTGGTCTCTCTATTGTGTGCACTTTTCAGGTTTTTTCTGACTTTAGACCAGACAAACTTCATCTTGTCTATAGATTTATCAGCCTCTGGAGTGTCAACTTCAGAGGTCATAAAGGAACTAAAAGGTGGATGATTACAAATATTGCAGAAGAAGGGACACGTCTTAATGGATTCCTGATATTGATTATTTATAGCCAACACAGCTAGTGGCAGGTGTTCTACTCAGTTTTTTCTGTTTGGCCCATTGTCATCAATGGAAGTTGGTCACCTCAAACTGCATAGTTTCATCAGTAATGGTATAATGTTATATCTGAGGCTCCAGCCTACAATATCATCCTGGTGCCAATCAATGACCGATATATGTTTTCGGAACCAAAGATGCCAAATATTAAGGCTGTTGACATGTTTTCAAGGACAAAAAATGACATGGATTCAAAATTTAAAGAACCAACAAGCAGTTACACCTCTTTAGTGACATACTTCATCACACACTGGGTGAGAAGTGTATCATCAATAGCAGTGACTTTCATATGAAAACATACTTTTAATGGTAACCCAAGATCCTTTGCCACCTTGGCATCAACAAAATTAGCTGCAGAACCACAATCAATGAGGGTCTGAATCTGCACAGATTTTTCTAAGCAAAATAAAAAAAGGGAGCAATAGTTTTCCAAACCATAGGGAAATACCTGTGTGCCTAGGTGAGCATCCAGGGACCCACCTAGGTGCTGGTGTCTTTTTGGCAGTGGTTGCCTTTGGCAGGTATGCATCTGATATTCAGGCTCTCCACAGTTGCTACTAGAATCTAGTTTTGCTGTTTGGCGCATTGTCATAGATGGGAGTTGGCCACCCCAAGCTGCAGAGTTTCAGCAGTAATGGTATAACAGTTTAACGTACACGTGCAGAGTCAGCAGTGCATTCATGTTTGCATTTGCGTAACTATCTCTTAAGGCATATTGCCAGGGCCATGGCCATGGCTGAGTCAAGGTAGTCAGAAGACAGAAGCTGCACTAACGTTGTCAGAAAGTCCAGGCTGATACTGATGGCAAAGGGCTTGGTCATTCCATTGTGAGTCAGTAGCCCAGGGATGAAACTTTGTGCAGTAATCTTCCACAGGACATTGCCCCCGATGTAGTGCGGTTAATTTACCTTCAGCTAGCGCTACTCCATCAGGGTTGTCATATAGGAGCCCTAAAGCTTCAAAGAACTAATGAAGAGCTATAGAGAATCAGTGGGTAGAGAAAAGGCTGAAGTTCCACACGATGGCTTTCAGAACCAGATGAAAGTGGGCGGAGCTTGATATACAGGCAACAACGTTCCTTAAAAAATCCCAAACCTCATACAATCACATTAAGTTTGAACAGGGAGGTTAACTTTGGGTTCAGAAATAATCAAGGGAAGAGCTGCAGGGGCTTGGACTTGAGCAGTTTAATGTTAGCAAATTTGTTTTCCAAGACTGTGGGCTACATTTGCCAGGTCTAGCAATTGAGCCACCATCGTTTGGAGGAGATCAATAATTTGCTTCGGCCAGTCAATCTGTAACACACAGTTTCTAGTCACCTGCCAGCTCCAAATAGCTACCACAAACAGGCTTAGCGCAAACTACTCCATTTCCTAGAACCCAGGAGTTGCCCTGGCCTTCACCCTTGAACGCCCTCTACAGGGAACTGGACTTAAACAGAGGTCCCTGGGTAAGGGCCACAGAGTCATCTGCTATTCGGTGGCATAAGCTGACAAGAAGGATAGTCAGGAAGCCTTGTCATATCCAGGATGTCATGTCAGAAACAGAATAAACAACAAGCAGGTAGTCAAATGTAAAGCTGAGGTCAATGAACAGGAAAATCAGGTCAGCAGTACAAACCAGAATAGAATCTTTATTGGCTGACAGTGGGAGCTGTCTCTCTGGGGTTTATATAGAACAGCCCCAGCCAGTGGTGATAGCACTGGCCGAATACGAAAGCAGCACAGATGTTACAAGCTGTGATCATTGACTATAGCCTAGCTACAGTACATAGTCTCAGATAGTCTGCATCACTATTTGCCCCGAAATATCCTTGTTTCGACCCATCGTGCAACTGTTATAAGTAAATAGAATAATGCACTTTATACATTTGCATTGAGCGAGGTCTCCCTTCTTTAGCTCCATTCATTTGGATTCTGGCCGGGAATATGCATATCTCGGCCACGTGACCTCCGTTCTGGTTTTTGACACAGGAGAATACTCGTAGCGTACACATCATGGAATGTAAGAATTCACAATTCTGCAGACCCATAGATTGACTGCAGACTTGTCATGTTAGACCACACAACCAATTTTAAAATTTGGGAGACAAATACCACTCATAAATTCAAAAATAGAAATAGTGGGAAGGCCGGGAATAAGAAATGAGAACATTGCAAACAGATGAAGATGTCAAAATAGACTCTTGGGTGTTACTACCTGGACTAGTGCCATTCAGAGGGATAGACTATGTCTGCCATATTGATATTGTGGATGTATTACTGTAGCTAGTGCATATTCTTATGACTCAGTGCTTCTCTCATGAGCTACACAACTCAGTGTCAAGGGTGACATGCTGATCCCAAGTCTCTGGGACCTCTGCTCTAGTTTGTCATTTATGATACTATAATGTACAGAAAGTAGATCAGACAAATAATTTATTTTAACAATGTTTTCATTGTTATCTCTTAACCTTGGAGGAAAGGGTTATTTAAAAGCTCTTATCAATTTATTATTGGTTAAGTGTTTTCTTTGTATGCAGAAGCTCTTCATAATCATAACCTGACAATATCCATCAATACTTTAAAATACCAAGGTCTGTGGCTCTTAGCTTTTACTCCTTCATACAATTTGAAAATGTTGGCTTGAGTTCCTGGGGGGAGGAATTTAAAAAAACAAACAAACTTTAAAAGAAGTCTGATGCCACCTATAGCTACAAAAATATATAGAAAAAATACTACAGAAATTAACATTTATGGCAAAGTGCAATGTTAAAATAAATATACTGTACATGCCACAGAGAGTCTGCCAAATGGTTTATTACTATTACACCAATAGAAGCTATGGCCCTGATTCATTAACAACCGGCGTACCATTGACATTGGTGCATCTTATTAGTACCATGCGCCTAGCCAGAAATGTTGCTCCAGTCTGGGACTAGGACTGGAGAATCATTTCTGCCATTCAAAACTTAATTTGGTGAATTTGATTGGTGGGCATAGTCACACCCCTTCCAGATTCGACTCCTCCTTAACTCCTCCCATTTTAGTAGAGCTGGCCAAATCACGTGAAAATCTAAAAAGTCTCAAAATTCTTTGTACACTTGCGCATTGCGGAAATATATTGCTACTTTCCAAAGTGTTTTTACTACAGTTTTATGGCGAAAATACTTTGATGAGTCAGCACCTATAGGTAGGGAACTTTAGGATATGCTCATAAATACCTTTATCGCTGCAGACAGAGTTACCATTCCAGAGAAAATGAACTTGATTTCATAAAATTACATAAAGTGCCCGAAGGATGATTTCTGGCACGGAAAGTACCCCAGCTTTTCTCAGGGAACTTTGCCAAATATTCTGGTAAGCAATGAAATCTTGTGCATCCGTTGACCCAACACATCCATGGTACTTTCTCTGCTGTGGATATTGACATCACTGACATACGGAACATTTTTTGACCCCAGTAGTGAGAGTACTATACATGTGCCAGGCTAAGAACTCATGGTGCATGCGTCAGGCTGGGAACTCATGGTGCATGTGTTGACCCAAGACATTCATGGTACTTTCTCTGCTGTGGACATTGACATCACTGACGTGCAGTACATTTTTTGCCCACAGCAGTGAGAGTATCAGGCATGCGCCAGGCTGGTATGGTTAGAGATTAGAGATGAGCGAACCCAAGGTTTGGTTTTCAAACTGAACACCAACTTAAAAAACAGAGCTCGGGTTCTGAGTCTCGATGCTTTACGTGCGAACATAACTTGCGCGAGGAACGCTGTGCTCAGGTAGGCTTGATGCTCAGCCCTGTGCAAGCTACTTGCTGTGTTTGAACAGTGCACACTGGGGGAAACAACAGCCTGATCAGATGTAATGTGCACTAAAAAAAATTGGAAAAACCCCACCCACCTTGCCCCCAGAAGTGATCTGCTTATGGCTGGCTGTATGTGAGTGGAGACTCAAACTGCCAGTCAGTGTTTCCGAACCTCCTCGGGCCAAATTCACAACAGTGGTCGTTCGGTTTCTTTGCTGCCAGTGAACCGAACCTCCAAAGTTTCACTTATCTTTATTAGAGATGAGCAAACTTTTGCAGGTTCGGTTCACTGGCAGCAAACAAACCGAACCTCGAATTTGGCCCAAGGAGGTTCAAAAACACTGACTGGCAGTTTGAGTCTCCACCCACATACAGCCAGCCATAAGCAGATCACTTCTGGGGGAAGATGGGTAAGCTGTTTCAAACTTTTTTTGTATACTTTATTAATTTTTAAGGGGTTTACAATAACAGGGGAGGGGGTAATTGAAGTATTTAAAATGCATTCTTAAAAATATTGTTGAAATAACAAAGAAAGGGAAGAGGAAGGGAAGAAAGGGTAGGCTAAAAGTGGATGGGAAGGGGTATTGGAGGGGAAGTGGGAATGGAAGGAGTTAGGGAATATAAAGGGGGAGGAGAAAGGGAAGGAGGAAGACGTTGAGGCAATTTGTTAAGTTTCAAAGTCAAGCAAGATTATAAACTCATATTCATTTAGCACAGTATATAAACACATTCGGAAATAACATATTACATTTATATTATTTAGATAATGTCAAGGAACTAATTCAAAACAAGGTTTGGGATGTATTTCTGGGACCAAAGAGACCATCTTATTTTATATCTTTGATAGTTTTTTTCTTTTAACGCAATATTATACTCATATAAATTATGAGCTGAAACCCTGTCCGTAACTTCTGAAATAGATGGGATTCTTTCTTCTCTCCAGTTGGCTGCTAATAAATTTTTAATAACTAAGAAAATGTGACAGACAATGTATCTATACTTTTTCTCATATTCTTCAAACTTTTTTTTTGTTGCACACTATATCTGATCATGCTGTTGGACGAGCACGCTCCAGTATGAGCCGTTCAAACACAGCAAGCACATTGCACAGGACTGAGCACCAAGCATACCTGAGCACAGCGTTGCTCGCGTGAGTTTAATTCACACGTAAAGCATCTGAACTACAAACCGGAGTCCTGTTTTTTAAGCTGGTGTTTGGTTCGAAAACTAAACCTCGGGTTCGCTCATCTATACTCATGGTGCTTGCATCAGCACAATACATCCATGGTTCTCTCCCTGCTGTGGGCATTACTGACATGTGCCTTACATTTTTTGCCCACAGTAATGAGAGTACCATGCAAGCGCCAAGCTGGGAACTCCTGGTGCATACTTGAAATTTTGGTGTCTTGCAACATAAAGTTGTGAATAGAGTCCAAGGGGTGTGCACACCTCATTATGGGGAGTACCTATTAGTGGGTGTATTTCTTCATGAAGAGAAGGGGCTGGATTGTATCACAGGACTGAGATGATCCTGAGGTGTAATGATTATGTCTGCTTACATCCGGCATTTGTAGTTTACCAGATCAGCAATACTTCGAAAGTGAACTTAGCTGTGAACCTAAATAATTGAGATATTACTAAATATTTCATTATTGTGATAGCTCCAAATCTTTTCCTGAACCTTCCTGAAGTGACTTGCACTTTTAACGACTGAATAGTCATTTAAATTAATTTTTATTTCATTTCTGTTGAATAAATGTGCGCGTATTCAGTTTTATAATATACTTTGGGCACCAGAAGTATTAAATATTTAGGCTAAAGAAACATTTTAACATTTACAAAAAAATAATATAAAGACACGTAGTTAAAATATTGTAAAATATGTATAGCCAGATCCTGAAATATTGTATTTCTTGAAGATTTACAGAAACTTTAAATCTCTAGGTGTGTCTCTTCCACTGCCAGCATCTAATAAATTACAGTTATAATGAAGCAGTCATTTATTGTGAGCAGATGATAAATGGCTTGCCCTAGGAGGAACTAAAGAATAGGCAAGTAGATCATTTTCATATTTGGTGAAAACAATATTAAGTACCCAGACCTCAGTGATTGCCCTAATAAATGAATAATCTGAGGTGAGGGGCTGGCAGTCCGTGTAAAAAAATAACCTGAGCTTTCGCTGTCATTTGTCAGGCTTTGCTATGACAGCATGCATTATGGGTAAATGAGCAATCAGCAAGAACTATGTTATGGCTGGGGTGTTTTTGAGAAATTTATCATATGCTTTGCTTAGTACCTTTAAGACCTTAAGGCTTAATGGCTCTGGTGCATGACTATGAGTGAACACGCTTTCCTCAGATATAATACTACATTTACACCATATTCCATTCAATGATTAGCACAATTTTTTTTACATGAAAAATGACTTTATTTTCATGTGTGCAATGTCTGCTTCATATTAGATTTCAGCTGTATAACCCGTACAAAGGCAGCGGCAAACACCCAAAGACAGGTCCTGCCTGTCTGCACAATGTAAATCATATAGAAACTGAAATTATTATTATTATTCCCTCAATAAAAAAAAAATTATACGTATATCCTTACAAGTATATTTCTATATATACAGTGCTGAAACCTGACAACCCAAAATTTCATCAAAAAGTCATCTTGCATTAAAAAGCATGCGTGATATATTGCATTTTTACTAGGGATGATCGAATACCTCAAATATTCGGCTTTGCGAATATTTGCCAAATAAGTCACTGCTATTCGACTATTCGCGAATATTCGATGCACAATGTAAATCTATGGGAAACCCGAATAACAACTATTTGGAACTATTCGGGCTTCCCATAGACTTACATTGGCATCGAATATTCGCATAGCGGCGACCTATTAGTCAGATATTCGCAATAGCAAATATTTGAGGTAGTCGATCATCCCTTATTGTTACAAATTAATTTGTATTACTCATTCCATCAGCCACGACTGCCGGCATCCGTGGATCTTCTTCGTTACATCACTCACAGAGAGGAGTGAGATTCTAGTCACTAAGTGTGTAGTATGAAGAAGCTACTAGTTGGCGCTGTGAGCATGTGCATGATGAAAGAGCAGCCAAGCCGAGGTCAGTGCCGGAAGGATGGAACAAAACACAGGGAGCAGTCAACAATGAGGTAAGGATACAGGCCGTGGGGTCAGGTAACCAGAAGAGTACGTAAAGGACACAAGGTGCAGGCAAAGCCATAGTCAGGAGGTAATAAGAGGTCAGAAGCCAGACGGGAACGACAAGGTCAGGGGCGCAGGCAGAGCAAAGTCAGAAGACAATCCAGGGTCAAGTTGCCAAGATCAATACACCAAACAAACCAGGAGAGGCACTTACTGCAACTAAGCAGGAAATATAACTGGCATCGCTCCGGCCAAGATCGCTCCCTAATAAAGCATGGAAATCCCCCAGAATATGAAGCAAGTGAGCAAGCCCCACCTTTAACCAGCGAGTGACCCGGTGTAGGGAAACAGCCCGTCACAGTGTCACAGAAAGGTATCTAAAACACTGGCAGGCTGTTCCGTGTGGCGCACAGGCAGACACCAGCTCCACAGGAGGGTGCACTCGAAAGTCAATCAAGAAACGTATACAATGCTGATGCAGAGAAATAAATAGAGTTTATTAATTCATCTCATAGAAAATGATTTAAAAAATACATAGAAAAAACATAGAAAGGAGAGGAAACATACGGTATACAGAAACAGGATAGAAACATGAACTATACATCACCTATGGCCCCATACAAAGTAATGCGATTACTAATGAAGTACACAATAATAGCTGCTCACAAATGTATCTGAATTATATGCTGTATAGAAACAATATATGATGCAAATGATCCAAAAAGAAGTGTATATAACTAGGCATTATTACTAGCCTAATTCTAATGGAAATAATCTATATGCAGCATATATACTTGGACCTGAGGAAAGTGTCAGGTGAATATTAACACCTGAGAGGTGTGGAGATTACTAGGCTCAAAGTAACAAGCTGATACAAAAGAGCAAAGTGCTAGATATATCTGGACACCTGTGGAGGTGTGATGGTATAAAACTGAAATCAATAAATCAATGTGAGTGCAATAATGTATTTAACCAAATAAATAAATCATGATATAACCCATGCAGCGACATCTGAACATCCCTGACACACGTTTCGCCTTATGGCTTCCTCAGAATAGGCTCATACGGCAATATGGCAGCTGGGATGTATTCTGATTGAAGTCAGTGTGGTACAACTGGGTACGTTGTGGCCAACAAACAAAAAAAAACTTATAATGAGGTCAATAAACCAAAAAGGGGGCCAAATGAATTCAATCTCAAAATCAAGAATACACAAAAAAAAACCCTGAGATTTCATAGAATAGTAATATTTTGTTAGACAAAATTATTTAAAATATTCAAAAAGTATAGGGCAGACTGCGATAAACACAAATAGTGCAGTACGGCATAAAAATTCATATTAATAAATAAAGGACTCAAAAAGTTTGCTCAGCAGAGGAGATAAAAACGTTTTTGGGGGGAAAAAATAGAAAAAGCAAAAACCCAATCATAAAGATCCAGTGACCATCAATATTATAAAGCATTAAAGTGTCAAGTATATATATATATATATATATATATATATATACATATTATATATATATATTATATATATATATATAATTAAATCAAAACAATAAAAAATTGTTGAATTCATGAAAACAAGAAGTTTTGGATATACAGACTTTTTTCATTTTAAACACATTTTTTCAAATGAATAAACCAAATAAGGGAATGTGTGTAAAATTTTCAGAAAAAGTCTCCTTATTATAAAGGTCTAATGACCATCCTTATAAAGCATGAAGTTGCTAAAAAGTGTCAAGTGCATAAAAAGATGAAACTGCTATGCATAAAAATAAGTGCATTCATCAAGCAAAAAATTATCCTCTGATTGAAAAAATATGTGCAAAGGTTGCATGAAAAATGCATAAATAATATGTAAGAATAAACATAGTTACCAATAGGTATGTAGCCGCTGCATACACCGATATCCCTGACGTACGTTTCGCTATGGCTTTATCTTAGGAGGAGCATAGTGGCACTTCCAGTGTCTGGATCCACAGATCAGGACAGCTTCAGAGCTGTGATTACTATTGTAAAGAGCTTGAAAGTACTGTGCTCCCTCTCCAGGAGAGCAGCCACTGGTGATAAACTTCAGTATTGCCTGTAACCTATGAAATCAGGAGTAGATAATGTAATTATTTACTGCTCCTTCCTTCTTTAAGATCAGAGGGGATTTTTTTATAAAATTGAATAGGAAAGTAACTTGTTTTTACAAGCACTTTGCAATTTTAAACATTTTAAGCACCACTCCAGGTTTTTTTTTAACTCCCCTTCCCCTTACTCTTTGGTAGCTTCATACTTTTTCAGTGCCGATCCAGTCTCGTGGCAACATCTTATGACAACTTCTGACTACCCGGAAGTCAGAAGTTACATCACAAGCAGCTCTATGAGAGTAAGAATGAGGCCAGAACAAGGCTCTCATAGACATTTATTGAGTTGTGACCTCCAGCACGCTACATGAAACACTGGAGCTGCCAGCAGGTTACAAATCACCGGAGACTGACCGAAGCTCTGCTGGAAACAGATGAAGGCCACGTCAGGTGAGTGTAAGGCTACGTACACATGATCAAGACCCACTGCATCCTGGACGCTATGAGTCCATACCTGCGGAGCCGTGAGTCTCCTCCGCAGGAGACCACAGGAGACCACAGTGGTCCGTGCTTACAATCAGGGTTCTGGTGCTGTGGTCTCTTGCTTGTGTTCTCCATACGGAGGATGCTTGTGACTCTGCAGCAAAGAATTCACACGCTTTCGGCTTGGGAAGCCGCACTTCAGGTCAGTTTTTGCTGCGGGCCGTACATGCACAATGGGTATGGGATTTCTAGAAATCCCATCCACTGTGCTTGTACTGTACATCGCAGCGTTTTGGACGTAGCAAAAATACGCTGCATCCAAAACGCTGCAAACACGTCATGTGCATGTACCCTAAGATATTTACAGCACCACTCCAGTGGGGAAATGAAAAAAAAGTGTTTTAATATAATGAACATAACCATTTAAGTTTATCCTCGACCTTTATAACACCAACCATACATGCAACACAACAAATACATTATCTCTCTGATCCACCTCTTTGTCAGTGAACCAAAATATAATTAATATATGCAACTCTCTCCAGTAATTTCTCTAAGTTCCTGTTCTTAAAGGGACCCTAGCACATAAATGCTTCATAGGCAGCATCGCCTGTATTATTTCACTCATGTACAGTATGTTGAACTCTGAAATGATGTGGTCCAGAGAAAAACATAGATTAACAGTCACTAGGGATCGAATCACACAAGAGATCCCCGGCGGCTTCTCCCTGTCCTCTGTACTGGGAGTGGCAGGTTTCTCCTTACATGTGCATGCGGAGAGAGACCTGTCAGTCACTGGCAGTGGGTGGGCAGAAGCCGCTGGGACCCACCTATTTGACTATTTTCCAATGTGGCTCGGTCCAGGGCGCCTATAAAACTATTTTTTTCTATGAAACGCTGCAGATTTACAGTTAGGTCCAGAAATATTTGGACAGTGACACAAGTTTTGTTATTTTAGCTGTTTACAAAAACATGTTCAGATATACAATTATATATATAATATGGGCTGAAAGTGCACACTCCCAGATGCCATATGAGAGTTTTCACATCCAAATCGGAGAAAGGGTTTAGGAATCATAGCTCTGTAATGCATAGCCTCCTCTTTTTAAAGGGACCAAAAGTAATTGGACAATGGATTCTAAGGGCTGCAATTAACTGTGAAGGCGTCTCCCTCGTTAACCTGTAATCAATGAAGTAGTTAAAGGGTCTGGGGTTGATTACAGGTGTGTGGTTTTGCATTTGGAAGCTGTTGCTGTGACCAGACAACATGCGGTCTAAGGAACTCTCAATTGAGGTGAAGCAGAACATCCTGAGGCTGAAAAAAAAGAAAACATCCATCAGAGAGATAGCAGACATGCTTGGAGTAGCAAAATCAACAGTCGGGTACATTCTGAGAAAAAAGGAATTGACTGGTGAGCTTGGGAACTCAAAAAGGCCTGGGCGTCCACGGATGACAACAGTGGTGGATGATCGGCGCATACTTTCTTTGGTGAAGAAGAACCCGTTCACAACATCAACTATAGTCCAGAACACTCTCAGTGAAGTAGGTGTATCTGTCTCTAAGTCAACAGTAAAGAGAAGACTCCATGAAAGTAAATACAAAGGGTTCACATCTATATGCAAACCATTCATCAATTCCAAAAATAGACAGGCCAGAGTTACATTTGCTGAAAAACACCTCATGAAGCCAGCTCAGTTCTGGAAAAGTATTCTATGGACAGATGAGACAAAGATCAACCTGTACCAGAATGATGGGAAGAAAAAAGTTTGGAGAAGAAAGGGAACGGCACATGATCCAAGGCACACCACATCCTCTGTAAAACATGGTGGAGGCAACGTGATGGCATGGGCATGCATGGCTTTCAATGGCACTGGGTCACTTGTGTTTATTGATGACATAACAGCAGACAAGAGTAGCCGGATGAATTCTGAAGTGTACCGGGATATACTTTCAGCTCAGATTCAGCCAAATGCCGCAAAATTGATCGGACGGCGCTTCATAGTACAGATGGACAATGACCCCAAGCATACAGCCAAAGCTACCCAGGAGTTCATGAGTGCAAAAAAGTGGAACATTCTGCAATGGCCAAGTCAATCACCAGATCTTAACCCAATTGAGCATGCATTTCACTTGCTCAAATCCAGACTTAAGACGGAAAGACCCACAAACAAGCAAGACCTGAAGGATGCGGTTGTAAAGGCCTGGCAAAGCATTAAGAAGGAGGAAACCCAGCGTTTGGTGATGTCCATGGGTTCCAGACTTAAGGCAGTGATTGCCTCCAAAGGATTCGCAACAAAATATTGAAAATAAAAATATTTTGTTTGGGTTTGGTTTATTTGTCCAATTACTTTTGACCTCCTAAAATGTGGAGTGTTTGTAAAGAAATGTGTACAATTCCTACAATTTCTATCAGATATTTTTGTTCAAACCTTCAAATTAAACGTTACAATCTGCACTTGAATTCTGTTGTAGAGGTTTCATTTCAAATCCAATGTGGTGGCATGCAGAGCCCAACTCGCGAAAATTGTGTCACTGTCCAAATATTTCTGGACCTAACTGTAAGTGTTAGATAATCTGTCTGGGATCATACAACCTGTTCCTGTCCTGAATCGGCACCACACATCTACTGTTAGGCTCCATTTAATCATTCTTACTACAGTGTAGTACATTGACTGTGATTGCTGTTTATGGACACAAAGCTTATGCACTGGGCAAGTCTGCGCGTCACAGAAAGTATTCAGGAATCATTCATCAATAATACCAACTAATGACCTTACAACTGTGATGCGTAAATTATTAAAGTATTGATTTTTCTGGCCAATAAGGAACTTTGTCAAATATAACCATATTATAACAGATTATAACAGCAAATAAACATTCATTTATATAAAAGCAAAATCAATTCTGATAAATATTCCATGCTGTGGTTAGTTGAATGTTTAGTTCAACCTGAATTATCCCCAAATACTACTACTGTTATTATTATTATTATTATTATTAATAATAATAATAATAATAATAATAATAATAATTACTACCACCTAGGTGCAAATTTATATGCACATCTCATTCTATCAACGTCTGCACGGGAGAGGGAGTACCACCTTTTCCTGCTGACATCCATGACTCTTTTTTGATTAGCTGGCCTGAGGCAACATCATTGGTGTGTCAAGCTGCAAAGATGGCGTCACTCAGGCCAGCTAATCAAAAGAATAGCCATGGACATTAGCAGGTAGAGCCAGAACTCTCTCTCCTGTGTGCCTGCCACAGACCAATGTTGTGGCCAGTGGAATCAGACATCCAAATTGATTCTCACCAACTTTACTATTAAAAATAACTACCGGTACAACTGATAATATTATTAACAATTCACTGTCATCCTTGCATTAACTATAAATCTTCATAGCTCATCAACCAATTTTAATTTAGAGGGAACCTGACACTATTAAAATCCTTCCTCATCTACATGCAAGATGTTATCATTAATAATATCATAGCTATGAATATTTTTTTTATTATTATTATTATTTTTACTATTTTCAGGTTAGATGGAATCTGTACAATTAAAATCTTCTCCAATCTACAGGCAGGATGTAATAGAGCATGAAGACTTAAGGGCACTTTACACGCTGCAATATCGCTATCGATTTAGCTAGCGAGCATACCCGCCTCCGTCGGTTGTGCGACACCGGCAAATCGCTGCCCGTGGCGCACAACATCACTTATACCCATCACACGGACTTACCTTCCCTGCGACGTCGCTCTGGCCGGGAACCGCCTCCTTTCTAAGGGTGCGGTTCGTGCAGCATCACAGCGACGTCACACGGCAGCCGTCCAATAGAAGATCCCGCTCACCTCCTTCCTTCCTCATTGCCGGTGGACGCAGGTAAGGAGATGTTCGTCATTCCTGTGGTGTCACACATATGATGTGTGGTGTCGCAGGAACGACGAACAACATCGCACCTGCAGCAGCAACGATATTATGAAAAGGAGCGACGTGTCAACAATCAACGATTTTTGACGTATTTGCGATCGTTGATCATCGCTCCTAGCTGTCACACGCTGCGATGTCACTAACGACGCCGGTTGTGCATCACAAACACCGTGACCCTAACGATATATCGTTAGCAATGTCGCAGCGTGTAAAGCACCCTTTAAGCAGATTGCTATATACATATCTCGGCATTTGAATTGCAACACCGATAAGGATAAGTTGTGGCATTTTGGAAATCATAGGATTGATAGATAAGTTAATAATATGCAAATAATGTGAAAATGGAAACAATTTTTTTTTTTTTTTAAAACATCCAAATTTATTCATTATGTGTGCCACGTGCAGAAATTTGCACACATATACCTTGGTTGCTATCATTGGGGTTATTAAAGGGGTTGTCTGTTCCACAAGCAAAGTTCATTTTAATCAATGAATCTTGGAACAATAAATTCCACAACTGCATGTGTTTAAAATATTGTCCCTGTTTAATATAATCTTATATATGGGTCCCTGCTATGTACTGTGTAACGGCTGTGTCTGACGATACAGAGATATAGTCTGATCCTACCACATCTCCTGGGCCGGGGAGGAAGAAAAAAAATATACACACATTCAGGCTAGCGCCACACATCCGTGCTGCCGGCACGTGTTTGTCATTTTTTACACGTACCGGCGGCACGGAGACACGTTAACCAATGCTACCCTATTGTAGCAGGCACACACACGTAAAACCACACGGAACGTGTGTCCGTGTGCGTTTGTACGTGTGTGCGTTTTTCAAAGCGCTGACATGTCAGTGTTTTCTCCGGCAGCACGGGTGTCACACGGCCCGCACCCGTACCACACGGGTGTAGTGTGGATGCGGTCCCGTGTGACACGCGCCGGAGAAAACACACATGTCAGTGAAAAAAACAAAAAACATTAACTCACCTTCTCCAGCCCTCCTGTCTCTGCCGCTGCTGCCTCTTGCTGCCGACCGCCGCTCATTATTCTCATTGAATATTCACTTCACTGCCTGGCAGCAGCAGCAGCGGGGAGACGGGAGGGCTGGAGACCGAGGATCAGTACCACGGACAGCAGCGCGGACATCAGGAAGGACCAGGTGAGTATGATAATTACCGGTTCTACGTGTGCTATCGCGGATAGCACACGTAGAACACACGTGTCACGCACGTACCAGAGACACGTACTTACCTGCACGCAACACGCAGGGAAAATACGTGTCTCTCGGCACGTGCGTGATTTTCACGTGAGTGTGGCAGAAGCCTAAAGCACAGGATCCAAAATGATTCTTTCTTTGAGGTAAAACATTTTTTAAAAATAGGCGGGGAAATGCTTACCTCACATGAAGAATCAGCTATGATCACATGTTGTAATGTCTGTATACTATTTTGCTTTCTCCCCTCCAAGGAGATGTGGTATGATCAGATCATTTCTCTGTACGGTCAGACATAGTTATTACACATTACATAGCAGGGACACATTTATAACATTATTTCAGCACAGGAACATTTTACTGTGAAAATTATTATTATTCCAAGAGCTATTGATTAAAAAGAATTTCAAAATGACCTTTGTTCATGGGAAATCTCATTTAACGGTTATCTTAAATATGTTCTGCTACTCTCAATGCATTTAAACAATCAAGTCATCAAGATCTGCTGTTGGCAGCTTCTTTTGCAATTTCCGACTAATGAGGTCCCAAATATGCTCAATGGGAAACAATTCAAGAGACATTGCAGGCCATAGTAGCAGGCTTGGGTCTTACAGTTTCTCATAGCAGCTTGAGTAACATTTGACCTGATGTTGTCATGTTAAAAATATGGCTCCTGGGACACTTTGGAGAAATGGTCATACCACTTGTTCCACACTTGATCTGTGGCGCCCTGGCCTAGCCAGGTTGTCACAGATAACACACAAACACCCCACTCCCATTAGACAGGGACACCAGCCAACCACAAAACCCTTGTTGCCTCCCTTCAGGGTCTGATGTCCACACCAGGTGGGGCGGTGCCAAGCGGTTGGCCCCACCCACCGAGGAGTTCACAGGCCTGGAGGCGGGAAAAGTGACAGTTAAGTGTTGGAGTTCGAAGTGAGAGGAGTGAGCACTTGGGTGTCTGGGTTTGTGGCCCAGGCACTGACAGCAAGGTTGGCAGACGGTGGTGGCCGTCTGCAGGAGTGATGGAGCAACGCGGAACCGTAGGACCGGGGTCGGGCGTTGGCTCGCCGGTACCAACCGGGGAGTGAAGTGAAGCCAACACACACAGGCAGGGCCATCGGACCCCGACCAGGCTTGGAGCCGCCGACTATAGTAAAATCCGAATGTGACCGGAACCCCAGGGGTTTCCTAACAGCAAAAGTCCCAATTGAAGGCAACCGCCCACACCATGAGGGTATACAGCTATTGCCTAAGGCTAGAGACCCAAGGGCCAGCGCCTGCAGGCAAACGGGCTCCTCCGGTACCCATACACCGGGGAGCGGACTACCGTTGGGGATCCATAGTAGTCAACTGAGAACATCAAGGTGCAGGGAAAGACAGCCGCCATCACCTGCCCGGGGAGAGACACAGCAGCCTGCTGTGGGACCCGTCCATCCAGCCGTTTGGTTTACCGAGGACTTTGTACATTTCTTACTGAGTGAGTACACCCGTGCCATCCGGCACCGCGCCGCGCTGTCCCTGCAACCCTGCACCTCACCAACCCTGCCTCCCCGTCACATCATCGGGCCCCAGGACCACCGACCCCTACCCACGGAGGGGGAAAACAACATCCCAGCTGCTCCCTACCATCGCTCCCGGGATCCCCGTCACCAGCAGCGGTGGTGCCCCTCTTCACCACGACCCGTGGGTGGCGTCACGGACTAAACCCCCCAACCCAACCACCCCTTTCACTCACGGGCGAGGAGCGCCGCTCGAGTCCCCGGATCCGGCCCACCGCTCAAGCCACCGAGCAGCAGCAGCTGCAGCAGCGCCGGACCCGAGCATTAGCGAGAGTGCAGCAGCGGCGGCGTCCTCCCTGCCCGTGACAACTTGGCGTCACGAACAGGATTGAACCCATCTACTTACCGGTAGAAGTGCGCCTTGTGATCTCCGCCGGCGGTGTCCGGCCGAAATGTTTGAAGCGCCGCCATCTTGGTGCGAAAATCTCTCGCTCGAGCGTCTTCTCCGAGCAGGGAAGGCACGAAAGTGAAGCTCCGCCCCCAACAAACGGAAGTGCTGAAGAAAACCAAGGGGGGGCAGGTGTGTGTCTGCCTAATGTAGCCGAAGCTATAAAAGCGGGGACGCCAGGACTCTGCAAACATAACCGGTTCCTGGAAGCAGCTTGCAACATGTCCGCACCATCTGAGAGGCCTGAGCCTCTGGAGCCTGCCCCCGGGACGGCGGCTTGGCTGAACACCCAAGTGATGCTGTTGTGCTGCCGTAACCGGGTCCAAGTAAGGGACCTGTTAGACCGCTGGACCGCTGAGATGGAGGAGCTGGCTGCGGTCGTGCGGGTGCATGAAATAGAGGCCACGCTAGAGGAGCTGGTGAGTGACCCACGCCCTTGTGTTCCTAAAGCACCGGCCATTGCGGCTGAAGGACCCGGTGTACCCCTGGCCCCAGCAGGACCTGACCCATCACCTGTGCTGACCGCCCGTACAACCCCACTCAGACCGCCGTCACCGATGGAGGTGGCGGAGTCCGCGCTGCCCTGCCAGGGCCCGGAGGCCCCAGAGGACTCCAGCCAATCAATAGCTGGAGCGGGTGACTTAGAAGAACCGATGGCAGACCTCCATACACCAGCCAATGACGGGTCACTTGCCACTGAGGAGCCACGAGTCTGGGCTCAGCTGGAAACCATTACCGACCTACCAGGTCCCACCATTAACCTTCTGGAGTCAGATGACAGGGGCTCGGGGGCTGACACGGAGCCTGTTTCGGAGGAGGAGGGAGTCTTCGGCTTGTATGACATGGAGGCCACTTACATCCCTCGGAGCGGAAATAATGGATACCGGACAGCTCTTCCTCGTCGTGCCTGCCGTGCGCTGGACGGGTTGGAACCCGTGCTTCCTCACCTGGAGTCGGGTGAGGAGTACGGAAGTGAGCAATAGTGGCAGCGGTCCTCCGTTGCAAGCAAGTTGTCCCCGTTGGGACCCTCAGCAGTTTAAATGAATGATATTAATCAACCATGATCTTCATCTGATTGTCTACCTGATCATTCTGGCCGTTGCCGGCAAGTTGTCCCTGGAGGGACTCTGTGTGTTTGTACAACCTGCATGAGAGACTACTCATGGACATGGCCGAGAACTGGCAGGCCACCCACGAACTGGTGGGCTTGTAAATAATTGTATGGGATGGAAACGGTTGCCACCTCCGGAGAGGCAGATTGGAAGAAGGGCCTGCAGCAGAGCAGTCTGGGGCCCGGCCACCACCAGGACCGGTGGCCATCCTCCGGGGGTCAGGGGTCCCCCAAGGACGTGGGGTCCCCTGAAGTGACAACCGGGTGCGAGAAACCGTACCCGTTCCCGCTCGGGCAGCCTGAACCTGGACTGGGGTCAAGGGGTCAGGGCTAGGTTGCTTGGGTGGGATAGCGGAAGACATCCGTCCGTCTGTCTGTTATTATTAAAAATGTTTTTGTTTTATATGTGCAACGTTTAAGTGTCCTCACAAAAATGCTTATATGTTCAAAATGTTTACATGTTATTTATATTTTTACAGCTTTTGAAAAAAAAAAATATAAAACCGGTGATGGACGGGCAGCCCGCGGATGGTCTGCATTTCACCAAGGGGGAATGTGGCGCCCTGGCCTAGCTAGGTCGTCACAGATAACACACAAACACCCCACCCCCATTAGACAGGGACACCAGCCAAACACAAAACCCTTGTTGCCTCCCTCCAGGGTCTGATGTCCACACCAGGTGGGGCGGAGCCAAGCGGTTGGCCCCACCCACCGAGGAGTTCACAGGCCTGGAGGCGGGAAAAGTGACAGTTAAGTGTTGGAGTTCGAAGTGAGAGGAGTGAGCACTTGGGTGTCTGGGTTTGTGGCCCAGGCACTGACAGCAAGGTTGGCAGACGGTGGTGGCTGTCTGCAGGAGTGGTGGAGCAACGCGGAACCGTAGGACCGGGGTCAGGCGTTGGCCCGCCGGTTCCGACCGGGGAGCGAAGTGAAGCCAGCTAACACAGGCAGGGCCATCGGACCCCGACCAGGCTTGGAGCCGCCGACAATAGTCAAATCCGAATGTGACCGGAACCCCATGGGTTGCCTAACAGCAACCGTCCACACCGTGAGGGTATACAGCTACAGCCTAAGGCTAGAGACCCAAGGGCCAGCGCCTGCGGCCAAACGGGCTCCTCCGGTACCCATACACCGGGGAGCAGACTACCATTGGGGATCCATAGTAGTCAACTGAGAACATCAAGGTGCATGGAAAGACAGCTGCTATCACCTGTCCGGGGAGAGACACAGCAGCCGGCTGCGGGACCCGTCCATCCAGCCGTTTGGTTTACCGAGGACTTTGTACATTTCTTACTGAGTGAGTACACCCGTGCCATCCGGCACCGCGCCGCGCTGTCCCTGCAACCCTGCACCTCAGCAACCCTGCCTCCCCGTCACATCATCAGGCCCCGGGACCACCGACCCCTACCCACGGAGGGGGAAAACAACATCCCAGCTGCTCCCTACCATCGCTCCCGGGATCCCCGTCACCAGCAACTGTGGTGCCCATCTTCACCACGACCCGTGGGTGGCATCACGGACTAAACCCCCCAAATCAACCACCCCTTTCACTCACGGGCGAGGAGCGCCGCTCGAGTCCCCGGATCCGGCCCATCGCTCGAGCCACTGAGCAGCAGCAGCCGCAGCAGTGCCGGACCCGAGCGTTAGCGAGAGCGCAGCAGCGGCGGTATCCTCCCCGCCCGCGACAGATCCAATCTGTACTTCTAGTAAAATTGGACATCACAAACCTTGTCTAAAACATCAAACTGTGTCTGTACAAATCATCAGAAGTCTTTTGCATGATAATGCGCTACAAGCCAGATACCCAGCTACAGAAGTTGACCTAACTCAAAGACTATCATGGTACAGAACAAGATTGCAATAAGGGCTGCATTGGAGAGCTATCCTCTTCAGTAAGTTCATAAATCTATCTTTTATTTTTATGCAATAATACCAAAGATTGGTCAGGAGACCATGGAGGCTACTCCATGAAAAGATCTTCAGAAAGGAATGTCACATCTGTTCTGTTAACTTCTTACTTTATTGTCTACCAAAGCCCCAAATGTCACAGTATAAAATTTATTAAACTATATATAGCAAGAATACATTACAGTCATGTAATTGTAAACCATAAGAATTTGTTCATCAAGGATACTTCTTTCTCCTCCCTCTTAAAATTGTACATTACGATTAAGTGCATCTGGGATGTCATTACTTGGTAAATGCAAGGTGAACTGCCAGTGGCTTGATAATTTGTGGGCCCAAGTACATTCAGTGTATTCATTTATGTCTTAGAACCAAGTGTTTGTGCTATTTAGTAAGTGCACAGACTTACAAAGAAGGCTGTCAATAATAAAATGATTCCGCCCATTGGATTGCTAAACTTAGAATGGCCATAGATTTAATTGTTAATGTGTAGTGATGAGTGAATATATTCGGCACTATTCATTACTCACACTAATATTACAGTTTTCGGGATATTTGTTGCTTGTCGAATATTTTGGTATTTTGGTATTCGCCTCGGAAGTTTGAAGTCTCCTCCCTGCATTTTTGGCACCTGATTTTCAGCCACTATACAAACAAGGATTGCCTGCCAATCACAGTAATGCCATTTTTGCTACTGATATTACTGGGATTAGCGGGTGCAGTGAAAAAAAAAGACTTGTGATATTTTTGATAACTAGAACAAGTAAAGTAGACTGGTATTCTCAGGCTGGGATGGTGCAGGGTTATTTGGCCCTTCTGAGACTAAAAATAGCAGCCCCCAGCAGCCTCACAATTGGTACATCCATTAGATGTGCCAATTGTGGCACATTATCCGGCTCATCCCGATTGTCCTGGTGTGGTGGCAATAGGGGTAATATATGGGGTTGATGTCAGCTGTGATTTGTCAAAAATTACAACTGCCATCAAGCCCTGGGTTGGTAATGGAGAGGTTTCTTTGAGACCCCCCATTACCAACCATGTAAGTAAAATGAAAAAATACCACAAACACACAAAAATCCCTTATTTTACATAAAAAACACACCCATTTTCACCAATTTATTAACCTCCAAAACACTTTTGCGGGTCTGATGTAATCCACATGACGCCCCACGATGATCCCGACTCTACTACTTCTGGAAGCCATGGTGAGTGATGACAATAGAACACACAACCGCTCACCGCAGCCTCTGGGACACTGAGAGCAGTGTGGAAGCCACCAGAAGTGACCTCAGGTGAAAAGATGTCTAATACGTGAAAATCTAATACTTAATATATCATGTTGTATATCATTTTTTGGGCTTGTCTTTTTTCTATTTATTTTTTAAATTCACTCTAATGCTTTATAGTATAATATTGTTGTAATATTATTATTATTATTAATATTAATTATTAATTATTAATATTATAATAATATAATATTATTGTATAATATTGATAAATTGACTATAAAGATTTAATTAAAAAAAAAAAAGCTGTTCTCGTGATGTCTCATAAACATATTTCAACAATATGGTAAATGTTTAACAAATTTTAATAAAATAATATTAAAATAATAATAATAATATAAAAGACAAGCTATCTATCTAGTATCTGTGTTTTTGTCCTTATCAAATCTGATACTGTCAGAAAGATATGTTTCAATATGCTGAAGGGGGTTGTGAGCACATAAACTGCGACTATGCAGAATTTCTTAGACTGATGTGAATGCACATTTGACAGTTTTCTTAAGGTAGGTTATTTTGGAAAAAAACATATGTTTCCATTTTCATTCCCTCTGCTTCCATTTTGGTCCCTCGGCTCCTTCAGGGTCATAGAAACATTAAGGCTTTTGTCACTGTGATTAATAGCTCTTTAGATCATCTTTAATTCACTCTCTAATGACTGAGGGTCTTTTTGCTCTCCAAGTAATCTGGTGATGTATGAGCCAGCGCAACACCTTGTGGCAGAGGTGAAAAACATTCCGGCGATGCAAATATTATCATGGGAACAAATGTTTTCCCTTTTAATAAAAATTAATGAATTCTGCCCAGGAGCTAGTATGGGAAACATCGGTGTGGAAAATTCAACAATACTAAGCTTCAATTTCTTACAGCTATAGATTTGTCTTTTTTAAATAGACAATGATAATAGTCGGCATGCATGAACGCCTGCAATAGGTGCTAAAAGTGCAGCTTTATACAAATAACTTTAAATAAGCTAACTGTATTTACTCGGTATGATGCATTTAGGTTCCGCAGTAAAAAGCCTTATCGCTGTGTATTTACCTTACAATAATGCTTCTGGGGGAATTCAGATTCTGTTGGTAATGTAGGATTAGAGATCCAAAATATATTATGCTTGTTTATTTGTATGTTTATACAGTTTGCGGCTCACCTTTATTTGGATATATTTTGTATAAGCTATTAAGTTTAAATGTTTTATATTGATCCAAAAAAACTAATATTTTTTCTTTGAAACAAGTTAAAAAACAAGCCCCATTGGGTTCTGTTGGATTGAAAAAGAAATACAGTTGAAACCAGAAGTTTCCATACACTATCTATAAAGACACATCTGCATGTTTTTCTCACTATCTGACATGAAATCAGAATAAATCTTTCCTGTTTTAGGTCAATTAGGAACCAAAATTATTTATATTTACAAAATGCAAGAATAATGAGAGAAAATTGTTTTAAGGCATTTTACTACTTTCTGCAAAGTTAAAAGTTTACATATATTTCATTAGTATTTGGTACCGTTGCCCTTAAACTGTATGACTTTGGGTTAACTGTGTATTTTTAGATAATGTACGTAAACGTCTGGTTTCAACTGTATGCCAATTCTATTGCTGGGAAGTGACTGATGTGTACGGAACTCTTAATTTTGTCTGATGTTAGTATGCTTTGTGGATGTTTGCAGTTCTGATCCACAGAGTGCTGGGAAATGTAGTGCATATTTTTATTATCAAATTATTTCAGCTACACAAGGGACATTGGGTAAAAAAACATAATTATTAGGGATGATCGAATACCTCAAATATTCGTCTTCGTGAATATTTGCCAAATAGGTCGCCACTATTCGACTATTCGCGAATATTCGATCCGCAATGTAAGTCTATGGGAAACCCGAATAACCACTATTCGGAACTATTCGGGCTTCCAATAGACTTACATTGCGCATCAAATATTCGCATAGCGGCGACCTATTCGTCGGATATTCGCGAAGCTGAATATTTGAGGTATTCGATCATCCCTAATAATTATGTTCCATTAGGCTGGAGGAAGGCTCATCTACTCTTGCATATATCCTGCCTTCAAGGAGATATTTTGGCATTTGGGGGACTAAACAGAGGTGCATCCCGTTTTGAGATTGGGCACATATCTAGAACCGTCAGCTTGTGCTATTTAACTTTTGTACCTATAATAGTGTAATATGATTTATCTTTTCTGTTAAAAGACAATATCTGATAGACTTATCACAAGTCAATAGTATATGTTGCATAATACTTCTGTCATAATTGTCACTGTTGCAAAAATAATATAACCTTTTTATTTTAAAGCACCACTCCAACCCTTTTTTTTGCACTGCTGTAGCGGTGTTTAAATGCAAATCACCTGAGTCCTGTCTAATATTCACCTTCCACCGCCTTCATCCTTTTCCAGTGGCGCTCCGGTCAGTCTTCTGTGATTTGCGACCTGCAGGCAGTTCCAGTGTTTCATGGAGTGTTGGAGGTCAATCTTCACTGCATCTCTATGAGCCTCATTTCGGCCTCGCTCTGGCACTCATAGAAATGAATTGTGCACCTGTGACATAACTTCTGACTTCCAGCCAGTCTAAAGCTATGAGTACAAGATGGAGCAATGGGACCGGAACGGCATCGGTAAAGTAGCTGAGTATAGGACAGGGGGTGGGGTGCTTACTTTTAAAATACCATTACAGCAGTGAAAATAAAATAAATGCTGTAGTGTTGTTTTAAAGATTCAATAATGCAACAATCTATCTACAACATAATGACCTCGCCCACTCATGAAGGTTACATACCGAAACATGCATCGGGATTTGGTGCATGTTCAGCAGACGGAAGTTATGATTGCAGGTAATGCCTCCCTAATACCAACACCTATATTGATTAAATATTTATATGTTGTAACTTTAGTCAAAGCCTTCTTCTCTGTCAGTAGATCTTATTACTACTGTATTATTACATTCACTGTTATCTTTTATTCCTGGCCTTAGCACTGGGCATGATTCATTTCTCCCTATGTTATATATCTTTGTTGTGGCCAGAATTTTATAGATTCATTCAGGCTAATTTTATTATTCTTGTTTGATTTTTGCTGCTAGAGTTGTACATTCCCCTGTTGTGCTGCTTCCTTTGGTTATTATTTTCCCCATTTATTATACCTTGCAATTAGAGATGAGCAAACTGGTCGCGGTTCGGCTAGCGCTTGGTTCGCCGAATGGAGGTCTCGTTCGAGTTCGGTTCGGCGAACCGGTTCGGCGAACCACTCGAACCCCATAGGAAACAATGGGAGGCAATCACAAACACATAAAACACATTATAAATGTACACATACAGTTAATAAACATTGCCATAACACTTACCGGTGCCAGCGATGCGCCATGCACTATGTCTCCCGCCGCTTTTCCATCGGTAATCGCTGCGTCCTCCCGGTTACCAGCAGTGATGCAGGACCTATTGTGACGTCAAAATAGCCATGTGACCAGTCACGTGTCTGTTATCTCATTGGCCACAGACTGGTCACATGACTATTACGCGTCATGTAGGACCTGCAAATGCATCTCTCCAGTATGCGCGGTGATCGTTTGTGTATCGCCGTGTACCGGGGACATGTTCTGGCACGCGGTCGGGTTCCTGGTCTGCTTCCCTGTTCCGCTATAAACCGGCTGCCACAGCCGGTCGATAACGGAGATCACCATTGCTATAGCAACGCGCTTGTCAGTGGTGACGTCACCGCTCACAAGCAGCAGCTCCTTTTCACTCACAGATTGAGAACACTGCACGGGGAATAGCACCGCCTTCTTCCTATGCAGCACTGCTGATAGAGCAGA
The DNA here is from genome assembly GCF_048569485.1 of Anomaloglossus baeobatrachus. Classification (NCBI taxonomy): domain Eukaryota; kingdom Metazoa; phylum Chordata; class Amphibia; order Anura; family Aromobatidae; genus Anomaloglossus; species Anomaloglossus baeobatrachus. The sequence goes on from NC_134355.1 coordinate 488,858,430, forward strand.
GCTGCATGTGTTGAAGGAGAAAGAAGACAGATGAGCCGGATCGTGGAGGGATGCGAGGGAGTAATAAACATGGAGTCTCTAATGTGTCTGTGTATTTATTTCTATTAAAGTATTTTTTCTCTGTGTGGTGTCTTTTTTTAACCCTTTATTGGAGATTCTTAATGGCTGGGTCAAACTTGCCTGACATTAAGAATCTCTGGCTTAATACTAGCTAGTAAACCAAAGCCAGTATTAACCCTTATTACCCAGCAAGCCACCGTCACCAGGGCTGTTGGAAGTTGGATACAGCGCCAGATGATGGCGCTTCTATGAATGCGCCATTTTCTGGGGCGGCTGCGGATTACAATTCGCAGCAGAGGCGCCCAGAAACCTCGGGCTAACCTGTGCTGCGGATTCCAATCCCCAGCTGCCTAGTTGTACCCGGCTGGACACAAAAATATGGCGAAGCCTAAAGAACAAAATGCCTGGAGTTTTGTGCTGGTGAAATCCTTCAACCAATTTCAATGCACATGGACTGGCTCTCCAAACCTCTTCTCCGTGCACAGCCCAGGATTACTGGCTTCCATCACACAGGTGAGCTGGGCAAAAAACCTCTTTCTACCTAGTCCTGGATGGAGTATGCTGAGCCTTGCAGTTTTGCAGCTGCTGTCTGCTCTCCTGCATACACTAGTGAATGGAGCATGCTGAGCCTTGCCATTCTGCAGCTGCTGTCTGCTCTCCTCCATACAGATAGACAGCAGCTGCAGAACTACAAGGCTCAGCATACTCTATGCAGGACTTTTTGCCCCCCAAAAAAATTATTTGGGCTTCGCCATATTTTTGTATGCTAGCCAGGTACAGCAGGCAGCTACGGGCTGTCCCCAACCCCCAGCTGTCTATTTGTACCCGGCTGGGAACCAAAAATATAGGGAAGCCCTTTTTTTATTAAATATTTCATGAATTTCATGAAATAATTCAAAAACAAATGATGTGGGCTTTGCCATATTTTTGTATGCTAGCCAGATACAGCAGGCACCTACGGGCTGCCCCCAACCCGCAGCTACCTATTTGTACCCGGCTGGGAACCAAAAATATAGGGAAGCCCTTTTTTTATTATTTCATGAAATAATTAAAAAACAAATGATGTGGGCTTCGCCATATTTTTGTGCCCAGCCAGGTACAACTAGGCAGCTGAAGATTGGAATCCACAGCACAGGTTGGCCTGAGCTTTCTGGGCCCCTCTGCTGAGAATTGCAGTCCGCAGCCGCCCCAGAAAATGGCGCTTTCATAGAAGCGCCATCATCTGGTGCTGTATCCAACTCTTCCAACAGCCCTGGTGACGGTAGCTTGCTGGGTAATAATGGGGTTAGGGCTAGCTGTATATTATCAACTGGCCCTAAGCCCGAAATTCATGGTGGCATGTCAATATTAGACATGGCCACCATGAATTTCTAGTACCGATAAAAAGAACCACAACACACAGAAAAATATTTTTATTATAAATAAAACACAACACAATTAGTGACTCCATCTTTATTGAAATAAAGAACCCCCCCCCCCGCAGTAATCCTGGGTCAAAGGTCCCGCGCCATCCAATCTGGATCCAATATCATCTGATCGGTTTGCTGGAAGGCAAAGAAATCAGATGATGTGTCAGGTTCAAGGGCCTGATTCACATGACACAGCAGCTGATTGTATAAACGGCTTTTATACAATCAGCTGATGCATCAGTGCAAAAAAAAAACAAAATAAAACTGCACACTTCAGTGCAGACTCCTGTCCGACAGCATCAGCTGATAGTTTAGCCGGCCGGGCGGTAAAAAGCCGGCCTCACCGCCCGACTTATAGTGTCAGCTGATTCCGTCAGGTGACCGCATCAGCTGATCATCGCCAGGTCTGAAAAAGAGAGAGAGAGAGAAAGAATATAGAGAGAGAAAGAGAAAGAAGAGAGAGAAAGAAGCAAAAGAGGAGAAAGAAGAGAAAGAGAGAAGAGAGAAAAAAGAGAGCAGAGAAAGTAGAGAAACAAGAGAAAGAAGAGAAAGTAGAGAAAGAAGAGAAAGAAAGGAGAGAGGGAAAGGGGAGAAAGAAAGGAGAGAGAGAAAGAAGAGAAAGAAAGGAGAGAGAGAGAGAGAAAGGAGAGAAATAAAGGAGAGAGAGAAAGGAGAGAAAGAAAGAAGAGAGAGCTAGGAGAGAGAGAAAGGAGAGAGAGAGAAAGGAGAGAGAGAAAAGAGAGAGAGAAAGAAAGGAGAGAGAGAAAGGAGAGGGAGAAAGAAAGGAGAGAGAGAAAGAAGAGAAAGAGAGAAGGAAGAGAGAGAGAAAGAGAGAAAGAAGATAGGGAAGAGAAATAGGAGAAAGAAGAGAAAGAAGAGAGAAAGTAGAGAAAAAAAAGAAAGAAAGGAGAGAGTGAAAGGAGAGAAAGAAAGGAGAGAGAGAAAGAAGAGAAAGAAAGGAGAGCGAGATAGGAGAGAGAGAAAGGAGAGCGAGATAGGAGAGAGAGAAAGGAGAGAGAGAGAAAGGAGAGAGAAAGGAGAGCGAGAAAGCAGAGAAAGAGAGAAGGAAGAGAGAGAGAGAAAGAGAGAAAGAAGAGAGAGAAGAGATAGAAGAGAAAGAGGAGAAAGAAGAGAAAGTAGAGAAAGAAGAGAAAAAAAGGAGAGAGAGAGGAAGGAGAGAAAGAAAGGAGAGAGAGATAAGAGAGAGAGAAAGGAGAGAGAGAGAAAGAAAGGAGAGAGAGAAAGAAGAGAAAGAGAGAAGGAAGAGAGAGAGAGAAAGAGAGAAAGAAGAGAGAGAAGAGAAAGAGGAGAAAAAAAGAGAAAGAAGAGAAGGTAGAGAAAGAAGAGAAAGTAGAGAAAGAAGAGAAAGAAAGAAGAGAAAGAAAGGAGAGAAAGAAAGGAGAGAGATAGGAGAGAGCGAAAGGAGAGAGAGAAAGAAAGGAGAGAGAGAAAGGAGAGAGAGGAAGGAGAGAGAAAGAAGAGAAAGAAAGAAGAGAGAGATAGGAGAGAGAAAGGAGAGAGATAGAGAAAGAAAGGAGAGAGAGAAAGGAGAGAGAGAAAGAAAGGAGAGAGAGAAAGGAGAGAGAGAAAGGAGAGAGAGAGAAAGAAAGGAGAGAGAGAAAGGAGAGAGAGAAAGAAAGGAGAGAGAGAAAGGAGAGAGAAAGAAAGGAGAGAGAGAAAGAAGAGAAAGAGAGAAGGAAGAGAGAGAGAAAGAGAGAAAGAAGAGAGAGAAGAGAAAGAGGAGAAAGAAGCGAAAGTAGAGAAAGAAGAGAAAGAAAGGAGAGAGAGAGAAAGGAGAGAAAGAAAGGAGAGAGAGATAAGAGAGAGAGAGAGAAAGGAGAGAGAGAAAGAAAGGAGAGAGAGAAAGAAGAGAAAGAGAGAAGGAAGAGAGAGAGAGAAAGAGAGAAAGAAGAGAGAGAAGAGAAAGAGGAGAAAGAAGAGAAAGAAGAGAAGGTAGAGAAAGAAGAGAAAGTAGAGAAAGAAGAGAAAGAAAGAAGAGAAAGAAAGGAGAGAGAGATAGGAGAGAGAGAAAGGAGAGAGAGAAAGAAAGGAGAGAGAGAAAGGAGAGAGAGAAAGGAGAGAGAAAGATGAGAGAGATAGGAGAGAAAAAGGAGAGAGATAGAGAAAGAAAGGAGAGCGAGAAAGGAGAGAGAGAAAGAAAGGAGAGAGAGAAAGGAGAGAGAGAAAGGAGAGAGAAAGAAAGGAGAGAGAGAAAGGAGAGAGAGAAAGAAAGGAGAGAGAGAAAGGAGAGAGAAAGAAAGGAGAGAGAGAAAGAAGAGAAAGAGAGAAGGAAGAGAGAGAGAGAAAGAGAAAAAGAGAGAAAGAAGAGAGAGAAGAGAAAGAGGAGAAAGAAGAGAAAGAAAGAGAGAAAGAAAGGAGAGAAAGAAAGGAGAGAAAGAAAGGAGAGAGAGAGAAAGGAGAGAGATAGAGAGAGAGCGCTCACAGCTGATGTCTGGCTTCTCCCCTCAGTGCATAATTAAATTATATTTATAAATATATTATAAATATAATTTATTAAAAAAAAAAAATAAACACATTTACCGGGTCTAGAACTCGCGACCTTAGCACTCTATCCACTCAGCTATTGCTTCTAATGTGAATGATTGGCACATTTGGTAGTCTTGAAGTCTTTATTGCTGAAGTCTCAGCTGACCACGTGATTCATTTCACTTGTGTTCTGTAGCAGAGATGTCAGTGTCGTGTGGATTACGTCGGACCTGGAGGGGTATTGGAGAATTTTAATAAAATGGTGAAACTGTGTTTTTTTGTCTTTTATTCCAAATAAAGGATTTTTCGCAGTGGGTGTTTATTTACTTTCACTTTATAAATAGATAATAATTATAATTTGAAATTATAAATAAAAAAAAAAAAAATTCTTTACCGGGACTAGAACTCCCGACTTATGCGGGTGCTTGCTTTATCCACTAGTCTATTGCTTCTTACGAAAGCGATAGGTAGATTTTCTAATCTTGAAGCCTGCTGTGCTGACTGAAGTCTCTGCTAACTGAATGAGTCACTTCATTGTTACGGAGCCACTACATCCCGAGAGAGCAGAGCTGACTTTGTCATGTGGATTACTTCGGACCTGGAGGGGTATTTTTGGGATTAATAAAGGGGTGAACCAGGGTTGGGTTTTTTTTGTCTTTTATTCCAAATAAAGGATTTTTCGGTGTGTGTGTTTCTTTACTTTCAATTACAGTTTAATCATGGAAGGTATCTCGGGGAGACGCCTGCCATGATTAAACTCATTATTACCCCAATTGCCACCGCACCAGGGCAATTCGGGATGAGCTGGGTAGAGTCCCGCAGGACTGTCGCACCTAATGGATGTGGCAATTCTGGGCGGCTGCAGGGTGATATTGATAGGGTAGTGGGCTCCCCATACCGTGGCGCTCTCCATCCTGACAATACCAGCCTCCAGCCACGCGGCTTTATCCTGGCTGGTATCAAATATGGGGGAAAACGCATTTTTTTAAAATTTATTTATTTATTTTAATGCACGATATAGACCCGCCCACCGGCGGCTGTGATTAGTTGCAGTGAGACAGCTGTCAATCAGCTTGGGGACGTGTCTGACTGCAACCAATCATAAGGGCCGGTGGGCGGGGAACGCACGGAATAACTAATTGACTAATGAAGCGGCAGCCATTTTCTAAAGAGGAAAAGACGCCGCAGATTTGTGACAGCCGGGGAGCGAGACACCTGTGATCAGTGAGTAGGAAAGGGAGAGGGATTGTGCTGGGGACACAGGACACATGCAGTTAGCAACATGTGCACATAGCCTTACTGTGAAAAGCCACATTTATAGTGATCGAACCGTTCTCAAATGTAACTCGAGCTGCCGAACTTAACTAGAACACCCCCCAAAATCACTCGAACCGCGAACTGGAGAACCGCGAACCACGAACCGCGTTCAACTCTACTTGCAATATACATATTTTTTAATTTTATTATTCAACAAATATATTTGATATTATTTTCCTTGGCTATTTTTTTTCTTTACCGGTTATATATTCTAAGGACATAAGGCTATACATGTTAGTTGAATACCATCTATTCCTAGTGTGGGCAATAGGTTTCCCATTAAATCTATCTATCTATCTATCAATCCATCTATCCAACTTCATAAGTGATATTGTTACTCCCTGCATTCACTTTTTAATAGTTAGTCCATTTTGCATCTGTATTTTATTGAATTAATCCCATATTGAAGAGGAGATACTCCATTCCCAATATGGCTCCATTCGCAAACATAGTTTATTAATATTGTAAAATCTATTTTCCACATGGGTCAGATGTGTTTTAATTTGATAATACACATTTTTGTTATATTTTGATAGCTCAAAGTCCTTTCTTCACATAACAAGAAAGCTTATACTCTTTGGAATAAGGCTTTCTGTAATAGTTTCCAATACCAACAATATCATTCAGATCTTGAAAGGAAGAGTGGAAAACTTTCCTATTCAGTGTTTTACCTCTCTGCAGCGCTTATCTACAAAGCAGCATATTACAGAAGGTCTTAGATTCTATTTGTTGCTATTTTTTCTAAGAGACACCCAAGGAGGGAAGCTAATTTGTTCTTCATTTATGCCAAGGACAAATAAAAAAGAATTGGTGAATTATATATTTATTTCCATTGTGTCTCCAAAGAGTACTTCCTTTTCCCAGAATTCAAGTTCTAAATCCCACATGTATATTTTATTAAATGGCTTGTCTTTCACCATTTGAAGTACCTAAGGATAAAATACAGGGTCACTACAATGGATTGTGTTGTTGCAAGGTGCTTTGTTGGCAGTATGGTTTTGTCACTGGATAAATTACATTCTCCCATGACTCTGTACTTATTAATCATCATGGTAACTTACGCACTAGTCAATACATTGTCAGGCTCATATTTAAATGATATACTATATGCTATTGTATTCTTAATTAATGTGCAAATCTATGCAAAACTTAAATTACTGGCTATATTTAGCAAATGCATTAATGGAAGCTGATTTCTCAAAAGGATTGTATTGAAAAACTGTGTAGCTTCTATATACACTAGTGAGATATATATTTTATACCCAGCTCCATGCCAACAATATAGAGGTATCTTGTAAGACATTTAATTAAGTTCATATACATTGATTTCTTCTATTTATTATTTAAAGCATCATTACAGGTATTTTTTATTATTATTTCAGCACTGGAGTGGTAAATGTAAATGTAAGTCCACTGCTCCCGGTCTGATACTCAACTGCCACTATCTCCTTCTTCTATGGCTGCCGCTCCAGTTGGTGTCTGGCGATATGTGACCTGCCGGCAGCAGCTCCAGTGTTTCATGGAGTAAGTGGAGGTCACAACTCAATTTAAATCCGTAGAGTATCGCTCTTGGTTTCATTTAAAAATATTATGGCACTCATCCGATTACTACAGTCGTGTGAGTGAGCCCTAAGACTGGACTGTTCTTTCATCTGAAGACCTTGCCCAACGACGAGATCTTCTGACCTGACCTAACTACGTCATAGGCATATATGAGTTATTTAGCTTAGGTTGGGCCGTCAGGCTGTGTCTTCCTATGCAACATGGTTTGTGTATCATGTATGTTGTGGTATTAGCCTTAGATTGTGTAAGCGCATCCTTTAATTGGGAATATACACATATTAATTTATATATTTAGAGTGGAGGTTAAAAGTTTGGCACACCTGTTCATACAATGGTTTACAGTGCTCTTATTGTAATATGCACAATTTAGATTTAGACTGAAAGCAACAAATCCATAAAGGGTCAAATATTTGCAATAAGGAGTAAAAAACCACAGCTGGAACAAATAAAATTATCCTAGAACCTTGAAGGTATCCTAAAATGCAGTCATGAAAACCATTAATTGCTGTGATTAAACTGCTTCTCATGAGGACTGCCCCAAGAAAGGATGACTATTAATTACCTATGTTGCAGACAATAAGTTAATCTGCATTACCAGCATTAGAAACTGTAAATTGACAGCTAACAGTTATCACAAGTGATGCACAGACATCAATTGCACACTCACAAACATCTGTGCAACTTATCAGCAACTTGCTACCACACCATTGTTTTAAAGTTGTCATTTTCCTATAAAATGGCCAAATCACATAGAAGACGCATACAAGTCTTAAGGCCCCTTTACACACTGCAACATCACTAGTGATATCGCTGTAACATCACCGGTTTTGTGACGTAATAGCGACCTCCCCAGCGACATTGCAGTGTGTGACACCCTTCAGCGACCTAGCCCCTGCTGTGAGGTTGCTGATCGCTACAAATCATTCAGAACCATTTTTTGGTCTTTTGTTTCCCGTTGCGCAGCATGTATGTGTGTTTGACACCATGACAACAACGTTAGCGACTTAGAACCCATCGTGCTATAGCGTTCCCTTTCCCTTGCTGTGTGACACGTCCCAAACGACCGGCGAGGTCGTTGTGCAGGTCCGTATGGCTGCTGTGTCGTTGGCCAGATCTGCCTGTTTGACAGCTCAGCAGCGACTTTCCAGTGATCCCGGCCAGGTCAGGATCGCTGGAGGGATCACTAGAATGTCTCAGTGTGTAAAGGGGCCTTTAGTCTCATGTGACTTGAATTGAAGTCTATGGCAAGTGAGCGGTATCCAACTTGCAACCAACAACACAAAAATGCAGCATTTTTGAACCTTTCCAACTCTGTCACAGTCGAAGTAGGTCACAATGTGAACACATAGGAAATCACTAGATGCAATATGACTCTACCTTGAATGTCTCATGATATAGTCTATGTCCCATTAGATATGTTCTTTGCTTAATCATTAAAGAGGTTGACTACTACTTTAACATTGATGGCCTATCCTTAGGATAGGTCATTAAAGTCTGATTGGCCAGGGACTGAAACCCTGTACACCTCTGACACTGTTACGGGGGGCTGTCTGATAATAACCGAAAGGAGTATCAGACAGTCAGGGTCCACCGTGCAAAGACTTTGCTGCAGACTATGGCAGAGTGCAATACCTCTGTTAACTCACAGAAGGATATAATAAGTAAGTAAAGCAATTCCTCCCTTACTTGGAGGGTGTGTGGAATGATCTCTGTTAATAATCACAGAGACAAAGGCAATGTGTGCGAAATGGCACCTACCTAGGTCCGCTCTTCTAGTGGTGCAAAAGAGACGAACAGCAGCGTAAGCCGCACAAAGCTCCTACCTGCGTTCGCTCCACTAGTGTGCGAGGACACGAACCACTAAATATGGCACCTGCCTAGGTCCGCTCTTCTAGTGGTGCAAAAGAGACGAACAGCAGCGTAAGCCGCACAAAGCTCCTACCTCTGTTCGCTCCCCTAGTGTGCGAGGATACGAACAACTGCCAGACGCAGTATAAGGAACGTTACCCTAGCGGCAACGTCCACCTACGAGTAGAATCACAAGGCCCAGCCAGACCATGTGCCTCAGGCACCTGCCTATGTCCGCTCCCCTAAGAGGTAAGGATACGGACAGCAGCCGAAGCTGTAAGGTATAAGAACGCTACCCTGCCGGTAGCGCTCACCTAGCATAGACAGAGGAATGCCTAGAGGAACGCGCACAGAGCGTCTACTCATATGCATGAACCAAGAGGACTGAGCACCATGCGGCGTGTGTCAGGGTCTTATATAGACTCTGTGCCCCATCCAAGATGGAGGACACCAGAGCCAATCCGCTGCCAGAACGACAGGAGTGACGTCATGCTGGCCTATCACCGAGCAAGACGTCACAAGCACATGACCAGCGACCAATCGGCATAGAAGGTGTCAGAGACATGTGACCTCGTGTCAGCGATGATGTCACCCGCACATGTGCAATGGCTCCAAGATTGGACTTAGTCTCCGGCGCTCGCACATGTGCAGTAGCAAGAAATCTGGACTTAGTCTCCAGCGCTCGCACATGTGCAGTAGCAAGAAATCTGGACTTAGTCTCCAGCGCTCGCACATGTGCAGTAGCAAGAAATCTGGACATAGTCTCCAGTGCTCGCAGCAACCGTAACAGACACCCTGTACATCAGTGTTCTCCGTGGTGGCAACAGCAGGCAACAGGAAATGTTCAGATCCAGAGCTGCCCCATAAACTGACAGAGGCCGCGGGTACTGCTTATTCACCTCTTATTGATTTGAATGGGAGACAGATGTTCAGTACCCAGCCATGGCCGCTATGTGAAAACTGAGCAGCTCCAGAACTGAGCATTTCCTTCTGCTTGCTGTCGCTGCTCGCATCGAGAACAGCTGATCGGTGGGGGGGGCAGGGTGTCAGACCCTAGCTGATCAGACATTGATGACCTATCCTAATGATAGGCCATCAATGTGAAAGTAGTGGACAACCTCTTTAACTACATCATATCTGGATAGTTAGGGTGAGCAGTACACTGTTTAAAATACACGTCATATCTTACATAAAATCTATTTATTTATAAAAATCGATGACCATTTGAATACATACCTATTCTTTTATAATAAAACCCCTAGGAAAAATATATAAAGAAAAATATTTAGATTTTTTTTTTTTCAATGGGTGTTATAAATTGTTAGCAATGTTGTGTTCTCGTGGCTAATGAAGAAGCTAAAAATAAAAATCAATAAGTAGCAAGTAACAAATGACTGGGCTGATGCAGATAAAGTGCAATCGGAGACTTATCACTGGGAATGGAGGAGACTTAATTTGCTGTATACAAGGTAATGCTCTGTAATTGTCACTTCATTAAATGCGCTATTTATTTTCCTTTACGGCAGCTCTGAAAAGTCAAATTAAAATACGAGATACTCTTGAACAACAGATGGACCATTGAATGTACCGCACCTCGCTCCAGTTATTGATTTTATGAGTAAAGATGACATGGATGAAACAATTTCTAATCTGTAAGGCTATGATTTTCTTACATGATTATTTATTACTTGATATTAACTTACAAATCCTGCAGCACAGTGCAGAGAATAAACTAAGATTGGCACTATAAGCATAAAATACATAACCATGAAGTAAACATAATAAATTGTAATGTTCTAAAAAATGTTCAAATAAACCTTTCATAGGTCATTGCTGTGAATTCAGTGAAGTATTTTAGTAGTACCCCTACCCTGAAAAAATAAAATATGAATTCTGCATGACCTGAAATATGGGAGAGTGAAAACTATAGGAATGAATATTTACCAATGCGTATAACAGTTTTCAGTGGGATTTTGTTGCACAGAGAAGCTGTGGTTTATACTGTTCCTTGTTGATGCGGTGATAGGGATCACTTTTCTATTCTAGCTTTGTTTGTAATCTATGGAGAAAATAAGCTATTGAAAACTAGAAAAGTAAAGCAAAATAATTTGATAATTAATTCAATAAATAGTTTTAAAAAAATTCTGGAATTCTGCAAGATTTCAGATGTTTGGAGTAAACATGAGCAAACCTGAGGTTTAGTTTTCGAATCAAACACCAAATTAAAAAATCAAGGTTCGAGGTCGTGAATCGGATGCTGTATGTGCGAATAAAGCTCGTGCAAGCAACGCTGTGCTCAGTTACACTTAGTGCTCAGCCCTGTGCGAGCCACTTGCAGTGTTAGAACAGAGCACACTGGGGGTAACAACAGCATGCTCGGATGTAGTGTGCAACAAGAAAGAGATTTGAAAAAGCCCACTCATCCTCCCCCGAAAGTGATCTGCTTATGGCTGGCTGTATGTGGGCGGAGACTCAAACTGCCAATCAGTGACTTGGTTTGGGTCAAGCTCGAGTCTGTGGAGATAGGGTAATTTGCTGCTGGCGAACTGAGCCTCTACAGAACCGCTCATCTCTAGTTAGGAGGAGAAATGGATGAGTAAAATTGAACGGAATTTAATTTTTAAATTTTTCAAAAGTTACATTCACAAAAATGCAGATCTTTTGTATTTCACTTCAATGCAGCTTTGGCAATTTAGGCAATTTTCTGAACCATCAAAATGTAAAAAAAATAGTTTACTCACCTTCACAATCTCTCTGCTCTTTAACACCACCTGCTCGGGCTTGTTGCTTCTTCAAAATGCTTTTGGCCGGTTATGAAATCCGTGGCCCTCAATCACTTCCTCTGCTGAGACATATTGAATGAAACAAATTTTCCCTGAAACAACTGTGCAAACAGGCGAGTTTGAATTTTGCCCGATCCGCTTATCTCTAGTTAAAAAGTTTCTATATTGCCGGTCAGTTAAATCAAACTTTTTCTGTTAAAGGGGTTGTCCACTCCTTGGACAAATCCTTCTCATTCCCCATGTTTTCCCCCACTAAAATAAAAAGTCTATACTCCCCTCCGGTGCTGGCACCATTCCAGTGGTGTTGGTATTCGCTCATCTGAGGTTGTTACGTCATGCAAGCTCTGTGCCCAATCAGCATCAGATTATCCCTCCCTGCTGCCTTCTGACAAATACGTGCTCAAGAGGAAGTCACAGCTACAGCTATCACTTCCTCTTCATTTCTTATATGTCTGAAGGAAGGGATGGGGAAGCCGACTATGAAACCAGCACTGATTGGGTACAGGGCTCATGTAATGTAACAACCTCCTATGAGCCCTGGGAAGGTGACTAAATTGAAATTTGGCAGATTTGTTCTTTTGTAGTGGAAGGTGAAGAGAACCTGTTAGTAGGCTCAACCCTGCTAAGCCGTCTACATGGGCATGAAGGTCATAAAAAGTTGAATAAAGTGATAGCTTGATATCGGCTTACTCTAGAGAAATCCACATTTTTCTTATATGCAAATGAGATGTTAAGATCTACCTGCCGGACACTGATCTCCATGGCAATCTGCCTCCTGAGATCATTTTTAATTAAAGTTACCAATGTGAGACATGTAATGACTGATAGTGTGTTCTCTTAATCACGCACAGCTCTGTAGTGAGATCAGAGCTAATGGAGTACATAAGAGCTGACACTGAGCGCAGACAAAGTTCACTTCTGTTGTACTAACACATTTGACTGCAGATGCATACATTTTAACAACTCATTTACATATACGAAAAATGTGCATTTCTCTGGAATTAGACATCGGATTGCAGATATCAAGGTATCATTTGATTTTACTTTCTATGACCTAAATGTCCATATAGACGGTTTAGGAGGGCTAATTGTACTTCCCTTTAATGTATGCAAGATGTTGCAAAACTCCAACCTTCAGCATCCTGGAAATTGTTGTTTTGGAGGAACTAGAAATAGGGGCATAGCCTGGAGGTGGAGCCGATGCCTTGGGTGCTGGAAGCCACATTTCCACTGCTAGCGAATTTAGATAGCGGGCGAGGGTTATAAATTACCGTAGATCATGATATCAGAGCTGTAGGTATTCAGAGATCAATGATTAATAAAGTTGTAATATATTAGTTATTTAATATTTATAAATTTGTGCAAAGTAAACTAAGCTGTAGTCCTGCAGAGCATCGATTGACAAATATCATAAATTAATTGAAAAGGATAGGCAAGGTTCTGGTACAGCTTCTATTTTTTTCAGTAAAATAAAAGAAAACCTAGGGGAATCTTAAAGCAACATTTTAAGCTAGTTGGGATCCGGCAGTGATGTTGTCCATGATGTGATGGAACCATCCCGGTCATAAAAACCATTTTTCTGTTCCTATTACGGAATAGAATAACGGAATTAACAACATTGATGTGAACTTTGTCTTATTTATCAACAGTTGAATGTACTGCACCATTGTCTTTTCATACAGTTCACATATTCAAACACAAAATTATTTATGTAACCTACGCAATATGACATAGGAGCCAAGAGAAACCTCTATTAAAAGGAAATATATTTTTGTAACTTTGAACATTAAGACCTTCATGTGTCAAAGCTAAAGACAGCTATTTAATTCCTCACATAAAACATCCTATTTTTGGATCACATAAAAACCCTAAGACATTTGAACAAAGAGATTAAAATCATTAGCAGATTAACTGGATTTGACAGCTTGATCAAATAAACGCATGTTGAATATTTCCAAAGGGCAGTTTTAGACGTAGCCAAACCAAATTTCTGCACCAGACATATACTTTGTGCCTAGAAACATCCTACATGTAGGATGCCAAGTAATGACGTTACTCTAGACAAACATCTTCTTAACTGATGTACCAACCTCAGACACTTCTGGCATGTCTCCCAAATCTTCCAACATGTTCTAGTAACTATGCATTTACTTCTGAGAATCATGCTTTTGGATTACTCTACAAGTCCATAAAACCATGCACTATTCACCGCTGACAGATATTCTTACTTGACTGTGAGTTGCTATACAGTACTGACCAAAAGTTTGGATACACCTTCTAATTCAAAGAGTTTTCTTTATTTTCATGACTCTGAAAATTGTAGATTCATATTGAAGGCATCAAAACTATGAATTAACACATGTGGAATGAAATACTAAACAAAAAAGTGTGAAAAAAATGAAAATATGTCTTATATTCTAGGTTCTTTAAAGTAGCCACCTTTTGCTTTGATTACTGCTTTCCACACTTTCTTGATGAGCTTCAAGAGGTAGTCACCGGAAATGATCTTCCAACAATCTTGAAGGAGTTCCCAGAGATGCTTAGCACTTGTTGGCCCTTTTGCCTTCACTCTGCGGTCCAGCTCACCCCAAACCATCTCGATTGGATTCAGGTCTTGTGACTGTGAAGGCCAGGTCATCTGGCATAGCACCCCATCACTCTCCTTCTTAAGGGCCATTTACAGGCTGCGACATCGCTAACGATATATTGTCGGGGTCACGGTGTTTGTGATGCACATCCGGTGTCGTTAGCGACATTGCAGCGTGTGACAGGCTGGAGCAACCTTAAACGATCGCAAAAGAGGCAAAAATCGTTTGTCTGAGAGAGGTTGTTTATTTATGAAAAATCGTTGTCTGGTCAGTAGCGATGTTGTTCGTCGTTCCTGCTGCATCACACATCGCTATGTGTGACACCGCAGGAACGACGAACATCTCCTTACCTCCATCCACTGGCTATGAGGAAGGAAGGAGGTGGGCGGCATGTTCCAGCATGAGTGTGCAAAGCAGTAATCAAAGCAAAAGGTGGCTACTTTGAAGAACCTAGAATATAAGACATATTTTCAGTTGTTTCACACTTTTTTGTTAATTATTTCATTCCACATTTGTTAATTCATAGTTTTGATGCCTTCAATGTGAATCTACAATTTTCAGAGTCATGAAAATAAAGCAAACTCATTGAATGAGAAGGTGTGGCCAAACGTTTGGTCTATAATATATATATATATATATATATATATATATATATAAATATATATATATAAAATATTTAGGGTATATGTACACGTTAAGTATTTGAATGCAGAAATTAGAAATTTATGCACCATATCTGTATTTCTTGGCAGGAAAAATGATCTGCAAAAACGGGCATTTTTAATGTTTTTTTCACCTGTGTTTTTGTAGCGTACTTATACACCAATTAATGTTATCGTTAGTTTATAGATAGATATATAGATAGAGGGATAGATAGATGATAGATAGATACAGTGCTGGCCAAAAGTATTGACACCCCTGCAATTCTGTCAGAGAATACTCAGTTTCTTCCTGAAAATGATTGCAATCACAAATTATTTAGTATTATTATCTTCATTTAATTTGTCTTCAATGTAAAAAATAAAAAAAAATGTCATAAAGCCAAATTGGATATAATTCCACACCAAACATAAAAAAGGGGGTGGACAAAAGTATTGGCACTGTTTGAAAAATCATGTGATGCTTCTGTAATTTGTGTATTTAACAGCACCTGTAACTTACCTGTGGCACCTAACAGGTGTTGGCAATAACTAAATCACACCTGCAGCCACTTGACATGGATTAAAGTTGACTTAACCTCTGTCCTGTGTCCTTGTGTGTACCACATTGAGCATGGAGAAAAGAAATAAGACCAAAGAACTGTCTGAGGACTTGAGAATTCAAATTGTGAGGAAGCATGAGCAATCTCAAGGCTACAAGTCCATCTCCAAAGACCTGAAAGTTCCTGTGTCTACGGTGCGCAGTGTCATCAAGAAGTTTAAATCCTATGGCACTGTGGCTAAACTCCCTAGATGTGGAAGGAAAAGAAAAATTGACGAGAATTTTTACGCAAGATTGTGCAGATGGTGGATAAAGAACCTTGACTAACATCCAAACAAGTTCAAGCTGCCCTGCAGTCCGAGGGTACAACAGTATCAACCCGTACTATCCGTCGGCGTCTGAATGAAAAGGGACTGTATGGTACGATACCCAGGAAGACCCCACTTCTTACCCGGAGACATAAAAAAGCCAGGCTGGAATTTGCCAAAACTTACCTGAGAAAGCCTAAAATGTTTTGGAAGAATGTTCTCTGGTCAGATGAGACAAAAGTAGAACTTTTTGGGAACAGCCATCAACATAGAGTTTACAGGGAAAAAAAAGAGGCATTCAAAGAAAAGAACACGGTCCCTACAGTCAAACATGGCGGAGGTTCCCTGATGTTTTGGGGTTGCTTTGCTGCCTCTGGCACTGGACTGCTTGACCGTGTGCATGGCATTATGAAGTCTGAAGACTACCAACAAATTGTGCAGCATAATGTAGGGCCCAGTGTGAGAAAGCTGGGTCTTCCTCAGAGGTCATGGGTCTTCCAGCAGGACAATGACCCAAAACACACTTCAATAAACACTAGAAAATGGTTTTAGAGAAAGCACTGGAGACTACTAAAGTGGCCAGCAATGAGTCCAGACCTAAATCCCATAGAACACCTGTGGAGAGATCTCAAAATGGCAGTTTGGAGAAGGCACCCTTCAAATCTCAGGGACCCGGTGCAGTTTGCCAAAAAAGAATGGTCTAAAATTCCTGCAGAGCATTGTAAAAAACTCATTGATGGTTACCGGAAGCGGTTGTTCGCAGTTATTTTGGCTAAAGGTTGTGCAACCAAGTATAAAGGGGGCTTTACACGCTACGATATCGTTAATGTTTTGTCGTCGGGGTCAAGTTGTTAGTGACGCACATCCGGCGTCATTAACGATATTGCTGCGTGTGACACTGACCAGCGACCTTAAGCAACCTCAAAAATGGTGAAAATCGTTCACCATGGAGAGGTCGTCCCAAACTCAAAAATCGGTAACGGTTGTTTATCCAGGTGGTTCATCGCTCATGCGGCAGCACACATCGCTATGTGTGACACCGCAGGAGCGAGGAACGTCTCCTTACCTGCCGCCGGCCACAATGAGAAAGGAAGGAGGTGGGCGGGATGTTACGTCCTGCTCCTCTCCGCCCCTCCACTTTGATTGGCCGGCCGCTTAGTGACGTTGCGGTGACGTCGCTGTGATGCCGAACGTCCCTCCCCCTTTAAGGAGGGATTGTTCGGCAGTCACAGCGCCGACGCCGACCAGGTAAGTATGTGTGACGCTGCCGTAGCGATAATGTTCGCTATGGCAGCGATCACAAACAATCGCATGTGCGACGGGGGCGGGTACTTACATGCTCGCTATCGCTACAAATTGCTAGCGATATCGCTACCGTGTAAAGCCCCCTTTAGGCTAAGGGTGCCAATACTTCTGTCTGTCCCATTTTTGGAGTTTTGTGTGAAATGATCAATGATTTGATTTTTTTTTTCATTCTCTTTTATGTTTTTTCATTGCAAGCAAAATAAATGAAGATAATAATACCAAAGAATTTGTGATTGCAATTATTTTCAAGAAGAAACTGAGTATTATCTGACAGAATTGCAGGGGTGCCAAGCACTGCAGATAGATAGATATGTCGGCAGACATATAATTGCACAACCTTCTGTCATCTAATAAAGTTGCACTCTGTGGAGCTTATTGGACAGATTTTTATGATTAAATAAATAAATGAGAAAACAATATGAGTTCCCACCTATTTTTGATAACCAGCAATGGTAAACCGGGCTGATATTATCAGGAAGGGAAAGTCTATGGTTATTGGGCCCTTCCCAACTCAAAAAAATAGCAGCCCGCAACCACCCTAGAAGTGACATATCACATTAGATGCATTAATTTTGGTGCTTCACCTCAGCTCTTCCCGATTGCCCTAGTGCATTGGCAATCAGGATAATGGTAGTAGGGGTTGATATCAGTTGTGCAGTGTCAACTGGAATCAAATCCATGTGCTAGTAATGAATAGGTATCAATCACC
This sequence comes from Anomaloglossus baeobatrachus, assembly GCF_048569485.1. Classification (NCBI taxonomy): domain Eukaryota; kingdom Metazoa; phylum Chordata; class Amphibia; order Anura; family Aromobatidae; genus Anomaloglossus; species Anomaloglossus baeobatrachus. The sequence goes on from NC_134355.1 coordinate 488,876,007, forward strand.
CCAATACTAACCCAGTAAGTAAAAAGAACAAACACATAAATTATGGCAAAATAACCATGGACCTTCCCAGCCTGAGAACATCAGCTCACACCTGTCTGCTTTACCTTTGCTGATTTCAAAAATTGAGGGAGATCCCACTTCTTTTTTCCCCATTTATTTATTCATTCATTCATTCATTCATTCATTCATAAAAAGATGTCCAATAAGCGCCACAGGGTGCAATTTTATTATACACTGATGAGAAAAAGTGTAACAATGTTTTAAACATTTGACTTTCAGGTTCCATATCTCACCATCCACCACATCTTCAAACGTAAGACTACCTTCATTTTACAGATAATCATCTCATACATGAATTTGACTTAAAACTATTTAGCATATGATTAGTTATGCAAGTTATCGTCATGTCACAGCATTGTTAGTGTTTTGCTAGTACTATTTTGTTAGTATTTTGTAAATCCACCTTTGGCTTTCAACCCTGCCTGAATCTTTCTGGACATGGTCTTGATCAGATTTAAGCATGTGCTTACCTCAATCTGATCCCAGGTCTCCTCTACACGTTCCTAATGTTGGTGCATACTGGTCGACTCACTTGGGTATGTATACAGATATTTCTTAAACTCTACATATAAGTTTTCAAATGATTTGAGGTATGGTGACTGTGTTGGCCAATCCAGAACTTCTACTTCATGGTCATTGAACCAAGTCTCTGTCGATCTCGATGTATGCTTTGGGTTATACTCTTGATGGAACACGATGTGGTCCTTTTCATACCTATACTGCACGAGTGTACAAAGTAACTTGCCTTGTGACATACTCACAATAGCTCAGCTTTGAGACCACCATCGATCCTCGATCCTGGTCAAGAATACAACGCCTTTGGCTGTGAATCACCCCATATCATAAGATTTCTTCAACAAAATTTGACAGTTCCTTAAACTTTTCGATGTGTTAGCCCCTTTCTCCCTTCTTTTTTCCAGACCTATTTGCACCCATCAGAGCTTAGTCTTTTGACTTTTGTCTTATCACTCCAAATCACCCATTTACAATATTCTACTGTTCCCTTTTGTAAGTTTTTTGAAAACTTGATCCGATGATTCTTATGACAAGGATTCTTCACCTTTTTTCAGGCACCATTCCAGACTTGTGTAATGTGCATTGCATGGTGCTTGCATGAACATCATTGATTTCGATATGATGAAACATATAAGCAACTTCCACTGCCGTTTGTTGCAACAGAACTGATACACCTTGCAATGAGCCGACTTGTTGACTTCGATATTTTGCCAGGATTTTCACCAATTGGCTTTTGAATGGACAGATGGACTTCACTTTGTATTCTTCCAACTGTTGTGGCACTCACACACTACAGTTAGTCAATTCTCTTGGACAAGAAACCACTATCAATGAGTTGGATGATGCTGTTTCTCTTTGCTTGGGAAATCTTCATGGCTGCTCCTTGATTCAAACCAGTGACATTTTGCATGATTAAAAACAGTATTAAAAGGCTGATAAAGTTCTACTAATACCTAATACGGGTACATCCTTTGCCACGGGTGTGTCAAGGGTGACACAGTCCCATGGTGTCCGCCTTTAGAAGAACATTTAGCTACACAAACTGCTCCCTGACATTCTATTCTTCCTTCTGTAGTGTAGATGGTATCCTATGTATCATCTCTACTTTGAGATAATCCTTTTCTTTTTAGGACCCTGAGGATATCCTCACCTTTCAGCTGCTACTCATCATCACTTCCCCTTGTGTCCTTAAATACTCACATTTTCCCTGGATGTTTGCTGGTGATAGAGTTATATTCCTATACCTTACAAGCAGTCACCTTGTAATCATCTGAAGAAACATTGTTGTTTCTCTCCCTGAGTCTTCTTAGAGATGTTATTTGTTTAATCACCCTGTTTGTGCTCCTGTGTCTTCTTTAGAGCTAGTGGGGTTGAGTAAATGCTCATCTCATTTGTTCCTTACCTAGGGCCCAGTCCAGGGTAAGCCAGGGCCAGTATCCTGTGCGGAACCTATCTATAGTGGTCAAGGGAGCCAGGGATCAGCAGAATATTTGGTCAGTGGTCACCATCTCCCCCTCCCCTAGACACAGGGTCTCCCTTCACTTTCGCCATATGAGTGATACTTCCCAATATCTAGCATGACATCCTGATGAGATGTTTGCTCTAAAGGGGTTGTGTCTTTGTTTTAAACAGTTAAAATAACAATGTGCCTGTAAAAAGCAACTTTGCAATTTATTTCATATTAAGAAAACCTATTCATTCTCAAGAATATTCAAAACACAGGAGAAGAAGGAGTTTTAAATGCAAAATATATTTATTGTAGACAAGGAGGGGTTAAGGCAGGAGATTTAAAACAAGTATGCAAGGCAGAAGTGGCAAATAGATATAAATGTCAATACAAAAATGTATACATAATAGCAAGCAGGCATAAAGAGTATGCAGAAGACCTGCTAGGAGATACAGTGATCTCTTACAGATCGAGTGTGAGATGAACCATCAAAAAGACATAAAGTGCTACAGTGCAGAATATTTCATAAATAAGAGTTCATCAAACAACACACACAAGCGAGTGTTCTGCATAGGCTAACCCCATATGTAGAAGACTGAAATGCCTGTGCTGAAAAGAATCGAAAATTCACAAGTGAATAACATACCTATATAAGGAAAAGAACAAGGGATCGCCAATGCCACAAAGGTGCCCAGAATGAGGAGATAACCCCCCAGCCCACCGACACGTGTTTCGCCAGGAGGGGGCAAGTGCACCCCACCTCATGGCTTCATCAGGAGGGAAGAATGATTCACGTGTCGGTGGGCTGGGGGGTTATCTCCTCATTCTGGGCACCTTTGTGGCATTGGCGATCCCTTGTCCTTTTCCTTATATAGGTATGTTATTCACTTGTGAATTTTCGATTCTTTTCAGGACAGGCATTTCAGTCTTCTACATATGGGGTTAGCCTATGCAGAACACTCGCTTGTGTGTGTTGTTTGATGAACTCTTATTTATGAAATATTCTGCACTGTAGCACTTTATGTCTTTTTGATGGTTCATCTCACACTCGATCTGTAAGAGATCACTGTATCTCCTAGCAGGTCTTCTGCATACTCTTTATGCCTGCTTGCTATTATGTATACATTTTTGTATTGACATTTATATCTATTTGCCACTTCTGCCTTGCATACTTGTTTTAAATCTCCTGCCTTCACCCCTCCTTGTCTACAATAAATATATTTTGCATTTAAAACTCCTTCTTCTCCTGTGTTTTGAATGTGTTATACGGAGTTTGCGTTGGCATTTAAGGGACCTTGATATGGTACCCTTCTGCCAATACTATAAAATGGTTTTTTGGAGCTTTGTCTTGTCATTCTCAAGAATGCAGGGATTATACATTTTATAGTTTACTGCTCATTACTTAAGCTACCAGCCAGCTCTGTAGGCTATTCTAGCTGTCTGGTGTAGTAGGCAAGTGCTGCTGTAAAACTGGCTGGATTATTGGATATGACCAGCTTCAGTGTCTCTGGCTTCTCCTATGGTTATTCCACTGATTCAAACTCTCAATCTTTAGGAGCTCACTGCTGCCTGGCAAACAGTGAGGTGGGTAAGTGGTGCACTCCTGAAGGAAGAAGATGAGAATACACTATAGTATCTGCAGGTATCCAAGAGCTCGTAATTAGGATGTAGTCAATGGTGTAAGAATCTATATAATGCCTTAATGATCTATGACATCCATTTTTGTCATATGTTGCTAAAGGTTGTATGAAACTGGCTCAGGAGCTGAGCCTACTTCCCATGTGTAATAGCAACATCTGGAGTCTCCTCTGATCAGTGCAGTTTATTCATTTACATTCTGTCAGGACTGCAATACTGTGGTATAGTGTAAGCGATCAGATGATCACAGATTAATGTCGCTCACATTGACTAAAATAAGAAGTAAAGGTTAATCAAGTGTCAAAAACAAATACAAAATTAATAAAATTTAAACCAACCCCTCCTGCACTTCAGAGTAAAGTATGATATCAAATTATAATGATTAAAACCATATTTTAAAAGTCAAAAGGAAAAAAAAATAATACAAATACTAGATTAGTTGTTTTTTGGTCACTGCATTTCTCTAAAAAATACAATAAAAAGTGACCAAAATGTCATATGTGCTCTAAAATGGCATCAATAGAAACATGAGTATAGCGCACAAAAAACAAGCCCTTATTCAACTCTGGGGACAGAAAAAATATCCTTAAAGGGTTAAAACATTGAAAAATCCTCAAATAGTAATTTACGAGTAATAATCTGACCGACTAAACCCACTATAATGTTATGGGAACCCTTCCGTTTTTATTGTGGTGTCTGTTCTTTATCAGTAATAAATAGTGCACTATTCTGTGTTATTTTGTCCAGCATTTCTTACGAAAATTGTGATGGAGGCTCTGAGCTTATAATATTAAAAATAATATTTTTTTTATTTATATAGCGCCAACATATTCTGCAGCGCTTTACAATTCAGAGGGGACAGGTACAGACAATATGAGACAATACAAAATAACAAAATTCATATACCAAGAGGAGTGAGGGCCCTGCTCGTAAGCTTACAATCTATGAAGAAATAGGGGAGACACAAAAGGTGAATGGGGGAAGAAAAGTTTGTCATATGTGATCCAGTATATATATAATATAGATATACTGGATAATATATATAATGCCGTACTTGCCAGGTTTTAAGTATTATTTAGCAGTAGGTGTTTGACCATGGCGAATAACAAGGTCCTCTATAAACTACAGTAGAAGTATTTCTGGTAGACGTTAATAGTAACTCGACTGTGCTCTCTACTTCACATAAAGTTCGCCTCTAGTCAGGCCTTAAAGTTTGAAGGTAAAAACAGCCATTCAGCAGGGGTGCATGATAATTTGCTGGCGGAAAAGCCCAGATATCATGCTGTCAGATGCAAAACCTTGTTAATAATGTCTTAAGACATGATAGGTTCATCAGTTAAATAAAACTCTCTTTTGTGAAATAGCTACGCCAAGTCAAATTAGTAGCTCAGCGTGAGTTTTCCTAATCTCGTCTGGTACATTTGTCCACATACTATTCTTCCTTTTTTTGCTGAAAGGGCTTAAAGGGGTAGTGTCCCTTTTGTTGAGATTGAAAAGAAAACATCCCAGTTAAAATAATACCCCAGGAAAAAAAAATACAAATCATTCCTTGCTGAAACGCTAGCAGCGCATTGCATTGACAAGTACACAAAGGAGGCTGTTCTTCCTGCTTTATATACATCGATATTAATTGACAGCCCTTCAATAAAGAATGCTATATAACCCCAACATCTGTATACATACAATTATACTATTGAAAAACGTTTACGGCTGATTAATTATTAAAACATCTACATTTAGAGCACAGATAACATTAGTACCTATTCCGTTGTAGGGTGGTTTGGAATGCCTTGATCTCAGTTATGTCTCCTCACTTTTCCCTTAGTTTAAACAGACAAACTAGAGATCTGCTGTAAATCTCTTTGGTTAGTCAATATGGCCTCCTATTCCCCTGATACTACTGTATAATGTGAAAGTGTCAGCAGCGTTCGTCGGAGAAATTAACTGTTCATTGGGAATTACAGTTTTAAAGTTCTTAAGATGCTGTAATTCCCCCAAAAACATGATTACCTGATTACCAGGAGGGGCTCTCGTTCTGAAGGTCATATTAGGACATATTGGAATCTCTTCTGTAAGTGAACACTATATTCAATGAACAAGTTATATTTTAAAGCTATTAAACCTAAACGGAGATTCCTATGTGCAGAATATTCTGTATTGTTCTGCTATGCTCTCCTGCAGAGTTGATATATATTTGGTTAGTGTGCAGAGCATTTTGCAGGATGAAAGCTCTGCTGGTTGTTTCACAGCACTGGGTTTCACGTTGGTACTGGGAGGTGCTCTCGCAGATGCTTCTCGTTCCCGGTGATTGCGCTGCTTCATTAGGGAGCATGTTAGTGTGACGCCCTGGCCTATCAGGTCGTCACAGGACATTGTGCAATCTGCCCTTCTGCATGGTGTCCATCTCCTCCTTGGTTACAGGTCCCTGGCCTTTGGTGTTGCTAAGAACAAGCCAATCAAAACCCTAGAAACACTCTGCACCACACCCACCAGACACACCAATGGGTAGCCTGAAGGGAATAGGGCCGCCCACTTGGGGGGGTTGGTTAGGGAGGGTCAGGAGTGTCAGGAGTAGTCAGTTGAGTGCTGACTGTTGTGAGGAGAGGTCACAAGTCAGTTGGAGGAGGTTAGGAGCTGGGCTCCTCAGTTACTAGGTGGCATTGGTCTGGGCCTGGTAGGAGCAGGAACCCTGGTCGCAGGGGATCGTGTCAAGGGGCACGGAACTGCCGAGAAAGGCAGCCGGAGGCCTTGAGCCATATCCGGCCAGGGGCCAGGGCATGGCGGGGTACGTGGACCGAGAAGTAGCTTCAAGCATCCTGGTAATTTACCCGACGAGAGCTAAGACTTCATGATTCGTCCTCCACCTGCTCCAAAATCAGGATACTAGCGCAACGAGGGGGATAGGACTTTCCCAATACACAGTCCAGAAAATCCCAAACGTGAACCCTGAGAGCAAGTTCACTCCGTTAGCCATACGGGTGAGCAGGACCTGACTAGTTCTATACTACAGGGGCCAACCAGTAAAGAAAGTGCCAAGGAAAAGGTCACAGGCTAACAAGCAACACTATTGGGCACGGGATCCCAGCGGGCTCCCTCCCAGCTACAGCGGTGCTAAGAATTCTGGTTTACAAGTTGTCGGTTTCAGCGTTATTGGACTGAGTGAGTACGCAGTGACCCTTTCCTCCCCAACGGCGCTCCCCTCTCACCATCACTGAGCCCCAGGGCATTTCCCCCTACCCACGGAGGGGTTAAACACCTCGCTGCCATTCCACCACCAACAGCATCGGTGGAACTCCCCCTTACCACACACCGTGGGTGGCGTAATGAACTCTAAACACAAAAATCCCCTGTAAATACCCCCCTTTTATTTCGAGTGTCCGCGTGACCCCTCCCGGGTCCAGAGACCCCTCTAGCCACCGTGGATCCGGATCCGAGCGGCAGCCTGGTTGCTGGTGCTGGGGCGGTACATTAGCTCAGGACATCGCCAGCGGTACTTCCTGTTTATGTACCGCCCCACGCTCGGCTGCAGCCGAGCCACTCGGATCCGGGCTCGTTGGTGGGTGGCTCGAGCGCCTCCTGACCTGGGGTCACTTCGCTCTGAAAGGGTGCTGGCGCTACTTAGGGGGGTGGTAGGTAGGTGTACGGCCAGAGCCGTGTTTGAGTTTGTGACGCCACCCACGGGATGTGGTGAAGGTGTAGACACCACCGCTGCAGTTACGGGGCACTAGGGGGAGATGGTTATGCAGCATGATGTTAACCCCTCCATGGGCAGGGGTGATGGCCCCGGGACCCATTGGGGAGAGTAGCTGGGCGGTGCAGGGCGGTGCGCGGCCGGATGGCACTGTTGTACTCACTGTTATTGACACACACAAGTCTCTGGTAAACAAAGTTGATGGTGGTTGGTGCCCGCAGCCGACTGCGTCTGGTCCCCCACCTGGTTCGGTGGTCTTTGCCTTTCTCCTGCACCGTGTAGTGTGTGTGTAGACTGCCTGCGCTTCAGTGACGGGAGTCCTCTCCCCGGCTTTGTATATGTCAGGAGAGCCCGTTTGCCCGCAGACGCTGGCCCGTGGGATCTCTCTGCCTGTGCGGTGGCTTTCTATCCCACTTGGTGGGCTGTTGTATTCAGTCGGGACTTGGGTGGGAAAAGACCTATAGTCCAGACCTCAATCAGTCAATTAACTCAGTACAGTGGCTTCTGGACCTCGTTTCAGGGTCTGAGTACCCCCCTGTATGCTCCGGTTTCCAGTCGGTTCCCCGGGTCGGTACCGGCGGGCCACTACCCTGTCCCGGTCCACCATGGTTCCACTGAGCCGTCTTCCCTGTAGGCTAGGCCACCGTCTGCCTCCTAGCCAATGTACCAGGGCTCCGACCCCGGTACCTGCCAGTCTGTCACAGGCCTATACTACAGGCCTGACCTCCTCCACTGCACTCTCAAACTGAACTGTCCTGAACTCTCTGTCAAATGGCCCTGTGTTTCCTGCCTCAGGCCCTCTGAACTCCTCGGTGGGCGTGGCCAACCACCTTGCTCCGCCCCCCTGGTGTGCCCATTAAGCTTTGCGGGAGGTGACTAGGGTTTTTGGCTTGGCTGGTGTTACCTTGTGTGGGGCTGGTGTTGTGCGAGGCGCTATCTGTGACTACCTGGCTAGTCCAGGGTGTCACATTTACAGTTGTGCTATTGGTTCCCATGCTGCTCAGTATTCTGGTCTTGTGCTCTCAACTCTGGACTGTTATTTACTCTTCTCTGCTTGACCACTCCTGTTTCTGTTGTGACTTCACGATTTCTGACCTCGAACTTCCTCCTGACCATGTCCCCGCCTGCTCCCTGTATTTTGTATGTGCTCTCCTGGAACCCTGACCTTTGACTTGTTTCTTGACCTCGTCTCTGTCTGCCCCAGTGTACTGTTCTGTCCTCTTGGTTTATGATCTTGGCCTGTCTGGCAACCTCTCTATTTATTGTATGTAAGTGTGTCTAGTGCCACTTTGCGACAGTCATCACAGTTATATGGCATTTCAAACATTAAAAATGTGTAAAGAAATATCACTTGCAAAAAAAATATTTTTGCATATAATAAAAAGAAAAATAAGATTGTCCAACATGAGTAGAGTTTGCTGTGTTGAACACAGCAAAAGGTTTGGATGTTTAAATTCCAAATCTCTGATCTCTCACATCCTCAACATGTATCAGGTGAGATTCGAAAGCCCCTTTTAAACATAAGATGGTTGGTCGTCTGGTCCCGCTGAAAGGATACGGCCAGTTTTAATCTAATGTGCATAGTAATCTTAAAGGGATTATCTAGGATTTTTATTATTTTTGCGCATGGGGCCAAGAACGAACAGGCAGATCATTGCTAACTACCTGCCTGTTCTGCACGGGGATGATCTCTGCTGCCCCATCCAGTGATTTGCTTACTTGATTTCCCTGCCCATCAACTGAGTAGTTCTTCCTCTTCTAGTCCACTTCATCAACGGAAGGTCGTGCCGATTGAAACCTGGGAGCTGGGCGTGTCGACATGACGTGAAAAGAAGCACGGGAATCACCAAGAGGAGTGGTTCATGACCTCTCTGAGTGGCAGAGATTTGCACTCTGCAGAACAGATAACTGTTGTTAACTTTCTATTGGGTTCTTAGCCTCATATTCAAAAATAATAAAAGTCCCGGATAATGTCTTTAAGATTAGGATTCACTTTAGATGACATCTATATCCATTTTACCCTTTAATAAGGTTTCTTTAAAGTTCAATGTGAAAATTAAAGTACATATGTTTTCATAGATTAGAACATCTTTGTTGAAAAGGGGCCATTAGGTTCATACACTACAAATCAAGCCTGAAGACTTGTCCTTTTCCGAATAGCATATATATTTATATGCCATAGGATATTTATAAAGTTTGTATCCCCATGGCCATTTACGTTAGAAAAGTCATTCCATTTCTTAAAATGAAGCAAAACTAAGAAACAGAACCCTTGGGAAGTAAAATGGGTTAACATCTTCTGGTATTCACGGTGCCCTTGTTCAACAAAACTCCATGACCTTGCAGTTTCTCCTCTCTTTCAAGTGATTACACTTTCCAACTTTATAATAGAGGAAAAGCATTTGTGTCTCTCTACTGTACACAGCTAGATGCTGACATGTTAAGCATCTCCCGCGGTTTACAATAACTATTGGGGATGTGGACCTCCCTCTGTGTTCTCATTATGCCAAATAATGCCTTGTGGAAATGATTCTTCTAATCCTTTCTTCTGGTTTTGCTCAATCCCTAAAAACATTATAAAACCAATCCAATTAAAAGTCATTACCTCTTATGTCCGGTCTGGTTTCAAAATCTAAAATTGTTATCTCAGTTATATTGCCAGGCGGACATTTTATAGGATAAGCTGCTGTAGTGCAAATTATTTTTGCTTTTTTAATGTAATTACTTGTTTGTGGGACAGGGTACAAATACCAGAAGAAACATATAGGAGACTCGTTCTTGTACATTAAAACTGTGGGAATGTAACTTTTTCACAACTTTTTTTTCAGGCCTTATATCAGTATTTTCAGAGTTTCCCATGAAGAACCTCCTGTTGTGTGATAGGGTGAGAACATGTATGTATATAGTTATCTGAATACACATCATGGCCCTATAAAGCCTAACAATGCGAGAACAAAGATAATTGTTCATATGGGCAAAGAGGGCCAGGAATGATGCCATGTGAAGCACTAATATAACGCTAATTTAAATCTGTTGCACTTTTATCACATTTTGTATGTACTTCGTATACTAAAGGACACTGTAATAAATATAGTTCTTTGCGTTCACCACATATTTTAGTATGAATATTTGAATTAGGCAGCAAACGTCTGCCTTCCTTTGGATAAATCCAGCCCCTTGAAGGTTTTGTTTCAAGATTTACTGGTATTTGGAGCTGTTCATAATGTACTCTGCCTAAGGCCCCCTTCACACGCACGTGTCTCCGGTACGTGCTAGGTCCATGCCCACATGTTCCGGAGATACGGGCACACGTAAACCCATTAAAATCAATGGGTTTATGTGCACGCACGTGTGCAGCCATTGGCCCATGCCTCCGTGCGAGCAGACATGAGCCCGTGTGCTCCAGACGGATGCATGTCCGTTTTTGCTCCGGCAGCACGGGTGTCACGCGGCCCGCACATGTACCACACAGATGTAGTGTGGATGCGGGCCCACGTGACACGCGCCGGAGAAAGACACGTGTCTGAGAAAAAAATAACAAATCTTTACTCACCTTCTCCTGCCCTGCAGTCTCTGCCACTGCTGTCACTTGCTGCCGACCGCCGCTCATTATGCTATTTAATATTCACTTCACTGCGGCGGAAGCAGCAGCAGCGGGGAGTCGGCAGGACCGGAGACCGAAGTTCAGCACTACGGACAGCAATGCCAGGGACAGGTGAGTTGAATGTTCTCGTTCTCCATGTGTTATCACGGATAACACACGGAGAACACACGTAGGGCCATAAACATGGCACACGGAGAGGAAAACGCTCCTTTGACACGTCCGTAAAACACGTGCGTGATTTTCACGGACGTGTGAAGGGAGCCTAAAGTAAAGTCGCAATTCCAGCTGCCAAAAAACAACTCCAAAACAAAATTCTGCCTCCACCACGTGTCACTGTAGGAATGGGGTTCTCTCGGTGAAGCAAAGTTTTGACTTTGTGCAAAACATACGGTTTTGAAATATGGCCAAAAAGTTTAACCCTGGTCTCATCAGACCATAACACATTTTCCCACATGCTTTTGGAAGACTTGATGTAGTTATGGTTAAATATAACAGGGCTTTTATGTTTTTCTTTGAATATGCTTTTGTATTGCTACCCAATCCCACTGGCCAGACATAGGATGAATGCAAGAGATTGTTGTCACATGTAGTACACAACGAGTATTTGCCAGAAATTCCTAAAGCTCCTTTATTGTTACTGTTGGCCTTTTGGCAGACTCCCAAACCAATTTTCTTTTTGTCTTTTCAATAATTTTTGAGGGATGTGCAGTTCAAGTTAATGTCACTTCTTGATAACCATTTTCAAAATGTATTCATATATCTAATGCTTTGGAACATTTTTTGTAACCTTCTCCGGACTGATCATTTTATGAATGAGATACCTTTGCTGTGTTATAATGCAACTAAATCATTTTCTGTAAAACCCTACTAAAATAGTTAAACTTTATATGGGGTTCATCAGAATTAGTGTAAATAATGGCAGATGTGCCCCGTGTTTGCGTGGGTTTCCTCCGGGTTCTCCGGTTTCCTCCCACACTCCAAAGACATACAGATAGGGACTCTAGATTGTGAGCCCCAATGGGGACATTGTTGCCAATGTATGTAAAGCGCTGTGGAATTAATAGCGCTATATAAATGAATAAAATTATTATTATTATTATGTGTACTGGCTACTATTTCACATGAATTTAGCCTCTTCACCCTGGGGAAATTTTCTATTTTTCTTTTTTGGATTTTCATCCTTTTCTTCCAAAGTCATATCTTTTTCATTTTTCTGTCAATATAGCCGTACCATGGCTTATTTTTTTTCAGAATTGGTGGAATTTTGTCATGCTGAACAAAATGCTTTCTCTTTCATAGTGTACAAATATTTTAGAAGGGAGGTCATCAAAAGTTAGCAGTAATGAGTTGCTATATGTAATGACTTCACATAGTTTTTTGGAATATTTGTAAATATATTTTATTATAGCATGTGACCTGTGAGGGCCTTTACTATCCGTATGTAATTTGATTTTGTTCTATTCCCCTCCAATGTTTTTTTGTGTTTTCTTTGTTGTGTGTCTGGGAGGCAGCAATAAACTTGATCGATACTGAGTATTCACTTTGTGCCTCGTAGTCCCCCACTCAGGTGGTGAAGGAGGCTGGTGCCAGTACAGACTCAAGTAGAGCATTACTTCGAAGCATGGACATGGACATGAGGTAAAGAGGCATTGTAAGGGAGAGAAACTAAAGTGAAATGAAATCAGGCAGTAATGACATTAAGAGCAAGCAGGGTGCTTCAGGCCGTTGGTGCAGCTAATAGGATGTGCTATCAGTGATACAATAGTAGATTGTTCCATCCAACTCCCACAACACTATCCATAGACAAGATGGTAGAAATATTACAAGATCAGACATAAAGATAACATTGGGTGCTAAAGATGTGGAAAGTGTCCTGAATTTTGCAAAGTTAGACTAAGGGGACTTTTGGATTGAAGGAAGCCTACCTTTCTGTGGAGGTCCATAAGCAGGTGTAAGATTTGGGAATTGTGCCCAAAACCTCATTCTAACAGTCCATAAGAGAATTATTAGTTGTATCCTACTCATTATTTTGATGCAGTAAATTCCTGCTGCAAAGTTTAGATTAAACAGTAATTTTAGTGAGTGCTATTTCAGTCAAGTTCAGTACTAAAAAGGGATGTTCCTTTTTTATGAAGTTTGATGACAATTGTTAATACACCGTTGGACCTGGGACCTCTGGAAATTCAGGGTCCAGGAAGAGCAGTACTATAGCAGCCATGTGGACATTTGGAGCTCAGATAGTTTTTGTGTAAGGGGGCTATTACATTCTTGAGAATGGCAAATTGGCAAATAAAATTGTGCTAGAGGGAAGTCCATGTTTTAGTCTGAATTACTCTGATGTTTCAGAGTAATTTTGCTTCGAAAAGATAGCAAGCCTGTTTCTCTCCACCCAGAACGCTTTGACTGACAGGTCTCTCCCTATGTTATTACATATAGAGGGATCTGTCTGTCAACTGTAGTGAGGTGGGGAGTAAACATCAAAGTCTTTTAGAGTAAAACATATATGAATGCAATCTTGCAACCAGTGTCTGATTTAGGCCTCGGTTCCACTTGCATTTGGCAGGGCGAGTGCAATCCAATAAAACATCAGATTGCACTCACACCAGTGCAAAACTATGGGGCAGTGTCCAAATACGACTTATTTCTCCTGCCATATCAGCATGAGAAATGAATCGCAGCTTGCTGTGTTTGGCAGCGAGTCTCGACTCACACACCTGTACAAGTCTATGGGTGCGAGTCAAACATGGCACTGCCCTCGCATGTCATCCGACCGCAGTACGATGTACGCAGAGACAGCCAGTGGAGGAGATGGGGACAAGGTGCTCCCCCCTCTCCTCCACATCTGTGATCCGAACACAAGATCAGATCACAGTCACATGACCCTTGGCTTACACTCGCACCAGAGGGTCATTAGCATATCGCTGCCGATACCCTCACATAGGAAGCTATGCGCAAGTGGAACCGAACCCTTATATTGATACTTTTTTCTTACCATACTGCTAGGTATATTGTTTATACTCACCTCTAACGACGGGCATCTGTAATCTTGGTACGTGAGAAGATCGCATTCCCCTCTCTCTTTTTGATATATAATTCAGTATCTAGATTGCCAACTGACATGGGTACTTTTATATAGAAATATAAAGTTGTTTATTGTATATTTGATAAAAGTTCATTTTTAAAGATTTTTTTTCTTCTCTTTAGGGTTTGACATTCCATACTTTTAACAAACCATTTCTAAATTTTGGCCAACCCCTCTAATGCTAAAATTAGTACATATTAGTGAATTTACAAAATACTAATTTAATATGGGCACTATTATTTAGCAAAACAATACTATGATTAAACCAAAGTTATGAAAGGAAACAAGGAATCACTTTAGCATTGAAAATAATAATAAATGCTCCACCACATAAAACTCGATACAAGGTCTTATCATTTCTATTGCCTGTCCATTCTTTGTCCTAAAATACAATTTACTTGCAAAGAACAAATTCAGTGAAAATCTATAGTCCACAGCTTTTCAGCGATATTATACTGTTATGGAGTAATAAAAAATTCAGGGCTTTATGTTTTTTTGAATAAGTTTTGGTAATCTTGAGAATAAACAACGCTGCCCTAGGAAAAAAATTAAAAATCCGCCTGCATATATATTTTTTATTGAAAACAAACTTTTCAAATCAGGTGATGTAATGGGTCGTTTAAATCTTGCTAACAGCAATATGTTTTCAGGGAACCTATGATTACAGTTAAGTCTAGCACATCAAGGCAGAAGCTATGTTATCATAAATTTTAGTAGAAAGGATGATTCAGTTGAACTGCAAATGTAGTCAGATTGGCGTTGTAAATACAGAGCTTGGGTTTAAACCATTTTTAATTTGCATAAAATAGCAATTTATATGGCAAAATATGCGGAAAAAGCTTTTCAGCGGCACACTTATTAAGACAAGAAATCTGGTGCATATCAAATTTTTTAGACATTGTAAGTCTATAAAGGCTACTGTGTACAGCTCCAATTTCTTGCTGTTTTTATTGCACATTGTTGTTGACATTTTCCAGAGACAACGCATGGCACGTGTTCTATTAACAAGGAAAAAACATAGTGTAAACTGGCTTTCTTCTATGACTTACTCATGCTCAATGTATAGTTTATAGCTATATGGTACTGTGTAGCTGTTACAATTGATGGCACATGCACTTAGCTTCTTGATTCACTGTCGACTGTTCTGTATATCCTCAATTAAATACAAAAAAGTCAATGGATCCTCCAATGCTTTTCCCTATTTTTACAGTAAAGCAGAATGTATTTTCATAATTTAATTAGAAGGCTTGTCCAGTGCTAAAATATTGATATAGGATAGGACTTCAATATCAGATTGGTGGGGATCAGAAGCCAAAAACTCCTTCCTTCAGTTATGGGATCCAATGGTTGCCATAAGTACACAGTTTACAGAACTGAAATGTATTGTATACAGCTTAAGGCCATGTGCGCACTTTGCGTTCAATTCTGCAGCGTGTAAGTCACTGCCTGTGCGTCTCAGAACAAAGTCGAAAAAGCTGCGTTCTGAGACGCATTCGGCAGAACGCAACGTGCGCACATTCCTTGAGAATTCATGCATTCTGGATGCTTTCTCTGCCATAGACAGAGTGGGAAAAGCATCCAGAATGCACATTTTTGACAGTGCGGTCCCACTCGGCTCTGCAGCATCTCCATAGACTTGCAACAGAGCCGAGTGGGACCGCACTGTCAAAAAGAACACGGCAAGCTGCGACACAGTGCCGCACGATCAGAATGAACTCGGACGAACTTCACCCGACTTCATTGTGATTGCGCGGCTACATCGGAAGCTGACAGGAGCGGCAGTAGAACACCGCCGCTCCTGTCAGCTTCATGCAGCAACTTAAGTGAGTAGCGCGATCAGCTGTGCTGTCACTGTGGTTACTCACGGCCACACGCACAGTGTGCCGCGGCTTGATTTGCGGTCACACGTGAAGGACTCACCTGTGATTGCAAATCCCCTGAGTGACTGCAGTGAGGTGGGCGATCAGCTGTGCTTTAACTCAGATTACTCACGGCCACAGCTGCAGTCCTCCTTGCATGGATTACGTCAGACCTGGAGGTGTTTTTTAGGGGTTATTAAAGTGGTGAAAGAGGGTGTTTTTTTGTCTTTCATTCCAAATAAAGGATTTGTTGGATGTGTGTGTTTATTTTCTTTAACTTACAGGTTAATCATGGAAGGTATCTCGGGGAGACGCCTGCCATGATTAACCTAGGACTTAGTGGCAGCTGTGGGCTGCTGCCATTAACTCCCTATAACCCCGTTTGCCACCACACCAGGGCAGTTCAAGATGAGCCGAGTAAAGTCCTGGGACTGTCGCATCTAATGGATGCGGCAATTCCGGGTGGCTGCTGGCTGATATTGTTAGGCCGGGAGCCTCCCCGTAACGTGCAGCTCCCCATCCTGAGAATACGAGCCTTCAGCCGTGTGGCTTTTACCCTGGCTGGTATCCAAATTGGGGGGACCGCACGTCATTTTTTTTCAATTATTTTTTTTTTTTACTGATCGATATAGACACGCTCACCGGCGGCTGTGATTGGTTGCAGTGAGACAGCTGTCACTCAGCGTGGGGGCATGTCTGACTGAAACCAATCATAGGCGCCGGAGGGCGGGGTAAGCAGGGAATACGCAATGGATTAATGAGTGGCCGGCATTTTCAAAAGAGAAGAAGCCGCCACAGTGTGAACGCCATGCAGCGCCGCACCAGTGATCGTGGATAGACAGAGAGAGAAATAGAAACATACAGATAAAGAGAGACCGACCGACAGACCGACCGACAGACCTACCGACATAGAGAGAAAGACGAAAGACCTGCCTTTGTTATGTTAAAAAACATGCGGATCGCAACAATAATGCATTGCAAGCGCACTGCTTCACATTTTGGCAGCGATTTTCTACAACTCATTGATTTTAATGGGTGTAGAACGCTGCCAAAATGGCAAAAACAATTGACATGCTGCTTCTTCAAACGCATGGGTTTTTGACAATTTTTTGACAATCAAAACGCTGCGTTTGAAAAAGCATCGTACACAAAGATTTTGCATGATTCTCATAGACTTTGCTGGGGAATCAGAACGCATGCATTTTGTCAATAACACAGTGCACTTGTAAACGCAGCCAAAACGCAGAAAAAAACGCAAAGTGCGCACATAGCCTAACTCCTATTCACTTTTATAGAATGTGCACTCCTCTGGTGAAGATTGACCACTCAGAATCTGTTAACAGTTGATCAATTCGTGTTCTGGGTGTCAACTTCCCATTAATTTGATATTAATGACCTATCGAAGAAATAGGTATTTAACATTGTCATCCTGGACAACAGCTTTAATGCTCCCATTATTTTATAACTGTAAACAGATCCCAAACCAGTAATCATCCTTTGGTCGTTAACACTTCTAATCTTACAATAAACTGTACTTGGTAAAAAGATAATTATTCATACAAAAATGCAGTTTAGGTATCCACTTGTATCACATTTGATCCTGTAAAGGCCTCGTCACACACAGAGATAAATCTTTGGCAGATCTGTGGTTGCAGTGAAATTGTGGACATATTGTTCCATTTGTACACAGCCACAAACCTGGCACTGATTGTCCACAATTTCACTGCAACCACAGATTTTTCACAGATTTATCTCTGTGTGTGACAGGGCCTTAAGTGTATTAGATCAAAATGTTGATAAATGGATCCCTTGGTTATAAGATGATCCCAGAAACCTCCAGAGATCAGCAGTTATGAAGGTAGCTGAAAATTGTTCCTGTGTAATCTCTTTAGAAAAATGTAAATGTAATGAAAAATGTGACATGATTGTATATATTTGGCATGTACTGTACTTGAGATTTGTGGAGGTTTTTGAGGCTGGCACTTATATGGCTAGTGGTTCAAATTTACCGGAATCGCTGGCTTTTAGGGGAATGTTTGAAATCTTTATCTTTGGCTATGGAAATTTAATGGCTATCTATCACTTATATGGACTCTGCATTCGAAAAACATGCAATAATATGAATCCATGGACATGTGAGGGCAACGGTTGGACCAAAATTTAACCCCTTAACGACCGCCGATACGCCTTTTAACGGCGGCAAATTAGGGTACTTTTTCCGATCCGCCGCTTTTTAACGGCGGTCGGAAAAAAGGGTCTAGCGCCCCCCAGAGTCAGAAAATTTCCAGGGTCTCAGCTGCCGGGGGTAGCTGAGACCCTGGAGATCATGATTCTGGCCGGTTTTTCCGGTCCCCGCTCACCTGATGACCGGTATACACCGTATACCGATGATCAGGTTACAGTAAATGACCGCGCCGGTAAAAAATCATTTATCTCCCATCTGGCATGAACAAACATGTCAGATGGGAGATAAATGTCCTCCCCCGGTCCTCTCCGGTCCCCCGGTGTCGCTAAAGTGTCCCCCCCACCCCCCCTTCCTCCCGAAAATCCAACATGGCACTGTACATACCGGCGCGCACAGCAGCGCGCCGGCCGCATTTCCCCCTTTCCTATGGTTTCTGTCGCATGTGCTATGACACATACGACAGAAACCTGCTCCCCAGGCCCTGCCAAGTCACCCCCTATCCCCCCCGGTGTTCCCCGGTGTCATACATACCTGTTAGCTCTGATCCCCCGCGGCCCCCTCCTCCGGCTCCTTCACAGTGCACGCCGGTCACACTGCAGAGCGCGGCTGACAGCTTCCTGTGTCTGTGACTCAGACGCTGGCTGCTGCTGCTGCTTGCACAGTCTGTAGCTGTGACCTGGGGAGGGTGGGTGCAAATTCTTTGCACCCACTCTCCTCAAATGGATGGTCTGCACTCCTAGAAAATGGGGGATACGTTCCCTGAACGTGTCCCCCATATTCTAGAAGGTCCAGAATCGCCGCGGGACTTCACAATGGATTACAGCAGGGACTTGATTTTTTTTTTTTCTTTTCAATAAATTGGCCAAAGAGGGAATGTTTTTGGGGAGTGTTTTTTCAAATAAATTTTTTTTTTGTTGTCAATTTTTTTTTATTATTACTGTCAATTAGTTATGTCTGGTATCAAATAGACGCTGTGACATAACTAATTGCTGGGCTTGATGCCAGGTGACATTACACATCTGGTATCAACCCCATTTATTACCCCGTTAGCCAACGCACCAGGGCGCGGGATGAGTTGGGGCGAAGCGCCAGGATTGGCGCATCTGATGGATGCGCCACTTCTGGGGCGGCTGCGGCCTGCTATTTTTAGGCTGGGAAGAGTCCAATAACCATGGCTCTTCCCACCCTGAGAATACCAGACCCCAGCTGTCAGCTTCACCTTGACTGGTGATCTAATTTGGGGGGATCCTACGTTTTTTTTTTTTAATTATTTATTTATAAATAATTAAAAAAAAAAAACAGCTTGGGGAGCCCTCCAAATTGATTACCAGCCAAGGTGAAGCTGTCAGCTGTGGTTTGCAGGCTACAGCTGTCTGCTTTACCCTAGCTGGCTATCAAAAATAGGGGGGACCCCACGTCATTTATTTTAATTATTTTTTTTTCTTTTTGGGCTAAATACAAGGCTAGGCACCCTTTAGTGCCACATGAAAGGCACTAAAGGGCGCCAGCTTAGAATATGCAGGGGGGTGGGACGTTATATATGTTTGACATCTATCCATTCATCCATTGTAGCATTTTAGGCTATGTGCCCACAATCAGGGTTTGCAGCGTTTTGGGCGCAGAGTGTTTTCCCTGCGTCCATAACGCTGTGTTGTGCAGTAGAAGCACAGTGGAAGGATTTTTAGAAATCCCGTGCCCACTGTGTTTCTTTTCTCTGCAGCATACACTGACCTGTGGCGCAGCTTCCCGAGCCTCAGCATGTCAATTTATGCTGCGGAGATGAGTTTGCTCTGCAGATAGCATAGAACTAAAGTCCACAGCAGCCTGAACCCAAATCGTGGGCATGGGCAGCTGCGTTCTCCCGTGGACAACATTCACATCTCTGCAGGAAGGCTGACACTGTGTACTGGACGCCGTGTCGCTGGATCATGGCCACATAGCCTAAAAGTGAGAAATTTGTTGCTACAGCAACAATTTTGTGAAGTACCTGTGGATTCAAAATGCTTAGTATACTCCTGAATAAAATCCTTGAGGGGTCCAGTTTCCAAAATGGAGTCACTTGTGGGGGTTTTTAATGTATAGGTAACCAAGAGGCCCTGCTAATGTGACATGGTGCGCGCAATTTATTTCAACTTTTCCAAAATTCAAATGGTGCTCCTTCCATTCCAAGCCCTCCCATATATCCAAACAGAGGTTTTTGGCCACATATGGGGTATCCCTGCGCTCACAAGAAATTGGATAACAACCTGTGGGGTCCACGTTTTGTTGTTGCCTCTTGAAAAAGTGAGAAATGTGATGCTAAAGAAACATTTTTGTGAAAAAAATGAAAATTTTCAATATGGCAACCTAAGCTTATCAAATTCTGTGAAGTATTCGTGGATTCAAAATGCTCAATATACACCTAGATAAAAGCCTTGAGGTGTCTTGATTCCAGAATGGGGTCACTTGTGGGGGGCCTCCACTGTTTAGGCACTTTAGGGGGCTTTCCAAATGCGACATAGCGTCCACTAATTATTCCAGCCAAATGTTCAGTCAAATTGCACTCCTTCCCTTCCAAGACCTGCCGTGTGCCCAAACAGTTGATTTCCACCACATATAAGATATCACCAAACTCAGGAGAAATTGCAGAATACATTTCATGGTGAATTTTTTCCTGTTACCCTTGTGAAAAAAAAGCTACCTGGTTGAAGTAACAATTTTGTGGTAAAATTTTATTTATTTATTTTCATGGCTCAACGTTATAAACTTCTGTGAAGCACCTGGGGGTTCAGGGTACTCACCAAACATCTAGATAAATTCCTTGAGAGGCCTAGTTTCCAATATGGGGTCAATTGTGGTGGTTTTTTTCTGTTTACGTACCTTAGGGGTCCTCCAAATGCAACATGGTGCCCGCAATCTTTTTCAGCCAAATTTCCTTTCCAAAATTCAAATATTGCTCCTTTCGTTCCAAGCCCTCCCATTTGTCCAAACAAAGGTTTCAGACCACATGTGAGGTATCACCGCGCTCATAAAAAAGTGGGTAACAAACATTTGGGTCAAAGTTTTGGAATTACCTCTTGAAAAAGTGAGAGAATTGATGCTAAAGCAACATTTTTGAGAAAAAAATTACAATTTTCAATATGACAAAGTAACGTTATCAAAATCTGTGAAGTACCTGTGGGTCCAAAATGCTCAGTATACCCCTCGATAGAAGCCTTAAGGGGTCTAGTTTCCAAAATGGGGTCACTTGAGGGGGGTTCCTGCTGTTTAGGTACCTTAGGGGATCTGTAAAAGCAACATTGTGCCCGCAATCTGTTTCAGCCAACTTTGCTTTCCAAAATTCAAATATTGCTCCTTTCATTCCAAGCTCTCCCATTTACCCAAACAAAGGTTTCTGACCACATGTGGGGTATCGGCGCGCTCATAAGAAAGTGGGTAACAAAGTGTGAGGTCCAATTTTTGGTGTTACCTCTTGAAAAAGTAAGAAAATTAGTGCTAAAGCAACATTTTTAGGTAAAATGTTAATTTTTATTTTTTTTCATTCCACATTACTTTAGTTCCTGTGAAGCACCTGAAGGGTTAATAAACTTCTTGAATGTGGTTTTGAGTACCTTGAGGGGTGCAGGTTTTAGAATGGTGTCACTTTTGGGTATTTTCTGTAACCCAGGCCTCTCAAAGTCACATCAAATGGGATGTGGTCCCTAAAAAAATAGTTTTGTAAATTTTGTTGAAAAAATGGGAAATTGCTGATGAACTTTGAACCCTTCTAACTTCCTAACCCCAAAAAATTTTGTTTCAAAAATTGCGCTGATCTAAAGTTGACAAGTGGGAAATGTTATTTATTAACTATTTTGTGTGACATAACTCTCCGGTTTATGGGCATAAAAATTAAAAGTTTGAAACTTGCAAAATTTTTAATTTTTTTGTCAAATTTCAGATTTTTTCACAAATAAAATAAAAAAATATCATCCTAAATTTACCTCTAACATGAAGCCCAATATGTCACGAAAAAACAATCTCAGAATCACCGGGATCCATTGAAGCGTTCCAGAGTTATAGCCTTATAAAGTGACACTGGTCAAAATTGCAAAAAATGGCCTGGGCATTAAGTACAAAACTGGCTTCGTCCTTAAGGGGTTAATAGCAGACCGTGCTGCAAGTAAAAAAGTCTCTTCCTGTATAGCTATCAAAGGCAACAAAGAGCTATAGGAAACAAAAAGTGTAATAGGGTCTTATCGAAATAACTGTGATGACATGCAAGGATACCTTGCTTGCCTTGTTTGGTTATGGTAGCTAAAACAGAGAACACGTATTGTATATGCAGAATCCACGGACTGAAAATTCAATAAGTTGAAGGGAAGAAAAACGTGGCCTCTCTATGTGCTGCTGTGAAGGTCATAAGAGTAGTACAGGATACCTGGGCAGGAACTATTGTGTTTTACTGTGGACGAGTTGTGACGTTTTCCAGTTTGTCATGAAGAAGTGTTAAAAACTTTGCAACGCGTCCACAATAAACCACAATAGTTTCTGCCCAGGTATCTTGTCCTCTTCTTACGACCTTCATAGCAGCGAAGAGAGACCATGTTTTTCTTCTCTTCAACTTGACACTATTAGCTAGCAAAGGCGACATACTTTTCTCTTCATTAAGGGATGTGGCTCTTTAGGTTTAAAATGTATTATTGACCTGGTAAAAGAAAGCTCAAATTTGAACATTGAAATTCTAAAAACTTGGGTTTAACATCTTTTTAATCAAAAAGAAAAGGAAAGTCCAGCGAGTAGGCAAAAAATATGTTAAAAAAAAACATTTATTGAAAATTATTAAAAACATGAGAACATATCAGTAGCAGAATAATAATCTGACAAAGTCAAAAATTATTAAACAACTACATATTTTGGCTGAGGAGACTTCTTATGAGGTCAAAGTACTTTGTATGACCTCAGAAGAAGGCTCCTCAGCTGAAACGCGCAGTTGTTAAATTAATAATTGTTAACACTGTGAGATTATTATTCCACTACTGCATAGTTCATGTTTTTAACATTTTTCAATAAATTTTTTTTATCTTATTTTTTTCCCACTCACTGGACCTTAGTTTTCTTTTGATTATTCTCTGTCGGTGAACTCCCATTCTGGTCCGGAGCCAGACTTGTTGGGTAATTGCCTTGAAGCAGTGGATCATTTCTATTAGTGGTAAGCTGGCGGTTTTTGTTTCTTTCTGTATAAGATCATTTTATGTGTACAGTATATGTGTTAGACAAAGTATTACAATTGATTTTTAGGAAGATGTTCACGTTCTGAAGTTCCGTCATGCAGCTCCCTTATAGTCCTCTTTTAGTGGAACTTTGCACACTACGACATCGCAAGCCGATTGCTGCGATGCCGAGCGCGATAGTCCCCGCCCCCGTCGCAGCTGCGATATCTTGTGATAGCTGCCGTAACGAACATTATCACTACGGCAGCTTCACATGCACTTACCTGCCCTGCGACGTCGCTCTGGCCGGCGAACTGCCTCCTTCCTAAGGGGGCGGGTCGTGCGGCGTCACAGCGATGTCACACAGCAGGCGGCCAATAGAAGCAGAGGGGCAGAGATGAGCGGGACGTAAACATCCCACCCCCCTCCTTCCTTCCTCATTGCAGCCGGGAGGCAGGTAAGGTGATGTTCCTCGCTCCTGTGGCTTCATGCACAGCGATGTGTGCTGCCGCAGGAACGAGGAACAACATCGTAACATTGGTCCTTCCGAAATTATGGAAATGACCGACGCTACACCGATGATACGATTTCGACGCTTTTGTGCTCATTAATCGTATCAAAAACGATTTACACACTCTGATGTCAATAGCGACGCCGGATGTGCGTCACTTTCGATATGACCCCACCGACATCGCACCTGCAATGTTGTAGTGTGCAAAATACCCCTTAGTGTCTAATACAGTTGCCCAGTAGACTGCCTTTGGAAAAAAACACCACATCTACAATACATAAGTAATGCAGAATATCATGTTTTGGGATATTTTTGTATTAGAAAAAAAGTCATGATATGATGAAAGGCACAGATGGGCAGGTTATGGAAAGACTTGTATATTGTCTATGGAGTTGAGTTAGTTTTGGCAGGGGAATAATTCCTGCTCCACGTGGACTTTTTCCTCTCGGAGTACAAACTGATCAGAGTTTTCACTGGTCCCCACCCAGTGCCAATTAACCTTTACTATGTTATTTTCCTTTGAAGCTTGTCTTGTTTATTTTTTAAGTAACACTAGTGAATATAATGGAAGGAAACCCATATAGTTACTACTAGTAAATCTCTTCCCAGACAGCCTTTGTGCATGGCAGGAGTTTGGCAAGTCTCATATGATCCCATCCAAGTGGTCTGTTAAATAATTTATTGCAATCTTCATTCCACAATGCCTTATTGCCTTTATGTATAAAAAATTTAGGAGCTCATAAATACTATTGGGGGTAATCAGATAATAAATCCCGAGCCTCATCAGAGCACAGAATAGAAGCCTGAGCCAAAAACAGCAACACAGGTTTTTTTACTATTTCCCTACTTAAGAAAGATGATGTCTAACTTAAAATTCCAAGATTTTTTTACATCCGACTTTTTGTGTTTTGCTATAATTATTATTCTTGCTGTGAGTTTAGATTTGAGATTGCTGCTCTCTACATAAGTGTTCAGCTTTCTGTGGCCAAAACTGTGTTTACTAACCACACTTGTAAACACTTACTGTACGCTTACAGCCGAAATGTGGGCTATTACTGGTTAACCAGGAGACAGTTAACGGCACATAAAGGCTACTACTATTTTATTTATTTTTGTCTCCTGCAAACATTGCTTCAATGAAAAGGAAATTGCGAAAACGTGCCATCATAAGTGTAAACTTTTTGAAACCAGTAAAACAATCACAAATTAGCAGCTTGGTTATCATAGGTTATTATTCTGCAGGACACGGAACACACAGGAAAAAACATGATTATTGTACTTGTCCCTATTATATACACCCCTTTCACATGTAAAGCGCCATGGAATTGATGGCGCTATAATAATAAATAATAATAATAATAATAATAACATTTTAGTCTGAACTCACACGTCTTCATAGGCATTTAGCTCAGGTCAGATGACCCATCGGTTGAGCCACATATTGCCATCTGAGCACAGTCCATGTTTCATGAATGTGTGAATTGAATTTAACCTTACTGTCACTGGGTCCTTCTCCAGTATCACACAATCAACAGAGCGAGAGATGAGTGAAAAATACAAAGAACATTTATTCCAAGCAAATCAGAAGGTCCATCAAATAATCCCCCACACAGGGAGCAAAGTAGTCCAGTAATGGGATAAATGTCCTGGGGATCAGTCACAATCCTATAGCATTACTTTTTGCAGGCAAATCGGGGTTTCTCAACAGCTCTCTGGGGTGCTGTCCGTAGCCCCAGCTTCTCCCCCAGAGGATGAATCTTTCTGCTTGTCTCTTGTCCTTCCTAGCCAGACTGAATGATCTCACAGGTAAACAGAGAGGTTAGGTGGATTGCAGGCCCCCCTCCCCTGGCAGGGGGCGATTAACCTGCAGACAGGACAAATAATACATAGAATGGACAGAGCACCACGCCTAAAATACAAACCTACACAAAATAATACACAACCCACAATATCCCACCATCACACTTACATTTATATACAGATTTAAGCAACTTTGTGAAAAAAATTAAAAAAAAGTTTTGTCGGTTATGCACTGTGTTTTCTTGTTTTTCTCTTTCACATACATACGTCTGTGGGTTATTAGTAATGAGCGAGCACTATCATCCTCAAGTGCTCAATGCTCGTTAAGAGCAGTTTGATGCGCGGATGGATGCAACTCGAGTCCCTGAGTATAATGGAAGTCAAAGGGGTAGACTTAGCGAAAAAATCCTACAGTCCCCCATTGACTTGCGTTATCCTCGGATACTCGAGTTGCATCCATCCGCACATCAAACTACTCTTAAAGAGCATCGAGCACCCAAGCATAGTAGAGTTTGATCATCACAACTGGTTATACTTGGAAAGAGGCAAACATTGCTGCACTGGTTAAAGCTTCTGAAATGGAGCCAAAAACATCATATAATCCATATATAGTATAAGATTGACTGCATGCCTGCTATGGACAGAGCCAGCAAGAGAAAGCCCCTATAGACAGTACTCCAGCTCCCAACAAGTAGCTACTAGAGATGAGTGGCTTACGCAAATTTCAAGGTCGCTTAGATTTTCCCAGGAAAAGGCTCAGGAGAAATTATTCTCTGTGAATTTAATGTATTTTTATTATACTCTGGGTCTTGAGAGACCCCAAATCATAATAAATATGTAAAAAATAAAAAAAATACTCATCTCACCACTCACATCTCCAGCTCCTCCACTCCTCACCATCACCCATCCAGTCCCCATTATATCTTCTGTTCCCCAATGCTCTCTCTGAAATCCTAGGGCTTCTCACATTGAGCCGGGACTTCCAGCTCTAAAAAGTCCTTGACGGGTTATGGGTAAGCACACAAAGATCCCGACATTATGACATCACGATGTAGGCCAATGACTTGTGCATGCATGCGCCGTACCATCCCGGGCCTTTTCAGAGCTGAAAGCCCTAGCTCAGTGTGAAAGGATTTCAGTATGAGCAGCGATAATCAGAAGATGTGAGAAGGGTCAGACGGATGACGATGGACAGAGGAAGGGTCAGAAAGGCGAGCAGAAAGATTAGATAATTTGAAATTTGCTTCCTTGCAGATTCAGCAAAATGATGTCCACTGCTGCCATTTTTCTGAACCGCATAGGTCCACCAAAAGGTAAAAAAAAGAAAATATTTTTTTAATATTTTGATAGTCATATTCAATTAGGAAAAATGGCAGCCAGCATCGGACACCAAGGAAGCTAATTACAAAAAAATAAATCAAAATTTTTGCGAATGCATATTTTTAGCATTTGAATAGAATTCATTTCCACTCAAATTTTATTGCTCATCTGTAGTAGCGGCTCATAAATTTATATTTTTTATTTAACTCCTTTTCACATGTAAAGCACCATGGAATCAATGGCGCTCTAAAAACAAATTATATTAATAATAATAATAATAATAATAATAGTCACTTCTGGTGGACCTGAGCTCTAGTAGCCGAAATTAGCATTGGGAGACATGCATGATATTTCGGAGATCTGAAGGTTTTTTTGGTTGGCACCAGGACAATACAACAAAGTTAGACAGTACGAAGTAAACATCTTTCCAGTGCAGCTGATGGTCCATGACCAAAATATGGCCTAAATTCAGAATTTAGAACAATGCTTTTGGCTTTATAAAGCATGAGAACAATAATAACAAGAGAACATGTGACGCTACCATGAGATCAGTTCTATCTGTGAGAGCCTGAATATTACTAATGTATTTTTCTCATTTATGGTGTATGTTTGTTTCTGTGACACTATGTGATACAGCAGCAAGAATTTTATCCAAGGCCATAAAACAGATATATGTTGTCACTCCTGGAATTGGATTTGCAATGCCCCTGTTTAAATTATGCATTAAGAGAGGTTGATGGTGTTCAGGGTCAGGGGTTGGTGGTGGCAGCAGGGAAGCACAGATGGATCTTTACTGAGCTGTTTAAGGTTCTACTGCAGTCTGGAGACTCAGAAATATGATTTATTGCTTGTGGTGTAGAAAGCGCGAAGCTAGATTTGTCCGAGCGCTTCTCCCTGCGATGTAGCTGGATGTGATATACATTAAGAGATGCATTCCTCATTAGTCCCATAATGCACGGTGTCAGTAGGCTAGCCATAAAAATATCACCGGACGTTATATAACAGGTATTAAGAATTTCATTACCTATGGCAATTAATATTAATCTATTTCATTTTGCTTCCACTCCGACTTTTATATTTCTATTTGCAGGACAGTGTATAGAGTCTATTATTATTTTGTTGGTTAATCAAAACA
Source organism: Anomaloglossus baeobatrachus (assembly GCF_048569485.1). Taxonomy (NCBI): domain Eukaryota; kingdom Metazoa; phylum Chordata; class Amphibia; order Anura; family Aromobatidae; genus Anomaloglossus; species Anomaloglossus baeobatrachus. Next base: position 488,904,023 of record NC_134355.1, read on the forward strand.
GTTTCCAGAATAAAATGCTTTAATAGGGCAAATTAAACCGTTCTCTCACTTCCAGAAATAAAATCATCATTCATAATTGAATAAGGGATTGTCTAAAATTATTAAATTGCAAAGTTTTTGTAAAGAACTACTACTTCTTAAAAAATGTTTCCATTTTCAAAAACAGAAATATTTATAACTCTTTAATGGTTAGGGAATTTTTCATTTTTGCTCTTTCATTTTATTTTTTTCCTGCAGATCTAGCAGTTATGCAGAGCTCATGAATATGCTGGACTACCTGGCAGCACACCAAGTAGTCCTCTAATGATAATCTACTGTTGAGTAAACAGTGAATTTATCAAAACTACACTAAGCAGCCCAGTAAGTGACACATTGCTGGAATCAGGATCTCTATATTACACTATATTATGCTGCTCAGATTAGGTGTTAAAAACCTGGTGACAGATTCCCTTTAATAGATTATGAACATAAAAATACCAAATGTGTTTTTTTCCATTCTTTATTTTTAATGAATTAATTTTATTTTCTATATAAAAAATATATTTATAAATGTTTTTTATTTTTTGCTTCTATGGGAACTTGCACCTTTCATTCCTTATACTATATACTACAATACCAAGTACAAACTGAAAATTTGTGTCTCCTATTGAGCTCAGCCTATGACTGAGCTTCCAGCGAGGACCAAGATGACAGCAACTTAGGACTTCAGCAGACCCTTGGTCGTCAAAGCAACCTATCAGTCTCCAGCGATCATGTGGCAGGTGGCCGATGGTAGCAGGTGTGTGTTGGCACTGGAACACATTCCATTTAAATGTTGCTGTCAGAGATTGAGAGCAGCATGTAAGTGATGTGAGTCACATCAATATCTAACTCATGTGTATGAAGCTCACCTCCTGATCCCCGTTCACACATGCGGACCCCATCACAGGACACTAATTACAATCCTAATATGGAAGGAATTCATTCTTTAAATAAAAAAAGGTTTGTGGAGCCTCTGTTAGGAGTCTCGACACGGAAAATAGCCAGATATCCCTCCGGGAAGGACCTAGCCAAGGAGTGTTTTTTTTTTAGGAGACCACCATAACCACCATATTAAGTGGCCCTTTTAGTCTATATCCAGCTCTTGACGAGTTTAAAGATATGACAAGGGAAATGCACCTAGGGGGCAATGCACCTAGGATTTCACTGTGTTGAGCGCCTTCGCTGGCTTGCCGGCAGTGTTTTCTCAGGATGGTCTCCCCGAAATCAGTGATTGTTTTTTCATTCTATAGAGACATTTCTAGGCCTAGGTTACCAGTCACCCTACAGTCTCAGAGTGGCCTGCTTCCTAGGCAAAGAGCAAGTGTCGTATGCACGGTCTATGCTATACAGGTTGCTCCCACTGCTTGATCTGAAGCTAACCAGATCTCTGGATCAGGACAGCTTCAGTCCATCTGGGCTTCTCATATGCTACAGAGGCAAAACTGCCTTTTCTATCAGCCTAAGAGAGTGCTCAGTTCAGACCAGCAGCATGATCAATACTACTAGTCTGAGCTATCAAACTTCACTAGTGTACAGTCCCCGCGACCAGGAAGCCAAGAGTCAAATCTGTAATGTTCTCCTTAAGGTTAGCAATGAAAAATCTCTTTACTTGAGAGAAATCTCATAAAAGTTAAGTGCATATGAATATTAGTGAAGGATAGGTCTTATTTGGGACCCACTTCTATGAACACGAATGGAAAACTAGTAACAAATAGTGGCTCCCACTTTGGTGGTCTAGGCTTACTTATGTATCATCAGCAAATCATTTGAATGGACACCAAAAAAATTCCTATATTTTCTGGACATTTCTGCAGAATTGTTTGGTCAGTTGCAGCTTTCCCCAGTAAAAATAACTTGGCAATACAGTTCGCTGGTGCTAAAGGTACACATATCAGCTTCTTGGTAGGCCAGAATGAAGTTAAAAATTGAGTAAAATATATGCTCAGATATTTGACATTACTCAATAACTTTAAGGCTCTGTGCGCACTAGTGCGTTTTACCCGCGGATTTACCCGCGGATTTGCCGCGGAAATTTCTTGAGAAATGTCTGCAATCTTTGTGCAGACATTTCCCATCAAATTCTATGAGAAAAAAAAATAGCTGTGCGCACTGTGCGGATTTTTCTCAAGAAATTTCCTTGAGAAGAATTTCTCGAGAAAATTTCTTGAGAGAATGAGCATGTCAATTCTTTTCCGCAGGTACCTTGCGGATTTCGGCAGTACAGCCTGCAAAATCCGCAGGGAACCACCCTCGGGAAAATCGCGGCAAATTCGCGGCTATTCCGCGGCTAATCCGCGGCAAATCCACATGCGGATTTGGTGCGGATTTTTTCCGGAGGTCCGGAAATCTTTCACTCCCAGAAGTTTCTCAAGAAATTTTCTTGAGAAACTTCACATTTCTAGTGCGCACATAGCCTAATTATTACTTTGATTAAGCATAATGACCATTATCACTAAGAATTTTCTAAGGATTAGTCTGTAAATTAGGAGAACACCATATTTATTCTACATGCAGTATTCATCTTGGTTTTCTATCAATTTACAGATGATGATGTTTCCTCTGAAAAATATTCTGAGATCATAGATGGAGAGTTGACACATTTTGATGATGGGACTGGCACTACTTCAGGATCAAACTTCCCAGATGTCTCTTCACCTGCTTCTTCTAGTGATGAATTCACACCTACGGAAGGATCACCCTACAGGGCGCCTATCTACATACCAGATGACATTCCAATTCCTCCTGAATTTGAGCTTCGAGAATCTAGTATTCCAGGCTCAGGATTGGGAATATGGACAAAAGTGAAGATATCAGCTGGGGAAAAATTTGGACCATATGAAGGAGAACATTGTATGAATCTTGAAAATTTACAGTCTGGTTGGGAGGTAAGGACCATCATGTACATTATTATTTTGATGACATTTGCCTTGATTTAACATATTTAAAGGTTATTCCTATCTTCACAAAGGTCTCTTATGTGAGCTGTAAATAAAAGTGTTAATATCTTAAGAATGCCTAAATATACTAATAAGTGATAATCAGCAAAATCGCCTGTTTGTACAAGCACTATCCAACATTATTTACTTATAAAGATGGGAATGACCCTTTCAGGATGACATTTTATACAGATCACCATAAATTATTTAAAAATTTTTGCAGTCAAATAATAAATTTAAGATGGTATCAACTGGAAGCAGTTCCATAGCAGCCTTCAAAAATTGACAGTATATACTATAATAGTCCAGCGGACTACACAAAACAGATAGAGAATCCTGAGGTCTAATAACTTTCACTTATCGTGTAGTCCCTAGATGTCTTCTTCACCAAGCTATTGTTTTAGTGCTAAAACCCCATAATTACTATATTTTAATGTTACAAAGTGCTTTAATATTTCAGATAGAATAGTCATAGTGATAATTTTGTTACTTAAAGTGGACCAACCATCAGGATTTTCATATATAAACTAAAGCCAGTGCTATACTGGTGCTATCATGCTGATTCAAAATCTACCTTTAGTTGTGAGCTTAGATGTATACTTTCTGAAATATAGGCAAGTAAAGTTTGTGAAATGCACTATTATTTGATGATAGGTGCAATGAAATATCTAATAGGTGGGTTGGGTTTTGCTAGTTATTCCCACCCATGTTTGCCTGCCTGTCCTTCCTCCCCCTGTCTATGTTATTACAGGGGGAGGAAGGAGGGAGGGAGAACAGGGGGGAGGAATAGCTTGCAAAACCCAATCCACTCTTAGATATTCTGCAGCACCTCTCATCAAATAACAGTGTATTGCACAAACTTTAATTGCCTATATTTCACAAAGTAAATCTGATCTCACAACTAAAGGTATGTTTAGAATCAGCATGATAGTGCCAGTATAGCACTGGCTTTAGTTTATAAAGGAAAATCCTGGTGGCTAGACCTCTATAATCAATGTTCAATGTACCTGTTTGAAATTAAAGGAGTTGTCCACTATTTGGACAATCTCTTCTCATTTCTTATGTTTACTCCAATTACAATAAAAAAGTTCATACTCATCTCCTGTGGCAGCGCTGTTCCAGCAAGGTCGGCGCTCATGTTCCCGGGGCTCACAAGGGATTGGGGCGTGACATGAGCCGCACCCAATCACCACTGGCTTCTCTCTCTACCCCCAACTTCGGAAGTATAAATTATCAACAGGAAGTGAGTGGCAGCCGAAGCTCTGACTTCCTGTTGATTAATCATTTGTCTGAAGATGGGGAGAGAGAAGTTGGCAATGATTGGGCATGGGGCTCACATGATGTAAAAATCTCATGAGAGGCTCAGGAAAGTGAGCACTAATACCACTTGAACAGCACCAGCATAGTAGGCGAGTATAAGCTTTTTATTTTAATTGGGGAAACATGTGAAATGAGAAGGGGTTGTCCTAATAGTGGACAACCTCTTTAATATATAATTAATTATAGATAAGATGAATCAATAGAGAAACACAGGGACAAAGCCCCTGAAAGAGATCTTGTAAGGACATGTAGGGTCAAGTTACAGTGTTGGGTAGTAAAGTACAATTTCAAACATACCATCTTGGTTGAAAATGGGTATTCTAGTGCTCAAAATAAATATTACTGTATATATTATATACATTATATTCAATGCATTACTTTTTAAACAGTGACAGTCCCATAAGATTGATTGATGTCTGTCTAAAGCAAATCATATCAATGACTTAGCGTCGCTGAACAAATATCAATCAATCCTATGAATACGGCACCAGGTGGGGAAAAATATGGAGAATTGACACACAGTGCGTTTTTCGCGGCATTTTTGCGCAGTTTTTGGGTGCGTTTTTGCTCAGAAAACTGCATGACTTTGCTTCCCCAGCAAAGTCTATGAGCTTTCATTTTTGCTGCCTGCACACAGCGGTTTTTTTCAGCTGCGTTTTTGTGGTGCCACAAAAATGCAGCATGTCAATTATTCCCGCGTTTTTCACTGCGCTTTTCATCCATTGAGTGCAATGGGATGTTGAAAGACGCAATGAGAAACGCAAATAGCTGCGTTTTGGTGCGTTTCTAAGACCAAAAACGCAGCTATAAACGCAGGAGGTGGGTAGTAAAGTAACGTGTACAGGAAGAGGATTCCTTCTGTCAGTAAACACAGAAGCGTGAATCCTCCCGGTACCGTCACCGCCGCTTCCACCTCCCGTCCTGTGCATGTCTGCTGCCGTGCGGCGCCATGTCTGGGCGGGAGGTGGAAGCGGCTGCGAAAACAAAAGTGAACAGTAGAAAAAAAAAAAAAGTTATACTCACCTGTCTGCAGCCTCCCGGTGCCATGCCCGCTCCCAGCTCCTCTCACGGTATCGCCGCTCCGGGTGTGTGCAGTCTCCCCGGGCAGTACGATAGATGCAGGACCTGGCGATGGATCACCTGATGCAGTCACCTGACGCATCAGGTGATCGTAAGTATCGCAGTGACGCGGGCGCCCGGCCGGTTTAAGCTATCAGCGGATGCATCAGGAGACTTCATCCCTGATTACCGGCAGCTGCTGCAGCAATCGGACGGGATCAGACTCCGCTGCAGGAGCTGCCAGTAATCAGCACATAAGTGAGTATTTTTTTTTGCACCAATGCATCAGCTGATTTTATAATCGGCTTTTATACAATCAGCTGCTGTGTCATGCGATTCAGCCCCTAGAACCTGACACATCATCTGATCGCTTTCCCTTCCAGCAAACCGATCAGATGATATTGGATTGGACTGGACGGCGCGGGACCCTTGACCCAGGATTACTGCGGAGGGGGGTTCTTTATTTCAATAAAGATGGAGTCACTAATTGTGTTGTGTTTTATTTCTAATAAAAATATTTTTCTGTGTGTTGTGGTTTTTTTTATCTTTACTAGAAATTCATGGTGGCCATGTCTAATATTGGCGTGACGCCATGAATTTCGGGCTTAGGGCCAGCTATACAGCTAGCCCTAATCCCATTATTACCCAGCGAGCCACCCGGCATCAGGGCAGCTGGAGGAGTTGGATACAGCGCCAGAAGATGGCGCTTCTATGAAAGCGCCATTTTCTGGGGTGGCTGCGGGACTGCAATTCACAGCGGGGGTGCCAGAAAGCATGGGCACCTGCACTGTGGATTCCAATCCCCAGCTGCCTAGTTGTACCCGGCTGGACTCAAAAATTGGGCGAAGCTCACGTCATTTTTTTTTTTAAATTATTTCATGAAATTCATGAAATAATTAAAAAAAAAAGGGCTTCCCTATATTTTTGGTTCCCAGCCGGGTACAAATAGGCAGCTGGGGGTTGGGGGCAGCCCGTACCTGCCTGCTGTACCCGGCTAGCATACAAAAATATGGCGAAGTCCACGTCATTTTTTTTGTTTGGGGGGGGCAAAGAAATCCTGCATACAGTCCTGGAAGGAGGATGCTGAGCCTTGTAGTTCGACAGCTGCTGTCTGCTCTCCTGCATACACTATTGGATGGAGGATGCTGAGCCTTGTAGTTCGACAGCTGCTGTCTGCTCTCCTGCATACACTATTGGATGGAGGATGCTGAGCCTTGTAGGTCTGCTCCCCCTGATTCTCCCTCAAGCATACAGTCCTGGATGGAGCATGCTGAGCCTTGTAGTTCTGCAGCTGCTGTCTGCTCTCCTGCATACACTTTTGGATGGAGCATGCTGAGCCTTGTAGTTCTGCAGCTGTCTGCTCTTCTGCATACACTAGTGGAGAATTAAGAACACATTGAAGAAGGAAATGACATCAGACCTTTTTTTTTGTTCACTGATAAAAAACGCATAAAGACGCAGTGAGCAAAAACGCAGCAAAACGCAGCAAAAAAACGCACCAAATCGCGGCAAAACGCGTGCGTTTATTGCCGCGTTTTTTGACGCGGGTGCGTTTTTGTGCGTTTTTTGCCGCAAAAAACGCACAAAAACGCAGCGTCAAAAAACGCAGTGTGTGAACCTAGCCTAACTGAGAATTGGTCAACCCTTAGTGACATTGAAGCCTCATTTACATATCAACTCAAAGTTGATTTTCTCAGTGATGGAAAACCAATTTGTGGCCAAGAGGCTATGATTAAACTGTTAATTTATTACCCTATATAGCATTGTTATTGGTTGGTTTACCCAAAAGCCCCTGATAAGTTTTCTTAAAAACTCTTCCTAATCTTAATATGTTTTTCTAAGAAACAGCCCTACTCTCGTCTATTGGTTGTTCATGGCATTGTATCCCAGCCTCATTGACTTGCATTGGGCAAAGCTGCAATACCAGTTACAATCCATGGACCAAGAGTGGCATTGTCCTTGGCAACAAAGTAAGATCTTTTTTTTTTCTAATACACACTACTTTAAAGACATAATTGTCATCAACTTTCATTAACTTTATTGAACAAAATATAATATGGTAATATATCAAAGTAATGTCCCTGTCCATTGCATATAGCTGATCTCTTTCCCAGGTGTCTGTAAGAAATGAATGCTTCCAAGCTGGTGCCGTAATGTCTAGTGACCTATTTAGTTACCTTGGGCAACCTTGACTTGTTGGTGTGCTCTTTTTTGTAAACCCCTCAGTAATTTTGCTAACTGATGCATAAAAGCACTGTTGATGCATTCATCCCTGTGTCTAGCTTTAGTTTCAGGCATTCAGGCAGCTATTGGTAAGAGAAACACAAGAATCAACACAAGTCATGTTTCACAAACATTTCGATGTCTGCAAGTAAATGGTCGACTCTGCAGTAAAACAGTTTGTTTAGGAAGCCGGTGAATAAGTAGTTTGTGAAATTTTCATATCGATGTTTGTTGTTTCATACTTAACATTTAGTCTCAAATTGTTGTTTTTGTATTTTATTTTACCGGATCGTAAGCAGTTTTCACGGCAGAAGTTTGTTTGATTAAAATATTTGATTGCTGGTTTGTTTTCTTGAGGTTTGCTGGAACATATACTCGTATAATACAAGCAGTACACAACCTATTTGATGGCATACTCATTTGATATGGCGTTTGTATTGTAACAGTATATAACTAGGTAAAGAAAGTCCAGCTCACCGATCATTAACTTGCTGAAGCATCCAGACATCCTGTGCATGGAGTAGCTTGGCCACTAATCAATATAGAAAAATAGAAAGTCCAGCGCTGACCAGGTAAATTAAAAGTCCAAAAATTTATTGTAGAAATTATTTAAAATCCAGCAAATAAAGGCTTGTATTATAAGGAAGCAGCCAGAACAACGCGTTTTGACGCTCAGGTCTTAATCATGTTCTCAAGCGTATTCCCTGCATTGGTGAACCATATTTTTTTTAAAAAAACATGCTTATTTTTTAACTATTTTAAAGATATGGAATAAAAGTTGTTTTTATAATTTCCTGGTCGAGTTGCTGGAATTTTCAAACCAAGAATACTATAGGGCACAAGACCCTAATTCTAGGAATGTGTCACTTACTAGGCTGTGTGCTGTAGTTTCAAGGCAATCAGCATTTTCTCAGCAATATGACACCTCAGAGGTGAGGCCCAGACCAGCTAATCTGCATAACCCCACCCCCACCACTGAGTATTGCACAGTGCAGACAGACAGCTGCCAGTCATGGGTGTGGGCGGGGTTATACACAGCCCAGAAGACTTAACGGGGCTTTATACGGTAGCGATATTGGTACCGATATTGCTAGTGTGCATACCCGCCCCCATCGTTTCTGCGACACCGGCATATCGCTGCCCGTCGCGCACAAAATCGTGCTCCCCGTCACACGGCTTACCTGCCCTGCGACGTTGCTCTGGCCGGTGATCCGCCTTTTTTATAAGGGGGCGGGTCGTGCGGCGTCACAGCGACGTCACACTGCAGGCGGCCAATAGAAGCGGAGGGGCGGAGATGAGCGGGACGTAACATCCCGCCCACCTTCTTCCTTCCGCATAGCCGGTGGAGGCAGGTAAGGAGATGTTCCTCACTCCTGTGGTGTCACACACAGCGATGTGTGCTGCCACAGGAACGAGGAACAACATCGCTAATGAGAGGTAAACGATTTTTTGTTTTAGGGCGACCTCTCCGCGGCAAACGATTTTTGCTGCTTTTGCGATCGTTTTAGGTCGCACATAAGTGTCACACGCTGTGATATCGTTAATGACGCCGGATGTGCGTCACTAACGCTGTGACCCCGACGATAAAACATTAACGATATCGTAGCGTGTAAAGCCCGCTTTAGCTCTGCTACATCTCCATCAGATAAAACAGATATGCTATGAAAACTATAATAAGCAGTCCATTAAGTCATGGTTCTTTCAAATCAAACTTTCCTAGCCCATAATGCTGCTATCAGATTAGATAGCAAACACCTTCTGACAGATGCCCTTTAAGACACTGAGGTTCTTAAACATGATGTTTAATGAAGACACCCCCTTTCCAAATATTAAAAATGAATTGAATAGATGTCAACTCATTATATTAATGCAAAAACAAAAACAAAGGATAGTATTGGCCCCTTAAAATATAATAACAAGTTAGTTATAGAGGACAAACAAAAGACAGAGATATTAAACAGGCACTTCTCATCTGTGTTCACCAAGGAACAGACTGTTCTAGGGATCATTCAACAAGTGAAAAATCCAAGTTCATCACCCAATATAATTAATTTAACACAAGAAGAAGTACGCCTGCGTCTGAGTAAATTAAACATTGACAAATCCCCTGGGCCAGATGGTATTCATCCATGAAGATTGAGGGAATTGAGCTCCGTAATCAACAGACCACTGTATCTCATCTTTTTAGACTTGCTTGTAACAGGGTTGGTGCCTCAAGTTTGGAGGATTGCTGATGTGGTACGGATACTTAAGAAAGGTAAAAGGGTGGATCCAGGCAACTACCATCCAGTAAGCCTGACATCAGTAGTATGCAGAGTTTTGAGAGCATTTTAAGGAATGACATGCAAAAATATATGTCAGAAAATAATATAATAACTGACAGACAGCATAGATTCATGAAAGATAAGTCGTGTCTAACCAACCTGTTGGGGTTCTATGAGGGGGTAAGTGCAAATCTGAATATTGGCAATGCAGCTGATGTGATTTATTTGGACTTTGCAAAGGCATTTGATACTGTACCACATAATAGCCTTATACTAAAGCTCCAGAAGCAAGGACTAGGGGACACAATATGCAACTGGGTAAGGAATTGGCTAAAAGATAGGAAACAAAGAGTAGTCATAAATGGTACATTCTCTAAATGGGCTATAGTCAGCAGTGGGGTGCCGCAGGAATCTGTGCTAGGACCGATTCTTTTTAATCTCTTTTTTAATGACCTAGTGGATGGGATTGATAGTAAAGTGTCAGTCACCAAACTATGTAGGATATTAAAAACTGACCTTGATAGTGCAATATTACAAAAAGATCAGGATAAGATATCATAATGTGCAGATACTTGGCAAATGAGATTTATGTTGATAAATGTAAAGTAATGCACCTAGGACAGAGTAATCTTATAAGTGTGTATACATTAAATGGAAGTAAACTCGGGACTACAGAACAGGAGAAGGACTTGGGTAATTTGGTTACAAGTAAGCTGAGCAGCAGTACACAATGTCAAGCAAACAAAATTTTAGGGTGTATAAAAAGCGAGATTAGATCCCGGGATCTCAACGTATTGTTACCCCTCTATAAATAACGTCTAAGGCCACATCTGGAATATGGGATCCAGTTTTGGGCTCCACATTTTAAAAAGGACATTCAGAAGTTAGAGTCAGTTCAAAGGCGGGCAACTAGACTACTACAAGAAATGGAAGGCCTCACATATGATGACAGGTTGAAAAAGTTAGATATGTTTAGCTTAGAAAAAAGACATCTCAGAGGAGATCTCATTTATATGTATAAATATATGTGTGGTCAATATAAAGGACTGGCACATGACTTATTTCTACCTAAGACAATACTAAGGACCAGGGGGCATATACTTCGAATGGAAGAAAAGCAATCCCGGCAGCTAAATAGGAAAGGGTTCTTTACAGTTAGAGCAGTCAGACTGTGGAATGCCCTACCACAAGAGGTAATTATGGCAGATACTATAACAGCTTTTAAAAAAGGGCTGGATGATTTCCTCAGTACACACAACATTGTTGGTTATAAGTGACTTAGGAACAAAATGTAGAATTGGTAGAGGAAGGTTGAACTGGATGGAACGGGGTCTTTTTTCAACCTATGTAATTATCTACAGTATATGTAACTATGTAATTATGTAACTCCCCCAATGAGCTAGAATGCAAAAAAGACTCTTTAACAGGGGTGGACTTGAGCTGCCCATGTTTAATGTGGTGCCCCTGACCTGGTCAAGCACCACTGAGTACTGCACCCATGCTGGGTGAGTGCAAACAGGTAATCCTAAAGGCTGAGTAGGGTGTGTACGCACAGACACATAGTAACTAGGTCACACACACACCTTAGAGGGAACCCCTGGGCAGACCCAGGAGGGGGGTGTGGCCTCCACATCTCAGCTAGTAGTGCGGTAGTGGGGCTGGAAGCTAGAGTGTGCAGTGGCAGTCAAAGGAGTAGGAGAGGAGCAAGCGGAGTCTGAAGTGGAGACGCAGAAGAGCGGGAACACTAGTCAGACCCTGGATGTGTAGTGGCCGCTGGCGGGGGAGTACATTGCCACACAGTTGGCCTGAAAGACTCCTGCAGAAGAGAAAGAACAGGCAGTTGAGTACACAAACTCCTGGTAATGAAGCACGCACAGGGAACAGGTCCCTAGAGCCAGACATCCATTTAGTGGTCTGCTAAATCCTGCAGGTGGTGGGACTAGAGGTTCCACACCAACCATTACAGAGCCCGAGCATCAGCAGCAACGAGGGGGCCCATAAGGAGGATCGAGCCTGGAGCCATCTTTTCCTTGGTCCACGCTGCCAGCAACACAGGTCAGAAAGGGGAGAAAAGGCAGCTGCGACTTCCCTGAATGAATCCCAAGGTACTTTAAGACAGGGGTTGTCTGAAACAAAAAGTGCTAGGAAGGCGAGTCAGCAGTCACCCCTATACCAGCCTGAAGGATACCTGGTTCCACCTGGTTCATCTCAGTATTGCCCGTGTTGCCTCACTCTACCACCAAAAAGTGAGTAAACAGTTGAAAGACATTTCTGGACTGCGACTGAGTTATTCTGCGACCTGTGGTTCTACACACATACACCCGAGCCCCTGGGGCCAGCCTCACTCTCGGGAGGCCGCACCATCTAACTGCAGACACCATCAGCCCCAGACGCTCGCTAAACTGCAGTGGCGGTCACCCATCACCCTGACCGCAATACCGAGAGTGGCGTCACGACACAGAATTAACCAACCTGACATACCTGTGACCAGAGCACATCCCCACAGAGAAGTCCCGGAGGTGACCGCTGCAGCACTGTGGGTGGGCGACTCAATTACACTGATGGCCATTCATCCATGTAATACCACAGTTAGTGTACTACAACCTTTATCAAGCCTTCGAAACATCGCCACACCTTATATGTTATTAAAGTCCACTAATTCCTAATTTTTTTGTGGAGTGATGACTGCTATTTTTGCTATTTATATTGTTTGCTTTTGGATTTATGGTATTTGGGGGGTATTTTTATAATAGCTATCTATCTATCTATCATCTGTCTGCCTATATATCTATGTTTTGCTGATTTCATGAAAATGACAAGAGCTCTGCTGAAACCCAAGTTGCATGCCAACTAGAGTGTGGTAACATTGGGAGAAGCTGATCAGAAATAGCACATGGCCGCAATTATGAAAATCACATAGTTGTTTTCAGGAGACTGCCCACTTGTTCTGAGAAGATGGAAATGTGACAGTGTATTCATTGCACCAGGGGCAATCATATCATTGGTGCAACCTGTGCAACCTGTGCAGCCGCACAAGGGCCCAAGAGGTAAGGAGGCACATTTCTACCTCCAAAACAGGTGGAATTGTCCATTTTGATTCATTATTGGTCTCAAAAGGGCCCATATATTACTCTTGCACAGGGGTCTTTTCTGCCTTTGTCCGCTAGTGCATTGCACACTATCATGATTAGGGAATCTGCAGTCACATAGAGTAAAGCGGGCTTTACATGCTACAATATATCTAACGAGATGTCGGTAGGGTCACGTCGTAAGTGACGCACATCCTGCATCGTTAGTGATATTGTAGCATGTGACAGTTATGAACGAGCAAAAATACTCACCTTCTCGTTCATCGCTGACACGTCGCTCATTTTCCAAAGAAAAATCGCATGTCCTGTTGTTCATCGTACCCGGGGCAGCACACATTGCTCCATCTGACACCCCGGGAATGATGAACTGCAGCTTACCTGCGGCCGCCGGCAATGCGGAAGGAAGGAGGTGGGCGGGATGTTTACGTCCCGCTCATCTCCGCCCCTCCGATTCTATTGGCCAGCCGCTGTGTGATGTCGCTGTGATGCTGAACGTCCCTCCCCCTTCAGGAAGTGGATGTTCGCCGCCCACAGCGAAGTTGTTTGGAAGGTAAGTGCATGTGACAGGGGGATACAGCATTGTGCGACACGGGCAAGAAATTGCCCATGCTGCACAAACGATGGGGGCGAGTGCGATCGCAAATGCGATCGCACGATACATTGTAACATGTAAAGCAGCCTTTACTGCAGAAATTTGTCTAGGGCCCAGAAAACCCCTTTATTGAAAAGTCTATAATTTTACTTCATGTCTTCAGTTCTGAGAAGCTCCTGACTCACATACATATGTATGAATGATACTAGCTGCTCTTCCTATGAGCTTTCTTCATATTAGCTAGTGACATTTAGTATTCATTTACCCTGAGCAGGTTTCTGTTTTGCAAATATAAAAAGTCAATGAACTTTTTTCTGGCTTCTTAGAAGTCTTTGCATACATTGTTTATGGCAACACAATATTGAAAAACACTGAAAGTTGATAGTAAGGACTCTCAAAGCTTTATGTATTCGACATGATTTTTAGGAAATACCGTTCCTAGTAGAGTTGAGTGAGTACCTAACTATTCATACTCACTATACTCATAGCGAGCACTGTCTAATACTCGTGAATTTGCTCTGAAAAGCGTGTGCAATGCAAGTCAATGGGGAAAAACTTGCAATGGAACGAGTAGCCTGAATGCCAAACTTTTTGTGCGAGTAGCAAATATGGCAGAATTGGGGTTACTCATTACATTGCGAGTTTTCTCCATTGACTTGCATTGCACACACTATTTGGAATGAATACACAAGTATTAGACAGTACTCGTTATGAGTATAGCGAGTAAGAATAGTTAGGTACTCGTTCAACTCTAGTTCCTAGCAATGCTCTTTGTCCGATAATAATTGTACAGTATAAACATGCTGCCAATCACCTGATGCTCATTTGTCAGGTGAAATGATCTTTTTGCTAGTTTAAAAGATCATCGTTCTCGGCAGCACATCTTCCTGCGTAGTCAGGTCCTGTGCTGCCTAGAATAATAAAAGTCTGTGCCAGAACAATCTATTACTGATCTTTATGTGTACATATTAAATGCATTCTTCCAGTCTGAACAGTTAGTAACCAAAACTGGACAAAAAGACCCATACTAAAAATAACCAAAATCAGTAAAACTTTTCAGGAGTACACAAACAATGAACTAAACCTATAAATATACTCCAAAAACAAAATTATATACAAAAAAGTTAATATACATAAATATATCCAAATGGTATTAATTATAAATAACTATTTACACAAGCACTAGAAGAAAAATATGTTAAAAACACACCCAGAAAAGAGAGATGAGAAGGCAATGTGGTCAATGGTAAATCACACTATGTCAAATTATCATTGATAACAAATGGAATCAATTGATCAAACAGTAGGGGTACAACACTATAGAAACAAATAAAATGTAATCAAGGGGCCTAAAACATGATTGTAATAATAGATAATATGATAATAATTTTAAAGGTATCAGTTATGAAAATTACCCCTTAAAATAAAAGAGCTCTATGCAAAATAAAGTTTTAAAGCATCATGCTGAAAACAAATACATACATAATAAGTATTAGTAGAATAACCTCAATAATAAGAAGGACCTCGCCAATCAGCAGGTCTCGGTGGCAGCGGCAGTAGCTGGTAGCTCGACGTGCTCAGTTCCAGAGCTGCCCAGCATTCTGATAGTGGCCACGGGTGGGTACTGCACATCCACCCCCATCCAAATCAATAGGAGGCGTATGTGTAGTACATGGCCACGGCTGCTATCAGAAGATGGGGCAGATCCGGAACCGAGCAAGAACAGCTAATTCCCGAGTGTGCAGGGTATCAGACTCCGACTGATCAGACATTGATGACCTGTCCTAAGGATAGGCCATTAATGTAAAATGATGGACAACCCCTTTAAACCACAATCATCTTGATTACAGCTAAAGCTGGTGTCACACTAAACGACAGCGACAACGACGTCGCTGTTACGTCACCATTTTCGGTGACGTAACAGCGACCTTGTAAGTCGCTGTTATGATCGCTGCTTAGCTGTCAAACACAGCAGAAGCAGCGATCATAAGGTCGCTGTGCTACATGTTCAGAGAGCAGGGAGCCGCGCTTAGCGCTGGCTCCTTGCTCTCCTGCAGCACACATCGGGTTAATTAACCCGATGTGTGCTGCAGCTACATGTCACAGTGCAGAGAGCAAGGAGCCGCGCGCACTGCTTAGCGCTGGCTCCTTGCTCTCCTTGCTACAGTATACATCGGGTTAATTACCCGATGCGTACTGCAGCCACATGTCACAGTGCAGGAGCCGGCACTGGCAGCAAGAGCGGAGGCTGGTAACCAGCGTAAACATCGGGTAACCAGGGAAAGGTCTTCCCTTGGTTACCCGATGTTTACGCTGGTTACAGCTTACCGCAGCTGCCAGTGCCGGCTCCTGATCGCTTCATTTCGTCGCTCTCTCGCTGTCACACACAGCGATGTGTGTGTCACAGCGGGAGAGTGACGACCAAAAAATGAAGCTGGACATTCAGCAACGACCGGCGACCTCACAGCAGGGGCCAGGTCGTTGCTGGATGTCACACACAGCGACAGCGACAGGACGTCGCTGCAACGTCACAGAAAATGGTGACGTAGCAGCGACGTCGTTGTCGTCGTCGTTATGTGTGACACCAGCTTTAGTCTGTATGTCTATTCACAGGAATAGCTCTGCCCTGTTGACTACTTGGGGATAATTAGTATGGACTCTAACATTTTTTCCCTCAATGCCTTTTACACACAAGCATTCAAGGAAAGCTGTGACATGGTGGTAGTGAACATGTGTGGAAAATCCCTTTAAATATCCCTTTAAATTTACTTTTTATCTAATAACTACTGTAGCTTTGCTGCTGTATGAGGCGTGCAGGAGATACGCAGCGCCAGGACACGTACATAAGGAGATCAGTATTTATGGTTCTTCTCCAGCTTTTCTTTTCATTAACTTCCAGATAACTTTGTTATCTTGCCTGCACCATTAATTGTCTGTTGAGTGGATAGTATGCTGGCTTCATCTTCATTTAGTGGAGAAAGTGACAGTGAATCATAACTCTTTCCAATTGGTAAACATGTTAGAGACATTTATTGCAAGGTTTCAGAGATGCCATGGCTTCCTTTAATACAGTTGATGCCATTAGGTTAAACCGTCAATATGTCATTCATTCAATTGACTGTAAAATGAAATTGATTTGGTAAATGTAAGTGAGATGGATCTGTTTGCTTTCTTCTATTTGTGAATGAGTGAGGAGGTGATGTCACCAATAAGAGAGCCATAAAGAGGCGACGATGGATGGCCAAAAACCTACTCTTGTGTCTGTGCCGTAATATTGTGAAATGTCCAATTATATTAATGGGAGCTGCTGTAAATGCACCAATATTTTATCCACATTAAAAAAGGGATTACTATTGTTTAAGGGTACATCCGGATGACTGCTGGACCAGAGGTTTCGGCTGGGAGCACTCACACTGTCTGCATTGTAAAAGCAGGAGTGGATGCAACATGGTGGAAGAACAGCTGTATACCTATCCGCATACTTATCCAAACCCAGTCTGGGCCGAGAAATAAAAATATCCTAAAACAAATGAAATGATATCTGAGATAGAGACTAACCTAACTGCAGACTGGCTTTCTCTTTTTCCTACATAGACAATCTATCTTTGCCCATCACTTGTTATATCAAACAGTCTGGTTGCTAGAAATAAACTGCATAACGACCAGTCTTTTGAGCCCTTCTTAGATAATCTGGTACCTTTATATCTTTCATTATTTTTTAAATGTTCACTACTATAATCTCATTTCTTAGATAATGTGATTGATATGCAATTTGCAAATAAATTACCGTATTTCCCGGCTTTTAAGACACTTTTTTCCACCAAAACTAGGGGTAAATGGGGTGCATCTTACAATCCGGATATGGCTTACTGGGGCAGCGGTGGTGGAGCGGCGGTGTCATAGGAGGCAGGGTCGGCGATACAGAGGGCTGGGAGGAGCAGTGGAATGGCTCAGGAGGGTTGCATGACGGCATGTATCAGTTGCGGGGGCATTGATTTGACTGCGGGCTTCATTGAATCGCCCGCGGTTGATGCAATGGACTTCAAGAAAATGGCCATGGAGGCGGCGCATGCACAGATTGACATGATGGACGTTAAGAAAATGGCCCCAGTTTCCTATCTGCTCACACGCCACCTCCGCGGTCATTTTTTTTAAGTCCATCTCATCAACCGCAGGCGATTCAATGGAGCCCGCTGTCAAATCAAAGGCACTCGCCACTGAGACACCCTCCTGAGTCCCCCCACTGCAGTGACACCCCCATAGCCCGCCGGCAAATCAATGGCACCTGCCGCCGCGACACCCCCACAGCCCACCGGCAGATCAATGGTGCCCGCAGCCGCCATGACAGCCATAAGCCAGCAATTTTGCCAACCTTCCTGAGCCATAACACCCCCTCTTCTGACACTGCCTCCTGTAACCTTCCTGAGCTGCTCCCGCACCGCCGCTCCCCCCGTTAAGCATTAGGATTAATGCGCACTAGGACCCTCATTTTAACATCCTTCTCTAAATTTGGGGTCTGTCTTATAAACCGGTGGCTCTTGTAATATGAAAAATACGATAATTTAAACATTATATTGGCTTATCCCATAAAAATCAATTTTAAGCCCTGATCACTAGATATCGCCCCTCTGTCTAACTTGCTGACCAGTGTCAGTTGTGTAATTTATCTAATGCAGCAGAGATGCCAAGTAACTTTGCAAGCAATGGTGGGAGTCGGGCTACGTTCAACATTTGTTGATATTTTGACGCTGCAAAATTTTCTCACCATTTCTGCACCTTAGTTTTTCCTTTTTTATTGGGTTTTTGTGTACATTTTAACTTATGTTATCTCATTTTTTAAGCTGAATCTTTTGTTTCTCTTTGTGGTGTGGTTACCCTCGACCCCCGGGCGATTTTCCATTTTTCGTTTTTGTTTCTTCCTCCCCTTCTTCCAAGAGCCATAACTTTTTTATTTTTACATCAATATAGATGTATGAGGGCTTGTTTTGGGTGGATGAGGTGTACTTCTGAACGGCACCAGTAATTCTGCCCCATATTATACCAGAAAGTGGGAAAAAAAAGTGTGGTAAAATTGCAAAAAAATGCATGGTAGCATAAAGCCCACTATAACCAATTAACTTACCATTAATAAAGAATAAATACTCAGACACATGACATTTGGATAAAAATGGCCGTGGTGTTTTATTATTGGTAACTTGATAAATTAAATTCACCATATTATTGAAATTCAATAACCATAAAATTCCATAAATACCACCATAAAGTACCATTAACCACTTATAAAACCACAATCCACCCAACATAGTTGGGCGATTTTTTCCCAACTAATAAAACATCACGACAAAAATAATAAACAGTTAAAAACCATGACTTTACACTGGGAGGGCGGGCGGGGGATTCTTCTTTCTTCACAGCTGGAAACTGACACAGCTGGCTCACAGCTGGCTCCTTATAAAGGCAAGTCTCCTGCATATTTACCTCTGTCCACCAATGACAGACTTTAAAATTGGCGCGCAGCAGGCTGACCAATCACACAGCCTGCTCGCGTTACTCACAGGGGGCAGATTAACCCCATAAATTCCCATCATAACAACTTCCATTACCACCACGCAGCAGGCTGACCAATCACAGCAGCCTGCTCGTGTTACCACATGAAGGGAATTAACCCTTCATTCCCCATACTGAATTTGGCACCGCTCAATGCCACAACTTAAACTTGAAACACCTATAAACATACTGTCAGGGGGCCCATGCCACCATGTAATCACCAGGCTATACGCTGCTGGTGATTATACATGGTAGCATAAAGCCCACTATAACCAATTAACTTACCATTAATAAAGAATAAATACTCAGACACATGACATTTGGATAAAAATGGCCGTGGTGTTTTATTATTGGTAACTTGATAAATTAAATTCACCATATTATTGAAATTCAATAACCATAAAATTCCATAAATACCACCATAAAGTACCATTAACCACTTATAAAACCACAATCCACCCAACATAGTTGGGCGATTTTTTCCCAAACGGCCGAGTATTAACAATACGAGGCCCCCCCCAAACACCGCAGCCATTTTTCTATCATATTCTGGATACCCACATTAAAAATGTCCAGACCAACGTCAGAGAGATGTACCCCATCAGACCTGTACAGGCCAACCGTAAAACCTTCCAGATCACTATGGCGATATGAGAAGTCGCCCAAACTAACAAAAAATTTTGCCATGTCGCGATTGACACGTTTCCTTATTTTTTCCAAAAAGGCAAGCTGGCCATTCCAAACCAGTCTCGGAACAATTTCAGAAAAAATCAATGCTGAATAAGGAAAAAGATTCTTTAATAACGCAAAATCTCTGCGGAAATTAGATAACAAGTCCAAAGTCTTTATTTTACCCAAGTCATTCCCTCCAATGTGTAAAATTATAAGGTCAGGATACGGATGAGTCAACAGCATACCTTTTAAGGTGCCAAGTAAATTAGAAAATTTCAGACCCCTTATACCGTACCAAAAAACATTTATCAGTTCATACTGAAAAGATAAGTTTTCTGTGTAACTTCTACAAGCCGCTCTCCTCTGCGCCCAGTGTATAAACGAATGGCCTACAAGCCAAATCACCATTGGGCCTAGAATTGGAGAGAGACAGAATAAATTAATTATAATAAATTCGGGCGTATATACAACTGATAGCGTTTTGACGCCCATCTGCCAATTTTACCAATTCTTTTTCCCGAGAGGCCAGCTCTTGCTGCCTCGGTTGCCGCCCCGATCCGAAAAGAATGTGATGAGAAGTTGGAGCTATCTAGCTGCAACTTAACCATACATTTTTTTAATATTGCATTAAATTGAAACTTAGTGACAGGCGAACCGTCTACATGTAAAAACAACAAACCCGGGGTATCCCCCCGTACAGTAAGCCATTTACATAAATTGGTGACGGGGCATATACATGAATCCCATAAAGGACGCAACTTCACAGAACACCCTTTACCAAGTTGATCCATTTTGGACCTACTAATAAATAACACCGCACAAGAGTCAGATACATAAACATCCTTTCTATATAAACCCGAGGTGTTGTACCGACTATGGGACAACAACTCACTAATTCTGAGTGCTGCGAAGAAACAAAGCACAAAAGCTGCACGAAATAAACATAACTCAAAATTGTTAAAACAAACTTCACTCAACATAAACCATAATCTTTCTAAGAGATTCACGGATATAGGCCTGCGGCGATCAGGCACAACACAACCTTTTTTACAACCCTTTAGCGCCTGCCGAACCACAAATAAGCTTAATAGAGACTCCTCACCATATAATTTTAAGAAAAAAGAAATTCCACAAAATGTTTTATACAAAAAATTATAACGATAACCTAAACCAACATAAAAATTCAAAAAACCAAGTGCTGTCGACACATCACACTTGCGGGGAACCAGATTCCTGGAATCACAAAATTGATTCCATGCCAACCAAGCAGCCGAGTATGCCTTCCAAGTCCCTGGTGCAATAGAATTTTTAATGGAATCTGCTACTAATCCAAAATTGCCTCCCACAACTGGGACGGGCATGCAGTCAAAAGGGGATCCATCTTTCCTGAACTCTTCCTGAATTCCTCTAACCGCTGAGAAGAGAGGTAAAAAACGGAAGCATTATTGCACTCAGGAGCAAAACGAGCCTTCAACCAAATATTCCACTTCAGACACAATAGAACCAATCTGCGCAACACACCACCCAGAAACCTACACTTCACCACCAAGGTGTTCAAAGCAAAAACCAAACCTTGACAATGCGATATGAGTATAATCCTCCTATTCGCTAGTTCCTTACCCCAAATATGCACTGAAACAAAAACCGGAAAAAGCTCCAATAACACCTGCTTCTCCAGCAAACCTTCCGACAACCAAGATGAAGGCCATGAAGAAAAGCACCAGTGTGTACGAAAAATCGTACCGAACCCCACTTCCTTAGACACCCCTGTAAACCAAAGGAGATCCTGAGACAACATAAAATCCTGTTGAACGCAGCTAATCCCGTTGAAACTTTCTAAAAATTCATACCAAATTCTTAAATCCTTCCTCATCTCACACGAAATTCTAATGTGTGAACCTGAACACCTAACACCCTTAGTTGCATCATACAAACGTCTGGAAAACACTCTCCCCATTGGCAGAATTCTTAATGCAAAGTTCAAACCACCCAGCAGAGATTGGAGCTCTCGCAGGGTACACTTTTTCTTCACTAAAAAACTCGCAATACAGCCTTTTAACTTCGTAATCTTCTGGCCAGGGAGCCTCAATTCCATTTTTTGTGAATCCAGAACAATCCCTAAAAACTCAAGCTCTGTACAAGGGAAAACTGTTTTATCCTGAGCTAACGGCACCCCAAAAAACTTCATCAAACCCAAAAATTTATTTAGCAATTGCAAACAACGTCCTGACCTACCAACAAAAAGGAAATCGTCCAAATAATGTAACATACCCCCCTCTGAAAACCCCTCTTGAACTGACCAATGCAAAAACGTGGAAAAGGACTCAAAATAATAACATGATAAAGAAAAACCCATAGGGAGGCACCTGTCAAAATAAAAAGAGCCCTCAAAACAAAAACCCAAAGAATTAAAACCCAAGGGGTTAATTGGCAGAAGCCGGAAGGCAGACTTGATATCAGATTTGACCAGGAAACAATCCGGGCCAAACTTCCGTAGCAAATCCACAGCCTCATCAAAGGATGTGTAACTCACCGAAGATGCATTAGGATCAATAGCATCATTCAGTGAGCTACCTGCTGGATAAGACAGGTGATGTATGATCCTAAAAGAATTAACCTCCTTCTTGGGGACAACCCCCAAAGGTGATATCCTAAAATTTGTAAACGGAGGAAATTCAAAAGGACCAGACACCCTGCCTAACAACAGCTCTTTTTCAATATGTGCCCTGACTACCTCCTTATGGCTATCAACTGATTGTAAATTCCTAGTTACATTACAACCTATACCTTCAAAAGAAGGTACAGGAAAACCTGCCTGAAACCCACTACGAACCAGAGCTGCCTTCGGCCTGTCTGGAAAACGGTCTAGCCACGGGAGCATTCCTTCCAGGCTCACTGGAGTCTGAGCCTTTGAAAAACTGCTCCCTAACACCAGATGGCTGTACCGTGGACTGACCATGCTTTTTAAAACATTTAAACAAGGGGTGAGCCCCGCCACAAAACGAGCACTCATGGCGAAAGCGACAGGTACCCTGCCACTTGCACGAGGACTCATTGAATGCAAAGCACACCCCCCTTTTTGAATTGACATTCACCTGCTGTCTGTGAGGGTTCTGTCGCTGAGGCAGCATTAAATTCAGCCATGACCCGACATCCTTAACACCCCACTTGACAGCAGGGTGAACCGCCAACTTCTGCCTGAAAGACTCATCGTAATTCAGCCACGCTAAGCCACCGAAATTACGATAAGCCTCCAGAATACAATCTTGGTGCTGAAACAAACCACTACACAATTTAGGAAACTTCTCCCCAAGAACTGCAGCATAAATGGAGAAAGCCTGTAACCATGAATAAAATGATTTAAAATTTTTCTTTCGTTCTGACTCAACCTCTTGTTTTCCATCCGGTTTCTCCACTTTATGCTGCAGTTCCCTAGCAACCGGTAACAGAGAAAAGATCTCTACATATTCTTGTCTCCAAATCTTTTCCTTAAGGGAAGCACTGAGATGAAAACCCAAAGGGGAAACATCACATGTCAGTGCTTCCTTTAAATGAGACTCTGCCACCCCAGGGAACCTGTCCTGAATAGAAACTTCAGCAACAGGTGCCTGGGGTAGCACTACATGGCCCCCAAGCAGTTCAGACAAAGTCCTAATGACCATGTCCTTTACACAATTAACATTGGGTGCTCCAGCAAGGGGGCTCTCACCATGTCCTCCGCTCCCGGGTCCATCCAACGCGCTGTACTGGGGTTGACGACCTCCGCTCGCTGCGACGTCCTCTTCGGATTCTTCTGTCGAGCTCCAGACCTGCGTCGCCGCCGCCAAAGCCCCAGCTGAGCTCTTTTGCAATGGGGCTGGCGGCGCGTACAGGCCCGTGAGCGACCCAGGATCTCCGCTATACCCGGCCACAACAGCCGGAGCGGAACTCCCGACGGCGACTTCCGGGATAATCGCCCGCCGAGCCTTCTGGGAGTCGCGCCCTGATGACGCGGCCAAATCTCGTCGGCTTCTTGGGCGGTCTCGCGATGCTCCGGACCCTCCTCTCGCCGGAACTCCCGCCTCTCGCGATGTCTCCGGCGTCTTCCTCCCATCGCTGCGCCGACCGCGAGCAGATGCCGACCTCTTTCTCCCTCCGCCGGACCGCTGAGAACATGATGCAGGCGGTGAGTAGACGTCGCTCTTCTTCCTCTTCTTCCGCAGGGATCTCCGGACGTCTTCTCCTTCTCCGGGCCGCAGAAGTTCTTCCCTCCGCGCAGGAACGCCGGCGAGATCCGAAGCTGGATCCAGGACCACTTCGGCGGCTTCGTTCACCGGCGCCAGACACCTCTTCAGCCACTCCTCGCCGTCCGCTGCGCCGACCCGAGCCATCATCTTCTCCAGGAGGGACTCCATCTGGATTCTTCTTTCTTCACAGCTGGAAACTGACACAGCTGGCTCACAGCTGGCTCCTTATAAAGGCAAGTCTCCTGCATATTTACCTCTGTCCACCAATGACAGACTTTAAAATTGGCGCGCAGCAGGCTGACCAATCACACAGCCTGCTCGCGTTACTCACAGGGGGCAGATTAACCCCATAAATTCCCATCATAACAACTTCCATTACCACCACGCAGCAGGCTGACCAATCACAGCAGCCTGCTCGTGTTACCACATGAAGGGAATTAACCCTTCATTCCCCATACTGAATTTGGCACCGCTCAATGCCACAACTTAAACTTGAAACACCTATAAACATACTGTCAGGGGGCCCATGCCACCATGTAATCACCAGGCTATACGCTGCTGGTGATTATACAATTCCATGATTGTTTTTTCATTTTTTTTATTTACCATGTTCAATATATGATAAAACTGACCTGTCAATATGATTTCCCAGGTCAGTACAAGTTTGTAGATACCAAAAAATGTGTAGTTTTACTTTTAAATAAGTGGTGAAAAAAATTAAGACGTTTATTAATAAAAAAAAGAATTGCGTTTCTTGCATCCTTTTATGAGACCCGTACCATTATCATTTTTCGGGATCTGGGTCTCAGTCATGACTTACTTTTTGCATCTTGAGCTGACATTTTTAATAATACAATTTTTCCGTAGATACAATGTATTGATCGCCTGTTACTGCATATTAATTCAATGCTTCGGCAGCCAAAAAAACAAATAATTCTGGTGTTTTTAATTTTTTTTCTTGCTACGCCGTGTACCGATCAGATTAATTGATTTTATCTTTTGCTAGATAAGGCATTTTTGAACTCAGTGATACCAAATATGTATATACACTTTTTTATTATGTTTTACTTTCAATGGGGCAAAATGGGGGTGATTTGAACTTTTGGGTTTTTTTCACGTTTTAAACCTTTTTTCTTTACATGTTTTATTGATATTATTGGTCCTTTAGGGGACTTTATGCCTTTACTGATAGCTTCTGTTGTTCAAAGCGGTTCTCCAGCATCGATCAGATCAGGAGAAATGCTGGCATTCATAGGAAGTGAGTCATGACAGTGACAGGGGTCATCAGCTGACACTGCTAAGACATGACAAGCCATTGGTGCCCCGTAATCGGAGCGCATTAGATCGTGCTTTCAGAGATATGCGCTTGTTAGCTGCATATGTCTGCTGATCAGATCAGCAGACATGTGCGGGGAATAACTTGGGTTTACCTCGTGAGCCCGCAGTAAAGGTCCATATACAACCAATGACGTATATATACTGTACGTCATTGGTCGTGAAGGGGTTAAATAAAGATGCTTTGTTTTTTAAAACTCTCTAGTATTGACATTCTTAGGTGCAGATTACATGCGTTTTTAATCCATTTCTGTTGCAGAAAAGCACTAAAAATGCATGTTTGCTTTTTCTACATCTAATGGAAGTCTATGGGGAAATTCTGCACTGAAAACTCAGTGTACCCACAAGATAAATTGACATGCTGCGGATTGGAAAAATGAACCACAGGTGAGTTTACGCAATGTAAAAATGAAGCACAGTGGACAGGAGATTTCTATTAATCCCATCTGTTTTGATTGAACTGTTAGGTTATGTTCGCACGTGTGCGTTTTGCATGTGTTTATGCAGCGCTTTGGACTGCAGCGTATACGCATGCGTTCTGCGTCCCCAGCAAAGTCTATGTGTTATGGATGGGATTTAATACATATTGAATATAATCAAGAAAATGCTGGACTAATAAAATGGCGCTTGATTTAGCTTGATCTATCTAAACACACCCATGTATGGCAATTTCAGACATGGGACTTTCCACGTTATCATAAGACATACTTTTATTTTAATACATGCTGAGTTAGCTTAATATAACATTATGAAATGCATACATATATATTACTCGATGTAAGCTGTTTTTGCAAGTTAACCAATAGGATTATAGTAGGCAAACCTGGCCCACAGCCAAGGGTCTTTGAATATTATCCCCTTTACTTCCTCAATAAATTCAGAATTCTTCATCGATCATGACTGGTTGTCTTTGGTTTGTGTAGATATAGATCTCTCATGCAATAAAGGTCTTTAATTACTAATTTGGAATACAGGTGTCAAAGGGATAGATGCATATCATATGAATGGCATCAATCTAAATTAAGGTTTTAACATATATAACTTGTGCAAATTCCATGCTCATGTTGCGTTTTAGAACGCAGTAATTTGCATGCTGAAATTTGTGGCCAAATCGCTGCGTTCAAAAAAGCAACATGTCACTTCTTTTGTGCGTTTTGTATGCTTTTCCCACTCTGTCTATAACAGAGCAAGCAGCCAGAACGCATGAATTCTGCATCAATTCTGCATTCAAAATACATCCAAAATGCAACTTTTTGGCTGCGTTTTAAAATGCACATGCAGTGACAAAACACTGCAGAATATTTGTCACAGCAGAACGCAGACATGCGCACATGGCCTAAAACACAGCAAAAATATACTGCATCAAAAACACAATGAAAACTCGTTGTGAGCACGTATTCTAATCCTGTTCTCTTTGACAAACTATATAAAGGCAAAAGAGAAAGGTTAGCTTTTAGTTTGAAACAGGGAAGCTACCAAACAATGATTGGCAGAAAGAAAAATAAATTCCAACACTTGTAGGGCTGGTAGAATGTTATTGAAGACGAACCGCCCACTCAAAATAAGTGGATGGCACTTATAGAGAAAAAGAAGCTGGTCATTTTCTGGACATTTTAGACTGGCACGTGCACTAAAAGCAGGTGAGGGCAGCAAGATCATGTTCTGTACAGATTTGATGTAGCAGGACATTTTAAGGTACCGTCACACATAATGAGATCGCTAGCTAGATCGCAGCTGAGTAACGGTTTCCGTGACGCAGTAGCGATCCTGTTAGCGATCTTGTTATGTGTGACATCTACCAGCGATCAGGCCCCTGCTGTGAGATCTCTAGTCCTTGCAGAATGGTCCAGGCCATTTTCTTCAAAGGCGATGTCCTGCTGGGCAGCACGCATCGCTGTGTTTGACAGCGTGACAGGGTCACAGTGACTGCTGAGATCGTTATACAGGTCGCTACTGCGACCTGTATTGTTCCTGCATCGCTGGTAAGATCTGACTGTGTGACATCTCACCTGTGACTTACCTGCGATCCCTATCAGGTCGCATCATTTTCGGGATAGCTGGTAAGTCGTTGTGTGTGACTGGGCCTTTAGAGCTTGTGTATATCATGATCTTTATCCACTGCTCGTTAGACACTTGTATGTATGGAAAATACCAATGTACATAAGGAGTATGATGAAACGTTCCACAGTTGCATCTGATTAGTTTGGTCTGTACAATGATTGTCCTGATGCCTCCATATGAATTCTGAGGAATACAGAGGATCACTCGATCTCTTCTACAGCTATTTCAGCTTTGTACAAATTAGAATCTTTGGTTAAATTATCTCTTACAATTTTGATGACAGTTTTATTTTAAGCTATAAATATTTTTTACATTATAGTAAGTGCATATCTCATATTTGGAGGTTTATAAATTACTCTAAATATGCAACCAGAAGTAGAAACTCATCATAGGAGTCACTGTGATAAGTGCGAGGACACTATTGTGTGACCGGCCATGAGTGCAGGATGACTCAGTAGATCAATCATTTAGCATGATTTGAAAATGGAGCCATTGTGTTTCTGGGATATAATGAAATCAGTGACGGCATTTTTATTGAACAAAAGGACGTAAGCCTGGAGAGACTATCAAAAGCTCTTCAGACATTCGATTTCATTCTTGTTTTCACTCTGGCCCACTCTTTGGGCTTCAGTTTTAAATTCGCTTTGCATACCATAGCAGTGTGAGTCTTTTCAATTATGTGACTCTCTATCATTTCTATTATTGCAAAAAGAGAGCCAGTGCCCTGCTAACAAGTGCTAAAGTTCAGGAACTCTTAAAGTAGTTTGCTGGGGTCAGAGGTGAAAGTTACTATTTCAAGGGAACAAAGGTGTGCCTAGTTAGCAACTAAAGAAGATGATATGTAATGTATGTAGTATAAACTGTACCTAACATGCGATATCTTATGGTTGTGACGTTTGTTTCCTACAATGATGTGTAATCTGAATCTATCGCTCATATTGCATTTGTAGGGAAGTCTCTATTGTGATTGATTTATGACTTACAAGGTACAATTAATGAAACCACATTTTTAATATTTAACTTATGACATTAACCAAGTATAGTTCTTTCTCTGCTGGACGCTCATCCATAAAATATTCATCCATTTCATATTTAGATAAAACATGTTCCCAATTTATTATATACGGTAAATTGTTATTCTTTCCCCATCAATAAAAGTTCACAATAAGTCGAGTTAAAAACTATAGCTGAACAGTCACCTTAAAAAAGTAAATCTCTCCCCTTTTCCCATTCTAAATCTAAAAAAAAAATCTCAAGCAAACTTTACTTTTTAGGATGCTACATCAGTGAAAGTCTGAACCTTAAATATGTTCCAATTATCCTATACTATAAACACTACAAAAAATATCCAGAATTGCTTTGCACCTCACTTCCTCCTAGAAAATGGAATAATACATTATTTAAAAATGTATGGACATGGATAAATAAAGAGTACAGCTGGCCCCAAAGACTATCATGGGGAAGAGTTAGGCTGAGTTCACATGTCCAGTAATCAAACGTTAGTACAGATCATACAGACATCTGATAGGAAAAAAGTCCCGCAAGCACAACTTTTTGTCTGTTGTGTGTTGTTTTGTCTGTCGAATCTGTTTTGTTAACATTGACGTGTATGGAGAACAGATCCATTAATGGATTGCAATTTAGTCATCCATTTTTCTCGCATTTGTAATGGATCCGTTCTTTTCTTACAGGATCCATTATAAATGGAAGGTAAATAACAATTTGTTAACAAATCAGTTGTCCGTAGTCTCCAATGTTAAAAAAACAGATCCGGAAGAAAACATTTTTCCAAGAGATCTCTGCAGTATCCGTTCTAATGGATGATTACTGGACATGTCAACTCAGCCTAAGAAAGCAATGGAGGCTAAAATAGAATTTTCTCCTCTTCAGCGATGACTCCTGATTTTGTATTGAATATAAAGATAGGTGGAGCTTGGTCTGGAGGTACACTTACAGCTTGTTGTTAAATTAATTTGGTGTTTGAATCAAAGTCATGGCCATTTCTCCAAAATGTCCCAAGAACCATTTTTCAAAACAAACATTCCAAGCTATTTGTTGCTTGAGCTAATGTGAGCACCTAAACATTTTACCATAGGCTGTAGCACCTCCAAACTTCTCCAGTCTCCTCCCATCATGCATATCTGCAATGTCATTGGTTGGCCATTGCAAAGGGAGCTGCCAACAGCAGATCTTGATTGATTTACATCCTCAAGTACATTCAGCTTGGCAGAATATTGCTCAGACAAACATTATTAACCTCATTGATAGCATTGAGTAATGTACTGGCTTCATCACTGGTATTGATAGAAGACTGGTTCATACTAAATGTAAAGACACATAATCAAGAAGTCAATATTGTAAACTAGTAGGGTTTGTTTAGATCTGTTGCATGATGAATGTGGCACATGATGAATAAGGCACAGTAAAGGTGGGTGTGCACAGGAGTGCAATGGAGGCCTCTGTGTGGATGGCGTAGGACGTATCATCCACACAAAGCAAGGAGGACGTCGATGGAAGGAAGAGAGAAGGCGCTGGACTGAAATCCTTGATGCCCATCATCGGACCGGACTGCCTGCAAATGAGTATAATAAAAGATATCTTCTACGTTATACCAATTGGCCTGGGCACTTAAATATAATATTCTAGAATGATTTATATAAGAGCCTACTGGTGGTGGCCACAGCTTATAAGGGACAAATATTGTGACAGGTTCCCTTTAAAGTGGCATCATCATGGAATGGTGGCTGCAAAAAATAGAACATGCAGATATATATATATATATATATATATATATAGTTTAGATTCTAATTTCCTATTCAATCAAGTGGCATTAACAGAAATTCGTCCCGTGGAATGATTACTTTTTACCCTTTTTGAAGCAACCAATCATAAGCAGGAGCAGTAATGCTGTGGAAAAAAAGAAAGAAAATGCCCCCAGTGATGATGAGAATCAGCTTTATGAGTGATGACAAAAGAATTACTCACATTTCTGCTTTCATCACAGATATCAAAGCCAGTACCTCTGTGATTACAAGCAAGGGAAAGGAGTAGAGGTAAGCTGTGTGTCATTATAAACACCTCTTACAGCTCACCTGTCATGTCACTGTCAACTCTGCTCTACTCCCTCTCCTTTACACTGATAATGCATTGAGAGGGGCGCTTCAGAGGTGACTGTAATGGCACACAGCTCTGCTCTATTCCTCTAAAGCTATACTAACATAATTGTGAGAGTAGAACTGCAAAAGGTGTTTGTGATGACATACAACTCTGCTCTACTCTCCCCTGCTTGTAATCAGGCTAGATGCCAGCTGTAAGATCAGTGAGGAGAGCAATGCTGTGTTGTTACCTTATTCACACAGAAAAAGGCGGGTTTTGCCTTCTCTGGTGGTTGTTCTTGTTTCCTCTGCATGATGCATTCTGCTTATGATTGGCCAGTGTCATACATGGGAAAAAGTCTTCTTCCTCAGAGACAAATCTCTGCTCACGCCCTCTTTGGGTTAAGGGGAATTTAGAAGCTAAACTAAATGAGCTAATATCTCTGCAATGAAGAGATGTTTAACATGTTAAAATTGATGAAAAATCCTCATGAAATCTCTGCTCTTTCTAGGCTTTTCAGTCAAGTGGGCAGTCTTAATCAGTAATTGTGCATGCTTGT
The DNA here is from genome assembly GCF_048569485.1 of Anomaloglossus baeobatrachus. Lineage (NCBI taxonomy): Eukaryota > Metazoa > Chordata > Amphibia > Anura > Aromobatidae > Anomaloglossus > Anomaloglossus baeobatrachus. The sequence continues at coordinate 488,935,023 of NC_134355.1, forward strand.
AGAGACTTATGTCTGTCATTGGTTACGACCCCCCACTGAAAATACAGAATCAAGAGACCTAACTGAATAACATGCAAGATATATTGAATTTTTTCCCACAAACTTACTCCTACTCTAGAACATGAAGACTGGATTGCATTTTCAATGTGATATGTTCACTTTAAGATGAGTACAATTCCATTTGTGTCCCGAATATCAATGTTTTTGGATATGCGTAATATGTTTCACATGCTACATATTGTGTACAAACTCTTTAGTATCTACAATATTTTTACATTGAAACACAGCTATTTTTCTTAACATTACAATATAATTACTTTAAGCCAATCCTGCACCATCCTTATTCTATCCATATATTCTATACTTTTGCATGTCCTGCAGTGAAATGCTGTGCCTGTATGCATGATGCTGATGCTAATGGTCAGTAGATGGCATACTGAGCAGTGAAAATGACATAGAGCTTATTTCCACACAACTGTAGTTTCTCGAAATGAATATGCTAAGAGAAAGATGCTGTACATAGATTTCTATTTATGTCCACTGTCATCTCTCATTTTCCCCCAACTTCAGCAGATACATTTCCTTTATACGATATTGTATTCTATAAACAACATCATGAATCATTCAATAAGCACTTAATCTAATTGAAATAAAGGTGCGTGGTCAGTGCACTCCCAGAGGTCAATGAAGTTTTTTATGCCCGCTCCTTTAACCTCTTAGTAAATGAACCTGTCCTCCCTTTTCCTATGTACTAGTGATCACTGTATATCAAAGATGTCTAAGTCATTAAATTACAGCACAAGTTTGTTCAGTAACTCTCGGACTCTGTAAAAGTCATCATTACAAGTAGATTTGTCTTCTCCCATTTCAGTTTCCTTGGCTTCACGACTCACTTTACTAGTGAGAAAGAACTTTTGCAAACTAAAAATAAGATTTACTACAGAATTTTTTTAGGGGGCGGTGAGAGGAGCGGAGGAATGTCCATATTGGTTCCTGAGCTTTATTTCACTCTGTATTTTATTTATAAGATTATATTAGAATGTATGTTTTCAGTGTATTAGTTGGAAGACCTGGTTCTGGTACAGTTTATCTAAACCACATTTGTACGTAGAGTGACACATATTCAAAGTATTAATTTCCATTGACTGGTAACCAAGTTCATCTGGGGTTACGGAAAGTGACCAGACTGACTGATTCAGGTGTTGACAATGTGATGACATCCTTCAAGGGAGATGTTAACAGCATGTCTAGATGTTTTCCTAGGATCTTGTATCAGGACACCTTATCATAGACAAGGAAAATCAATTGCTCTCATTCCCATATGTCATAGGAGTGCCACCGAGCATAAACTGTAAATCTTCAGGAGAGATTCCCAAAAGACATTTGTTAAACTGATTTTCCAACAGCGAAAATACAGAATTTTTCTTTCTATGCAAACAATAAAATCTGGTGGATGAAAAGTGATTCTAATAAATAAGTCTGCATTTAGAAGTAATCGGTCCATAGGATAAACCCTCCAAAGCCTCTATATGGGTACGCTCACATGAGCGCATGAATTAGGTGAGTGCAATGTGAGAAAATCTCGCATTACACTCTGACCAATGTTATTCAGAGAGCAGATGGTCATTTTTTTTTCTCATCCAGATTCTGGATGAGAGAAAAGTTGCAGTATGCTGCGATTGTTAGCAAGGGACGGGTCACTCGCACCCATATAAGTCTATAGGTGCGAGTGAAGCATCAGACTGCAATCGGATGACATCGGAGTGCAGTGCAAAATATGCACAGGCTGACAATGGAAGAAATGGTCAGATTAATCCCTTCCTTCCTCTCCTCTGCAGCTCCTGCTCTCTCCTTCTCAGCTGTAATCCAATTGCGGGATCGGATCTCAGTTGCATGACAATCGTCTCACGCTGGCAGCACAGCAGGAGCTGAGGGTCATTAGCATACCGCATCCGATGCACTCGCATCGGATGGCATATGATCCTGTGAATCCAGCCTATGGATGAAATTCTGAATCAAATTATACCTTGATATTGTGATCTGATGGCTTAATGCAGACTACTCCACATTTTCTTAATATGTAAATGAGCTGATAAGATCTAAGTGCAGGACACAGATCGCCCTAAGAATCGGCCTCCAGAGATTATTTTAAATGAAATTGGACATTACCGGTGTCAGACATGTAACTAGCATAAAACAGTACTTTGTCTCATAACATACAAGATAGCAGCTGCAGCTCTCACAGCTCTGCTGCATTTCAAGACTGCCTGTGAGATGGAAGCTGAAGCTCTGAGAAAACATCTGGCGATGTGTTTAGTGGTGTGCTGTGTCAGTTATAATCACACACAACACTGCAATGAGATCAGGAGAGCAGACTGTCAGTCACTACATGTCTCAAGCTGGTAATGCCCCTTTCATTCAAAATAAGTTTTACAGGCAGATTCTCAGGGAGATCTGAGTCCAGCTCATTGATCTTAACAGCTCATTTACATATAAGAAAAATGTGGTGTATTTTGGAATAAGACATCAGATCACACATATCAAGGTATCATATTCTTCAACTTTCTATGGTTTACATGCCGATATACAGTTAGGTCCAGAAATATTTGGACAGTGACACAATTTTCGCGAGTTGGGCTCTGCATGCCACCACATTGGATTTGAAATGAAACCTCTACAACAGAATTCAAGTGCAGATTGTAACGTTTAATTTGAAGGTTTGAACAAAAATATCTGATAGAAATTGTAGGAATTGTACACATTTCTTTACAAACACTCCACATTTTAGGAGGTCAAAAGTAATTGGACAAATAAACCAAACCCAAACAAAATATTTTTATTTTCAATATTTTGTTGCGAATCCTTTGGAGGCAATCACTGCCTTAAGTCTGGAACCCATGGACATCACCAAACGCTGGGTTTCCTCCTTCTTAATGCCTTGCCAGGCCTTTACAGCCGCAGCCTTCTGGTCTTGCTTGTTTGTGGGTCTTTCCGTCTTAAGTCTGGATTTGAGCAAGTGAAATGCATGCTCAATTGGGTTAAGATCTGGTGATTGACTTGGCCATTGCAGAATGTTCCACTTTTTTGCACTCATGAACTCCTGGGTAGCTTTGGCTGTATGCTTGGGGTCATTGTCCATCTGTACTATGAAGCGCCGTCCGATCAACTTTGCGGCATTTGGCTGAATCTGGGCTGAAAGTATATCCCTGTACACTTCAGAATTCATCCGGCTACTCCTGTCTGCTGTTATGTCATCAATAAACACAAGTGACCCAGTGCCATTGAAAGCCATGCATGCCCATGCCATCACGTTGCCTCCACCGTGTTTTACAGAGGATGTGATGTGCCTTGGATCATGTGCCGTTCCCTTTCTTCTCCAAACTTTTTTCTTCCCATCATTCTGGTACAGGTTGATCTTTGTCTCATCTGTCCATAGAATACTTTTCCAGAACTGAGCTGGCTTCATGAGGTGTTTTTCAGCAAATTTAACTCTGGCCTGTCTATTTTTGGAATTGATGAATGGTTTGCATCTAGATGTGAACCCTTTGCATTTACTTTCATGGAGTCTTCTCTTTACTGTTGACTTAGAGACAGATACACCTACTTCACTGAGAGTGTTCTGGACTTCAGTTGATGTTGTGAATGGGTTCTTTTTCACCAAAGAAAGTATGTGGCGATCATCCACCACTGTTGTCATCCGTGGACGCCCAGGCCTTTTTGAGTTCCCAAGCTCACCAGTCAATTCCTTTTTTCTCAGAATGTACCCGACTGTTGATTTTGCTACTCCAAGCATGTCTGCTATCTTTCTGATGGATTTTTTCTTTTTTTTCAGCCTCAGGATGTTCTGCTTTACCTCAATTGAGAGTTCCTTAGACCGCATGTTGTCTGGTCACAGCAACAGCTTCCAAATGCAAAACCACACACCTGTAATCAACCCCAGACCTTTTAACTACTTCATTGATTACAGGTTAATGAGGGAGATGCCTTTAGAGTTAATTGCAGCCCTTAAAGTCCCTTGTCCAATTACTTTTGGTCCCTTGAAAAAGAGGAGGCTATGCATTACAGAGCTATGATTCCTAAACCCTTTCTCCGATTTGGATGTGAAAACTCTCATATTGCAGCTGGGAGTATGCACTTTCAGCCCATTTTATATATATAATTGTATTTCTGAACATGTTTTTGTAAACAGCTAAAATAACAAAACTTGTGTCACTGTCCAAATATTTCTGGCCCTGACTGTAGATGGCTAAGGAGGGTTGATCCTACTGCCAGATCCTCTTTAGGAGATTTTCTAGTGTTATTTTGATAGCTATAAATTATATACTGAAAAGTTGTGTGACTTTCTAATAACTTTTTGTATTAAATGGTGATGCTCATGATCATTATTCAGCAGTGCACTACTCACTAATCTCCCATTCTCCAGGTTTCCAGAAGTCAGTACATTTCTGAGTGATTGACACTTCAGATCAGTGGCATTGTGGTCCAAAGTGGGTGCTCTTCCATGTTACAAGCAGAGGTAGATTGCATCATCAAGGGGTGCAAAGTTGCTAAAGCAAAGGCCTTGATTGTCATTGTCTCATGTCACGGAAGTGGGTCCAAGTGGCGGAGTGGCTGTACTGGGTGCGTGCGACAGGCTTTTGTGATGGGGATTTAAAAATAATATTAAAAAGGGGAGGGAAAAATAACATAAATAAATAAACAAATGAAGATTTATGCTGAAGGTCCCCAGGAGTTAAGTGGTGATGCACAGTCTCAGAGGGTTGCCCTTCACCCCTACAACTAGGGCTGGTTCCTGAGGAAGTTGAGGTAGGGATGGCGCAGCAGAGAATAATAAGCCAGAGACAGGACTGTAAGCTATTACCTTTTACTGTAGCTCTGCAGAACAGTCCGGAACATTCCTTACAGCATTCACAATGATGGTGGTCTGACCTGCCCAATGAGAGTTTGATTTCTCTATTGTATGGTGATAGCTTATTCCTTCCATACCTGGGAAAAGGTGTCTTGAAATCCTAGGATTTTTAAGACAAGATAACCATGGATCCTTGATCCCTTCCAGCGAGCAGGCGACTTGAATCCTGAGAGAAAACTCACTGGTTCTTCTAGAAGTTTTCAGACTTAATCACGTCACTGAGCTCCCGGGCAATTTCACTGCTCCTTATAAAAAGGCTAATAAAAAACCTCTCAGTTTGCTACTGACCTTGAAAGTCCAAGTGGCCTAGGGACTGATACCCTGCCAATTTGTAGATGGCTCCTCCAGAGGTTTCAACAGTTACCCCAGGACAGGACCATCTCCATTTCACACTCCTCTCACATGCTGACCCTGACTTAAACTGCCACTGTCTGAATTTACCTCACACTTAAGCTCCACCCCCTCTCCTTCTAGGGTGCACATTCAAGCTTTGTTATCAGCACAAGTGAACAGCCCCAGAAAGGGAGTGTAGAAAAATGTTTGTTGTATGTGGTAAACAGCAGAGAAAACCGAAACTCATTAAAGCTGGCAATACATGTTATGTTTATTGAAATACACATGCATCCATTCTTTGTGATGACTCAGGGACAGGGCGCCACACTCTCCTTACCTGGGTAACTAGTGACCTCTGTTAAGTAATGAAATAAATAGTATAGAATGGAATTAAAAAATTCCTCCATTTTGAGAACGAAGAAAATTTTAATAGAATGCTAAATGCAACATTGCTTGACTTTAGAAACACTTTTGTGATTTTACTTTTTTATGATCATGAGAAAATATTTAATTTTATGTTTGATGCGTTTTTGCATGTGAAAGTGTATCAGAGTTCTCTATTATATATTAACAGGGCAGGCTTTTAGCCTCTATATGTAAATAAGAGTGTTTTTTTTTCTCTGACAGCATTCAAGTTTGTATTTAAGACAAGCATTGTCTTATTACAGTATTTAATGGAGTGCTGCATGATTGCAACCAGGTATATTTTTCTCTGATATGCCAGCACCCCCTCTCACCCCTGTCTGTCTGTTACCAGCGCTTCTGCAAGTGACAGATTTCTCCTTATATGCACAAGGGAGAGACCTGTCAATCACTTACAATGGCGCTAGGAAGTGCCAGCCAGGGGCATAGCATGACAAGCCTTGTTTCAGGCTGTCGTCCTCAGCTGGATCCTTAAAGTATATTTTCTCTGACGTGTCAAAGCATTTTAAGGAAACCTGTCACATGGAAAAATGCTATTAACCTGCAGATATGGGGTTAATATGGAGGTCAATAGCATTCTGTACCTACCCGGCCCTTGCACATTAAACCCTGCTGCCAGGAGGAAATTAACTTTAATTCTCCTGGCAGTATTCAGGTTTTGTCACTGGGGTGGCATAAATGTGAGTTCAGTCACCTCTCCGTTTATGGAAAGCATCAATGGTAACTGCCCCCTGCACTGACTGACGGCTGGTTCTAATGCAGAGCTTATGTCAGCCACTGCGGAGGGTGTGGTTACAGCCTCTCGCCCTCCAAACACAGAGCGGTGACTGAACCTGCACTGGTGCCACTTCCCTGACTGAAATCGAAATGCTGCCAGGAGAAGTAAAGTTAATTTTCTCCCAGAATGCTATTAACCATCAGATAACTTCATATCTGCAATTTATTAGCATTTTTCCACATGACAGGTTCCCTTTAATGTGAACCTGTCAAGTGCAATATGCACCCAGAACCACGAGCAGTTCTGGGTGCATATTGCTAATCCCTGCCTAACAGTCCCTGTATACACTAGCATAGATAAAGAGATCTTTAGAAAAAGTATTTATTTGCTAATGAGTGCAGGGACTAGTCGTAAGGGCGTTACTTCCCCTGACTAGTCTGCCCACTTAGCATGTTAGTACACCCACAGGGGCGTTCTAACATGCTATGCAATGCAGTGTCACCAGTAGTGATGCGCATACCTGTGTCCACAGTGAATGCTAAAGCTGAATACCCTGCACTTCCAGTCATGTGCACTAGACCTGTCTGAAGCCCAGAAGCGTACACCTGGCTTCATACTGCTTATGACCGGAAGTGCAGGGTATTCAGCTTTAGCGTTCACTGCGGACACAGGTATACGCATCACTACTGGTGACGCTGCATTGAGTAGCATGTTAGAATGCCCTTGTTTGTGTAGTAACATGCTAAGAGGGCGGCTAGTCGGGGGAAGTACCACCATTACGACTAGACCCTGCACTCATTAGCATATAAAGAACCTTTGGAAATTCTTTTTCTAAAGTTCTCTTTATCTATGCTAGTGTATACAGGGACAGTTAAGAGTACTTTACAAGCTGCGATATCAGTACCGATATCGCTAGCGAGCGTATCCGCCCCCATCGGTTGTGCGTCACGGGCAAATCACTGCCCATGGTGCAAAACATCGCTCAGACCCGTCACACTACTTACCTTCTCTGCGACGTCACTGTGACCTGTGATCCGCCTCCTTTCTAAGGGGGTGGTCCGTTCGGCGTCACAGTGACGTCACTAAGCGGCCGCCCAATAGAAGCGGAGGGGCGGAGATGAGCGGGACGTAACATCCCACCCACCTCCTTACTTCCTCATTGCTGGCGGCCGCAGGTATGGTGAGGTTCCTCGTTCCTGCGGTGTCACACATAGCGATGTGTGCTGCCGCAGGAACGACAAACAACCTTGCTACTCACCTGTCAACGATTTTTGATGTTAGAGCAACCGCTCCAATATCAACGATTTTTACCTCTTTTGTGATTGTTTTTGGTCGCTCAGAGGTGTTACATGCTGTGATGTCGCTAACGACGCCGGATGTGTGTCACAAACACCGTGACCCCGATGATATATCGTTAGCGATGTCGCAGCGTGTAAAGCACCTTTTAGGCAGGGATAAGCAATATGCACCCAGAACTGCTCGTGGGTCTGGGTGCATATTGAACCTGACCGATTCTCTTTAAGGTAAAAATACACCTGGTTGTAATAGTGAAGCCAGGATATGATGAATTAGGGAACAAGTTCCAAAGTGCAAATGTTTAACTTTTACTCAGATTACTAAATATCTACCTATTTTGTGCAATATCAAGTAGAGAGAAATGTGACCTAGTGTACTTTTATTAAAAAAGACCTGGACACATTTTGATATAGATATTTTACATATAATCATATAATATATATTTCTGTTTTATAAAACCACATCCTTATTATTACAATTTTTCTGCTACATTAAAATTTTTGCATCGAAAAACTATTTTTGTTTTTATTTGATGTGTAGTAAACTATTATACAGGCACTGTGAATAAACCAAAATCAAGATATTAAATATGCAAAATATTAACATTTTATTTTACTTTTTTCCTTAACATTCTTCCAAATAAAAAATATATTGGTCTGTGTAATAAATAATTACATTATGATTACAAAAAATAAATGTTGATCAGTTGATAAATCAATTTTGAACATTTATCAAAACGGATTTGTGGCATTGATACATGGAGTCTCATGCAATGTTCGCTATACGGTGCATTCACGGCACATTTTATAGTGTTTTACTCATGGTGAGGTTGGTAACTTCGTTCAGATCTTATTTTTTCTCTCCCGTCTTCCTTCTCCCTGAAGAAGCACATAGAGAGAGGTATTCACATTTCTTTGTAGACCAGTTTTATAATGCTTTAAGAGATTAACAGTGAGCATGAATGAGGGCCTGAGGATTAGGCAACCGAAAGCCCAGCCTGTCATCCACCTTGTTTGCAGATTTTCCATTTTTCAGCTTTGCAGAGCGAGTATAGAAACCAAGGAAAGATAATAAGTACCAGGGTCCCACAAGTGTTTAGTGATTCAAAAAATTCAGATGACATGTCAAAGCTGACAGGATGACGGAGCATTTGGTGGCAGCCGTTACTTTTTGTCTCATGTTAAGCTCTTATATTGAGTGAATGCAGATGTTATCGCAGTGTCCCAGACAGACAGCGTCCGTGAAATGTGACTAGCTGTCAGCAGAGTTACACAAAGTTGATTATGTTTAAATAACCCCTTTGTAAAGATATGTTTTTATATATGGCGCTAAATCTGTCTAAATGTAACAAAATAGTGCATTGTACAAATATTCGCTTCATTCCTCCTTAGGGAGCTTCTCTATTAGGAAAGTAATAGGTTTCCTTGTAATAAATCAGAATATTCGTAAGTAGATTTTTTTCTCTTAAATAGTGAAGAAATATATTAGCATGTAACAATGGGAGGAGAGAAGTAAGCACTGAATTATCTGCTAATGAATGATGACGGTTACTATGATATATTTTACAATATGGAGTTTACTTTATTTTAGATTCGATAAAGGCAGAACAATTCGAAATTTATCAGAATTTTTTTTTTAATATGAAAACTAATGTTAGTAGAAAATGTGTTGTCGCGTCTACCATGCCTGATGAAGAGACCTGAGAAGTCTCGAAAGCTTTCATGTAACATCATTTATTTTACTTTAGCGAGCCATTAATAGGTATCACAACGGCAAGATTATAATTTTGTTTCTCTCACTAACAGCAATCAGTCATATCTACTAGCACATTAAAAGTCCGCTGCCATGTTTTTGATGTCATATTTACGTAGATATTGCTGGAAATTTGGAAGTCAAAGAACATTCTGATAGGCAATTTAGATTGTGCTCCCAAATGGGGACAGTTTTGATGACGTTGATAAAGCGCTGTAAAAAATGATGGCGCTTAAATAAACAGAATTAAAAAAATGCCTTTAATTTGTCAATGTTCACAATTTGATAAGTGGTTATCATTTACTTTGACCAGTTTACATGAGAGAATCCCAAGATGTTAACCCCTTATGATCAATACAGTTTTGGATTTTGGAACCACAAAAAATTTTTATGCCTGTATTCTAGAAAATACAACTCTTGCTCTTCGCAGATCAAGTTAAAGTATCTACAGAGTCTATTCTAACATACAGTTAGGTCCAGAAATATTTGGACAGTGACACAATTTTCGCGAGTTGGGCTCTGCATGCCACCACATTGGATTTGAAATGAAATCTCTACAACAGAATTAAAGTGCAGATTGTAACGTTTAATTTGAAGGTTTGAACAAAAATATCTGATAGAAATTGTAGGAATTGTACACATTTCTTTACAAACACTCCACATTTTAGGAGGTCAAAAGTAATTGGACAAATAAACCAAACCCCAAAAAATTTTTAGTCTCAATATTTTGTTGCGAATCCTTTGGACGCAATCACTGCCTCAAGTCTGGAACCCATGGACATCACCAAACGCTGGGTTTCCTCCTTCTTAATGCTTTGCCAGGCCTTTACAGCCGCAGCCTTCAGGTCTTGCTTGTTTGTGGGTCTTTCCGTCTTAAGTCTGGATTTGAGCAAGTGAAATGCATGCTCAATTGGGTTAAGATCTGGTGATTGACTTGGCCATTGCAGAATGTTCCACTTTTTTGCACTCATAAACTCCTGGGTAGCTTTGGCTGTATGCTTGGGGTCATTGTCCATCTGTACTATGAAGCGCCGTCCGATCAACTTTGCGGCATTTGGCTGAATCTGGGCTGAAAGTATATCCCGGTACACTTCAGAATTCATCCGGCTACTCTTGTCTGCTGTTATGTCATCAATAAACACAAGTGACCCAGTGCCATTGAAAGCCATGCATGCCCATGCCATCACGTTGCCTCCACCATGTTTTACAGAGGATGTGGTGTGCCTTGGATCATGTGCCGTTCCCTTTCTTCTCCAAACTTTTTTCTTCCTATCATTCTGGTACAGGTTGATCTTGGTCTCATCTGTCCATAGAATACTTTTCCAGAACTGAGCTGGCTTCATGAGGTGTTTTTCAGCAAATTTAACTCTGGCCTGTCTATTTTTGGAATTGATGAATGGTTTGCATCTAGATGTGAACCCTTTGTATTTACTTTCATGGGGTCTTCTCTTTACTGTTGACTTAGAGACAGATACACCTACTTCACTGAGAGTGTTCTGTACTTCAGTTGATGTTGTGAATGGGTTCTTCTTCACCAAAGGAAGTATGCGGCGATCATCCACCACTGTTGTCATCCGTGGACGCCCAGGCCTTTTTGAGTTCCCAAGCTCACCAGTCAATTCCTTTTTCCTCAGAATGTACCCGACTGTTGATTTTGCTACTCCAAGCATGTCTGCTATCTCTCTGATGGATTTTTTCTTTTTTTTCAGCCTCAGGATGTTCTGCTTCACCTCAATTGAGAGTTCCTTAGACCGCATGTTGTCTGGTCACAGCAACAACTTCCAAATGCAAAACCACACACCTGTAATCAACCCCAGACCTTTTAACTACTTCATTGATTACAGGTTAACGAGGGAGATGCCTTCAGAGTTAATTGCAGACCTTAGAGTCCCTTGTCCAATTACTTTTGGTCCCTTGAAAAAGAGGAGGCTATGCATTACAGAGCTATGATTCCTAAACCCTTTCTCCGATTTGGATGTGAAAACTCTCATATTGCAGCTGGGAGTGTGCACTTTCAGCCCATATTATATATATAATTGTATTTCTGAACATGTTTTTGTAAACAGCTAAAATAACAAAACTTGTGTTACTGTCCAAATATTTCTGGACCTAACTGTATGCACAGTATACTCTGTGAATATAGTTATGGAATGTTACAGGGGCTGTTTAACTGAACAAACATAAGTTTCATTGTGCTTGAAATGTAATTTAATTGCACCTACCAATATATATATATATATATATATATATATATATATATATATATATATATATATATATATATATATATACAGTATACAGGGTGATCCAAAGGTAGGGTGACAGAAAATAATAACATTTATTATCATTAATATATAAAATTGTATTTACTAACACAAGCATAACATTGACAATTGCATTTTATTCTGAACAATAATACAAAAGCCCTTAAATTTTATCAATTGTTTAAAAGAACTGAAGTCCTCAGTGGTTGATACCTTTTAATGGCTAACTGAAAAGATGGTAATAATTGCAAGCTTTCGAGACTACTCAGGTCTCTTCTTCAGGCTCAATATAACACAAAATCTGAAGAGTCTCATATTTATACACAACAGGACATAGAATGGGGCCGTAAATAAAACAAGTCATGTGAAGCAGAACTATCACTATGGAAAGAGGACAAACTGTTGTGGCCATAAATATTGCTGCAGTTCAGTGTGAAAGTTTTATTGTCCTCTGATTAGGATCTGGTCCAGGGCTGTGATTCCCCCCGGATGGTCTGAGAAGCACATCTCTTAATTGACGTAACAAGACATGAATCCATGAGACACATTCATTCCTGCTCTGAATGTGTCAAAGGTCATCATAAGTTTGTACTCCCGTAGTCTCTTATCTCTCTGAGACTTGAAGTTACCTTTCAATACCAGCAATTTCATGTCCATGATGCTAAGGTCTGGGTTACAAAAATTTTGGCCACAGGTAGATCGATCCTTTTTTCTCTAATAGTGTGGCGGTGAGAATTCATCCTTGTCCTGAGCTGTTGTCCTGTCTCTCCTACATACAGAACCCCAGTTGGACATTTGGTACATATAATTAAGTACACCCCATTAGTTGTGGTGCAGCTGAAGGTACCTGGGATCTTATAGTCCTGATGTGATCTGGAAAGCTTGATCTTGTCCGTTGTCAATATAAATGGACAGGTCTAACATTTTTTCTGGTTGCAGGGAAGTGTTCCTGATGTTGTTGGAGAGGACAGGGAGCTTCTGACAATGATGCTTCTTAGATTTGGGGGCTGTCTAAAACACTGAAGTGGGGGGTCTGGAAAAATAGATTTTAACCGGGCATCTGTGTGCAGTAATGGTTGTAGTTTCCGTGTAGCTCCTCTTAAAACCTCCAGATGTGGATTGTAGGTGATTACAAGAGGGACCCGGTTGTTTTCTTCTTTAGTTTTATAATGTAGGAGATAGTTTCTTGATATTCTGGTGGCTCTTGTAATGTGGTTTTCAATTGTTCTTGGGTGGTAGCCTTGATTCAGAAAGGTCTTTCTGAGGCCCTCAAGGTGATAGTCTCTATCTGTACTGTTGGAATATATCCGATTGTACCTGATAGCCTGGCTGTATACAATAGAGTTTTTTATGTGTTTTGGATGAAAACTGTCCCATTTCAGGTATGTTGGCCGGTCAATTGGCTTCTTGTACAGGGATGTCGCTATTTCATTGTTCCATAGTTTAATGATGGTTTCCAAAACTAAACTCTGCAGCGACATGGAAGATTACTTCAGGAGACTATGTCTCAAGGAATATTTTAACGATGCAGATGTTTCAGAATCCACCCAGACTGAAGGAAGACGGATCTTGACAACCAGGAAAATGTCAGAGTGGACACCTCCACCAGGACGCAACCCTCATTTGAATAACCATATAACAGAGAACAATAGAGAGGGGTGTTTAAATGCCGCGCCAACAGATCACTCGCTCAGATAGTCAGACCAATGTCACTTTATTTTCATCCAGGTCTGGATGAAAATAAAGTGACATTGGTATGACTATCTGAGCGAGTGATCTGTTGGCGCGGCATTTAAACACCCCTCTCTATTGTTCTCTGTTCTCTGCCACTGGGTGGCTGCAGCCGTGGATCGATTGTACATGCTAATACAGTGGTTGTGACTCTCACAACCACATCTGGTGAGTAGCATTACTCCCCCCTCCCCACCCTACACTTTTTGGGGTAAGACCCTATTTGCGCTTGTTTGTCCACAGCTTTTTCGTTCGAATAACCATATAGACACTTTCAGACATTTGGTAAAATCCACTATCCTAGACACACACAGGAGGCAACCATCCAACATCAGTGAACAGTAAAGAAGGGCCATAAAATCTTTGAAAACCAACAAAGAGGGCCTCAGAAAGACCTTTCTGAATAAAGGCTACCACCCAAGAACAATTGAAAACCAGATTACAAGAGCCACCAGAATATCAAGAAACCATCTCCTACATTATAAAACTAAAGAAGAAAACAACCGGGTCCCTCTTGTAATCACCTACAATTCACATCTGGAGGTGTTAAGAGGAGCTACATGGAAACTACAACCATTACTCCAAAAATATGCCCAGTTAGAATCTATTTTTCCAGACCCCCCACTTCTGTGTTTTAGACAGCCCCCAAATCTAAGAAGCATCACTGTCAGAAGCTCCCTGTCCTCTCCAACAACAACAGGAACACTTCCCTGCAACCAGAAAAAATGTAAGACCTTTCCATTTATATTGACAACGGACAAGATCAAGATTCCCAGATCACATCAGGACTACAAGATCCCAGGTACCCTCAGCTGCACCACAACTAATATGGTGTACTTAATTATATGTACCAAATGTCCAACTGGGGGTCTGTATGTAGGGGAGACAGGACAAAAGCTCAGGACAAGGATGAATTCTCACCGCCACACTATTAGAGAAAAAAGGATAGATCTACCTGTGGCCAAACATTTTTGTAACCCAGACCACAGCATCATGGACATGAAATTGCTGGTATTGAAAGGTAACTTCAAGTCTCAGAGAGATAGGAGACTATGGGGGTACAAACTTATGATGACATTTGACGCATTCACCGCAGGAATGAATGTATCTCATGGATTCATGTCTTTTTACATCAATTAAGAGATGTGCTTCTCAGAATATCCGGGGGCATCATAGCCCTGGACCAGATCCTAATCAGAGGACAATAAAACTTTCACACTGAAGTGCAGCAATATTTATGGCCACAACAGTTTGTCCTCTTGCCATAGTGATAGTTCTGCTTCACATAACTTGTTTTATTTACGGCCCCATTCTATATCCTGTTGTGTATAAATATGTGACTCTTCAGATTTTGTGTTATATTGAGCCTGAAGAAGAGACCTGAGTAGTCTCGAAAGCTTGCTATTATTGCCATCTTTTCAGTTAGCCATTAAAAGGTATCAACCACTGAGGACTTCAGTTCTTTTAAACAATTTTTTACCTCTACTGGCTAACACGGTACAAAGATATATTTTACCTGTATCTTAAATTTTATCAACGCAGGTGCTCAAACTGTTTTCCATTACAATTTGCACAGGTTTGAAGTCTGCCTCTTACCCTTGACAAACATTTTTGCACAAGTTTGGGTATTAATTTCTTGAAATGCATCTTTTATGTAATTTTTCAAATCCCTGACACTTTTTTGTTTTCGACTATAAACTTTGTCCTTGAGTACTCCCCAAAAGAAAAAATCCATTGGGGTCAAGTCTGGTGAACGTGACGGCCAATCAAGTGGGCCTCTTTGGCCAATCCATTTATTAGGAAATGTTTCATCAAGATACTTGCGGACTACGCTTGAATAATGTGGAGGGGCTTCATCTTGCTGAACATAAAGGTCATTTGAATTAGGCTGTTGCTGTAACTGGGGAACAACTTGATTCATTAGAATTTCAAAATACTTATCTCCATGTTCTAATCAAAAAATATTGGTCCTAAAACACCAAAACTTGAAATACCATCCCAAATATTGACACCAGGCTCTTTTAGTTGTTGCTCTAATGTTAAATGCATGTTCTCATTATACCAGTAAATGCAATTATGTCTGTTAATATGGTCGGATAATTTGAAAGAAGCTTCATCACTCCACATAATGTTATCTAAAATGACTAAATTTTCTTCAATTTCGTTAAGCATAATCTCACTAAATTGCAGCCGACTGTCTGGATCATCCTCCGATAAACCATGAATTAGACGTGGACGATAAGCTTTCCACCCAATAGATTTCAGGATTCGCATGATAGAAGCTCGTGAAATTCCCAATTCTAAAGAGACTCTTCTGGTGGACTTTTTTGGACTCTGAACAAATGTTTCAGCAGCAAGTTGTTTATTATTTTCTGTACAGACTGTTTTGGGTCGACCAGTTTTTGGAGCATTAAGGATTGAGCCAGTGGCATCGAATTTGTCACGAATGCGGTAAATGGTTTGTCTCTTTGGGGCTTGAGTGCCAAATGTTTCAACCCAATTTTCTCTATCGATTTCAGCATTTTGAGATTTCCAATACTCTTTTAAAATTCATTTTCTTTTGTCTGTATTTAAATTATTTGCCGTTGTGGGTTATCTGAATTATCTGAAAAGAAAAAAAATTTGGGGGAGATTTATCTGTGAAAACTGGATCTGTAAAACTGACTCAGTTGCTCTTAGCAACCAATCAGATTCCACCTTTCATTTTCCAAAGAGTCTGTGAAGAATGAAAAGTAGAATCTGATTGGTTGCTAAGGGCAACTGAGTCAGTTTCACTTTACACCAACAACATGTTTGATAAATCTTCCCCTTAATGACCCTATTACACATACTGTGACACCCGTGCTACCGGAGAAAAATGGACATGCCCCCATATGGAGCACATGGGCTCACGTGTGCCCCACACGGAGGCACGGTCCAATGGCTGAACACGTGCGTTCACATAAACCCATTGATTTTAATGGGTTTACGTGTGCTCATGTCTCCGGTACATGTGGGCATGGACCTAGCACGTACCGGAGACACGTGCGTGTGAAGGGGGCCTTAAATGCAGCAAATAGCTGTGTTTTTGCTGTGATGTTCAGGTGGATTATATTTGTTAATTTGTCTACATTGGATGTTAATAAAAATAGTATTATTCACCAATAGCGCTGCTAAAAATGCTGTAAAAATTCAGCACAAATGTTATGTTTTTTTGGAGCATATTTGCACATTCTATTAACTTTGAATGAGTGGACAACAAATGGTGCCCAAAAACGCTGAGAGAATTGACATGCTGCAAATTTTAAACACTGCTGCAGTGCTCAAATTCAGTCATGAAAAATAAACCTGTGTGGGAATGAGATTTCTGAAATCTCCTAGCTTTTCTGATTCTATAAAACACAGCTTCTTAAAAAAAAAAAAAAATGCATCAAAAAAAGCTGCAAAAATGCCTTGTGTGAAAATACCCTTAGGCTGCAGCTACACGGATATGGTCACAAAACCGCTCATTGGGGCTCCCTTGAGCCTGAACCTTAGGCCTCGTTTCCACTTGGGTTTTGCACACACGAGTGCAATCCAATAAAACATCGGACTGCACTCGCACCAGTGCAAAACTATGAGGTGCCATCTGCGATTGATTTCTCATACCATATCAGCATGAGAAATGAATTGCAGTATGCTGCATATGGCAGTGAGTCTCGCATCACATGCACCCCCATACAAGCTTATGGGTGCGTGTGAAACATCGCACTGCACTCGCATGTCATCAGTGCGATTTATGCAGAGACAAGCCGAGGAGGAAAGGGAGAAAGTATTCCCTCCCTTTCCTCCCCAGCTGTGATCCGATTCCAAGATCTCATCACTGTCGCATGACCCTCGGCTGATGCTCGCAGCAAAGCAGGAACTAAGGGTCATTATCATATCACATCCAATGCTCTCGCATCAGAAGCTATGCGCAAGTGGAACTGAGACCTTTGCTGGGTTCTCATAATCGTATTTTCGCCCTCCTAGAAAAATCATCCAATTATGCTATTTAGACTCTGATCACTCTTTAATTCGAATTTGATGAGCGTTTGATCAGAGTGGGAACCATTTTTCTCCCAGGTGGAGAATTATTTTTTTTCCCATCTTCTCTATTCTGTTAGTCGTGAATGTCCGGATACCATCCAATTCTTGGAGGCAAATTATGTATGGTAAAATAAAAAACATAGCCAAATAATTTTTTATAAAAATTCTCAGATAATTTAATTATAAACAGAGCAAAAAGGCAATAGTATTTACCAGCCGAGGTCATACAAACAAATTCACAAAGAGGATACAGCACTGCCCCTTAATAAAGAAAGTAACACAGGTGCAAACCTTGTAGACTGCAATTTTTTTCAGACCACCCAGTCCGAGGAAAACATTGTACATGTGCACTGCTTCATTGAATCACATTGGTCCGAGTATGATAATACGGATGTCTGTAAGAGCCATTATATTTATATATGGTACAGTTCAAACCAGAAGTTTACATAAACTATCTTAAAAGACACATCTGCATGTTTTTCTCACTATCTGACATAAAATCAGAATAAACCTTTCCCATTTTAGGTCAATTAGGAACCAAAATGATTTATATTTGCCAAAAGCCAGAATAATGAGAGAGAAAGATAGAATGTTTTAATGCATTGTTATTACCTTCTGCAAAGTCAAAAGTTTACATACAATAAGCATACTATGCCTTTAAACAATATGGGACAGCCCACATGATGATGTCATGTCTTTGGCAGCTTCTGATAGGTTATTGGTAACATCTGAGCTAATTAGAGATACATCTGTGGATGTATTTTATTGCACACCTGAAACACACTGCTTCTTTGTGTAGCGTCATGGGAAAGTCAAAAGAAATTAGCCAAAATCTCAGGAAAAAAACTGTGGACTTGCACAAGTCTGGTTCATCCTTGGGTGTAATTTCCAAATTAATTTCGTTGGTCAATCACCGACAGACCTAAACATTTGTAGTAATATCTTGTATATCCTTCTGTGATTGCCAATTACTGGCTGTGTTATATTCAGATCTAAAGTAATGCTGAAACTGTGACAATATTGGGTTTTCTGTCCAAATCTAATTCCTTACACAGGAAAGATAGTGTGATCCTTGGAATCATCCTTTCTGAATTCTTGAATTA
The DNA here is from genome assembly GCF_048569485.1 of Anomaloglossus baeobatrachus. Classification (NCBI taxonomy): domain Eukaryota; kingdom Metazoa; phylum Chordata; class Amphibia; order Anura; family Aromobatidae; genus Anomaloglossus; species Anomaloglossus baeobatrachus. Next base: position 488,953,599 of record NC_134355.1, read on the forward strand.
AATTTCCAAATTTTGCATTCCTTTTCCTCTCCATGTATTGAATGTTATGTTAAGCTGCTAATTGTCCTGATAGAAAAGTTTTACATTTCATCTGTCAGCTCAGATCCATTGTTATCTATTAAGTGGCTTCCTTTTTTGACAAATTGAATGCTGCATCTGTGAGAGGCTCTTTTGTTCTTATAATTCAGTCAGCATGGAAATGATTTTCTCATTTCAGACCCTTTTCTGTCCACTCTTCATTGTGTCAATAAAATAGAGTTGTGCCCAAGCGCTCTAATCAGCTTAAAGGTCTAATTCATTGCAAGGGGTTGTTATCAGCGTTTGGCTACAGGTGGGCTCTCAGAGAGGTTGGTTTCCGGGTGAGACTATTGTATGTCTCTTGATGATTCCTTGGAGGATTTCTCATATCTAGGAGTAAAAGCAAAGGAATTCCCCAGTTGTCTTTTATTGCATTTGGAGAGGAAAGATGAAAGGAGTACTCCACTAGTTTCACAAAATTCTTATGCTAGAATTCCCTTCTCTAACTTGTTTCATCAAGTAAACAAAAATATCTTTTTGAATTTTTTCTGTATTTGGATATTAGGCCATGATGTATCAACAATTATCAGGTGCTTATTATTTAGCCTATATTCACCATTGATTGCCAGGTAGCCTCAGACAAGAATTCATGAATATCAATAATGAAGAAACCCCATTATAAAGGGGATATGCATAGATATTACGTAAACTACAGTATGTTGACAGAACTATATGCATCTATTGTTGTAAGAGGCCACTTCAAACTATTGGGTATTCCAGACCTCTAATTGTTCTATATTTAAAAATACAGAACTTTGTTAAAGGGAGATTGTCATGTCATGTCATGTATATACTTGCAGATATAGGATTAATCTGCCGATAAATAATGTTCATATCCTGTGTAGCTGGATGGATTCCTAAAGTTTTTTTAAGTTTTTTTTTTAACGCTCTTCACCTTGTTCCAAAGCCATAGCGATTTGATAGATGAATGATCTGTAGGGAGATCAAAATGGTGTAAAACTAGAGAGGTCCACCAGAATTTTCTCCGGGGTTGTTTTAATTGTATAAAGCCATTGGGTTGCTTGTCTTCCTCTTCGCATTGTTCCTTCTATTTGTACAACCATGATGTCCTTCTCCATTAATTTTCTCTTTGTATAATGTGTAGTCAAGTCATAAGCAAGTAGGCAATTCATAGATTTGTGATATCTGCTTTGAGTAAGATATCTGGCTTGATTTGTCAAAAACTGATCTGTTTGTTCTTTGTTCTTCTTGCCATCCATGGCATTGATAACATCCTTCTCTAGCATGAAATATCCCTCTGTCTTGTTTCTTTAGTTTTGCTTCTCTATGTTATCACAGAAAAGACTTCACTATGTACAAGCCATGTCTTTGTTGTTAGTGAAAAGTTCCTCAATTTGAAGATTTCATACTACAGTGACTTCATTGTTGATTTGCCCATAACTATTCTCCTATTGACTTCTGGTGTCATTGGTGCATCTTCACTGATTATCGATCCGAATAGGGTAAAGTCTTTTGCAACTTCGAATTGCAGCCATCCATTAAAAATGTGTACTGGTTATTTATGGCTGTAGTTAATATCTTTGTCTTCGTGTTTATAACCACCAGCATGTTCGAGCTTTCCAGCTTCACCCTCCATAGTAAGTTTTTCATTCCATCTATGCTAGCTGCTATGAATGTTGTATTGCTTAAGTATTTACAATTGTTGATGATTTGTTCAGCAATTTTCATTCTTACTTCTTTTTTGGCAAGTCCTGCCTTCCTGAAAATAGCTTCTGCATATGCAGTTAGGCCCAGAAATATTTGGACAGTGTCACAAGTTTTGGCATTTTAGCTGTTTACCAAAACATATTTAAGATACAGTTATATAACTAATATGGGCTTAAAGTGCAGACTCTAAGCTTTAATTTAAGGGTATTCATATACTAAATGAAGTAAGGGGTACTTTGCACGTTGTGACATCGCTACTGAGATCTCGTTGGGGTCAAATCGAAAGTGACGCATATCCGGCGCCGGTAACGACGTCGCAACATGTAAAGCCTAGAAGCACTGATAAACGATCGCAAATGCGTTGAAAATCGGTGATCTGTGTAGTGTCAGTCATTTCCATAATTTCATCAACACCAAAGAATATATATAAATGTATGAGAAAACATCCGCAGAGGAACTATAGTTTAATAAAATTTAACTTTTATTAATTTTTATTAATTAATATTTCCATAATTTCGCTGCAGCGACAGGTACGATGTTGTTCCTTGTTCCTGCGGTAGCATACATCGCTGTGTATGAAGCCGCAGGAGTGAGGAACATCTCCTTACCTGCGTCCCGCCTGCAATGAGGAATGAAGGAGGTGGGCGGGATGTTTACGTCCCACTCATCTCCGCCCCTCCGCTTCTATTGGCCGCCTGCCGTGTGATGTCTCTGTGACGCCGCACAACCCGCCCCCTTAGGAAGGAGGCGGGTCGCCGGCCAGAGCGACGTCTCAGGGCAGTTAAGTGCATGTGAAGCTGCCATAGCGATAACGTTCGCTACGGCAGCTATCACAAGATATCGCATCTGCAACGGGGGCAGGGACTATCGCGCTCGGCATCGCTAGCACCGGCTAGCGATGTCACAGCGTGCAAAGTACCCCTAAGGATTTAGGAATAACAACACTTTAATTTGTCGCTGCCTCTTTTTCAAGGGACCAAAACTAATTGGACAATTATCTTTAAAGCTCTTTAATGGTCTGCATGGGCTATTCCCTCATTAATCCATCATCAATTAAGCAGGTAAAAGGTCTGGACTTGGTACCAGGTGTGGCATTTGTATTTGGAACATTTTTCTTTAAACACACAATATGCAGTCAAAAGAGATATCAATAGAAGAGAAACAGACCATCATTAGTTGGAAAAAATGAAGAAATTAATTTGCGGTAGCAGAAATGTTAGAATTAGCAAAATAAATAGTTTGGCACACTCTCAAAAAAAATGAGCACTGGTGATCTTGGGAACTCAAAAAGAGAGACATCCATGGAAGAAAACAATGGTGGATGATCCCAGAATCCTTTCCAAGGTGATGAAAATCATCTTCTCAACATCCATCCAAGTGAAGAACACTCACCAGGAATTTCTTCTTTTAGTATTCCCGTCTACGATAAACAGAACACTTTATGAGAGCAAATACAAAGGATTCTCCATAAGGTGCAAATTATTAATTAGCCTTAAAAATAGAAAGTTTAAATGGGATTTAGCAAAAAAAAAAATCAAATCTAAAGAAGCCAGCCCAATTCTTGAAAAGCATTTTTTGGACAGATGAAAATAAAATCAACCTGTACAAGAATGATTGGAAGAAAAAAGTATCAAGAAGGCTTGGATTGGCTCATGATTAGTGATTAGTGATAGATAAATTTGCAGATATCTGGGATTGGCGGGACTAATCGGATTTAAAAAAAAAAAAAATAGGGTTATGCTCAGAATTGATCTCGGATATCTGGCCAGACACCGGTCCCCATATAAGTCTATGGGGACCAGAATCTGACACTTTAAAATGGTGGTAGAAGGGATAGAGGGAATTAGAGCAAGCACTTTATATTGACCTAGTATCCGGCGTGGCTGTAACTGCTTTCGGGTGACTCACTCGTCTTCCGGGGCCACTCATTTACCTTCATGCATATTCACTGCTTTCCCCGCCCACTGGCAGTCCTGGCATCTGTAATTGGTTGCAGTCAGACGTGCTCCCAGCCTGTGTGACAGCATGTCTGGCAGCTTGCAATCAAAGACCCTGTCTGTGTTCACTGTAGATTGGAGTAAAAATAAGTAAATAAATAAAAAAATTGGAATAGTGTTCCTCCATATTATGATACCCAGCACAGATAAAACATACGGTTACAGACTACAGCCACCAGCCATGCACTTATCTTGGCTGTGTATCAAAATAAGACAAACTACATGCGATGCTTTTTTTTTTTAATTATTTAAATAAATAATTTAAAAAAACTATGTACAGTTCCCCCAATTTTGATATCCAACCATGATAATGCCTGACAGCTGGGGGCTGGTATTCTCAGGCTGGGGAGACCCATGCTTATTGGGCCCCCCAGCCTAAAAAATAGCAGTGTGCAGCCGCCCAGAATTGCTGCATCCATTAGATGCGACCATCCCTTAGCTCTTCCCAATCGGGTAATAAAGGATTAATTAATAACAGCTCACAGCTGCCACTAAGCCCTGGATTAGTAATGGGAGAGATTTAAGAGACCCCCCATTACTAATCTGTAAGTGAAAAGAAATAAACACAAACACCCCAAAAATTGACAAAGACAGACAGACAGATAGACACAGGCAGACAGGGAAAGAGATAAACAGACAGACAGGGAAAAAAGACAGACAGACATAAGATAGAGAAAAAGACAGACAGAGGCAGACAGAAAAAGAGACAGAGGCAAACAGACAGAGACAGACATGTAAAAAATGCAGACAGACAGGGAAAGACATACAGGGAAAGAGACAGATAGAGGCAGACAGACAGAGGCAGACAGGGAAAGAGACACAGGGAAAGAGATAGACAGAGAGAAAGCGGTAGATAGGGAAAGAGACAGACAAACAGAATCAAAAAGGGAAAGAGGCAAACAAGAAAGGGAAAGAGACAGAGGCAGACAGGGAAAGAGACAGAGACAGACAGGGAAAGAGACAAACAGACAGAGAAAGCCAGGGAAAAAAAGCAGACAGAGAAAGAGACAGAGACAAACAGAGACAAACATGGAAAAAAGGCAAACAGACAGGGAAAGACATACAGGGAAAGAGACACACAGAGGCAGACAGACAGAGGCAGACAAGTAAAGAGACAGACAGGAAAAGAGACAGACAGTAAAAGATACAGACAAAGACAGCGGCAGACAGAGAAAGAGACAGACAGAGATAGAGAGACAGGAAAAGAGACATACAGAGACAGACAGACAGGGAAAGAGACAGACAAAGACACAGGGAAAGAGACAGACAGGGAAAGAGACAGACAGAGAAAGAGACAGACAAACAGACAGGAAAAGAAACAGACAGACAGAGACAGACAGAGGCAGACAGGGAAAGAGACAAAGGCAAAGAGACAGACAGAGAGAGACAGACCGACAAATAGACAGAGAGACAGGAAGAGAGAGAGACAGAGACAAACAGACAGATAGACAGATAGAGAGAGACAGACAGAGACAGACAAAGAGATACAGAGACAGGGAAAGAGACAGACAGAGAGACAGACAGAAGCAGACAGGGAAAGAGACAGACAGATAGAAAGACAGACAGACAGAAACTGGGAGAGAGACAGAGAAATAGTTACTATCCCGGGCAACGCCGGGTACTACAGCTAGTTTGAAATAAAATACAAAAAACACTCTTTCACCCTTTTATTACCCCCCAAAAGACCCAGGTCTGATGTAATCCACACGATGTCCCACGACGATTCCAGCTCTGCTACATCTAGAGTCACAGTGAGCGGCCATAGAACATGATCACCCACTGACTACATTGTACTTTAGGACAGTGTTGGACAATCTTCTGTTACTAGTGCAGGAGGGAGAAAAATAATTTTTATTCTCTCTTGCTTCCAATGATCACTACATTGATGTAAGTGTCTCTGCTGTGGCTCTAATCACTTCCCTGCACAGCACACTGATTGAGAGACTGCTACACAGTGCATGTGTACAGAATGAGCAGTCAATCACAGTACCATGGAAGTGATCACAACGCACTCACTGCATAGTGAATGAGGACTATAACCTCTTTGTCGCAATTGGTTGCAGAAAGTATAGAACATTTTTGCCCAGTTGCCGTTGTTTCAGTAAGACAGCTACATTAGATTTAAATCCTATTTACAACAGATTTCCCGTATATCTGCAAGTTAGTAGGGTTTACAGAAGTGACAGGTTCCATATAAAGACATAACACAAATGGATTTCAAAACATACATGTCAATAGAATTTAAACTTTGAGTTGTTTAAAATGAGCAAAATATTTTCTTAAAGGAATTAAACTTGGTAATAACCATATTTAGTATTTAATACAGATATAAAGAGGCATTCTTATGTTGACCAGTGCTTAACCTCCTGCATGGAGTTAATTATTTTGGAATTATCTATTCTGCTAGAAAATGTGAAAATCTCAAGTGTTGAAACTAAACTTCCACAACTTATTTAGCTTGTGAGTCTTACCGAGTTATTAATTCTTTACATTAAATGTTATTGTTTCTATTTGTATACTAATACATAGTTGTTCCTGGGAATGGTAACCAGAGGTAAAACATTTGATTTACATATTACATCACAATTCAGAAAAACTCAATTTGAAAAAGGAAATTACATTCCTAATTAAGGAAGAATAAATTAAAGGGGTGGGACAGTTCTCAGATGAAAGGACACAACTAGTACATTTTGATACAGAGATAGTGTAAGGAAGTGAAGATAAGGTAAGAAGGAAATAGTAATGCATGGAAGGTCACTGACCTTATTAGATCGTAAATGAAGTTTGTACAAAAGCCATTATGTGGAATTTCATTGACTAGTCAGTTGTATACAGGAAAATTAAGAAAAGAATAAAGCTCAGAAAAATATTCACTCTTGTGTCCATGGGAATGTTTTATATCTGTATATACACACACACACACACACGCACATGGATAGATAGATATTTTAGATAGATTTGTGTATACAGTATATATATATATATATATATATAGATTCATACACACACACACACACGCACACACACACACACGCACACGCACATGGATAGATAGATATTGTAGATAGATTTGTGTATACAGTATATATATATATATATATATATATAGATTCACACACACACAAACACACACACACACACACACACACCCACACACACACACACACACACACAGCCCTTTCCAAAGGTGTTGGCACTCTTGAAAATGTTCCAGAAAATGAAGTATTTCTCCCAGAAAGTTATTTCAATTACATATGTTTTCTTGTACACAACTTTATTACCTTTGTGTGTATTGGGACAGCATAAAATAATAGAGAAAAAAGACTGCAAATTGGGCATAATTTCACACATAGCCCCACAGATCGACCAGACAAAATTGATGGCACCTTTTCAAAATTGTGCATAACCAAGTTTTATTCAAGCAAGTGTTGCTCATTCAAACTTACCTTGGGCAAGTAACAGGTGTGGGCAATATGAAAATCACACCTGAAACCATGCAAAAAGAAAGTTGAATCTTTGCATTGTGTTTCTGTGTTTGCCTCATTAAGCATGTAGAACAGAAAAAGGAGAAGAGAACTGTCTGAGGACTTGAGAACCAAAATTGTTGAAAAATATCAACAATCTCAAGGTTACAAGTCCATCTTCACAGATTTTGATGTTCTTATGTCTATGGTGTCCAATATAAAGAAGAAATTTAAAACCCATGGCGCTGTAGCTAATCTCCCTGAACATGGACGGCAGAGAAAAGTCGATGAAGGATTGCAATGCAGGATAGTCCAGATGGTGGATAAACAGCTCCAGTCAGGTTCCAAAGTTGTCCTGCAGGATCAGGGTGCATCAGTGTCAGTGTGAAATATGCTTCAATATTTGAATGAAATAAAATGCTATGGTAGGAGATTCAAGAAAAATCCACTACTGACACAGAGACATAGAAAAGCTAGACTGCAGTTTGCCAAAATGTACATGAGTTAGCCAAAATCCTTCAGGCAAAATGGCTTGTGGACAGGGACAGATAAGAGCTAGGTAAGGTGCTGGGATTGTCGCATCTAATGGATGCGACAACTCTGGGTCGCTGCAGGCTGCTATTTTTAGGCTGGGGGGTAGCCCAATAAGCATGGGGCTCCCCAGCCTGAGAATACCAGCCCCCAGCTGTCGGGCTTTATTATGGCTCTGGGTATCAAAATTGGGGAGACCGAACGTAATGAATAATAATAATGAATAATAATGAAAAAAGCCGCATGTGGTTTTTCTTATTTTGATACACAACCAAGATAAGCGCACAGCTGGGGGATGCAGCCTGTAGCTGTATGCTTTATCTGTGCTCAGTATTATAATATGGGGGAACCCTATGCCAAATATTTTATAGACAGCGCCTGTGATTGGAAGCATCAGACACTCTGTCACTCATCATGGGGAGACGTCTGACTGCAACCAATCACAGACACCAGTGGGCAGAGAAAGCAGTGCATATGCAATGAGCCTAATGTGTGGCCCTGGAAGATCATGCGCAGCCTGGAAGCAGTGTACAGCCATGACAGAGCCTCGGTAAGTACAGCACACTTGCTCCTATCGCTCTATCCCTTCTACCAACATTTTTAATCTGAATATAAGCATTTATACAAACACTCATTTGCCAATTGGTTCATTTAAATGGCCCATTACTTTCAGTAAATATACTGTACATATCACTAAACCTTAATTTCGGTTTGGCCATTGAACTGTGCCTCCTTTAATGTGGACTCCCATTTTAATAATGATTATTTTATTTATGAAACACAAACATTTTTTGCAGTGCTTTAACGTCAGCTGCTTCCAAATCCCTGTAAGTTCATGACACTATTATTGATTGAGTTTCTTGTTTTAATCAATTTATGCAACATTTACATAGATTTAAGCTTTTATACCTGTGATTTTCAACTTTATTACTATAAGGGAACCATTGAAAGTTGTTCTTCTTACAAGGACCAACTCCTCCAATTAACACCATAAAAATAGGGTCAAGAAAACAATTCAGTATTCTGAATGTGCAAGATATTTCAGACTTTTTTCAGGTTTCATTTTCCACTTGAAGCACACTATTATGTTTCCAAGAAACTACCACTTAGGCGGGCTTTGCACGTTGCGACATCGCAAGCCGATGCTGCGATGTCGCACGTGATAGTCCCCGCCCCCGTTGCAGGTACAATATATTGTGAAAGCTGGTGTAGTGAAAATTATCGCTACGCCGGCTTCACATGCACTCACCTGCCCTGCGACCGTCGCTCTGGCCGGCGACCCGCCTCCTTATTAAGGGGGCAGGTCGTGCAGCGTCACTGCGACGTCACACGGCAGGCGGCCAATCGGAGCGGAGGGGCAGAGATGAGTGGGATGTAAACATCCCGCCCACCTCCTTCCTTCCGCATATTCTACGGAAGCCGCGGTGACGCCGGTAGGAGATATTCCTCGCTCCTGCGGCTTCACACACAGTCCAGTTATTTTTCTCCTTGGCCCAGGTAAGACGCTTCTGGTATTGTCTTTTGGTCATAAGTGGCTTGACACAAGGAATGCAACAGTTGTAGCCCATGTCCTGGATATGTCTGTGTGTGGTAGCTCTTGAAGCAGTTAAAGCAGCAGTCCACTCCTTATGAATCTCCCCCAAAGTTTTGAATGGCCTTTTATTAACAGTCTCATCAAGGATGCAGTTATCCCGGTTGGTTGTGCACCTTTTTCTACCACAGTTTTTCTTTCCACTAAACGTTCCATTAACATGCTTGGATACAGCACTATGTGAACAGCCAGCTTCTTTAGAAATTACATTTTGTGGCTTACCCTCCTTGTGGAGTGTGTCAATGACTGCTTTCTGAACATCTGTTAAGTTAGCAGGCTTCCCCATGATTGTGTAGCCTACTGAACCAAACTAAGGGACCATTTCAAATGCTTAGGAAGCTTTGCAAGTGTTTTGTGGTAATGATTCTAATTTTCTGAGATAATGTCTTTTGGGTTTGCATTGTCTGTAAGCTATAATCATCAACATTAACAGAAATAAACACTTGAAATAGATTACTTTGTGATTACGCTATGTAATATATGTGGTTCCCTTTTTGTATTGAATTACTAAAATAAAATTAACTTTTTGATGATTTTCTAATTTATTGTCATGCACTTGTAAATCCAGATTGTAGAAGCCGAGGTGTGTATGCTGAGATGATTGACAGATAAGAGAACTGGAAAAACAAACTACAAGCCCCAAGGTAACTGATCACAAATCTTAGGGTACCTTCACACTTTAGCGATGCAGCAGTGATCCCACCAGCGATCTGACCTGGTCAGGATCGCTGCTGCGTCGCTACATGGTCGCTGGTGAGCTGTCAAACAGGCAGATCTCACCAGCGACCAGTGACCAGCCCCCAGCCAGCAGCGACGTGCAAGCGACGCTGTGCTTGCACGGAGCCGGTGTCTGGAAGCTGCGAACACTGGTAACTAAGGTAAACATCGGATATGGTACCCGATGTTTACCTTAGTTACCAGCGCACACCGCTTAGGTTAGCGTGTGCAGGGAGCAGGAGCCGGCACGAGCAGCGTGAGAGCTGCAGAGGCTGGTAACGAAGGTAAATATCGGGTAACCACCTTGGTTACCCGATGTTTACCTTGGTTACAGCTTACTGCAGGCTGTCAGACGCCGGCTCCTGCTCCCTGCACATTCAGGATTGTTGCTCTCTCGCTGTCACACACAGCGATGTGTGCTTATCAGCGGGAGAGGAACAATAAAAAACGAACCAGGGCTGTGTGTAACGAGCAGCGATCTCACAGAAGGGGCCAGATCGCTGCTCAGTGTCACACACAGCGAGATCGCTAATCAGGTCACTGCTGCGTCACAAAAAACGTGACTCAGCAGCGATCTCAGCAGCGATCTCGCTGTGTGTGAAGTACCCCTTACTGAATGCTCAAACAGGTGTGTATACTGAAAAGCAGAAGGGTAACAATGTCTTGAACTTTTGACTTTCAGGCTCCATATCTCACCATCTGCTACAGCTTTGAATGTGAGACTACCTTCATTTTTTAGAGTTACTTGTTTGTTAGCCTTTACATTGTACAAGCAAACAACAAAGTAACTGATGCTTATGTATAGACTATTTTGTAGTTGCTGAAGTACTTTGACTAGCGAGTGACTGAGCAGGTAATATAGTATATGGAAAAAAGTACTGGGTCACACCTCATATATCATGGTTTTCACTCAGGTGTATAGAATCCAGCCCCTAGCCATGCAATTTGCCTTTACAAGCGTTTCTGAAGTAATGGGTTCTTCTAAAGAGATCACTAAATTCAATATTATTGAAACATTCAGGAACCACAGCACCTCATCCACAAAGTGTTGTAGAATGAAGTCACCGAGTGCTGAGGTATATATGAGATAAAAGTTGCTGATGTTCTGCTAACTCAATAACTGAAGAAAGAAGAAAATCATATGATCTTGCAGCAATACAATTTATTGGCGGAAATTATATATTCACAAAAAAACAAAGTTTCGGCTCCTCCAGCCTTTTTCAAGTTTCCTCTATGAGTGAGGGTAATGCTGTTGAGGAGATCTAGCCGGCACAACTAGATTCCCTCTCCAAGCTACAGTTCCCTATGCATGATTCACGTAATGGATTTTATCCTTAACAGCATTACCCTCTCTCACAAAAGGTCCAGTCACACTAAACAACTTACCAGCGATCCCAACAACGATAGGGATCGCTGGTAAGTTGCTAGGAGGTTGCTGGTGAGATGTCACACTGCGACGCTCCAACGATCCCACCAGCAACCTGACCTGGCAGGGATCGCTGGAGCGTCGCTACACGAGTTGCTGGTGAGCTCACCAGCAACCAGCCCCCAGCGCCGCGTGGAAGATGCTGCGCTTGGTAACTAAGGTAAATATCGGGTAACCAACCCGATATTTACCTTGGTTACCAGCGTACGCAGCTACACGTGCAGAGAGCAGGGAGCAGCGCACACCGCTTAGTGCCGGCTCCTGCTCTCCTAGCTACAGCACACATCGGGTTAATTAACCCGATGTGTGCTGCAGCTGCATGTGCACAGAGCAGGGAGCAGCGCACACTGCTTAGCGCTGGCTCCCTGCTCTCCTAGCTACAGCACACATCGGGTTAATTAACCCGATGTGTGCTGCAGCTACATGTGCACAGAGCAGGGAGCAGCGCACACTGCTTAGCGCTGGCTCCTTGCTCTCCTAGCTACAGCACACATCGGGTTAATTAACCCGATGTGTCCTGCAGCTACATGTGCACAGAGCAGGAGCCGGCACAGACAGTGAGAGCGGCGGAGGCTGGTAACGAAGGTAAATATTGGGTAACAAAGGACAGGGCTTCTTGGTTACCCGATGTTTACCGTGGTTACCAGCCTCCGCAGAAGCCGGCTCCTGCTGCCTGCACATTTAGTTGTTGCTGTCTCGCTGTCACACACAGCGATCTGTGCTTCACAGCGGGACAGCAACAACTAAAAAATGGCCCAGAACATTCAGCAACAACCAACGACCTCACAGCAGGGGCCAGGTTGTTGCTGGATGTCACACACAGCAACATCGCTAGCAACGTCACAAAAGTTGTTCGTTAGCAGCGATGTTGCTAGCGATGTTGTTTAGTGTGACGGGGCCTAAAGAAACCTTGAGAAAGGCTCGAGAAACCGAAATGTCGGTTTTCTGTGAATAAATAAATTACTCCAATAAATCATGTGTTGCTGCACGATCATATGATTTTCTTCTTTTTTTTCTATTGTTATGCCAGTGTACCCTTTATTTTGATTATTGGTCTATTTTACACTCCAAAATCTTGTAAAAAAAAAAAAACCTTCCTAAAAGAATGGAAGTAGCGATAGGTGTAAAGTGGGGACAAGCCTATATTAATGCCTTGTCATAAAAAGTTGTAATAAGTAAATGTCCCAATACTTTTGTTCAAACTGTAGATCTGTTAAACACAAGTACAATATTTATTTTATTAAGCCCTTCACGACCAAGGACTTACCTATACATCCTTGGCCAAGTCTGTCACTTTAATGCGGGCTTGTGTGGCCCACGTATCTGCTGCAGACATGTGCAGCTAATAGACTCAGGTAGATCTCTGATCCACCCACGCCTGTTGTCCCATAAGATAATGCTTTCAAACTCTGACAATACGATCTAACACGCTTTGGCGAAGATCGCACTGTTCCCCACCAACATCGGTGGCCCCATGGTGCAATCATAGGGTGCCAATGGGTTGTCATGGAAGCGAGGGGGTCAGATGTGGACCCCTGCCACTGCCATGACGTGTTTCCTGTGAGTGCCAGCACTGAAGAATCTCTCTGATCAGAAGAATCGATCAGACAGTGTAGCCATAAAGTCCCCCAAGGGTCCCCCAATGTAAAAAAAAAGAACCCCCTCAAAAAAAATCTAAAGGTTCAATAAATCAAAAATAATAGTAATAATAATAATAATAATAACAAATACACATATTTGGTATTGCTGCATTCAGAAATGCCTGATTTAGCAAAATATAAAATCAATTAATCTTATTGGTACACAGCCTAGCAAGACAAAAAAATCTAAACTCCAAAATTACAGTTTTTTAGTTGCTGCAACATTGCACTAAAATGCAAGAAAAGGCAATCAATAAGTAGCATCTATCCAAAAATGATATAATTAAAATAATCAACTCAACATGCGAAAAATAAGCCCTCACTGAGTTCCAGATCTCGAAAAATGAGAACACTATGGCTGTCGGAAAATGTCGGCAAAAGCGCAATTCTTTTTTTTTTTTTTTTCAAACAAACTTCTGAGTTTTTTTCACCACTTAGTTAAAAGTAAAACTATACATGTTTAGTATCTATGAACTTGTACTGACCGGGGGAATCATTTTTTCAAAATAGTGAACATGGTAAATAAAAAAAAAACAATTGTGTAATTGCATTTGTTTTCCGATTTCACCACACGTGGAATTTTTTCTCGTTTTCCAGTACAATATAGGGTAGACTAAATGGTGTTGTTAAAAGTTAAAACTTGTCTCACAAAAAAACAAGCCCTCATATGGCTATATTGATGGATAAATAAAAAGTTATGATTCTTGGAAGAAGGGGAGGAAAAAAAAAAACGAAAAATAGAAAATCACCCAGGGGTGAAGGGGTAAAAATGGAATATATAAAGTGTAAACTTTAAAAAGCACCTAAACATTAAAGCTTGTAAGGTAGTGTATGCCTGATACTCCCGAAGACATTCAAAATTCCATAAATGTGCCATGTAGTAAAACTCCCGAGGCAGTATTATGTGTTATTTTGTGTTCGGAAAACTGTAAATCTATGTAATTGAGTTGCACAGAGGTTTTATAATGTTACATTTTAATGTAGCTCTTTCATACATACATTGTGACTATAGGATGAGTTTGTTGATCAGTAATGGCAGAGTATATCCTCCCTTCCAAAAGCCAGGCACTAAAGTGAAGTGCTAAGTGTAGCTGAGCATCAGCAGGAACAACAGAGCTGCCACAAGTGATTAGATGCTTTGTAATATTACTATCCCCTTCTCACTCACCACTGTAAAACATTTTACTGGGATAACAAGGCAGAGGGTAATACAAAACATGCCCAGAAAGAGAGGAGGAGAAGTCCAAGCCATGTACAGGAAACAAGTGCGATCAATTACCCAAGTGTGGAGCTAACAGATACCTTATCTCTGGGCTTCTTGAAATAAGAATTTGATTGTTACCAAATGTGTCCAGGACCTAAGCGAAGAGAACACTTTCATTCTAGTTTTACTGAAACAAAAAGAGCCTTAACAGATTTCTCAAACGGCTGAAGAAGTCACATCGGAGGATTAGGACGAATGATACATCGAGGATAAAATTATTCTCATTTGTTGAGCCTGGCTGAGAACAAAATGAAATTGGAAAGTATTTATGGAGGACATTTATTACCCGCAGAGGGTAGACATAGATGGATGTTAAATATTTTTATATTAATGCTAATCTTTTAGAAGTTAAAGGAAATCGTGTGTGTTGCACATGGTAGATTAAAGTCCAATATACCACATTTGATTTATGCTAAAGGCTTGATTTCACTTTATTAAGGGTCATAATTACTTGAAATATGTCCTGTTAACTAAAAGCTATCAGTTCTACTACTTGTATCATCTTTAAAAGGCATTCTATAATTTCCTTACCCCCCCCCCTCATATATGGAACCTAATGTGAAAAGTTAATTGAAATCTGTCAGCAGATTTTTGCTATTTAATCTGAGAGCAGCATAATGTAGGAGAAAATATCCGGATGTGTCACTTTTTAGGCTATGTGCTATAGTTTCAATATAATCAGTTTTTTTAACAGCAGGAGATTATCATTAGAGAAATAGGTCTTACATGCAAGCCGGTCCAACTAATCTTTGTAAAGGCCCCGTCACACTAAGCAACATCGCTAGCAACATCGCTGCTAACAAACAACTTTTGTGACGTAGCAGCGATGTTGCTAGCGATGTTGCTGTGTGTGACATCCAGCAACAACCTGGCCCCTGCTGTGAGGTCGTTGGTTGTTGCTGAATGTCCTGGGCCATTTTTTAGTTGTTGCTGTCCCGCTGTGAAGCACAGATCGCTGTGTGTGACAGCGAGACAGCAACAACTAAATGTGCAGGCAGCAGGAGCCGGCTTCTGCGGAGGCTGGTAACCACAGTAAACATCGGGTAACCAAGAAGCCCTGTCCTTGGTTACCCGATATTTACCTTTGTTACCAGCCTCCGCCGCTCTCACTGTCAGTGCCGGCTCCTGCTCTGTGCACATGTAGCTGCAGGACACATCGGGTTAATTAACCCGATGTGTGCTGTAGCTAGGAGAGCAGGGAGCCAGCGCTAAGCATTGTGCGCTGCTCCCTGCTCTGTGCACATGTAGCTGCAGGACACATCGGGTAATTAACCCGATGTGTGCTGCAGCTAGGAGAGCAGGGAGCCAGCGCTAAGCGGTGTGCGCTGCTCCCTGCCCTGTGCACATGTAGCTGCAGCACACATCGGGTAATTAACCCGATGTGTGCTGTAGCTAGGAGAGCAGGGAGCCAGCGCTCAGTGTGTGCTGCTCCCTGCTCTCTGCACGTGTAGCTCCGTGCGCTGGTAACCAAGGTAAATATCGGGTTGGTTACCCGATATTTACCTTAGTTACCAAGCGCAGCATCTTCCACGCGGCGCTGGGGGCTGGTCACTGGTTGCTGGTGAGCTCACCAGCAACTCGTGTAGCCACGCTCCAGCGATCCCTGCCAGGTCAGGTTGCTGGTGGGATCGCTGGAGCGTCGCAGTGTGACATCTCACCAGCAACCTCCTAGCAACTTACCAGCGATCCCTATCGTTGTTGGGATCGCTGGTAAGTTGTTTAGTGTGACTGGACCTTAACACAGAACCCACTAGTTATCAGCTGATGGCTGAAAATCCACAGTGTACATAAAAAGCTGCTAGTCAGTGTTCTTGGAGGGGTTATACAGAGCTCGGCATTCTCATCACATCTACAGTAGATAAAACAGGGATTGTTTCCAAACTGCACCAAGCAGTCCAGTAAGTGCTGCGTTGCTGGAATCAGGGTCTCTGCCCTTATTTCATATTACTCTTAGACTACATAGCAAACACCTGCTTCCTGGGCCGCACATTACCTTAACTGCATATGCACTGCTTCCCCCGCCCACCGGTGTCTGTGATCGGTTTCAGTCAGATGCGCCACCACACTGAGTGATGCTTCCACTCACAGGCGTTGTATGTGTCTATATCGTACAATAAAATAAATATAAAAATAAATTGATGCAGGGTCCCCAATATTATGATACCCAGCACAGATAAAGTCATGGCTACACAGCAGGCTGCAGCCCCCAGTCGTGCGCTTATCTTGGCTGTGTATCAAAATAGGAGGAACCGCATGCGGCTTTTTTATTAGTAATGGGAGGCGTCTATGAGACACCCCATTACTAATCTTTAAGTGAAAAGAAATAAACACAAATCTCAAAAAAATCCTTTATTTGAAATTACATACAAAGAAAGACCCTCTTTCACCCTTTTAATAACCCCCAAAACACCCCTGTAAGTTCGATGTAATCCACACGGGATCCCATGATGATTCCAGAAGCTAGCCTTAAACTTAATAAAGCTCAGAACGTTCTTATTAGAGAATAGAATACATTTTTTTATGTTGCTGCAGCAAGAACTGTAAGGCAATAATCACTGTAATACACTATCCTTTCTCCAACAGCTTTGCTTACACTTTTTCCAGGGTAGAGTGAGCAGAGCAGCGCATCACCAGGTAATATATAGACCTGATGATGTGATGCGGCTGGCCAATCACAGTAAAGCCAGTAACTAACATGGCATGGCTATGGCATTATTGTGATTGGCAGGCAATCCCCGCTTGTTTACTATCTGGAAAACACCCTTTTCGGAGTGGGTGCTTCAGCATGGTGAGCACCGTTGATACTCAATTGAGTACCGAGCATGCCCGAGCACCCCAATGCTTGATCGAGTCGTGGTGTTAATTAAAACTACAACTCTCACAATAAAGCAAGCTAACATATGGCTATGTTTTAAAAAAAAATCATGGCTCTTGGAGCAAAGAGAGGGAAAAACAAAAATGCAAAGCAAAACAAAAAATTGTCTAGAGAATTAATGTAATTATTTGTAACCCTTGATAACAGGTATCATTTTCTTAATATGTACTGTATGGATTAAAAACACACTTTAAAAAAGAATCTTATCGCTGTAACTGTGCTTTCCACCATTTTAAATATGTTTTATATATACAGTGGGTATGGAAAGTATTCAGACCCCTTTAAATTTTTCTCTCTTTGTTTCATTGCAGCCATTTGGTAAATTCCAAAAAGTTCATTTTTTCTCATTAATGTACACTCTGCACCCATCTTGTCAGAAAAAAACAGAAATGTAGAATTTTTTTTAAAATTTATTAAACAAGAAAAACTGTCATGGTCATAAGTATTCAGACCCTTTCCACAGACACCCCTATTTAAGTCACATGCAGTCTATTTCCTTGTGATCCTCTCTGAGATGCCTCCTTTATTGGAGTCCAACTGTGTCAATTTAAACTAACAGGGCTTGATTTGGAAAGGCACACACCTGTCTATATAAGACCTCACAGGTCACAGTGCATGAGACCAAATGAGAATCATAAGGTCAAAGGAACTGCCCAAGAAGCTCAGAGACAGAATTGTGGCAAGGCACAGATCTGGCCAAGGTTACAAAAGAATTTCTACAGTACTCAAGGTTCCTAAGAGCACAGTGTCTTTCATAATCCTTAAATAGAAGATGTTTGGAACCATCAAAATTCTTCCTAGACCTAACCGTTCAGCCAAACTAAGCAATCATGAGAGAATTGCCTTGGTGACAGAGGTAAACAAGAACCCCAAGATCACTGTGGATGAGCTCCACAGATGCAGTAGGGAGATGGGAGAAAGTTGCACAAAGTCAACTATCACTGCAGCCCTCCACCAGTCAGGCCCTTATGGCAGAGTGGCCCAATGGAAGCCTCTCCTCAGTGCAAGACATACAGTTAGGTCCAGAAATATTTGGACAGTGACACAATTTTCGCGAGTTGGGCTCTGCATGCCACCACATTGGATTTGAAATGAAACCTCTACAACAGAATTCAAGTGCAGATTGTAACGTTTAATTTGAAGGTTTGAACAAAAATATCTGATAGAAATTGTAGGAATTGTACACATTTCTTTACAAACACTCCACATTTTAGGAGGTCAAAAGTAATTGGACAAATAAACCAAACCCAAACAAAATATTTTTATTTTCAATATTTTGTTGCGAATCCTATGGAGGCAATCACTGCCTTAAGTCTGGAACCCATGGACATCACCAAACTCTGGGTTTCCTCCTTCTTAATGCTTTGCCAGGCCTTTACAGCCGCAGCCTTCAGGTCTTACTTGTTTGTGGGTCTTTCCGTCTTAAGTCTGGATTTGAGCAAGTGAAATGCATGCTCAATTGGGTTAAGATCTGGTGATTGACTTGGCCATTGCAGAATGTTCCACTTTTTTGCACTCATGAACTCCTGGGTAGCTTTGGCTGTATGCTTGGGGTCATTGTCCATCTGTACTATGAAGCGCCGTCCGATCAACTTTGTGGCATTTGGCTGAATCTGGGCTGAAAGTCACACTTCAGAATTCATCCGGCTACTCTTGTCTGCTGTTATGTCATCAATAAACACAAGTGACCCAGTGCCATTGAAAGCCATGCATGCCCATGCCATCACGTTGCCTCCACCATGTTTTACAGAGGATGTGGTGTGCCTTGGATCATGTGCCGTTCCCTTTCTTCTCCAAACTTTTTTCTTCCCATCATTCTGGTACAGGTTGATCTCGGTCTCATCTGTCCATAGAATACTTTTCCAGAACGGAGCTGGCTTCATGAGGTGTTTTTCAGCAAATTTAACTCTGGCCTGTCTATTTTTGGAATTGATGAATGGTTTGCATCTAGATGTGAACCCTTTGTATTTACTTTCATGGAGTCTTCTCTTTACTGTTGACTTAGAGACAGATACACCTACTTCACTGAGAGTGTTCTGGACTTCAGTTGATGTTGTGAAAGAGTTCTTCTTCACCAAAGAAAGTATGCGGCGATCATCCACCACTGTTGTCATCCATGGACGCCCAGGCCTTTTTGAGTTCCCAAGCTCACCAGTCAATTCCTTTTTTCTCAGAATGTACCCGACTGTTGATTTTGCTACTCCAAGCATGTCTGCTATCTCTCTGATGGATTTTTTCTTTTTTTTCAGCCTCAGGATGTTCTGCTTCACCTCAATTGAGAGTTCCTTAGACCGCATGTTGTCTGGTCACAGCAACAGCTTCCAAATGCAAAACCACACACCTGTAATCAACCCCAGACCTTTTAACTACTTCATTGATTACAGGTTAACGAGGGAGACGCCTTCAGAGATAATTGCAGCCCTTAGAGTCCCTTGTCCAATTACTTTTGGTCCCTTGAAAAAGAGGAGGCTATGCATTACAGAGCTATGATTCCTAAACCCTTTCTCTGATTTGGATGTGAAAACTCTCATATTGCAGCTGGGAGTGTGCACTTTCAGCCCATATTATATATATAATTGTATTTCTGAACATGTTTTTGTAAACAGCTAAAATAACAAAACTTGTGTCACTGTCCAAATATTTCTGGACCTAACTGTATGAAAGTCCACATAGAGTTTACAAAAAAACACATGAAAGACTCCCATACTATGATAAAAAAAGATTCTCTGCTCTGATGAGATGAAGATAGAACTTTTTGGTGATCATTCTAAGTGGTATGTGTGGAAAAACCAGGCACTGCTCATCTCCTCCCAATACAATCCCAACAGTGAGACATGGTGGTGGCAGCATCATGCTATAGGGGTATTTTTCAGCTGTAGGGACAGGATGACTGGATGCAATTGAAAAAAAGATGAATGAGGCCAAGTACAGAGATATACTTGAAGAAAAACTCTTCCCGAGTGCTCTGGATCTCAGACTTTGCCGAAGGTTCACCTTCCAACAAGACAATGCACACAGCTAAAATAACAAAGGAGTGGCTTCAGAATAACTCTGTGACCATTCTTGACTGGCCCAGCCAGAGCCCTGACCTACACCCAATTGAGCATCCTTGGAGAGACCTGAAAATTGCTGTCCACTAATGTTCACCATCCAACCTGACGGAACTAGAGTAGATCTCCAAGGAAGAATGGCAGAGGATTCCCAAATCCAGGTGTGAAAAACTTGTTGCAGCATTCCCAAGAAGACTCATAGCTGTACTAGCTCAAAAAGGGTGCTTCTACTCAATACTGCGCAAAGGGTCTGAATACTTATGTCCATGTGATATTTCAGTTTTTCTTGTTCAATAAATTTGCAAAAATCTCTACATTTCTTTTTTTTTCTGACAAGATGGGGGAATGGGATGCAGAGTGTACATTAATGAGAAAAAAATGAACTTTTTGGAATTTGCCAAATGGCTGCAATGAAAAAAAGAGTGAAAAATGTAAATGGTTCTGAATACTTTCCGTACCCACTGTATATTATGATAGGTCTGCAATGTAGTACTTTCCTCTACATTTATGACTCAACAACTAAATAGAGTAAAAAAATATGAAATAAAAAAAATCCAGTTTTGTCATGTAAGAATTGAAGATCAAAGGTCTTTTATTTCATCTATAGTGGTTACTGGAGTACAAGTTCCCCCTGGAATTTCATCAGCATGCGATACAGTTTATCGCAAGCATTGGCAGAGACATCACATAACCCAAAGATGCCTTAGAAGTTCTGAGCATGGATTTGGCATAACTAGCAATAATCTTGTTGGTCCATATTGGAGAACTTTCACCTTCCAAATTCCCAAGAACCACAGTGATCAAAATTATTTATCATTTTATTTACAAAACTGTGTTTAAAATGTGTTTGCTAGAAAAAAACATGTATATACAGGAATGCAAACAGTATACATGAAAAAACACAGATTTAAGGGCAGTTAGAGATGTAGCCCACTATGTTTCCCTCTTTTCTTCCAATTGACTTCTTTGTGGAAGAAGAAAATGAATAATCTCCTTTGGCTCTTTTGGGCCTTTCATTTTTTATTTTAGTATATCATAATTTCTTACAAAAAGTAGCTAAACTTTCAGATAATCTTCTACACCTCAGTCACAGTATTAACTAATTTACAAAAAAATTATTACAAGATATGGCATGTGAAAACTTATATTTACATGGCAAATATCACTAGCCATAAGTGCGTAGTTGTTTTACTTGGTTTCCATTATTCCAAATCTGGCATTAATTTTGTTTTGTTATTGCACCTCCGTTACGATTAAACCCTACCACACACACAGGGATAAACATACCAGAAGAGATTTAATACCTTGAATCACCAGTCAGACTAGTAGAAGCCCTAAATTTGACTGTAATTTGTCCCTAACCGTGCAAGGTGGCATCCTAAGATAATGTAATAGTGTCCCCACTCAACGTCAGCTGATCCTGAGTGATCTGAACTGTATCCTCAACTATAAATAAAGTGATAAAGTGTAACACCCAACAATAATAAACATAAATGAAGTGCATAAAGGCAGAGGGTTAGACACAGGGCTAAGAACAGGTAAGCACAGTCATAAAGGGAAGATAGAGGAAACGAGAAGAAACTTAAATGTTTTATGGAATATGTACAAACCCCCCAATCCCAAATGTATCAGAATAGGAAGGATACTGGGAAGGGAAAATCACAAACAAGTCGCAAGGAAAAGAAAAAGATTATTCAGCAAGGCAATCCTTAGCTGAAGAGTTGAGACACCCAACAGTTATCCATCCAGGAATATAGGCCACTGAATCCTCAAAATTCCAATCCTCTGAGTATGCTGATGGTACTCTATCCTCATGAATTTCCTCTGAATTGACCCAGGAATTATCTTCAGGGCCAAAACCCTTCTATTTGATGAGATATTGCAAATGGTGTCTGACCTGCCTAGAACTCAGAACTTGCTCTACTTCATAGTCCTGATCTTCATTCAGATCAACCTCAACAATGTATTGAGGACCAGGTGTCCCATCAAATCTTTTTATACAGGAATGAGTTGTTGATTTTCTAAGCTACAGGGAGTTGAGGCTTATTTGTCTCTGGGTTTAAAACTTTAGTGATGTTGTAAGGTCCCGCAAATTTTGGAGAAAATTTCCTAATAATCGTCAATCATCACCACCCACACCACAGTGTTACAACCAGAATTAGTTAAATCAGTGACATAGTCCATGGATAAGTGGGTCCATGACTGTGATGGAATCTCGTTAAGCAGGAGATAACCTGCTGGAGCCAGACGAGAAGGTTTAGCCCTGGTACAGACTCTGATTGTGCCGCTACTCACCTTGCCTATTTTCAATAAAGATTATCACTTTCACATATGAGCGTTGTTGTCGCAGTTTTTCTTTTTATGTATATTAATTTTGACCTGCCTGGGTCCTTTATCCCACCATGCATTCTATGATATAATGTTATACATACCAACTTGATGACTATGGTGTGGCTGTGGCTCTTATTTATTATTAATTTTGCTGTGTTTTGCACAGGTGTTTTCTTCCCAGCCATGGACTACAGAGCAAAAGAAAAAAGTTGGCTTGATCAAGCCAATCAGGTGTTTGGTGAAACTAGTTGCGACACACTACCTACAAGTGACCACAATCTTGAGGAAGCGTTTACCACCATACAACAGTTACAACTCAAAAGACAAAAGATCTAGATTATGGTGGAACCGCTTATTTTTACAAAAATATTTATCTAAGAAGCTTATACCCAGGGGACTTAGGGTTCG
The DNA here is from genome assembly GCF_048569485.1 of Anomaloglossus baeobatrachus. Lineage (NCBI taxonomy): Eukaryota > Metazoa > Chordata > Amphibia > Anura > Aromobatidae > Anomaloglossus > Anomaloglossus baeobatrachus. The sequence continues at coordinate 488,976,639 of NC_134355.1, forward strand.
GGTGATCCACACGTTTTTTATTGATGATGAGACATTTGTCTCTAGGTGGGAAGATGCCTGTAATGTGTGCTCTTCCATCTTTATGGAACTATTGGTCGAGTCCAATACAAAAAATATTTCTGAGATAGATATTAAACTGGATGAGATCCAATCTAAATTCAAAGCTGATTGTCCACCAGATCACATACCAACTTATGATGCAAAATTAGAAAAGGCACTTGATGTCTGCGTGAAGAAAATTCATGATACACAGGCTAAAAAACTAGCCAGAGACCAACGAGACTTTTCCCAAAAGGCTGTATATCATTGGAGACACAGTCCCTCTGGTTCACCCAGGGCTGCCCGTGCTGCCTCCCTTTCATCACTTTCTGCAATGAGCGACCAATCGGATGCATCCTCTCTTCAATCCAATATTACTACCAGGTCTGGCTTGACTATTGGGAGACAGAGAGACAACAAAACATCTGCCAATAAATCGAATAACTATAGGACATCTGGACATGGATACTCCAACAAGGTGATTAACCTTGGTTCCCATGTCCTCCTGCCTTCTGATATCTCTCTTTTGGAGAAGGGTTTTACTTTCTCACCCACTGCCAGATTTGACAGATTTGTTGCCACTAAGGATTTGCACCTATTTGCTCGCTCCTTGCTTTTTAAAAAATATTTCTTTGATGTTAATCTAAGTAATCTCTTTCCAACAGAGGAGGAACAAGTAGCCCTGGGTGACCTTGAGGAACTGGCCAGTGACCATGACACACCTGAAGGAGGTAAGATTCCTCCTTCTATACGTCCCCGTTCTAGGAAGTTTCCCCCACTATCATCTTGTGCCAATATAGATCTATTTGTGCAATTGGTCTCCAAAGAATTTGATAACATCCCAACAGGTATCTACCATGATAACCTACCTAGGCAGGAACGTAGTAGGTTGCGGGAGTTGCGGGCCCTGCCGGGTGTTGTGCTGAGGCCAGCGGACAAGGGTGGGAACGTCGTTGTCTGGCCAAAGGATCTGTATGAAAAAGAGGCATACAGGCAGCTACGGGATAGGGTTTGCTATAAAAAGCTGACCTTTAACCTGCTGTCAACATTTACCAACCAACTTCAAAAGATCCTTAAAGTGGCATTGGAAAATGGCATGATTACCAAGGACCTGGCTTCTGCGCTCCATGTGGTTGAGCCCGTGATTCCCACACTATACCTCCTGCCAAAAATACACAAGGATATAAATGTTCCACCTGGACGACCAATTGTATCAGGCAGAGGAAACTTCCTGGAAAACATTAACAGGTGGATCGATGCTAAGCTCCAACCAATGGTTGAGGGCTTACCATCGTTCACTAAATACACTGGGGAATTTCTCCGAAAGATTGACGGACTGTGTGTGGGGGAAGACACTTTACTGGTGACAGGTGATGTCGAATCCCTGTACACCAGTATCAGACATCATGATGGGCTCCGGGCAACTCGCTTTTTTCTAGAGATGTCCAGTCTCCCTACAGATATTATATCTCTTGTCATGGAGTTGTTGGAGTTCACGCTAACACACAATTTTTTCGTGTTTAAGGGGTCCTTCTACCTGCAGCTCCAGGGAACAGCGATGGGGGCTTCTTTTTCCCCCTCTTATGCCAACCTGTTCCTGGGGTTGTGGGAGAGGGACCTCTTCCTGTCGGATCGACTGCCGTAGATGGACCGTGTCCTCTTTTGGACACGGTACATCGACGACATTTTTTTGATCTGGCAGGGTACGGAGATTGAACTCCATGAATTCATGGGGTCCCTCAACTCCAATGACATGAATATTCACATTACATATACCCTCCACACACAGTCGGTCTCCTTTCTTGATGTCATGGTCACAAAAGATTCCTCCAATGTCATTCAAACCGAAAGATACAGCAGGCAATATGCTTTTACATGCAACTTCATTGCATCTGCAATATATGATTCAATCGATCCCTGTAGGGCAGTTTCTGCGGTTGCACAGGATCTGCTCTGTGGATTCTGACTTTGAAAAAAGAGCCACTGATCTAAAACATCGGTTCTATGCTAGGGGTTATAGTAAACGGTGCGTATAGAGGGCTTACAATAGGGCTAAACACTCTACCCGGCATTCTTTACTCTATGCCCCTAGAAAATCACAATCACGAGAAGTGCTGAGATTTGTCACCAACTACCATGGCCAATTTTCAGCTATGCGCTCCTGTCTACAAAAATTTTGGCCAGTACTGCAGGCTGACCCTATTCTGGCTCGAATAATTCCTGACAGACCCATGTTAAGCATCCTTAGGTCTAAAAACCTTCATGACCATCTTGTTACTAGCCATTATGAGACTGTCGTCCAGCCTTCCCCCTTTGGTTTGTCAACTCCGCGCGTCGGATGTACACCCTGTGGCCACTGTGTGGCCTGTCCAAATGTTGATAGGACCGACTCTTTCACAGACTCTGCAGGTATCCACACTTTCCACATCAATAAATTTATAAATTGTACCACGACAGCTGTCATTTATTATGCTACGTGCCCCTGTCCCAAAATTTATGTTGGTCTGACAACTAGACAATTCAAGGTGCGCATTAGAGAGCATGTGAATGGGATAGTGGCAGCGGCTGACTGCCTTGACATTACATCTCTCAAGACCATTCCCCGCCATTTTAGGCAACACCATCAATCTAATCCAGCGCTGTTGAGGGTCAGGGGCATTGACCACCTTGACTCCAACATTCGTGGTGGTAAAATTAGCCAAAAGCTAGCTAGAATGGAAACAAAGTAGATTTGGACCCTGAAAACCCTTCACCCCATGGGTCTTAATGAAAATATATCTTATGCCTCATTTTTGTGACGGTTGTGGTTCAGGGTGCTTGTTTATTTTAATTGTTTTCCTTTTTTCATTCTTGATTTTAATTTTATGTATTTATATTTGACTTAGACATCAGCCTCTTACCCTTGGGACTTCACTTCACATGTTGCTATTCCATCCCTGTGCCAGATCCTTTTAGGACATTTGCCATTATTTTTCATTGAAGAACAGATCATCCTCTTCCAATCGACTGTACATCATGATTTTTGAATAATTTTTATTTGTTTATTGGTGGCTCTATCAATTTACCATCTGCCATGCCTCATTATATACCCTGTTGTAAGTTTCATCAATAATTTTGATGTAGGTGTTGACATTTATGCACTGTGCCTTTATTCTCCTAAATGATTTATCATAATCTTGGTGAACCTACTTTATATCTAAATTTTATCTATAGAAATTTTTGATCCATCTAGCACGGTTGATGCTTGTAACGAAAATAGCTCATATGTGTATGATGGTTCTATTGTCAATCTGTGCTTGATTTCCTATCTATCTTTGGAAATGTAAGTGTACCAATCCTGTATTTCATACATTATTATACCATCGTCTCCGGCCCTGATTGCGGCATGTGTCTTATACTAAGTAAGTGTCTTATGAGCTGCAGATCTTCCCTCTTTCCTCTATAGTAGTTCGGATGGGCGAGCACGCATGCGTGCTACAGGCACCGAGACGCTGTCGCGTAGCTGCATTGAACCAACTCTGCGTGTGACGTCCGCTCACGTGACTGCCGAGTGGCTGTCATGTGACCGGAAGTGTCGGACGTAGGGCGATGTGGCTGGCGAGCGGCGTCACTGGTTGCTAGGGCATCGCATGCGTCACTGTTCCACCCACCGGACATAAGTGGTTGATGCCTCCTTTTAACGAGCACTTCCCCACACAATGCCACTCTCCCCTGATGAAGGCTTGGATAGCCGAAACCGCCGTCGGGCGGACGCAGGTCACAGTGTGCTCCAAGGTCCTTTCCTCCCAGGTATGTTACCATCTGTTACTCCCTTGCAGGCTATTGTGGTTTAATTTTATGCCCTCTGTGGTCTCTATGTACCGTTATGAGTCCCTGATGCATTAGCAATAACTATATACTCTATGCAGGCTAGTATACTCCCTCCTTTGTCCTAACACCTGACCAATGTGGGTTTCTCCTGGTTGGTGAATTGTGCCGTTCCCTTTACCAAATGTATCAATGGGACGACATTATATCTAATTACATTCATGCTTTATCTTTTAATTCGATTGATAAGTACATACTAGGATTTTGGATCATCTATTACCTGTAGTCTCACTTGCAATTGTGCCGCTACTAACCTTCCCTATTTTCAATAAAGATTATCACTTTCACATATGGGCGTTGTTGTCGCAGTTTTTCTTTTTCTGCAATTATGAACATACTCATCGACATCATTATTAGATTTCTGCCACAAAATGACCTATAAGGAGATTACCAACTGGAAGAAGAACATGGATGCCCAGCCAAAATGGAATCATGTTCCTCCTCAAGAATATCCTTGTGTAAAGAAGACAGAACTGTCATGTGGCATCATCCATACCTTCTCAGCGCTGTTCCATCCACTATGCTCAATGCACGGCCTCTCCTTGTGTCAGGTCTCTCTGCTGACTTGTTTGTAGCAGCACTCCTTTCCACTGCTGCTTCTGTATGTGGCATCCATTTGGCCTTAGAGGGACAAGATCGATATCTGCAGTGATTAGATTTTCTGACAAATTCTGTTCTAGTAGGGTGTAACAATTACATGGATACTCTTGAATCTGATAGCATGGAACATAACAAAACTGAGACAAGGGTTGGGAAATACTCTGTATTAGCAAATAATAAACACAGTCTAATTAACTGAGGCAACTACAAATGAAATGCAAGTGCAAACCGCAAAAATATCTAAAGTCCAAACGTAATATATAGGATTGCTCACAGTAAACAGGCGGTGAATGTCCAGAATAATATGCACAATACACAAACAGTTCTCAGTGTACTTCCTAGGGCTGAACAAAGTCCAGCTCAAGTCCAGCACACAGCCTGTACATATAGAGTCCTGGATGAACTAGACGGATAACTGAGTAGCTAGTTCTTACAGATCAAGAAAATCCAGCAGTACTAGCTCTTCTCCTGGGAGTCTTGAAAGGAGGGAACCACAGCCAGGATCAGGGAAATGCACCATCGACTGCAGGCAGCTGAACCGTAATGAGGCAGAGCACAGAGCTAACATGCAACAGCAGACACAAGCCAGAAGTGACTTAGTAACCAGCAGCACAAAATACTCAGGCAAGGAATGAATCTCGGACCGGGACTTATAAGCAGGACAGACAGGAAATTCAAGGGCAAGATGAGTCAACAGTCTCCATCTTGGACGATGGCAAACAGACAAAACAAGTTCCATGGAAAACCCGGAACCATACATTGGGCCTATTTCAGGCAACTCCTATCACGACTCTCTGCCTAATCATGGTTGCTAGTCAGATTTTTTGATAATTTCCCATCTGTGCATTTGTATTGATTTTCCAGTTTTTGACATGTATTGTGTAACATACACGTCCTATCTAACCACTTCGCTCCTGAACTCTGTTTTGTACTCTGAAACTGTGTCACCTGCTCCAACGTTGGACCATGTAACTTCACCTCTGTCTCGCCTTCCTGTACCTTGTTCCCATGTCCCTACCCTCTGGTCTATTACTACAGACCTGGGGACGGCACTGGAGTGGTACCTGGTATCTACTGGCAACCTAGTCCATCCTCACCATCAGAGACACTAGTGAAGATATGTTAGACACTTAGTTATGCCCCTCCAGGGTAAGCCCGACCTGTGACACAGTGGGTCCACAGCATGATATACACCCACCAGTGTTACATGAACATACAGTTTGTTTGCAGGCAAACCCTTCCACGTACTGTCTGAGATCAATCCCCAGTGCCCCCACCACCACCTCACTAAGAATCTTAACAGGGTTGTCATCCCTCAACTCTGGAACAAATCTATGAGACAAAGTGTCAGCTTTATTATTCTTAAATCCGGGAAGATATGTCACCAAGAAATCAAACCAAGCAAAGAAAAGAGCCCACTGGGACTGTCTGATGTTTAGAAACTTAGCATCATCAATATATAATAGGTTTCTATGATCATAAAGACTATTACCTCTTGTCTAGATTCTTCCGCCAGAGTCTCCATTACTCAAAGGCTTTTTTTATCCACCAAAAGCTCATCCTAACTAACATTGTGTTTGGATTCTGGTTGAGAGAAATTCTGAGAGTAAAAAGCACAAGGTTGAAGGTAATCACTGTTTTTTTGCAAAAAAGTGGCCCCCATCTCCATAGCTGAAGCATCTACTTCAACCATGATAGGCAGGTCAATTTTGGGTTGACTGAGAACAGGAGCTTTAGAAATGGCTGTCTTGAAAAGAAAGGGCATTTACTGCCTCGGCTGACCATGACCATGACCATGACCATGACCATGAGAAAAGTCTGTTCTCATGTTGGTCATGTCAGTTAAAGGCTTGGCTATGAATGAAAAGTTGTTAATGAGCTTCCGGTAATAATATGCAAAGCCTAGAAATGTCTGCAATGATTTAAGGTTACTTGGTTGCACCAAATCAAGGACATCATATACCTTAATGGGATCCATCTGAAAGCCTGAAGCAGAAATCAGATGACATAAGAACTGGACCTGCTGCACTTTAAAATTACATTTCACAAGTTTAGCAAATAAATGATTGTCACGAAGCATCTGAAGGACCTGCCAGATATGTTCCTTGTGTTCCTCCTAAGAATGTTAGTAAGTTAAAATATCATCCAGATAGATCACCACACATCTACCCACCAGAGAGTAAAAATGTAATTGATGAAACTCTGAAAAGCCACTGGAGCCTTATTCAAGCCAATCGATATCACCAGATTTTCAACATGACCTTCACGCATATTAAAATTGGTTTTCCATTTATCACCATGTTAAACACGTATAAGGTTATATGCTCCCCTCAAGTTTACAAAAATATTTATCTCCAGCTAACTGATCAAGCAGCTTCGGTATGAGGAGTAAATGATAGGGATTGCAGGTCTTGATTTTATTAATCTTTCTAAAGTCCAAGCATGGATGCAACCCTCCATCTTTTTTTTTAAGAAAGAAAAATCTAAACGGAGAAGTGGACAGCCGTATTTCTCCCTTGGCCAAATTTTTTTAATATACTCTTTCAAGGCCTCTCTCTCTAGAAGAGATAGGCTAAACAAATTGGACTTGGGCATCTTCCCACCTGGTATGAATTTGATATTGCAATCATATGTCCTTTCCAGTGGGAGAATTTCATACTCCATCTCAGAAAATAGATCATCAAAGTCCTGAATGAATTCTGGAAGGTGAGACCTTATAGAAGCCATGGCTACAGGTAATCAACTGGAAAAACAAGAGTCACTCCAAGACTTAACCTCCTGAGTCTCCAAATTTATAGTAGGATTGTGCTTAGCTAGCCAATACAAACATAACACTAATTTTTCAGGCAAAGAAGGAGACACCATAAATGAAATGGATTCTGTGTGTTATACCTCAACCTTCATACATATATTTTCAACCTTTGAGATTACGTGGCTTTGAGAAAGAGAAGAATTCAATTGCTGAAACTTGAAAGGGAAGACCGAGAGTGGAAACCATATAACCACAGTTAATAGCGAAGTCATGATCAATAAGATTCAAAGCAAAACCCTAATCCACAAATGCAGGTGTAAAATTGAAACGTGTTTTAGTCTCCAAGTACACCTGTAAAAAAAAAACCTGACACTTGTAGCATAGATAATCTCAAAATATAGGAACTTGCATCTTCACACTGAGGGTTTTTATATTTTTGTTTTGAATTGCTTAATGTACCTGAAACATTGAACCATAACATGACCAGAACAACCACAATATAAACAAAAATGAGTTGGTACTCCACATTCCGTACCCCTCTAGAATCCCTGAAAGCACCAATTTGCATAGATTTATCAGTCTCAACTGATGAAGGAGATGCCACCAAAATACCCTTACATGTTTCTCTCTCCTTTAGATGTCTGTCTAGACAAATAACAAGGATCATAGCCTCTTCTAAAGAATGTGGACAGGAAATGTAAGTCACTTTTTCCTCTAATCTGACAGTCCCTGGCAGATCTGACTATGAAGAGAAGGGTTATTCTAAGAGATCTCCATAGCCCAACATCTAAACTCTGAGCAGTATTCCTGAACTCTGCAACCTCCCTGAACCAATCTTTGAATATTAGATTCAGCTATAGTGACTTTATCAGGATCGTCATAAATGAAGCCGAGAGAAATGTTTCAACAGATGCCAACTCCAGTGAGTCCTCAGGCAAAGAAAAAGCATAAGGCTTTGGATCTCCATGAAATAAAGACAAAAGAATACCTGGTTGTTGACTCTTGGACCCCGAAGATACTAGACGTAAACAGAAATATAATTTACATGAAGCAGAAAAAGTAGAAAACTTACTTAAGTCTCAGGCATCTTAACCTTTCTGTAACCTCCAGGGATAAGGCCATTAGTTGTGCGGTCAAGGAGAAAACTGGATCCATATGGATGCCCAAGAACACATCAAATTGTCGGGTTATCATGGTATGACTAAGCCCTACCACTCACATGGGGATAAATGAATCAGAAAAGATGTAATATCTGTAATCAACAGGTCCCAATCCCTAGTCAGACTAGAAGAAACTCTAAATCTGACCCTGATTTCTCCCTGCCAGACTGTGTAGGTTGATACCCTAAGATATCACAATGATGCTGTCACTGAATGTCGGCTGACCTTGAGTGTCCTTAACTGCACTCTCAACCATAAATAAAGTGTAACAACACACAATAATAAACATAAATGAAGAGCACACAGGCAGAGGATGAGACACAGGGCTAAGAAAATGCAAATAATCATGCAGGGAAGACAGAGGTATATGGAAGAAACTCTAAAGATTTACGTAATATGTGGAATCCCCCAAATTCCAAACATAAAAGAAAGGGAAGGATACTGAGAAGGCAAACTCACAAACAAACCACAGGGAAAGCAAAAGAGATTATTCAGCAAGAAAATCCTTAACTGAAGATCTGTGACTCCAACATCCATCAAGAAATATAGCCAGCAAGAAAGGCGTGTGCATGGTGAGTATAAATAGCTTCTCCCAAAATGTGATAGGCCAAAAAAACAAGGAAATTAAAACACTTGAATTCAAGTTAAACACAAAAGTAAGGTAAAGGAAAGGAAAGACATAAGAGCTATCAGAATTTGCACATAGACAAAACAGGCTGTGGTCCAACAAACAGGGAAAATGATTAGACATCCAGAGGACACTGGAACGAGCTATGACTAGTGATGGGTGAACCCAAACTGTAAAGTTCAGGGTCTGTACCGAACACATAGTGTTCATGCACACGGTCCCGAACACAAGTTTTCCTGGGAAGCTCGTATTAGAGTTCGGGTCCACTTCGAGTCCAGGGGCTGTAAAAAAAGCACATTGGTAAAAAATATTATGATTATACTTCCTGCAGACCTGCTCAGCCGCTGTCTCCCAGCCGTTTCTACTTTCGGGTCCAATCATTAACTTCTGGTGGTATTCACTGCACTGCTCATCACTCGGCAGTTTTCGGCTGTTTTCAGCTGTGTTCGCAGTGATGTCAGAGTTGAACAGAGTCCATGAGCCATGGACTCGATTGCACTTTGAATATCACTGTGCGAGTCTCGCATCGGTATCACCTGGCACAGAGCACACTCTCCTGACAGGAGCGGGTCGGCTGCATGTATTTCCATGTATGTATTTGCAGGAGTCATATGCAAGCCTCAGCTGTGCACTCGGGTGATGTCTCTGACAGGTCTTAGCTGAGTCTGTGTGAGCAGACCTGTGTTAGTCTTCTCGCACAGATGTAGCAGAGCTAAAGATGCTCGCCCACCTTTGGACTACGTCGGAGGGTTTTTTGGGGGTAATAAAGATAGAGTCCTAAATGTCTTCTGTTTTATTTCTAATAAAATATTTTTTTCTGCATTGCTGTTTTATTTTACTGTTAAAATACCAGACAATCACAGACGTTGTCACAGAGTGGGCATCTGTGATTGGATGCTGGATTAACCTGAAACCAGCCCATACATTCTAGTATCTGTAATATATGAGCAGATTCCAGGTTACTCCAATAGCCAATCACAGACGCCTATTCTGCGTTACAGCGTCTGACATTGGCTGTTGGGTTCCTCACACATATAGTAGTGTAAAAATAAATAAATAATTAAAAAAAAATGACATTCTGTTCCGTGGTAATTTTGATTCTCAACGCAGATAGTGGACAGCTACGGACTGCAACCCCCATCTGCCTGGCTTTACCTTTGCTGGCAATCAAAATACAGGGAAGCGCATTAATTTTTTTTTTTAATTATTTAAAAATAATAATAAAAAAAAAAAATGCGTGGGCTCCCGCGTATTTTTATAGCAAGTCAGGTAAAACCAGATCGTTGGGGGCTGGGATTCTTCACAGTCCGCAGCCACCCCTGGAAATGGCGCATTGTTTCTTAATGCCATTTCCAGGCGCTTTAGCAGGCTTGTCCAGCTGCTCTAATGGCGGTGGCACGCTGGGTAATAAAGGGGTTAATACCACCATTGTATTCTCAGCTGGTAGTAAGCCCAAAATTCATGGTGTCAAGTTAAATTAGACATAACCACCATGAATTTCTAATAAACAGTAAAAAAAAACAACACATAGAAATTGTTTTTTATTACAAATAAAACAAAAAAAGCATTTAGAGACTCCATCTTTATTATAAAAAAAATCCTTTGTCCGACGTAGGCTACAGGGGGAGCAATGTGAGCTCTACTTCATTGCTCTGAACAGACAAACACCTATACAGAGAGAGAAGCAGGCTAACAGTGACAGTCAAAGTTTAATCCATGGCTAAGCTATAGACTGAGGTGAACCCTGACGTCACCGCGAACACGGCCGAAAACAGCCGAAGACTGCTGAGTGACGAGCAGTGCAGTGAATACCACCGGAAGTCAATGATTGGACCCGGAAGCAGAAGCGTCCGGGAGACAGCGGCTGAGCAGGTGTGCAGGACGCGTTGCGCGAGCAGTAAATATAATGACAATGTTTATTGTTAACTATTTTCTTTTACAGAGCCCCCGCCCCATCCCATAACTGTAAAGTCCAAGTTCGGGGTTCGGACGCAAGTTTGCATTATCTCAGAACTCGAACTCGAACTTTACAAAAAGTTCAGGAGAGTCTCCTGAACACGAACATTCGGGCAGCTTGTTTATGCCTGAGGTGGGCCCTTCATCCCTTTATATAAATCTAGTCTTGTTAGTCAAGAGGGCATGTGTACTGCCTCGCGCTCGGCTGCAGCCTAGCCACTCGGATCCGGGCTCGTTGGTGTGTGGCTCGAGCGCCTCCGGACTCGGGGTCACTTCGCTCTGAAAGGGGGTGCTGGCGCCTTTGATGGGGGTTAGGTAGGTGCACGACCGGAGCCGTGCTTGAGTTTGTGAGGCCACCCATGGGTTGTGGTATAGTTGGACACAACCGCTGTGATTACTGGGCTCCCGGGGGAGATGGTGGTGCAGCAAGATGTTAACCCCTCCGTGGGTAGGGCTGATGGCCCTGGGACCCGTTGGGGATAGCTGGGCGGTGCAGGGCGGTGCGCAGCTGGATGGCACTGTTGTACTCACGGTTATTGACACACACAAGTTTCTGGTAAACCAAGTTGATGGTGGTCGGTGCCCGCAGCCGGCTACGTCTGGTCCCCCACCTGGTTCGGTGGTCTTGGCCTTTTTCCTGCACCATGTTGTGTATCTGTGGACTGCCTGCGCTTCAGCGACGGGAGTCCGCTCCCCGGCTTTGTGAATGTTGGGAGAGCCCTTTTGCCCGCAGACGCTGGCCCGTGGGATCTCTCTGCCTGTGTGGTGGCTTTCTATCCCCCTCGGTGGGCTGTTGTCTTCAGTCGGGACTTGGGTGGGAAAGGACCTATAGTCCAGACCGCAATCAGTTAATTAACTCAGTCCAGTGGATTCTGGACCTCGTTTCAAGGTCTGAGTACCGCCCTGTGTGCTCCGGTTTCCTAGTCGGTTCCCCGGGTCGGTACTGGTGGGCCACTACCCTGTCCCGGTCCACCACGGTTCCACCGAGCCATCTTCCCGACACCTGCAGGCTAAGGCCACCATTTGCCTCCTAGCCAAAGGTGCCCGGGCTCCAACACCGACACCCATCAGGCTGTCACATACCTGTCCCACAGGCCTGACCTCCTCCACTGCTCAACACTAAAACTGATCTGCCTCAATTCCCTGTGTTTCCAGCCTCAGGCCCTCTGAACTCCTTGGTGGGCATGGCCAACAGCCTGGCTCCGCCCCCTGGTGTGTCCATCAAGCACTGAGAGAGGTGACTAGGTTTTAATGGTTGGCAGATGACACCTTATTGGGGAACAGGTGTAGTGCGGGAGTCTATCTGTGACTACCTGGCTAGTCCAGGGCGTCACACATGGGCCTCAACTGTGTCCTCATGAGGCTCAAGGGGCGCCTTTTCTCCTATTATGACTGCAGCCTCATGCTCCACTGCCCCACTGATCTCCCCTGACTATATCAGCCGTCAAAAATATTTTGTTGCTGATTTGATAAATGTTATATAGAGCGAAACGTCACGTTCTTATGCATCATTTTGGACCAAGAGATTTCAATAAACTTCACATGTATCTATACATTGGAGTGCCAGATCTCCCTTAAATTGCATTTCTATGAGCTTGGACCCTATCTGAGCCCCCAAATGCCAAATTGTGCCTAAAGGCCACGTCTTACTAAGCGACATCGCTAGCAACATCGCTGCTGAGTCACGTTTTTTGTGATGTAACAGCGATCTTGCTAGCAATGTCGCTGTGTGTGACATCCAGCAATGACCTAGCCCCTGCTGTGAGGTCACTGGTCGTTGCTGAATGTCCTGGACTATTTTTTGGTCGTTGCTCTCCCACTGTGAAGCACACATCGCTGTGTTTGACAGCGAGAGAGCAACGATCTGAATGTGCAGGGAGCAGGGAGCCGGCTTCTGCGGACGCTGGTAACCAAGGTACACATCGGGTAACCAAGCAAAGCGCTTTGCTTGGTTACTCGATATTTACCTTGGTTACCAGCGTCCGCAGCTTCTAGAAGCCGGCTCCCTGCTCCCTGCACACGTAGCCAAGGTACACATTGGGTAACTATAAGCAAAGCACTTAGCTTAGTAACCCGATGTGTACTATGGTTACCAAGCACAGCGTCGTTACACGGGTTGCTGGTGGCTGATGGCTGATCTTTGATCGCTGTGGAGATCTGCCTGATTGACAGCTCACCAGCAACCATGTAGCGACGCTCCAGCGATCCCTGCCAGGTCAGATCGCTGGTGGGATCACTGGAGCTTCGCTAAGGGGTACTTCTCACATAGCGAGATCGCTAGCGAGATCGCTGCTGAGTCACGGTTTTTGTGAAGCACCAGTGACCTCATTAGCGATCTCGCTGTGTGTGACACTGAGCAGCGATCTGGCCCCTGCTGTGAGATCGCTGCTCGTTACACACAGTGCTGGTTAATTTTTTGGACGTTGCTCTCCCGCTGTGAAGCACACATCGCTGTGTTTGACAGCGAGAGAGCAACGATCTGAATGTGCAGGGAGCCAGCGTCTGGCAGCCTGCGGTAAGCTGCAACCAAGGTAAATATTGGGTAACCAAGGGAAGCCCTTTGCTTGGTTACCCGATATTTACCTTGGTTACTAGCGTTCGCCGCTCTCATGCTGTCAGTGCCGACTCCCTGCTCCCTGCACAAGTAGCTGGAGTACATATCGGGTAAATAAGCAAAGCGGTTTGCTTATTATCCCGATGTGTACTCTGGCTAGGAGTGCAGGGAGCCAGCGCTAAGCGGTGTGCGCTGGTAACCAAGGTAAATATCGGGTAACCAAGTGCTTGGTTACCCGATATTTACCTTAGTTACCAAGCACAGCATCGCTTCCACGCGCCGCTGCTGGCTGGGGGCTGGTCACTGGTCGCTGGTGAGATCTGCCTGATTGACAGCTCCCCAGCGACCATGTAGCGACGCACCAGTGATCCTAACCAGGTCAGATCGCTGGAGCGTCACTAAAGTGTGACGGTACCCTAAGTACCTTTACTTCCTTATCTATTCAGTTCATGAGGATCAAGCCTCCCTGGCTAACAAAATTAGATTTACATACAATGAAGAAAAGGCCTTATCTCAGGAGAAGAGGGCCACAGGAAGACAAGTCTATGACACCAGATTCAAGAGAACAGATAAAACAAATGCATATTATTAGTCCGAATTTATTAAGAATAATCTGTCATTAGAAATCATCTTTCATGAACTTAATAAGTGTAGTTTACTTTCCCGATGCCATAGATGTTACTACTATCATTTTGAGTTTCAGTCTTTCTGTGGGTTATTGTTTTCTGTTTTATTGAATCTGAGCAATTTTGAAGAGGAATGTTCAACTTCAATTATTCTTCGTCTTGGATGTACATGTCTCATCTCCCTAGGAGATTATTCCTCTGTGACTTTGGCCCATGCAAGGTAATGCCTATTTTCACTTGCATGTACAGAAGTGGAATTGAAGAGATTAACTTGTGTTTGACCTACTTCAGCTCCACTAGTAATGAGGGGTACAGGAGCACAGAATTAATCTCTCTCAATTTGTTGCTCTCAGGGGTGCTGCAAAGTTTTAAAGGTTTAGATTTGTGAGCAACTCCTGTTGTGATGAATAGTCTCAGCAAAGCACCAGAACTTTTTTAGAACTCTGTGTTCTTTTATAGAGATTGTCAAATTTTTACAGAAATAATATTCATTTAATTTCATCAGTGATTATGTAACTAACGTGTCATTATTATGTACAGGATTTATACTTTATATAGTTAATATTATTACTATGCTGAGATTTGACCAATATGTTTAGCTATTTAATAAAGAATGAATACTTTTTTTGATGGTAAGGGAAGTTGTCAGATGACAGCTGCTGTGTTTGCTATTGGTCATGGTTCTCAGTCTAAATCCCCCCATATACATTAAATAGCTTTCGGTTGAACAATTGTTGGATACATCTAAGTACAGTTAAATATGTTGGTGGCAATGTGCTTATGTGGGTCTGCATGAGTACTATTGGTGTCAGGGATCTACATTTCATTGATAGTATAATGAATTCACAAATATACTACTCTATAGGCCCCTTTACATACTGCAACATCGCTAGCGATATCGCTGTAACGTCAACGGTTTTGTGACGTAATAGCGACCTCCCCAGCGACATTGCAGTGTGTGACACGCATCAGTGACCTGGCCCCCGCTGTGAGGTCGCTGATCGCTACAAGTCGTTCTGGACCATTCTTTGGTCCTTTGTTTTCCCGCTACACAGCATGTATCGGTGTGTTTGACACCGTTCCAACGACATTGTTAGCGACCAAGCCCATAAGCGTGCTAGCGTTCCCTTTCCCTTTCCAGCGAGGGCGTTCTGCAGGTCCATATTGCTGCTGCGTCGTTGGCCAGATCTGCCTGTTTGACAGCTCACCAGGACGAGATCGCTGGTGGGATCGCTAGAAAGTCTCAGTGTGTAAAGGGGCCTTATATTGAAAGAGAAGATGCTACCATCACTCTGAGCCCTTGGTAGATGTGCACTTTTCCAACATTACTATTATACAAAACACACATCTGTTGCATTTTTGAAGAAGAACAGGGTGAAAGTGATTCAGTGGCCAATTATGTCTCCTGATCTGAACGCAATGGAGTTCTGAAGAGATCAGTTGGGCATCGCTCTCCATCCAGAATTCAGGCTCTAACAGGTCGTTCTTGAAGATTGGAAAAAGATAAATGTTGCAATATGTCGCCAACTTGTTCATTCCATTTCTAGAAGACTTGGTACTGTGTTGAAAAGTCATGGAGGTCATACTAAATACTAAATATAGTAGTTTTTAACCTAGTATGTATTTATTTTTGCATCAACTAATTTGAGTTAAACTGAAGATTTCATAGTAAAAGTTTTATTACCATACTTATATGTTATATATTAAAAAAGTTCTATGAAATTTAGTTTTGTCAAAAATTGTCAAATTGTTGTTGAATTCAGTGAGATATTGTTCAAAATCTTACTTTTATAAGAGGATGGGGGGGTACACATTTATGCTGAGCACTGTATATACAGTAGTCTCAATGTCTTCTATGTAATATAAATACCGCAGTCTCAGTGTATTCTATGTGATTTCTGTATAACAGTGTCAGTGCATCCTATGTGATGTGTATACAGCAGTCCCATGTGACATGTGGGATCTACATATATAGCAGTCTCAGTGTCTCTTATATGATATCAACAATAGATCTCTCAGTGTTTAAGCTCTATAAATGTTACATGAACAATGATACATTTCCTACTTTGAGGGGATATACATTATAATAAGCATCTGTATTTAGAACAGCTTATTGCTGTGTGAAGTTTTCTATACAATTACCATTGTAAAAGTCGATGGAGCTCCAGCCTGACTAAAAAAAAACCTGGAAAAGCATTTGTGAGTAGCAATATCACCAATACCACTTTAGATCACAAGATTTATTAAAGAGAGCCAGTTCCAGCCATCAAATTAGTGTTGAGTTTATTAAAAGCTTGACCAAATATAGCAGGTTCATTTTCAAGTTCAAAATTTTGTATGACCTGTGAATAATATTATAAACATCTAAATGGCCCTAGACAAAAAAATGGTTTTCACCCTGTCCTAGAATAAGAAAAAGATTGGTGATTAAAATTTTGACCGGATCCCTCTCTCCTCCAACATCTTCTGTCAGTGGAGAGTTGGGAGGCTATCATATACATTAGACTGTTGACCAATCTCACCAAGCTGGTTTAACTGACACTTGTCTAATATGTCTAATATTGTCTTTTAATGACCACAACTATCAGTCAATGTTAACTCTAGAGTCTGCCATACACATTACATTGCTGCCAGCTGAAAAGTGGTTTAGCTGATTGTTTGGCCAGCAGCCATCTCGGTTGACTGTCCCATACTTAGGATTTCTAGATCAGCCAAGTGCTCCCTGTGTGCTGTATGAGAGAGTCGTCGCAAGATGTGTTTGGCAGCAGCTTTTCTTCTATAGAACAAAAGCATCAACAGTCCAAAATCGAACATGCTAGATCCTTAATTCCCTCAACAATTAATGGTCTGGGGCCCCCATACACATTAGACAGCTGAACTCGCAGATATTGGTGGACTTGGATAACAGTCTAATTGGTATTCAAGCTTAACAAGCCCCCTACATTATGATGGTTCGACTGATCGTTTGGCCACAAGATATCTTGCCTGACTTCTATACAAAAGAGCAGTCTGTCAAAAACGTCTGTATTTTCTTTAAGAGAGCCACCGACAAAATCCGCTGATCACAGCTTATCTCACTGAAATCAAAGGGATCACCAAACCGAAATCAGCAAAGCCATAGACTCATTTTCTTTGACATCATATGTTGGGGGAAAGTCGGGATGCCCCCATATATGTTAGACTTTTGTCCGAGCCTGATTAGGCCAATGTTAGTCTACTGTGTAGAGTCCTTTAGTCTTTGTAGAAAGCTGAGTTGATATGGATTTGGGTTATACACATTAGCATGAAATAAATAATATCGTACAGTGCCCTAATACTTACTTATAAAGCACCCAAAGCCAATATAAAGCTATTTATGATTAGGTTGATCATTTTAGTATTGCTCTGTCCAATCAACAAGCAATAACTCATTGTCTATGTGGTAGCACATTTTTCCTGGTTGGGATAGCTTGCAGCCATGAAGACTTCACTGGATTGTGAATACTTCAGTCTACTATGCACTTTAGATAACTAGAGGGGGGTCACAAAAGAGCAGTGTGAGTCGAAACTTGATGCATTGTGCTGATACTTGGCTATTCATTCTTATATATCATGTTCTATTTGAGGATTTATTTGTTAAAATTCTTACTTTCCCCATTGTTAATTATTTATGTATCACAATTAATTTTTCACTTTATTTTCATTCATGGTGTTGCACTATTACATGTTGTGGGAGGAGATCCAATATTATATGGGATGGATGCTTTTTGCCTCATTTTAATTATCATATTATAAGTGACTCTTTTTGGTCTGTATTTTTAATTGTTTTTATATATGTGTATGCCTTTATATTTTATAAATAAAATTGTACATTTTTGATATTTTTTTAATCAAATTTAATGCAGTTCTGTTCTTTTTGAGTAATTTATGACAAGAATGGTTTTCACAGGGGTTTTGCACTACTTATATGATTCCCTTTCATTTGTCCTAACTATTCTTAACACTTTCATAATATACTTCTGCAACCTACCCTGATCCTGGAAGCTGATCTCTCTGCAGTGTGTATATTCCTATGTGGTGGTTTTAGCTTTTAGCCTTCTAGCTGCAGACCAGAATAGGACCAACTGATAGCACGTCACTGTTGGGGGCGGGGATACCTTTTTGTGAGAGACTGCAGTCTGGGGATGCATGCCAAAATTACACTTCCCTCTTCATATAATATAATGCAGCCCCATATTTATTCATATAATAAAATGCACCCCCATATTGCTTCATATAATATAATGCAGCCCTATATTCCTACATATAGTTTAATGCACTCCATATTCCTCCATATAATATAACACACCCACATATTGCTCCATATAATATAATGCAGGCCCATATTCCTCCATATAATATAATGCAGTCCCCATATTTCTCCATATAATATAATGCAGCCACCATATTCCTCCATATAGTATAATTCCCAACCCATATTCCTCCATATAGTATAATGCAGCCACCATAGTCCTTCATATAGTATAATACAGCCCCCATAGTTCTCCATATACAGTATGATAATGCAGCCTCATTGGCCACTTATTAAATACATAAATAAATAATCACCTCTTCCCCCGCTGCTCTGATCTCAGTGACATTGTCCTGCGCTCTGCACATCTCAGCACAGTGGTGTATAGTAGTGACACCAT
Organism: Anomaloglossus baeobatrachus; assembly: GCF_048569485.1. Lineage (NCBI taxonomy): Eukaryota > Metazoa > Chordata > Amphibia > Anura > Aromobatidae > Anomaloglossus > Anomaloglossus baeobatrachus. The sequence continues at coordinate 488,995,491 of NC_134355.1, forward strand.
TGTGCTCAGTTGTGCTGAGACTTCAGAGCACAGACACAGCATGAGAATGATGACAGAGTGAGCATCCCTCTCCCTCTTTCATCATTGCTTTCAACTTTTTTGGCACCCGTGATGCTGCTACAATTAACAGTGTGATACTGGCTGGAGAGCCATGCCGCCAGTACTGGCAGTGGGCACCCTTACTCAGGGCCCCATAGCGTTCGCGTTGTCTGCCGTCACTGGTGGTATGCCATTGTGTTAACCTAGTATTAGCAATAAACTATCAACATAACATCTATGGTAATTCATATTATTGGAAACATTTTTGCAGTTTCACAAAGATGAGCAAAATAATTTATTTTGGCCAATGTAAGCCATCATACCAGATCTTAACCAAACTATTGCTGTGGAAATGTAACCTTCATTGCAAGATTCTTGGCCGCGCAAGGATATTTTGTTCGCAGTGGCTTCCTGCTTTCAAGATTTCAGCTTTTCTGTTAGAGCAGCTGCCAAAATTGTCAACACTGATCTGTCAGAAGGGCTTTCTCCCGGCATAACTTTGAAGCTACTTTTTTACATCTCCAACAAACTAATTGTTGTCTCCCGGCTCTACAGGTTCCTGAGGTCCTAATGAGCTAGTGTCTTGTCTAGAGATGAGGAAGAAAGGAGATCTATAAAATCAATTTACTAGGGTATTATGCATTGTCATCTTCCAAGACAAAACTAGTCGAAGCTAGGGCATAGAGTAGAAGGCGTCTCTGAGAAAAGGTTACAGAACATCCATCTTCCCTCTTCTTTTAATTGTGTCTTTTCTTTGCTCATTTTCATACCCACTTCCCCCCACTTAAAGAAACTTTATGACAAGTATTGTATTCATCCTTGGATAAAGGAACCTTTTTTTATTTACTTGTCTTTGAGTGACAGCGGGAAAGAGTCCAATTGCCACTAGGACTTTAGGCAATAAATCATCTTGTACTTGAATCAGCTGACTGGATAACACCCACTGGTCAAGCCATGGACTTTCTGAAATGTTTGCACACAATTTCTTAGACCAAGTTCATTACCCCATAAATTGAGATTTCGGATAACAGATTTCAGACGGTTGGAAAGCAATGTTCCTGCCTTTTTTCCAAGCAATATTTTTCTGTGCTTTTGATTAAGCAAAAATGACTTATAGAAAGATTTGCATATAAATCTTTTACATTCTAAAAGACCTGTTCCCTATCCATACTAAATGACATTTTAAAGTATAGATCATATTGTGCAGTCGTAAATGTGGTGTAGATGATCAAATGCAATGGTTTTGATTTTGAAATATTAGACATAAAATGTAAATATATTTCTGACAAAGTTATGGATGCAGTTTATTCTTTGCAGACTTCTTAGATTAAATTCAGCCTCTGCAGTGCGTTGTCAGCGCGTCATGGAAAATGACACAGTGAAGTCTTTCTCAGTTTAAGTATGCGAAAAAAAACGGCCTATAAACTAAGCTGAACAAATAGTGTGTCAGATCAGTGGAACAGGAAAAAGCATTTCATTGATAACATGAAAGATGCTTTATAGATTATGTGCTATCAAGTGGAAGTTATTTATTAACTAGTGAATCACATCGCAAACAAAGGATTGTTAAGGATGAGTTTTCAGATTTAAAAAGCTTTATGAGGTCAAGAAAGGACGCGGTTTACATCACGATGAGACTTTTATTTTCATTTAGATGTTTTTTTATTGCCATTAAATGTTCTGTCCAACAAATTAGCTCGCGTTTTGGTAATTCTTTTCAGTGATTGGGGGGAAAACCAGATTGTTCCTGCTTTGCTTCTCATAAACGTATAGCACTTGCTCTGCGTCAGGAAGAAAAAGTGGAATGGCATTGGGGTTTACACAATGAATTAGTTCTGTTCTATTGACTTCTATATTCCACGGGTAAGTAGAAAATCTATAAACACTCTTCTGTCTGCTCGTTTTTAGTTTGCTTTTATTAGCGGCACATCTTTTTTTCTAGTCTGTCGGTTGGTAGTTTATGTGACCGTACTCTTCCTTTATATGGCATATCATTTATTAAGGAGATGAAATGGAGCGCAAACCTCATTTAAAGATTAAGCTTCATTTTTTTTTAAACTACTACTTAATTTTGTCAATGTCTCTCTTGCTACCCTATGAGTATTTATGGCCTATTTTCAGACGAACGAAATGTGATGTACTTAGATACAATCATCTCCTATGTGTGATGTGGTTTGGGGGAAATGAAAGAGATATTAAGGAAATGTCATTATTTATTCTCTTAAAAGAAAGGAAAGAAATAGTGAATAATCTGATGAGAGAGATAAATCCACAAGCACAGCTCAGACTTGTAACCTAACAGCTGTCATAAATAATCAAAACCTATTTGAGGCTTGAAGATAGGACATTAGAGGCTATTTACACTAGTAGAGTGATGCCATCGATCAGTAACAGCCATCTCCAAATAAGACTCTTATGATGTCACATTTATTTATGGAGGAAGCTGTCATTAAAACCGCTATAAGCTATAGCGGTATTCTATTTTTTTTTTTTTTAACTTAAAATGTCTTTAATTGGTAAAATGTGTTTTATGTGTACATGTACAGATCAATGTTGTTAATTTTATTCTGTAAGCTATATAACCTACATATTAGCTTAATGTATTAATGTATCGCAATTGACCCTCGTGTTAACTGTAATCCTTTTAAAAATTATGCTAAAATCCTATTGCTTTATAGACTATATAGTATAGCATATATATATATATATATATATATATATATATACTATAAAATATATATACTATAATACTATATTGTAATATAAATCTAGTTTATAAGATATAAAGGATTAACTTCTCTCCAAAGACAAACAGATAGGGACTCTGGATTGTGTCCAATTGTGACAGTGTTGCCAATATATGTTAAGCGCTGTGGAATTAATAGCGCTATATAAATGAATAAACATTATTATTATTATTATTATTATCATGTTAACCAGTGATGGCTCATTTTTGGCTAATGTACCAAATCAGTAATTGGAAGGGAATCTCTATTACAAAACAGCTCTGCACTGCAGCTATAAGATTAGCAGTGCATAAGACTAGTACTAGTGATGGGCGAATAGTAAAATATTTGGGTTTGGATTATTCGTACCAAATACCTAGTACTATTACAGTATTAATCATAAATAACAAATCTAATGCAAGTTAAGGGCACTTTACACGCAGCGATATCGCTATCGATATCGCTAGCAAGCGTACCCGCCCCCGTCGGTTGTGCGTCACGGGCAAATCGCTGCCCGTGGTGCACAACATCGCTTACATCCGTCACACATACTTACCTGCCTAGCGACATCGCTGTGGCCGGCGAACCGCCGCCTTTCTAAAGGGGCGATTCATGCAGCGTCACAGCTGCATCACTAAGTGGCCGCCCAATAGAAGCGGAGGGGCGGAGATGAGCGAGACTAATATCCCGCCCACCTCCTTCCTTCCTCATTGCGGTTGGCCGCAGGTAAGGTGATGTTCCTCGTTCCTGTGGTGTCACAAGTAGCAATGTGTGCTGCCGCAGGAACGATGAACAACCTGCGTCCTGCAATAGCAACGATAATCGGGAAAGGAACGACGCGTCAACGATCAACGATTAGGTAAGTAATTTTGATCGTTAACGGTTGTTCATGCATTTCACACGCAACGACATCGCTAACGAGGCAGGATGTGCGTCACGAAGTCCGTGACCCCAACGACATCTCGTTAGCAATGTCGTTGCATGTAAAGCGGCCTTTCATGTGGAACCGAAGCAATTTTCTTGAAGATTTTCCAGAAAAATGCTTGGGTTCCCCATTGACTTGCATTGTTTGGTATTCATGACGAATACTGGAATAGTACTTAGTAGTCAGTCTGAATTTTTTCTTATGCCAACTGTATATGAAACAGCATCACACTTACACTGATGAGCAAAAGAGTAACAAGGTTTTGAGCTTTGTACTTTTAGGCTCCATATACCTCCATCTGCTACAGTTTCAATGTGAGACTACCATTATTTTATAAACAATTTTCTTGGCAATCTCATACGCAAATTTGACTTGCAACTATTTAGCATATAATGAGGTATTCACAAATAACATCCTGTTCTCACATTCCCTAATAGCTCAATGTGTTATTAGGTTGATTCCCAAGTGAAAGGTCACTGGTTCGAATTAAGGAGCAGCCATGAAGAAGATTTCCCAAGAAAAGAGAAACAGCATCATCCTGCTCATTGATAGTTGTTTCTCACATAAGAAAACTTCTAAACTGCATCATCGGAGTGCCATGACAGTTGGAAAAATAAAAATGAAGTCCATTTAGTCATTCAAAAGAAAAGAAGTAGATGTGTGGCGCCCCTGACCTGGTCAGGCACCACTGAGTACTGCACCCATGCTGGGGACAGTACAATACAGGTAATCCAGAAGGCTGACCGGGGTGTGGAACACAGGCGCATAGTGATCAGGTCTCACACATGTACCCATGAGAGGACCCCTGGGGATCCCAGGAGGGGGAAAAGCCTTCACCTTCACTGGAATAGTGGAGGGGGCCAAAAGCCTCCATCTCCTCTCAAGGGGTGTGGTAAGAGAGTCTGGTTGCTAGGTGGCGTAGGCAGGCACAAAAGGGAAAAGAGAAGGAGGAGTAAACAGTCTAGAGTCTGCAGCAGAGTGTGGAGGAGTGAGGAGCAGGAAAGTGAAGCTCAGACAGGAGCAGCAGTGAAGGTCCCAGATGTGAGCCGGTTCAGAGCAGAGTCCAGGGAGCTCCGAGGAGAGCTGACCCCTTCCCCTGGGCTGCTGCAGTCTGACAGCGCCCGCGCAGTGGCTACTGACGGGGGAGAACGGTCAACTAGGAGGGCTACCCGAAATCCATCTTCAGCTAAAGAGAGAGCACGGAGTGGGAAGTAAGGAGACTGCTAGAGAGTACCAGGCCCAAACGGGCGGCAGATCCCGAAGCGGAGATAGATCCAGCTTTCTTTTGCTAAACCTGCCGGTGTGGGGCTCTCAAAGCCCACGCCACAACACTACAAAAGCCGCAGCCACGTAGCCACAGTTAGGGCCCATAGGTCACAGGAGGCAAGCAGCTGGAGTGGCCTGGTCCAGGCGACAAGCAAACGGCAAACGAAGGGGAGAGAGGCTTCAGCAACTTCCCTGGGTGACCCCCATAGGGACTAAAAGTCGGGGTCACCCCAAACCACCAAGGGCTAAGGAAGGCGAGTTAGTAGTCACCCTCACAAGTCAGCCTGAAGGACACCTGGTTCCCACTTGGTTCATCCCAGCTACGCCCGGGTTACTCACCCTGCCATCAACTGTGAGTAAAAACCCTGAAAGACATCCTGCCTGTGTTGAGTCATTCTGCGCCTTGTAGTTCTACACGTCTACACAGGGCCCTGGGGCTTGCCTCACTCTCAGGAGGCTATTCCAACTAACTGCACTCACCATCAGCCCCAGGCGTCCCTCAACCTGCAGTGGCGGTCCCCACTGACCGCAATACTGAGAGTGGCGTCACGACAAGAAGAAGATCTCCTACCTGTGACAAGATCCAGCCGAGTGGAGTCCCTGAAGGTAATGCACCGACACTACACCTGTGGGGCTTCACATCTGGCGTCACGAACAGGATAAGGACTAGACCTGTCTAGACAGGTGACCATGTGCCTGGGCGGTCCGCTTGGAAAATTGGAAGCGCCGCCATATTGCCACCATGAAAAGCGCGCTGAAAAACAACAGCAGCCCGCGCTGGGAGAAGTTACCGCCCACGAAGAGGTGTGGCTACCCAGAGATCCCCTGCAGAGTTCTGACCTCGCTTGTGAAGAGAGCGGAAGCGTTCAGAGACGTCGGGACAGAAAGGGAGCCAGAAGCCTGCTGCTGGGAGAGGAGCTGCTGAAAGAGGCAGAGCGGAAACTGAACAGCTTGCTATTAGAGGCAACGGCGAGTCCACAGCTGGAGAGTCGTGCAGAAGAGGGCGCAGAAGAAATGGCGTCTGACCGCAGAAATCCAGAACCGGGCTCCGCTGCCTGGTGGTATCGGGAGCTGGCCCAGTTCTGCGACCGACTGGAGACCCGGGTCGTGGAGCAGATCCGAGAAGAACGCATGGAACTTCTGGAGATGGCTGCCGCGGTTCAGGCCTATGAGAGGGGAACCGCACGACGAGTGCCAGACCGGACGGCGACGACTCAGACCCCGATGCTGCCACCGATGGGTGAGTCCAGTATTACCCCTGCCGGCCCGGATGCCCCGACCCCTGCTGCCACGCCCGCGGTCCCTGAAGAGGCGCCCGGCGCGGCGACGCTGAGCCAGGCCGCAGCCACGCCAGGTGCGGCCCGCCAAGCCCAGGCCGCCGCAGCGATGCTCTGCTCGGCCCGCCAAGACCCGGCCGCCGCAGCGATGCCCTGCTCGGCCCGCCAAGCCCCGGCCGCCGCAGCGATGCCCTGCTCGGCCCGCCAAGCCCCGGCCGCCGCAGCGATGCCCTGCTCGGCCCACCAAGACCCGGTCCCTGCAGCGACGCCCAGCCCAGCCTGCACAGATCCCATCGCAGCTGCGACGCCGATCCAGGCCGCCGCCATACAGGGCGCGGCCCGCCAAGACCAGGCCGCCGCCAAACAGGGCGCGGCCCGCCAAGACCAGGCCGCCGCCATGCCGGGCGCGGCCCGCCAAGACCAGGTCGCCGCCATACAGGGCGCGGCCCGCCAAGAGATTGCATCACCATTTACCCCGGCCTTCAAGGCCAGAGCAGACACCGCTCCCCAGTCCAAAGAGGTCCCTGCTAGGAAGTCCCTGATAGGAGAGGACCCCGAATACTGGAAGCTGAAGGCTGACCTAGAGGCCCAGTTCCCACAAGAGATGGTGGATCGGTATCTGCTCCCTCCGCACACCCCCAAGAGGATTCCAGCAATCCCTGCAGCAACCACGCCAAAGAGTCCCCTGCCTGAGCCTGCTGAAGAAAGCCCATCCCCAGCGCTGCCACCAAAGGAGTGCCAAGAAGAACTAAGGGGGAGAGGAGGCCAGGAAACTGAGGAGCTGATTCAGGAGCCACCAGCAGTGGAGCAATACTCAGAGCCGGAGATGTTACCCTATTCCCGTTGGGATGAGGAGGACTTGACACCGTCTGCTGATGAAGACCAGCCCAGAAACCTCACCTGGGGCCCTGCAGGCATTGAGGTAACAGCCCAGCAGAACCCAGCCCGCAAGACCAGGCGTCGCAACAGAACAACGCTGTCCCCTGCACCACAGTCTCCAGAGCAGAGAGAAGTCACAGCCAGAGACCTACAGGAGAAAAGGTTCCTGAGAAGAGCCAAAGCCCAGGTCAGAGGACCCCTTTGCAGAGGAGTAGTGGAGGATTTCAATTTGAGAAGTGGATATGGATTCATTGTAGCACCTGGTGTGAAGGAAGGGATATTTGTCAACCGAAGAGATGTGAGCGCTCATCTGCCTAGAGGACACCCTGGCAGAAACTTAAAAATGGGAGACTCCGTACAGTTTACCCTGCATCAAGGCGAAAGAGGCTGGTACGCGCTAGATGTAGTACCATGTCCCAAAGAAGAAAGGAAAGACAGCCATAAAGAAAGAAAAGACCAAAGACCTAATGAAGAGACTACCACAGATGAAGAAAAAGGTCAAGGAAGCAACAGGTGCCGCAGCCCTACAGGCCCAAGCCCTGGTGAAGAGGAGTCTGCATAAGTCTAAGTAAAGTACAGCAAGTTTTGACCAGTTTGGAAAGTTTGTTTTGCAACGTTTTAAAAGTTCAAGAATGTGCCCACATAAACTATTGTGAGAAATAAACCTTAAGGCTATGAACTGGCTATAGCCACAAACTCTCGCAGTGTAAATAGTTACACCAGAGGGCACCACCACCACCAGAGTCAGCCTGTTTAGGAGCTTGGCTCGTCTGCAACCAGGAGGAGCCCGTCCGTATATAGGGCCTTGGCTCACCTGCGACCAGAGAGCATGCCTGTTTATGGGGCCTGGCTCTCCACCACAAAGAGGGTACCTGGTCAGCACCAACTGTGGAGGCCGCCTCTACATCCTGCCAGAAGAGGCTGAAGGCGCGGATCCACCAGGCCAGGTATACCCTGAAGACCACCAGACCATGAAAGCCGCCTCTACATCCTGCCAGAAGTGGCTGAAGTCGCGGCCAACCTGAAAGGGTTTGGGTGGGTTAACGGACTTGTGGGTGGAGGGTGGTGATGTATGGTACCTGGTGCTTTTAAATGTTTTACATGTTTTAATGTTTGATGCATTTTAAAATGTTGTCTTGCAGCCCGAGGACGTGCTGGTGATAACTAAGGGGGAATGTGGCGCCCCTGACCTGGTCAGGCACCACTGAGTACTGCACCCATGCTGGGGACAGTACAATACAGGTAATCCAGAAGGCTGACCGGGGTGTGGAACACAGGCGCATAGTGATCAGGTCTCACACATGTACCCATGAGAGGACCCCTGGGGATCCCAGGAGGGGGAAAAGCCTTCACCTTCACTGGAATAGTGGAGGGGGCCAAAAGCCTCCATCTCCTCTCAAGGGGTGTGGTAAGAGAGTCTGGTTGCTAGGTGGCGTAGGCAGGCACAAAAGGGAAAAGAGAAGGAGGAATAAACAGTCTAGAGTCTGCAGCAGAGTGTGGAGGAGTGAGGAGCAGGAAAGTGAAGCTCAGACAGGAGCAGCAGTGAAGGTCCCAGATGTGAGCCGGTTCAGAGCAGAGTCCAGGGAGCTCCGAGGAGAGCTGACCCCTTCCCCTGGGCTGCTGCAGTCTGACAGCGCCCGCGCAGTGGCTACTGACGGGGGAGAACGGTCAACTAGGAGGGCTACCCGAAATCCATCTTCAGCTAAAGAGAGAGCACGGAGTGGGAAGTAAGGAGACTGCTAGAGAGTACCAGGCCCAAACGGGCGGCAGATCCCGAAGCGGAGATAGATCCAGCTTTCTTTTGCTAAACCTGCCGGTGTGGGGCTCTCAAAGCCCACGCCACAACACTACAAAAGCCGCAGCCACGTAGCCACAGTTAGGGCCCATAGGTCACAGGAGGCAAGCAGCTGGAGTGGCCTGGTCCAGGCGACAAGCAAACGGCAAACGAAGGGGAGAGAGGCTTCAGCAACTTCCCTGGGTGACCCCCATAGGGACTAAAAGTCGGGGTCACCCCAAACCACCAAGGGCTAAGGAAGGCGAGTTAGTAGTCACCCTCACAAGTCAGCCTGAAGGACACCTGGTTCCCACTTGGTTCATCCCAGCTACGCCCGGGTTACTCACCCTGCCATCAACTGTGAGTAAAAACCCTGAAAGACATCCTGCCTGTGTTGAGTCATTCTGCGCCTTGTAGTTCTACACGTCTACACAGGGCCCTGGGGCTTGCCTCACTCTCAGGAGGCTATTCCAACTAACTGCACTCACCATCAGCCCCAGGCGTCCCTCAACCTGCAGTGGCGGTCCCCACTGACCGCAATACTGAGAGTGGCGTCACGACAAGAAGAAGATCTCCTACCTGTGACAAGATCCAGCCGAGTGGAGTCCCTGAAGGTAATGCACCGACACTACACCTGTGGGGCTTCACAGATGTTCAGGCAAAATATCAGAGTCAACAAGTCGGCTCATCACAAGGTCTATCAGGTCTAGGGATACAAACACAGCAGTGGAGGTGGCTCGTTAGTGAGATTGCATATGTCCATGCAAGCCCTGTGCAACACATTTTACACAAGTCTGGAGTGGTGGCCTGAAAAAACGTGATGAAGCATCAACTTCAATATCATCATAAGAGGCTTGAATTTGCAAAAAAAAACTACAAAAAGTGGACAGTAAAAGACTGGAAAAGGATATGTCACCATTTTCCAAGACTCCTCACATTTTCATTTTTTGGTGGATGGACCCATGTGATGGCGAGACAATGTTTTCATAAATACCATTTTGTGATAGAGATATCTAGCACCCCTGCGGTACCAGGTGCCACAAATGTAACCAGTGGAAACCCAAACCCCAGAATATCCATGCCGGCCAATACACCAGCACCTTCAGGCCACATACACGGCCCCAACACCAGACTGGGAGACTACCTAGCAGCAGGTAAAAGGGAAGGGCACTGACTGGATAGTAGCCACCCAATCTGTAGGGAGAGACCCAGAGAGGGGGAGGGGCCAGTAGTCAGTTGGGAAGTTGGCGGGAGGAAGTAGTCAGTCTAGGAATGACGTGAAGGAGACAGAAGTGAAGTAGTGGAATGAAGTGGAGGTGTAGAGGAAAGTGTGAGGAGAAAAGAGCGAAAAGTACAGAAAAGACCTGAAGCAACACCGGAGTGGTGTAAAAGGAGTGAGGGACTGTGGAGTAGGGAACCAGGACTCCAGGCACCGTGGGTTACCTGTAGAAGTGTAAGACTCCAGGAACCACGGGATTCCTGTGGAAGTCTGGAACCAATGCTCACAGGACTCAGCACAAGGCGGGGTGCAGACCCTAGGACAGTCGGACACTTTATGGTCAGCTGTTAACTCTGCCGGGTGAGAAGATCTCCAGGGTCCATTGCCAACCAAAAAAGTCTGAAGCACAAGCAGCGAAGAGGGGACCGGGGACTGAACCCCATAAATAGTCCAGGCTGCCTGCATTAGGACCCAGACTGAAGAGAGGGTCTCCCAAGTAGCTCCGGGCCATGGGAGTCCAACCACAACAAGTGTGCACGGAGGACAGCCAACCCAGGTCACAGCTGGCATGGAGAACAAGGGGAGCGGGAACACCTGGTACCAGCACCAACGGGTCCCGGTACTACAAGTAAAGGCAAGGCAAGTTGAAACTGCAACTGAAAGTTGTACTGGTGTGGACTGTTTATTATCGCCCCGTGCACTCAAACAGATGGCTCCCCATTACTATCCCCATCATTCACTGCTGGGGCCTGTCCCTGCTTGTGGACGGCTCAAACACCCTACAGCAGCGACCCCAAATAACCTGGCTACACACCACAAGTGGCATAGTCGAGAGCTATTTTATTTATTTTTTTTTATTCCCTTTTATTTGTAACCCCTTTTTCTTTTTCTTCGGACCAACCCGAAGGGTCACGGACCCAGGCATCGGCTGCGACCACGACTTCCCCTGAGTGTCATACACGCTTGGGACCGAGTACCCCACAGCCCTGTGGCGTCACAGATAATATTTTGATCGCTTCTTACAGCATTTTTTGTGGTATTGTAGCGACCTCCCAAAAACGTAATTTTTGAGCTCTTTTTTTTTCCTTACAGTGTTTACTGATCGAGTTACTTAATTTTATATTTTGATAGATTGGACTTTTCTGCTATACCACATATGTGTATTTTTTATTACCTATGTTTTCAATGGGGTAAAAGATGGGGTGATTTAAACTTTCATGTACTGTATATATAATTTTTTTTATATTTTTAAAATATCTTTTTTTTTAATGTCCCACTATTTTTAATAATCTCCTTAGGGGACTTGAAGCTGTGATTGTCTCATTGCCTGTGCTACATACAGGAATTCCATAGTATTGCTGCATATAGTGAAAATCACAGTCTCCTTTGAAGCTCAGCCACAAGCAGGATTTCAAAGGAGGACTGCTATGACAAGCATGGACATCTAAACAAGACAATTCTTATACAAAGAGCCCTATAAGTAAATACTGGCTCAGCCTTGGTACAGCTAAGCCAGTATCCAAACTTACTCATAATTATATCAAAGACAAGAGTAACCAGAGTATTAGTGCATAAAGGGGTACAATTTTATCGAAAAATTCACAAACAGTGATAAAATACATAAAAGCAACTACTTAGAGACATGGGGGATGTCAAAAATTTGAAGGAGAATAGCAGAATCCCCTGTTAGGAATGTATGATAAATATCCACCCTCTCCCATACACGGCATAATGCCCAGATTTCTAAATAAAGGGGAGGAGAAAAACCTCTATATATAGACCCTTATATAGCAAGACTACAGGTGAGGAGAGTATCAGAATTAGAAGGGCAAAAAAAGCCATAGTTACCTAAAGTGCAAGTGCAAGGGAACCACAGTAAGAGCCTATTCACATGGTATGACGGGACCCCCAGAGATGGATCTAAGAACCACCATATAAAATAAATATATCTTTTTTTTCCAGGCAATGAGATGCTTTGCAGTATTCAAATTCAAGGCAAATGCATTTGGGTTAAATTTAGTCAAGCCGGCAAATTTTAATTTAAAAAGATCCACTCATCTCTACTCCGGAGAGTTGACAGATCTTTCTTAGGACTTTGCACATAATCTGGTTAAATAGCACCAGGCATAGACAGGTGTTTAATGGGTAATTATTGTTTAAAAAAATATTATCAAGCATTTTAGTAGCGATGAGGGAACTCAAATTGTAAAGTTCGGGGTTCATACCAAAAACTGTGTGTCTGGGTCTCGGACTCAAACACAGACTTTTAAAGTATGTACCGTATTTTTCGCTTTGTAAGACACACTTTTGTTCCCCCAATTTTTGGGGGAAAGTAGGGGGTGCGTCTTATAATCCAAATATACGGATTATAAACTGCAGGGCCCAGGGGAAGTGGGGGCAACTCTGGAGCAGTGCTGGAGGCTGAGGCAGGCTGGTGGAGGCTGGGGAACGCTGCAGGAGGCAGAGGGAGATCTCCTGCTCCCGCTCATATAATATGCACTGTCGCTGTCCATCACCGTGGTGCTGAATAGGCTGGAGGAGCAGCGCATATTATATCTGCCTGTGCCCCCTTTGATAGCACATGACCTCCCAGTGTTAGATATGGCCCCCATGCTGTTGCCCATAGTAAAATAAAAAACTGTTTACTTACCTCCATCAGCATGTCTCCCCGGTCTCCCTGCTGCCACTGTGATGAGGCTCGCAGAGATGATGTCAATCTGCTGTGCCGATCACATGACCTTCACCGAAAACCAGGAAGTGCGAGAGCTCAGCAGCACGGAGGAAGACACCGGGAGGACAGCGCTGGAGAAGGTTAGTAAAGAGTTTTTTATTTTACTATGAGCAGCACAGGGGGACATGTGTCATCCATAGGGGGCCATGGGCAGCACAGGGGAATGTGTGCCATCCATAGGGGGCCATGGGCAGCACATGGGGATGTGTGCCATCCATAGGGGGCCATGAGCAGCACAAGGGGATGTGTGCCATCCATAGGGGGCCATGGGCAGCACAGGGGGACATATGCCATCCATAGGGAGCCATGGGCAGCACAGGGGGATGTGTGCCATCCATAGGGGGCCATGGGCAGCACAGGGGGATGTGTGCCATCCATAGGAGACCTGTGCCAGCTGTAGCAGACGTGTGCCATCTATAGGAGACGTGTGCCAGCTATAGGGGACATGTGCCAGCAATAGGGGATGTGTGCCAGCAATAGGGGACATGTGCCAGCAGTAGGAGACTTGTGCCAGCAATAGGGGACGTGTGCCAGCACAGGGGTAAGTGTGCCATAAATAGGGGATGTGTGCCATCCATAGGAGACATGTGCCAGCAATAGGGGAAGTGTGTCAGTAATAGGGGATGTGTACGATCAATGAATGACATGTGGCATCACTGGGGGACGTGTGCCAGGACAAGGGGCTATATTCAATGGGCTATATCCAGATTAAGGGGGCTAATTGTAGGATGGGGGCCTATGAGGGACATATACCCTATATGATTTGTTAGATATACACTGGCATTATAAGACGGACCCCATTTACCATTAAAAAAAAAATCTCTTTTCCTTCTCCAAATTTGGAGGTGCCTCTTATAATCAGGTGCGTCTTATAAAGCAAAAAATATGGTAGGTACAGAATTTCTCAGGCGCATGAGAAATTTTGGGCTGCCAGTGACTGGCAGTAACTCCTAAGCAGTCTTGTTCTGAGAACATTCTATTGGATGTACCATTTCTGGGGCCGCTGCGGTGTGCTCTTATCAGGCTGGGAGGGGCCAAATTACTATAGGCCATCCCAACCTGATAGTACCAGTCTGCAACTGACTTCTTTACCTTGGCTGGTTATAAAAAAATAGGGCAGATACCACAATATTTGTTAAATTATTTATTTAAATACTTTTAAAAAAACTGAGTAGGATTCCTTCGAATTTATTTGATAACCTGCCAAGGTAAAGTTGACAGCATAGGGTTGCAGCCTGCAGTTGTTGATTTACCTATGCTGGTTATTAAAAATAGGTGGGATCCCAAGTCTTTTTTTTTTTATTTATTCCCTATCTGCATTTGAATACAAGGCAATCACCCCTATTTTGCTGTCTTCTACAGCCATCCGACTAAACTTGCTATGAGAAATTTACAGCCATTTTACAGCACACAAGTTCCAATCTCCATTGACTGATATGGGGTTCGGCATCCGGGGTCAGGTTTGGCTCAAGCCCCGAACCAAACTTTAAACTAAACTAAAGTTCGGTTGAACCCGGCGAACCCAAACTTCCACGGATCCACTCATCACTAATTTTTAGTTCCATTACCAGATTCATTTTCTTTGTTTAATAAACCAATTTTTTATTTTACCTAAGTAACACAGTGTACTTAATAACATGATATTATCTTTTCAACCAAACATATAGCCCGGTCAATGATAAAAACAGATTTCTGCAGTGCTTTTTATCTGAAATAACGGTGAAGGGGATGTTTGATTGCCTTGTCGTGAAATGTCCGATAATGACTACATTAAATTCAGAGTTCACCAAACTGAGACCTTTAATTCAGAACTTCTTTTGTTCTGTTGGTTCAGAATGTCAGTAGCAACTTGAACTTGACAGAAAATGTGTGATTGATGAGTGCAACCATAAAAAAACAGACAACCTCTTCTCCATACACTCACTCTTCACAGCTGATGGGCTGATGGAATGATGTTCTCTTGTCTTGAATTTTTTTTTACTTCTTAGAAAACAACATGGAACTTAAAATATTATGGAACAATGAATCTCTTTCCATGGCATCCTAAAAGTAAACTATAGCTCATGAAAACATACAAAATATTCATACTGAAATCTTCTCTATTTCTGCACTATATATGTAAAATATACATGTATGATTGTGTCTACATGATGTTATACTGCTACAGATACAAGCTGTAATCTAAGTTGTTGTAGTAAATTGTGCTATCGTTAATGGTTTGAAAATGTTTTTTTCTTTTGTTGATTTTTAAAAAATATGTTTTAGATTGCGCTAAATTTTGTTAGCAAAGTATATACGTTTAAAAGTTTCATAATTGCATTAAGTCTACAAATTACAGTGAACAGATTATCAAGAATATATAAAATATAATGAACAGAGAAGGTGAAAAGTCCAGCTAGGAACATACTAATAGGAACAAAGAGATAGCTCGTAAGATTTAGGAGCATTTGTCAGGAGGGTGTTGGGAAGTCATGTTTCATAGTTCAAGAGGGTCAAGCAAAGTGCAAAAGACTTTCTTTTATTAAGGGAGCGTTGATCGGCCATATAAATACGTTCTTGCTCTACAGTACACTACTTCATGTTATGTGCTAAAAGATTCACTCTCTGTAACCTTAAGGGATAATATGGAGGCCGGACTTGTAGTTCAGCCATTTAACATCTGAAAACTGATCAGGGTGAACTATTCAACTATAGCACATGCAAGCAAAATGAACACTGTTGGCAATATCACATAGTTTAAGCATATTTTAAGTATAAGCATAGTTTGTTGCTTTATATACCCTTATCTCCAGTTAGTTGTATCCTACCATACCAAAATATTGGGTTTTATTAGCAGTAACTTATAATGGTGGTTTATGAATGTCGAATAATTAGTGAGCGAACAAGCTCGGCATTGCTTAAGTGGCACAGCACAATGGCCGCATACAGTAGATGGTGAAAATGATATCCATAAGATGGTGGTATGAATCCCAACTATAAAAATGTATATAGTCCTTCCCACAAATGAGAAGTAAACCCATCAGCGGTGTTAAGACCCCACCTGCTCCACACCGCAGGGAGAAAAATACTGTATACACTCACCGGTAGATGTTTAATGTTTAATTCACCCATGTGGAGTCCACTAATGGCATCCCCCACTTCCACAACATGCAGCCTCCTCCATAACTGGGTGCAGAGGCCAGCAGCTAACTTTGCATCTGAACAACTGGCAGTGAATGATGTCATGGCCATGAACAGCCTCTGACAGGCTCACTGACATCAACTGCTGGTCTCTGATTGCAGTTCAGGGATGCACATCCTGCTGAAATAAGCACCGGTGTTGGTGGGCCCCCTTCCTATAAGGGCCAGGTCGTGGCTACACCCTCTCTGACTGCAGTCTTTATGCCCCTTCTCCTATTTATAAAAATGGAAACTTTTCAATTTCAAATGGACTGGCAGATAATTTAATCTTTACATAGGCTTCCAGTTTCCCAATGAAGTCAAATCTTCAAGAATAGGAGGATCAGACAATTGAATTTGCACATGCCTGATCAATTTGTTCCCATGGTAAATGCGCTACCACCAATAGTAACTGGAAGCAGTTTAACCTTTTGGCTCTTGTAGAAAGCTTGCTTGTTCACTGTTCAGCTATGAAACATTCCCCACAGTAGTTGACAGCTTTCTAAAGTGTATGGTCAGTTTAAAACCAAACCCAGCTTGTCCATTGGAGATGAGCAGATCAACTTCAGGTCAACTTCAAGTTGAGTTTATAGAAATTAACATTTGCTCACAAATTTGAACACTTAGCCATGTGATTCTCAAAGATGAGCCAAAAGAAAATCCCATGTTCCATTTTACACACTGCGGAAGACTCGGGTAATTTGCTAATGGCATCAGGTGTAGCCAGTAGGAC
Source organism: Anomaloglossus baeobatrachus (assembly GCF_048569485.1). Classification (NCBI taxonomy): domain Eukaryota; kingdom Metazoa; phylum Chordata; class Amphibia; order Anura; family Aromobatidae; genus Anomaloglossus; species Anomaloglossus baeobatrachus. Next base: position 489,012,219 of record NC_134355.1, read on the forward strand.
TCATAGGAGCATAGTGCTTGTACAGTGTAGGGATATAAGCTGTACTGCTTTAATTGCTCAAGCAGATTGAAAATGGGAATGCTAGTTTCATTCTGTGAAGATTACAAAGATTCACGTGATATATGGGGAAATGTTGTACATGTATAGTCATACAGTGTTGATTGATCTAAAACATACTGCAGTAACAATAACTTAAAGGGAACCTGTGCTGTCAAAAAATGTTACCTGGGAGATATGAGGTTAATTTGAAGATTAATAGCCCATCTGCCAAACTGAAAACGTGTCTACTGGGAGGTAATTTACTGTATTCCTCCTGGCAGCTTAGAGCTTTCAGTCATAGAGGCATGGCTGGTGCAGTTTCAGTCACCGCTCAGTTCATAGCGAGCTGCATCTGTAACCACTGACAGCCGGCTCTGTACTGATGCAATGCAAAGCCAGTTGTCAGTCACTGCTGGGGAGTGGTTATAACGTTTGCTCACTGAAACTGTTCTGGCCGCACCTCGATGATTGAGATCCTGAAGTTGCCCGGAAAAATAAAATTAATTACCTGCTGGTAGCTGGGTTTTAGTCAGGAAGTTTTAGAAAGCAATTGACCTGCAGATTAATCCCACATCTGCAGATTAAAAGCGTTTTTTTACATGACAGGTTCCCTTTAATAACAGCCATTTTTCATTCTTCACACATTGCAAACAAGACAGGCAGTATTTAACCTCTCAGTGCTAAGTTTGCATCTAAAGGGGGCTTTACACGCTACAACATCGCTAATGCGAAGTCGTTCGGGTCACGGAATTGGAGACGCACATCTGGCCGCATTAGCGATGCCGTTGCGTGTGACACCTATGAGCGATTTTGCATCGTCGCAAAAACGTGCAAAATCGCTCATTGGTGACATGGGGGTCCATTGTCAAATATCGTTACTGCAGCAGTAACGTAGTTGTTCCTCGTTCCTGCAGCAGCACACATCGCTCCGTGTGACACCGCAGGAATGAGGAAGCTCTCCCTACCTGCCTCCGGGCCACTATGCGGAAGGAAGGAGGTGGGCGGGATTTACGTCCCGCTCATCTCCGCCCCTCCGCTTCTATTGGGCGGCGGTTCAGTGACGCAGCTGTGACGTCGCTGTGACGCTGAAAAAGGCGGTTCGCTGGTCACAGCGACGTCGCCAGGCAGGTAAGTACGTGTGACGGGTCTGGGCGATGTTGTGCGGCACGGGCAGCGATTTGCCCGTGTCGCACAACAGATGCGGCGGGTACCTAAGCTAGCGATATCGGTACCGATATCGCAGCGTGTAAAGCCCGCTTAAAACAAAATCCTGGATCAAAGGCTGTGTCACAGAAAGTGTGTTTCCTGCATTATAAGTCGGGAAAATCATTTTTTTTATACTCCAAACAAGGATCTCCTTAATCCAGAAATTTACATACATCTGGCTACCTCACAAAAGTGTGCACACTGTAAAAAAAAAAATATATTTTTTTATTGTAATAGTCCAACTTCGGACCTGTTGTAGGTGCTGACTTTTTGTGAATGAATCTTTCTAGCTTTTCTTGCTCCGTTCTATCTTGTAAAGCCAATGTTTTCTTTTTTTCTTTTTAATATTTTTAAAAAAGGTCACATTTTAGTTTTTCATTACTTGTTTTAATTTATCAACCATTGTTTTCCAATTTATCAACCATACAGTGTACACTGTACAATTATAATGCATATTGCACTGATTAGCAAAAAGGAAACAATGTTGAGAACTTTTGACTTTCAGGCTCCATATCTCACCATCAATTACAGCTGTGATCGTGTGACTACCGTCATTCTATAGACAATCATCTTGGCTATCTCATGCATAAATTTGACTTGCAGATATGTAGCATATGATTGGTTATGCAGATTCTTGACATGTCACTGTATAGTTAACATTTTGCTCCTGGTGGTGGAAAGATCTTTTTTTTCCTGTATACTGCAAATTCAACATGTTCTCTCATTCCCTAACAGTTTAGTGTTTTATTAAGTTAATTCCTAAGTGAATTGTCTCTGGTTCAAATCGAGGAGCATCCATGAAGTAGATGTCTCAAGAGAAATGGAAAAGCATCATCCATCTTTTCGATAGTTGTTTCCCAGCCAAGAAAATTACTAAACTGCATCTTGTGAGTGCCATGTCAGTTGGAAGAATACAAAATGAAGTCCATCCATCCATTCAAAATCCAAGAGGCAAAATATTGGTGCTAACAGGTTGGCTCATCACAAAGTCTATGCGTTCTGGTGCAACAATCACAGCAGTGGAGCTGGCTCATATGATTCGTAATAGTAAGATCACAGACATTCATGCATGCTAAGTGTGGCACACATTACACAAGTCTGGATGGGTGGTCTGAAAAAAGGCAAAGAAGCCTCGACTTCAAAATTGTCATAAGAGGCGTATGTTCAAATTTGCCAAAAAGTATGAGAAGTGCACAGTAGAAGGCTGAAAACAAGTGATTTGGAGCAATGGGACAAAAGTAAATAGACTAGGCTTTGATGGGAGCAAATGGGTCTGGAATAAAAAAGGGAAAAAGGGGCTATCAGACTGAGAAATTGAAGCAACTGTCAAGTTCGGTGAAGGAAGCCTAATGATATGTTGTTGGATACTCAACGAAGATTGATGGTAGTCTCAATGCTGAGCTCTGTGTGAGTATCCTACAAAATTAGTTACTTCATACACTTGAGTACTATAGGTGTGAAAAGGACAACATAGTATTCAAGCAGGACAACGATTTGAAGCATACATCGAGATTTTCAAAGAAATGGTTCAAAGTCAATGAAGTAGATGTGTTGGATTGATCCCCACAGTCCCTAGACCTCAATCCAATCGAATATTTGAGGCTAGATTTGAAGAAATAGCTGTATACATACCAGTATTCATCAAGATTGGGAATGAGAGCTGGAATCAGATTTAATTTAAAACATGCTTGAATCTGACTGAGAGCATGCCAAAAAGGACTCAGGCAGTATTGAAAGCCAAAGATGGATTTACAAAATACTAAGAAAATAATAAAAAATAAGATTTTTAGGAGCAAAACGGTAACAGTGACATGACAATAATCTGCATAACTAATCATATGCTAAATAGTTGTAAGTCAAATTTATGTAAGAGATAGCCAAGATGATTGTCCTTAAAATGAAGGTAGTTTCATGTTCAAAGCTGTAGTGGAGGTGAGATATGGACCCTGAAAGTCAAAAGTTCAAAACATTGTTATTGTTACCGTGACGACATGGACTCTCATGGGTTAAAGTTTCTTAAAATTCAGCCAGACAGCATGATAGATTGTCTATAGACGGGGGAGAAGTCCCTCATTGTTTTTATAAGACTCTTGTTGACTCAATGTAATTGTGTTGGCCACTGAAAGCCAGGCGTATTGTTCTCCAGACTTTTCCAGTAACCATTGTATTGTAGTTGTGTATTGCTAATGTGATTACCTTAGTAGCCATTGTTGAGTCTGTGACTTGCAGACTCCATGTAGATATCTTCAGTCTTTCTGTAGACATCATTTGGATGAACATTGTCCATGCAGCTTGAGATTCATCCAATGGGAGAGGCGCTCTTGTCCAACCAATCGATGAGGACGCAGTGTATCTAAGTGGAAGGCTGTGGCTATAAAAGGGACTTCTTTAAGCCACCAGGGTGTTGATGGATGCTGATGGATCCAGTCTAAGCTCTTCGGAGCTGAATAGAGGATCAGGATATCTTATGGCTTCAATCTAGGAACTCCGGTTCCGGTTGGAGACCATATCCACAGCCTAGGGATTTCGACTCCGGCTGCCAGGATTGTAACATCATACCAGGACTACCTAAGGAGGACACTCAGGTTGGGACAGTTCAGTCACCTGTTACAGACTTTGCAGACCTCACACAGCTTCCTAAATCTGGCATTATTCCTTTCTCGGTGGGTGCCCGCCAAAAGTGGGGTGCTGCTGGATTGGAGTGAATAGCCCTGGAACCTCTGAGGCATGGACATTCTAAATCCCTGGTGAGCCAGCGGAAGGGTGAGACTCTGTTGCCTGTTACATTTGTGTTTTGCTGGTTATGTGTTATTTGCCGTTAATTGTTTGGGGATCCAATAAAGTCTAATTATTATGGTTCCCTCATCCTGTGTTGTCTGAGTAGTGTTACGCCCACGGTTAAGGAGGCCGGCGTTCAATTGGGATGAGCCCTGAGCCACGCTGTCTTTATAAAAGGCGGCGGGTTTTAGTGGACGAGAGCACCCACTGAGCCCCGTGTCTCCACAGTTACCATCTTACTCATCAGTGTATACCCAATATATCTGGAAAATTATTGTCTTTTTAGTAATGTGATTAGTACTGAATATATTCACTATGAATTTTGTATTTTTTTTAAAACCACTGATTTCAAAATGCCATAGTTATATTTGAATTTTATTGTTATTTACTGTTTTTTCTTTTTATAGAAAAAGACAAAAAGCAGTAAGTTTTGTCTGTAGTTCAACTTGTCTGTACACATACCAGTTGAGTCTTCATGTAATCAGACATTATTGAAAATATTAAAGTGCTAGACATGTCTGAACCTTGGGCATATACTTTGGGAAGGCTCCATTATATGCTATTCTGGCAGAATAAACAGACAAATGAAGAATACTTGATTTACTTTTTTGTTTCATCTCATTTTAGAAATAATTTCACTTGTGCACATTCCTTTTTTACTTGCCTTTAAAGTGTTATCTCTAAAACAATTTGTTTAACTTTCTTGCATGGGCAGGGTAATAATTGACTACTGAGCAAATACAATCGTAGAAAGGCATCTTACATAGAATGATAATGTAGACAGTATTCACACCCTCATCTGTGTATTGTTGCTTCAAAAGGCTGATTTATTAATCCTTGCTAGGTTGATTGCTGCTGACTTTGACATACTTGCAGATAACAAAAGAAAGAGGTTAAAAGAGTTATCACTACACTAGCTGCCTTTCATTACAGGAAATGCACATTTTTAGAAATTGCACTTAAATTCAAGTTTAAAGGGGTTGACCAGGTTTAATTTGTTTTCTTATTTTATTGGTTTCTTATGTATAAAATAAAAAACAAATACAGATGAACTTATGCACTGCTGCTCTGGAACCAACTCTGCTGCTGTTTTCAGTCTTTATTGATATCACTAGTAGGGATGATCGAATACTTCGATTATTCGGCTTCGCGAATATTTTCTGAATACCTCGCCGCTATTCGACTATATTCGATGCGCAATGTAAGTCTATGGGAAACCCGAATAACAACTATTCGGTACTATTCAAGCTTCCCATAGACTTACAATGTGCGTCGAATAGTCGAATAGCGGCGAGGTATTCGGAAAATATTTGCAAAGCCGAATATTTGAGGTATTCAATCATCCCTAATCACTACCTTAGTGACATCACATCGACATCACCACTCAACATCGACATCACCACTCAATATCGACATCACAGCTTAACCCACTGCTGATGTGACGTCAAAGCATCAGCCATATAAACAATGACCAGAGATAGCTATAGAGAGCTGGTACTGGATTAGTGGGTAATTATTGCTATTTTTCTTATTTTTATGTACAAAAAAATCAATGGATAAAAATAAGTTAAAACAGGTTACCTCTTTAAAAAATTTACATATATATTGGGATTCATCTTCTACTTTATTTACAAGCATCAATAACTTAATGTATGGCTGTACTTTGAATCTCTCATGATCCAGTCACGAAACCTACTTAAATTTTCAATCAGGTGGATAAAAGTATCGCGCTGTCATATATGGCAGTTCACAAAGAGAAATAGAGAGAAAGCTGGGCACTGCTGCTCCTGCTGGTGAATTCTCAAATTCAAATGATCCCTCCTTGACTGCTCAGCAACAGGTGCACAATCCAAAGAGTAAGTCCATGTTACAAATCCGCAAAGGAGAAAGGAATGGCAGCACTCGCTGATGCTTAGAAGGCGGTAATTTATTTTACCGTGGAGATGGGCAAATGTGCAGGGAGAGGTGAGGGAAGGCTACAGATGTCGGACAATGGCAAGCCATTTCGCAGGTTTGTGCTTTGGCAGGTCCTGCCAAAGCACAAACGTGCGAAACAGCTTGCCGTCATGCCAAAGCACAAACGTGCGAAATGGCTTGCCATTGTCCGACGTCTATAGCCTTCCCTCACCTCCCCTTGCACATGTACCCATCTCCCCAGTAAAATAAATTACCGCCTTCTAAGCATCAGCGAGTGCTGTCATATATGGTAGTCCTGTTGCCAATGCAATTGTACGAGTCAAGGTAATTTGACTATCCAGTCTAACTCTGCAAAATGGCCCCTTTATGGACAAAGTGTGGTGCATGCCAAGAGCAGACAAGTACAGTTGCAGGCTCGAGTAAATTGGAGAGTGCTGCTGGAGATAGTGCATTAGTGGGGGAGTCTTTCTAAAATGTCCATAGTATATGCAAAGCCAAGGTGCAGCACTGTAGAAGCTTGGGAGACATTTGAATGTAAGAGCCTGTAGTTAAAAGAAAGGTAGAGCACTTTGTGTCACATGGAGACCCTCAGAGAGACTTTAATGCCTGCTAAAAGTTTTGTCATAAAAGCACATGTACATAGTTGACAACATCTGCATCCCTTTAAGTTATTCAGGTATTAATCTCTGTTTGTGAACAAACCCTTTTTGTGCTAATGATCGCTTCATGCCAGAGGACCTGCTAGTGTCCCCAGCACAGTAGTGTCAGTGGCCAATATAGCACAATATAAAATGGAGATTTAAAATGGAGAGTTCCGTCCTCAATTAGGCAGGTAGAGTTGGAGCCCATGGAAGGCAGAGATCCATGTCCCCCTGGATTTCAGTGAAAAGCCTGGCACAGGGTTTGGGGAGTGTGAAGTCCTCCCATGATGAGTCCTTAACGTGTCAGGGAAGTAAGTTTTCTTACATGATGGTGAGAGTAAGATCAGAAAGATGAATAGAGAAGTATTTCTTAAAGTAGTGGAATAAGTCATGCCACTCATATTTCTAAATCTACAGGATCTGTGGCACTGAAATAGTTGTAGCTTAAGCCTGGGGCCACACGAGCATTACTGTGAGTGCATCAAATGACACTCGGCTACCGCTCTGCTGCGATTGTAATTCAAGTATCATGCCACTGTGATCCGATCCTGCGATCGCAGCACAGGTGATGCATATATCACACTGCACTCTGCTGTAATGCGAGTGCAATGTGATGTTTCTCTCGCACCCATAGACTTATATGGGTGAAAGTGAAAACGAATCGTATTACACCCGCAGCATGCTGCAATTGTTTTCTTGGTCCAATTAGGGCTGAGAAAAAAATCGCATATGGGAGCAGGCCCCATAGAGTAGCATTGGTCCCAGTGGAATGTGATTTTTATATCGCATTCCACTCACTCCATTTTACTCACCGTGTGTGCTTAGTCTAATAGCGACAAACTTTTCCTATTTGCATTAGCCTTTATGTATGAAGTCAACACATTGCAAAATAAATATTACAGTCTCACAAAAGTGTAAATCTACCCAAATACAGATCAGACTTTTGCCTATATGGTATAATGTGCAATAGATTATTCATAGTTAATTAGAATCTACCTTAGTACATATGAACATTACTTTCACAATACGCTGAATATTATATTTGCCATGTATAGTTTAACATAAAAATGATCTGTGTTTTCTGTGTGCAGGACATAAATAAAGAAGGCAGCGGTGTGTTCCCAGACAAATTTACTTGTTTTCTATATACGAGAAACAAGAACAAAAATAAACTTTTAGGGTAGGAGAAGCTGTGCTATGTGTAGGAAAAATCTCCCTTTGATATTATCTCTAATCTCTTTTGTTTTAAAAAGCAAGTGTTATAAAAGGGATATTAATATATTCACATATTTGATATGACTATATACCGTATTGTTCGCTTTATAAGACGCACTTTTGTTGCCCCAAATTTTGGGGGAAAGTAGGGGGTGCGTCTTATAATCCGAATATACGGGAAGGGGGGGTGTATATATATACAGAGTCCAGTGGAGGTGCGGGCAGCTCTGGAGCGGTGCTGGGGGCTGGTGGGGGCAGGTGAAGCTGCGGACAGCAGCGTTAGATCTCCTGCTCCCGCTCATATCATATGCACAGCCGCTGTCCATCAGCAGCATGGTGCTGAAACTGCATCGCGCTGATGGGGTGGGCAGTGGGGCATATTATATCTGCCTGTGCTTACCTTTGATCGCACAAGCCCCCTCCCCCTGTGTTAGATATGGCCCCCATGCTGCTGCCCATAGTAAAATAATAAACTCTTTACTCACCTCCTCCAGCGTGTCTGCCCGGTCTCCCTCCTGCCGCTATGATCAGGCACGCAGAGATATCTCTCTGCTTTCCCGATCACATGACCGGCACTAGAACCAGGAAGTAGAAAGTGCAGGAGACAGGAGGAGCTCAACCCCGAGGAGGGAGACACGAGACAGGACAGTGCTGCAGAAGGTAAGGAAAGAGTTTATTTTACTAAAAGCAGCAACATGGTGGCGATATCTAACAGAGGGTGATGTGTGCCTGCCACAGTGGGCCTGTGTGCCTGCCACAGTGGGCCTGTGTGGCAGCCACAGTGAGCCTGTGTGCCTGCCACAGTGGGCTTGTGTGCCTGCCACAGTGGGCCTGTATGCCAGCCACAGTGGGCCTGTGTACCAGCCACAGTGGGCCTGTGTGCCAGCCATAAGGGGCCGTGTACAGCAATAGGGGGCCTGTGTGCCAGCCACAGTGGGCCTGTGTGCCAGCCACAGGGGCCGTGTGTCAGCCATAAAGGATGTGTGCCAGCCATAGGGGAAATGTGGCATCACTGGTGGACGTGTTCAATATAAGGTGGCCATATCCAGATTAAGGGGGCTAATTTTAGGATGAGGGGGCTCTGAGGGACATATACCCTATATTATTTGTTAGACGGACACTGGCATTATAAGACGGACCCCATTTATTAAAAAATTCTCTATTCCTTCACCAAATTTGGGAATGCATCTTATAATCAGGTGCATCTTATAAAGCGAAAAATACGGTAAATGTTTTTTTCAGATATTAAACATTGATATTTGTTTTCGATGTGCCTATGTGAACTATTTTGATTGACATTGGACCCCCACTTGTCATTTTTGGAAAATCCATTTGTCTGTCAACTCGGGGCCCCACCACTTGGACCTAGACTAATCACCAACCTCCGCCCCAAGCATACTTGGCATTTTAGTATCACAGTATAGATGATGGCTTTGTAAATATAGAATACATTTTATTTTAAACATTTTACTTCTTTTTGATGGAAAATATATTTTTAGGAATGATTTTGATATATGCATTTACTGAAATCAGATGTATCGCCTATACTCATAATTAAATGTACATGAACTTGTCTAATATAAAAGGATATGTTTCAGATTTAATCTGATTTAATGCATAGTGTTTGAGTCAGTCAGTGATATTAATGTGTTACAAAAATATTTTACATTATCCCTTAAGTGCTTAAAGCTTAAGAAACAGATTGCTGAAAATACTTGGCATCAATTACTACATAAATGTCTTTAAGGTTTTGTTTCAAGAGTGTTCTTCTAGGACGTTATGTTTCTTGCCGAAAAATATTGTTTTTGGCACCTTCACGATTTAACCTGAGACACATATAGAGTAGTATTGTGTTGGGTCATTTGATGGATGGCCACCTGTGTTGTGCTGTGAAATTAAAACTGGCCAGCTGGGTGAAATGTGTCTTGCCAAATGTAATAATTCTATATATTCTACATAACTACAGTTTCAGTTTTTAAATCTTAAAGATGAAGACTTGCACAAAGATTGACATTTCTGACTAGTGATATTCTTGTATTGACTTAAGAGATAACCCCACGTTAGTCATCCTTTTTCACAACATCATCATGCCCTTTCAACAAGCAACTTGTAGGGGTAACATTCAAATCAAATGCAATTATAGCTAAGCACCTTATTAATACTGTCATGATAATTTACAGGTTAGTAATAAAATGTTGCAAAAAAATTTGCCATATTTAGTATAGTATTATGTGCAAACATTTGAACTGTTCTTTTTAGTTGCAAACACTAGATCAAATGTTTTTCTAATATGAGTGATTGTAATAAACTATAGCGGCTGCCTTCACATTGATTGACTATAACTATATTTACAGGAATGGCTCCTCATCTGTACAAAACAACAAATCCTTGCATGTTATAAAAGTCTTTTGCTTTTATGGCATGCTAAATCCTCTTTTTTTACAACAGTAAAATGGCTAAAACTTAAAGAACCAAATCCCAAACAATCCCCAATCTGTTGTACAGGACCAAAGCAGCTTGAAAATGAGCCTCCAGGCAAAACTGTAGTGGGTGCAGAGGTTGCAGTCACACCTGAGGCTTTGAGTATAATGGCTCTCAAAAGGTTCCCTTAGCCCATATGAGAAAACTAATACTATTAAATACCCATAATAGTTGGGGGATCTATTAGAGACAGTGCATGAGAGCCTACAAGCTTCAAGTTATAGCCCCAATGTCACCCGTGTATTTTCTGTCCTACTGGAAAATAAATCTTTGGCCCAGTCTCAAGTCTTTTGCAGCCTCTAACTGGTTTTCCACCAGGATTGCCCTGTATCTTTAGCTCCATCCATCTTCCATTCAACTTTGACCCACTTCCCTGTCCATGTGGAAGAAAAGCATCCCCCTGGCATGATGCTGACATCACCATGGTGGGGATGGTGTATGATCTCATCAAATCAAAGCACCTTCTTCCACATGCTACCCTTGTCCTCTACATGGATTTTTGCAAACTGCATATTAGACTTTTAATGGTTTGCTTTCAAAAATAGCGTTTTTCTTGAAACTGTTCAATAAAAGAGTATATGACTAATAGTTGTCCTGTGGAAAGATTCTACCAACTGGCTTTGGATGTCCATTAGATATTCAGAGCTTCAACTTTTTTTATGACCTAAAACTGCTTTACGCTTCTGTACAACTTTATTCTTGACCTGTCTACTCTGCTACTTGGTTGTTATGATGTTTGAAAACCTTTAGTTTATAGGGTATGAATACTTTTTCAAGGCAATGTACCAGAAAATTCTAAAAAATACAATACTATACTATATATATACTATACTTCGCTAAATCTCAAGGGAATGAGTCTTGCAACAAGACAATGACACAAAGCCCACAGGTAATTCTACCAGCCAATCAAACATAACAGAGCTGATGATGTTTTATAGGAAGAAATTGGGCTAAAATGTCTCTAAGCTGCTGTGGAGAAATAATTTAAATTCAGAACACCAGATTCTGAAAGCACATATACTTATGCCACTCACAGATATGGGATATTGGATCATTTTTCACATTTAAAAAATACAGTCTAATATTTTATACTCATTTGTTTGAATTGGTTTTCTACATCTACTTTTAACTCTTGTCTGAAAATCTCTACTTTAACCCCTTCAGCCCCCGGGCACTTTCCGTTTTTGCGTTTTTGTTTTTTGCTCCCCTTCTTCTGAGAGGCGTAACATTTTTATTTTTCCATCAATCTTGCCATATGAGGGCTTGTTTTTTTGCGGGACGAGTTGTACTTTTAAATGAAACCATAAGTTTTACCATATAGTGTACTGGAAAACGGCAAAAAAATTCCAAGTGCGGAAAAATTGCAAAAAAAGTGTGATCGTACAATAGTTTTTGGGATATTTTATTCACTGTGTTCACTATATGGTAAAACTGAGGTATCTATGTGATGCCTCAGGTCGGTGCGAGTTTGTAGACACCAAACATGTATAGGTTTACTTGTATCTAAGGGGTTAAAAAAAATTCACAAGTTTGTCCAATAAAAGTGGCGCACGTTTTGCGCCATTTTCCGAAACACGTAGCGTTCTTATTTTTAAGGATCTATGGGTCAGTGATGGCTTATTTTTTGCGTCTCGAGCTGACGTTTATAATGGTACAATTTTTGTGCAGATGCTACGTTTTGATCGCCTGTTATTGCATTTTGCGTAAAACTTGCGGCGACCAAAAAACGTAATTTTGGCGTTTGGAATTTTTTTGTGACTACGCCGTTTACCAATCAGATTAATTGATTTTATATTTTGATAGATCGGGCATTTCTGAACGCGGCGATACCAAATATGTGTATATTTATTTATTTTTTAACCCTTTAATTTTCAATGGGGGGAAAGGGGGGTGATTTGAACTTTTAGGTTTTTTGTTTTTTTTTTTATTTTTTAAAACTTTTTTTTTATTTTACTAGTCCCCCTAGGGGGCTATAGCGATCAGCAATCCGATTGCTGATCACTATCTGCTGATCACAGCTATACCGCTGTAATCAGCAGATTCAGTCACTTTGGTTTTCCCTCTGCTCTCGGCCGAGGGAAAATGAAAGTGAAACATCGTAGCAGCAGGCGTCATCACATGACCCTGTGCTACGATGGCAACCACCGATAGTCACGTGATAACACACGTGACTTCCGGTGGGGGCGGCGGTGAGTAACAAACATGGCTGCGCGCATTTAAATCTTGCTGCCAGACTTTGGCAGCAAGATTTAAGGGGTTAATGGCCGCGGGTGGAAGCGATTCCACCCGCGGCTAGCAGGCACACATGTCAGCTGTTGAAAACAGCTGATATGTGTGCCGATCCACGCCGCCTGCCCGCGGCAGGGGGCGGGGCTTAACGGGACACGATCCTGGACGGATAGATCCGTCCAAGGTCGTGAAGGGGTTAAGATCTTATGATGTAGTATTAGGTCAAATTTACACAAAAAAATTGTAAAAATCTTAACGGTTCACACATTTTCAAACACTGCTGTAAGTTTTTGTAGGCTCTACTAACTTTCCATTGTAAGCAACAATACATGATAAATTTGGTGGGTTATGCTTGTATTAAAGAGTTTGTCTGGAATTCTAAAAATGAGCCACCTTATTGTCCAGAAACAGTGTAACTCTGGTTCAGACTCTGGGTCTGATAATGTTTAAGCTTTCTCAACCTGTCTCTTGTCTGATTGCATCATACCTCCTCATATCTAGTTAAAATTGTTTTCCAGAGACTTCACAAATTTCAATCAAACAGTAGTTTCCCACCATATCGGGTGTCAACATGCTCAGGAGAAGTTACACAACAAATTATATGGTCCATTTTCTCCTGTTAACTTTGTGAAAATTAAAAATTTGGGGTTAAAGAAACATTTTACTTGGAAAAATGGGATGTCTTATTTTCATAGGTCAACGTTATAAAATTTTAAGAAGCAACGGCGGGTTCAAGGTGCTCATCACATCTCTAGATTTATTCCATGAGGGGTGTAGCTTCCAAAATGGAGCCACTTGCTTGTTTTTTTCACTGTTTAGGCACATCAAGGGCCTGGCAAACATGACGGCATCCACTATCTATCCCAGCCAATTTTACACGCCAAAAGTCAAATGGTGTTCCTTCCTTTCCAAGCCATGCTATGCATCCAAGCATTAGTTTTGCACCACAAATTAAGTATCAGCACAGAAAATTATATGGTCCATTTCTCCTATTATCCTTTTAGAAATTAAATCCTGCAGGTTGAAGGTTCTCACCACACCTGTAGATAAATTCTGTGAGGAGTGTAGTTTCAAAAATGGGATCACTTGTAGGGAGTTTCCACTGTTTAAACAGGGGCTTTGCAGACACAACATGGCAAACGCTATCTATTCTAGTCAATTTTGCACTTTAATAGACAAATGGTGCTCCTTCCCTTCCGAGCCCTGCCATGAGCCCAAGCAGTAGTTTTCCACCACATATGGGGTATCGGCCAAAATTGTATTGTCCATTTTCTCCTGTTACTCTTCTGAATATACAAAATTTGCTGCTAAAGCAAAAATTTTGTGGGAAAAAGTAAACGTTTCCTTCCACATTGCTTTAATTTCTGTTGAAGCACCTAAAGGGTTAATAAACTTCTTTAATGGGGTTTTGTGCACTTTGAGGGATGCAGTTTTTAAAATGGTGTCACTTTTGGGTATTTTCACTCACATAGGCCCCTCACTGTCACTTCAAATATGATGTGGTCCTTAAAAAATGTGGTTCTGTAAATTTTATTGGAAAACTGTGAAATTAAAAACTTGCAACTCTTCTAACTTCCTAACAAAAAAATAATAATAAAAAAAATAAATATTGTGCTGATGTAAAGTAGATGTGTCAAAAATGTTATTTATTAAAAAAATTGTATGGTATAACTATCTGGTTTAAGACCAAGAAAATTGAAACATTTTAAAAATGTTTTTCAAATTTTGGATATTTTCGTAAATAAACAAATCATATCAACCAAAATTTACCACTAACATGAAGTACAATATGTCACGAAAAAAGAATCTTCAAATCACTGGTATATATTAAAGCATTGAAGATTTATTATCACATAAAGTGACACTGGTCAGAATTGTAAAATCTGGCCTTGTCAGAAAGGTGAAAACAGGGGTTGAAGAGTTAATACTGGAGTTAATGTTCTTACCTAACAATTCAATATAAAATGCGTTTTGTCACCTGACAGTAAAATGATATAAAACAGCAAAAAAATTGGTCATTAGAAAGATAAAAAATAATTATCCCATAAAGCAAATAGAAAAATGGTTTATTGAATTATACAAGAAAAATTATTTTTAAATTAGAGTTTTATGGCTTCAAATTTTGCACTGCCTGCACAGTGACCAAGTATTGCTTTAGTAGCTATATATTTCTATGGTAACATGAAATATCCATTGAATTTTAAATAATTAAATAAACATATTTAATACCCAAAAACTTAATGACCAATTTAGTTGATCTTTGTATAGCCAATGAATGAATTATGAATAATTGTTATCACAGTCCTTCCTTCATCAATGTATAGTAACCTTCTAAGCTAAGAGACCTCCGTATTAAGTGTTTATTTGGGTTTCATCAATGTAAATTAGGATATTGGGCCCGTTTCAGATGTCAGTGATTCTGGTACGTTTGTGCTTTTTTTTATATGTACCAGAATCACTGTCATACACAAACCCATTATAATCAATGGGTCTGCTCACACATCAGTGATTTTTCACTGGCGGTGTCTCCGTGCGGCATACATGCGTGTCCGTGATTGCCACACAGAGACAAGTCTGTTACTGTCGTGCATATTTATGAATGAACGACACAGCCAACCCAGAAGCAGCTGCTGCGGGGGTCAGTGCTGGCCAGATGCTGCACCGTGGGAGCGTTCAGCACCAAGGAGAGTGGGAGTGGGCACAGGTGAGTTGATCTCTATGTGCAATCACGGACCACGGAGAACAGAGCTTGGATTGCACATAGACAACCCACGTGTGACGTAAATCACGGAACATGGAGGGACATGTGCGTGTTTTACACGTCAGTGAAGAATGTCTGTGTTTTTCACTGACATATGAAATGGGCCTTAAGCATATCACTTTGTAACCCCTTCATCAACCAGACAGTTTTCACCTTCCTGACCCAGCCAAATCTTACAATTATTATTATTTATTATTATAGCACCATTTATTCCATGGCGCTTTACAAGTGAAAGAGGGTATACGTACAACAATCATTAACAGTACAAAACAGACTGGTATAGGAGGAGAGAGGACCCTGCCCGCGAGGGCTCACAGTCTACAGGGAATGGGTGATGGTACAATAGGTGAGGACAGAGCTGGTTGCGCAGTGGTCTACTGGACTGAGGGCTATTGTAGGTTGTAGACTTGTTGGAAGAGGTGGGTCTTGAGGTTCCTCTTGAAGCTTTCCACGGTAGGGGAGAGTCTGATATGCGGGGGTAGAGCTTTCCAGGGTATGGGTGAGGCATGGGAGAAATCTTGTACGCGATTGTGGAAAGAGGAGATAAGAGAGGAGCAGAGGAGAAACAGTTCTGACCAATATCGATTTATAAGGTAATAACTCTTCAACCCTTCAATATTTCCCATTGATTCTGAGACTGTTTTTTTCGTGAAACATTGTCTTCATGGTAAAAGGTAAATTTTGTTCAGTATGATTTGCGCTAATTTAAGAACATCAAAAAATTGATGAAAAAAAAATAATAAAATCTAGCAATTCTTTAACTTTAAATTTGTATGCTCTTAAACCAGATAGTTATACCACACAATATCATTAATAAATAGCAATGGACAAATTTCTACTTTACATAAGCACTATTATTGAAACATTATTTTTTATTTGTTAAAAAGATAGAAGGGTTAAAATTTTATCAGCAATTTCTCATTTTTACAACAACATTTACAAAACCATTTTTTTTCAGGACACATCACATGTGAAATGACTTTTAAGTTTCTATGTGATAGAAAATGCACAAAAGTGACATCATATTAAAAGCTGCATCTTTCAAAGTGCTCAAAACCACATTCAAGAATTTTATTAACCCTTTAGGTGCTTCTCAGGAATTAAAGCAATGTGAAAGGAAAAAGATGAAAATTTTACTATTTCCCTGAAAAATATTGCTTTAACTGCAAAACAGGAGAAATTAGACCGCATAGTTTTTATGGTGTAACACTATTGTTTGTGTGCATGGCAGGGCTCGAAAGGAAAGGAGAGCTATTTGAATTTTGGACCACCATTTTGGCTGGAATAGTGAATTTATCTAGGAGTGTATAGTACATTTTTAACCCTCAGGTGATTCACAGAATTGTATAGCATTGGGCTGTGAAAATAAAAAAAATACATTTTTTCAACTAATATGTTCTTTAGCCAAAAAAAGTTTTAATTTTCTATAAGAGTAATAAGAGAAAATGGCCATTCCATTTGTTACTCAATTTTTCCTGAGTTTGCCAATACAAAATGAAGAAGGGAAGGCGCACCATATTGAAGTTTTACGTTGGAATGGTTTTGGGGTGCCATGTCACATGAGCAGAGTATCTGAAGTTCCAAAAAAACAGACCTTTCATAAGTGACACACTTTTACAAACTAAAAATGTTTCATCATTGGTGTCACGCTGGGTCAAGGGAATGCTGGGCGTGCAACACAATAGGAGGGGTACACCATGGAAGATGTAAGGAAGGCCTGTCTCAAGGGTATCTGACAGAGAGTGATACCCAATATTTCGGATGTAGGAGATCATAGAGCATAACTACACGCACACTTGCACGGGTTAAATCTGCTGGCTGTGTAGTTTCTCCTTGATCCTTGTGGCAAGGGTTAAGCAGCATATTTGATCTCCTAACTTAGGATGAAAAGCCTTATCACAGCTGCTCTTATTTTCCCATTCACCTCTGCTAAAAATTGTCACCTGTCAGCTCAGGGAGTTGCCAGTGATAGCTTTGCTATGCCTAGCCTTCTGCATGGACTTGTGATCTGAGGACTAAGAAGTTGGTTTTTGGAGCTGTAGTCAGGGATTTCTGTGTGGAAGTTTATGTGGTGTTTTTCCTTCCTTTAATTCCCTTTACTCATTCCTGTAGTTTGATGTGCTTTGTAAGATTGCTGTTTTATTCCTGTTTGTCTAATCCCCTCTTAATATGTCTTTAACCTAGAGCAGAACAAGTGTATCCACTGCTCTGCACAGTAGACAGGGTTATGCTTAGGGAAAGACAGAGATAGGAATGCGATCACCGCACGAGGTAAAATAACTTATCTAGGGATGTCAGAGAAATCAGGATTGCTTAGGGTAAGTTTCAGAGTTTATCCCTCCTTATCCTTCTCTAATAGCAGTGTATTTTCCCCTCTCGCCTTATGCTGACCAGCCCCCTTGATGAGTGCAACAACCAGGAGCTGCCCTGGAGTGGTACATGATGTTTACAATGCAACACAAGGGAGGGGAGACAAAAAGGGAGACAGATACAAAAGAACTCGAAATCTTCTCCAGAGAGGGAGCTCCACTGCATCGACTGGAAAGCTAACCACAACTTTGTTCACAGGCAACTTCTTCTTAGGCCAGCATGGAATGAACTATCACTGGCATATGGAAAAACCAGGAGTGCATTGAAATAATGAAGGGGGATGGCATTAAAATGCAGTAGCTGAGATTAGAGCTAAATGGAATCTAAGCAGAATCAATGAGGAACCTTTAACACCAAATGAAGTCAAATCTACTCATGTTAAAGAGACCTTGCAATCTGCAAATCAACGTGACCTTTTAATCACAAATACTGCCAAGGTCTAAGATTAAAGTTACACATTCATGACAACTGGGTGGTGAAGAAAAAATAATTACATATTTAAAACTAAAATGTTCTTTTAGCCCTAGATTTCTAATTTTCATAAGGGAGTTAGGTAAAAAAAAAGCCCAATAATGTGTTTAATAATTTCTCCTGAATGTAGGAATACCACACATATGACTCTGTACATTACTGTTTGGCCACATGGCAGGAGGTAAAGAGAGCTATTTGACTTTTGGAGCACAGAGTTTCCTGCAATAGTTTGCGGACTCAATTTCCAAAGCCCCTAAGAGCCAGAAGAGCTGAAACCCCCTCAAGTGACCACATTTTGGAAAGTACACTCCTCTGGGAATTCATCTATAGGTGTAGTGATGATTTTGTCTCTAGATAAATTCCTTGATAAGTCTTGTCTCCAAAATAGGGTCACTTTTGGGGGGTTTCTACTATTTAGGCATATCAGCAGCTGTGCACACTTCTTCACATGGTGTCAGCTATTATAGCCAATTTTGGATTCCAAAAGTCAAATGGTGCTCCTTCCCTTGCGATCCCTGTCGTGCATTCAAACAGTAGTTTTACATCATATATGGGGAATTAGTGTAGTCAGGAGAAATTGCATATCAAATTCTATGATACATTTTTTCCTTTTACCCTTGCGAAAATGAAAAATTTGGGGCTAAAGCAACATTTTTTTCAGAAAAAATGTATTTCTCCATTTTCATGGTTCAACATTAAAAAAATTCTATGAAGCACCTGCAAGTTCAAAGTGCTCACCGCACATCTAGATAAATTCCATGTGGTATTTTGTTTCCATTATGGGGGTCACTTGTGCTTTTTTTTTCAAGTTTTAGGCACATCAGGGGTTCTGCAAACATAACATGGAGTCTGCAACCTATTACACCCAGTTTTGCTCTGCAAAAGTCAAATGGTGCTCCTTCCCTTCTGAACCATGCCATGAGCCCAAGCAGTAGTTTTATGTTCTTTTTTATTTTTGTTTACCACATATGGTGTCTTGATGTACTAAAGGGAAATTGCACAACAAATCAGTTAGCCTACCTTCTTCTTTCACCCTTGTGAAAATGCAAAATTTGGGGCTAAAGCAACATTTTTGTGGGAAGTCAAATTTTTCTGTTTTTCCTTCCACATTGCTTTAATACCTGTGCTGCACCTCAAGGGTTACTAAACCTCTTAAAAGTGGTTTTGAACAGATTGAGAGGTGCTGTTTTTAAAATGATGCAAACTTTGGGTATTTTCTGTCACATAGACCCCTTAAAGTCCCTTCAAATGTGATATAGCCCCCAAAATATTGGTTTTGTAAATTTTGTTAGAGAAAGGAGAAATTGCTGCTAAAATGTAATGCTTCTACTTTACTAACAAAAAAAAATATATATTTTACAAAGGTTACTGATGGAATGTAGACATATGGCAAATGTTAGTTATTAACTAAATTTGTGTGATATAACTATTTGGTTTAAGGGCATAAAAATTCAGTTTGAAAACTGTTACATTTTAAATTTTTTGCAAATTTTTTAAAGTTTTTTTAAGTAAATACAAATCATATCAACCTAATTTTGTCACTAATATGAAGTATAATGTGTCATGAAAAAAACAGTTTGAGAATGGCTGGGATATGTTGAAGCGTTGCAGAGCTATTATCATATAAATGGACGCTGATCAGTTTAGGAAAATGAGGCTCGGTCACGAACTTATAAAGTGGCTCGGTCCTAAATGGTCAACTTTGGTTGTGGGAAAGCCCATATATCCCAATCACGTACCAATGGATGTGATGCTGAGGTATATGTAATTAAACTGATTTGTCTGACATTATGGCTGAGCAGTGCATTATTCAATAGTACCAGGTGGTGATAGTTTTGAAGAAAAAAACCCAGATCTTTTTAAAAAGTTAGGGTTCACAGAAACCCTAAGGTTCCTTGAGCTAGGAGTATGGGTCCAACTTTCCAAGAACACAGAAGCAGCAAGTCCTCCCACTTTTATATTAGTAGAAGGACTCCGATTATGCTATACTACTATAAAAGACTTTGCAAACCAATGCACATGTGTGAGACAAATTATAACTAGGGGCAGAAATGATTGAAATCACTATCAGTCACTAAGCGTCTTTGAGGCAGAAATGTCATTACAATTTCCGAGAAATGGGCACATTTTTTAGGTTTTTTCGCACTACAATAAAGCTGGGAATTACTGTTCTAAATGAAAATAATAATAATTAATATATGGTACAAAAAAGATTGTAAATGACTAAAAAAATTATTTCAGAAAATAAAGCCTGCTTTACACGGTACGACCGATTGTGCGATTTCACAATCGATCGTACCCGCCCCCGTCCTTTTTGCGTCACGGGCAAATCGCTGCCCGTGTCGCACAAAGTTACTAAACCCCGTCACACATACTTACCTCTCGTGCGACCTCGCTGTGGGCGGCGAACGTCCACTTCCTGGAGTGGGAGGGACGTTCGGCGTCACAGCGACGTCACACGGGCGCCGGCCAATAGAAGCGGAGGGGCGGAGATGAGCGGGACGTAAACATCCCGCCCACCTCCATCCTTCCACATAGAGACGGCGGCGGCCGCGTGACGCAGGTGAGCTGATCATCGTTCCCGTGGTGTCACACGGAGCGACGTGTGCTACCACGGAAACGATGGTCAACTAAAGTAACCGATATTATGGAACCTAACGAGCAGTACCCGACTCACGATTTGTGAGCGATACTGCGTCGCTAGGAGGTGTCACACAGGCCGGCATCGCCAGCGATGCCGGATGTGCGTCACAAAAACCGTGACCCCGACGATCTATCGCACGATAGATTGCCTGGTGTAAAGCAGGCTTAAGAGTTTTATTTTCATTGAAAATGTTTCATAATGTAAATTTATTATGATGCTTTAATAAATACTTCTATGATGGAGGTCTTAGGAAATAGGTTTATGGAAAATTGAGTGTACTGTTACTAAATCTAAGTGAACAAGTGTGTCAAATTTAAGAAATGGAGATTTGGCTATTGGTAAATATTTAATGCAAAATTGGATCATTTATACTTTCATCTATGGATATTCTAAGTATATATACATAAAAAACTAAATGTTTTTCATTCATTTTGTGATTACTGTTATTGGTTCATTTGAGCAGTTAGATTTTTATGGAGAAATCCCTTACATTTTAATTCCTTTCATGTATTTGATTTGCATTGTTTGCGTATTTAGTAGGCGATATCACTGTGTATGTAATGGAATAATAATGATTATTAGAATTTTTTCGCTGGCATCAGCATTAATAAATGTCAGAGCTAAAATGTAATAAAAAAGCACATCAGTTATGTTAAATGATTAATGGAACCAAACAACAGTCTTACAATAAACTTTTTTTTTCTACACCTTCAGGGAAATATAAATGCTATTTTACTAATAATAGTATGATTTTAGCAAATCATGTGCAGGTACAAACAATGTATATATTAATATCATTTCATAATGTCTTCTGCAAAAAAAAACCCCAAAAAGATTTCTTTACCATTGATAGATTTAATAAATATGATGATATATAATATTCATAAAAAGGTTAACCCTTTCATGACATGTGCATTTTTTTTTCGTTTGTGCTTTAATTTTTTCCTCCCCTTCTTACAAGAGCCCTAACTTTAATTTTTTTCCTTCCGACACATGAAGTCTTTTTTTGTGAAACAAGTTGCAGTTTTGAATTACACCATCCATTTTACCATACAGTGTACTTAAAGTGCACCAATCACCAGGATTTTCCTATATAACCTAAAGCCAGTGCTATACTATCACTATCATGCTGATTCTATGCATACTTTTAGTTGTCAGATTGGATGTATAGTTTTTGACATACAGGAAAGTAAAGTTACAGACATTAGGAGAATGAGAAAAGGCACTCACCAAGATGAAATACAAGGTCCTTTATTTCATAAAAACGAGGATAGGCAGGGAGAGGATGCAGATGTCAAGGACGACGGTTTCGCGCTTAAAGTAGCGCTTCTACTGGTCCCATAGAAGTGTTACTCTAAGTGCAAAATGGCAGCCATCGTCCTTGTTTTTATGAAATAAAGGACCTTGTATTTCATCTTGGTGAGAGCCTTTTCTCATTCTACTAATTTGTGTTTTTGCCTTTATGGTTTCTATTTTTGGCACCTCCTATTTTTGTGTCCTAGCTCTCCTTTTTAGCTAGTGATTTTTCTGCTGCTAAATGAACTGTCATTGGAGTCAGTAGTGCTGGACTGTCTGCATATTGTGTTAAAGTTACAGACATGTGCAGGTTTTTTATTGGCAGAAGTTGTCAAATAGCTAATATGTGGGTTGGGTTTTGCTATCTATTACTGCCCCTGTCTGCTGCCTGGCCTCTATAGATGCTAGACTGTATGGGCCCCTTCCAGGTATGAGTCATTTCTGTCATGTGATGGGGGCGTGTTAGAGATGCAGCCCATACATTCTAACATATACAGAGGCCAGGCAGCAGACAGGGGCAGGACTAGATAGCAAAACCCACCCACATATTAGCTATTTGGAGGCTGCTGTTAATCAAAAAGCTGTAGATTTCTGTAACTTGCCTGCATTTCAAAAACTATACATCCAATCTGACAACTAAAGGTATGTATAGAATCAGCAGGATAGCACCAGTATAGCACTGGCATTAGCTTATATAGGAAAATCCTGGTGACTGGTGTGCTTTAAAAGCAGGAAACAACTTTCAAGTAGAATGAAATTATGTAAAATCCTGATCATCTAGATTAGTGTGATTACGGTGATGTCAAACTTGCAAAGAATTTTTCTATTTGAGTGATTAAAAAAAATAAAAACTTGGTAAAAATGTTTTTTTTGCTTTGTTTTGTCATTTTCCAGAGACATTTTTTTTCTTGTTCATGGAGTTGAGTGGGGGTTTTGTTTTTTTATGCGGCATTCCAACATATTTATTGATACCAATTTGGTGTACATCTGCCATTTGGATGGCTTTTTATTGTATTTTTTTGGAATATAGCCGGCATTTTCCACATGTGGAAGGAGCTGCCATCCAAACATGGAGACCCCTTTGCACTGTGTTCATTCATGTCCTGATGCAGTGATAGGTTAGTTAGTACATGACTCCTCAAGCCAGAATACAGGAAAGTAGTAAGAAAGAAAAGGAGTATTTAGCGGAAAACTCTTGCTAAGTTCCTTTTCACATGACAGCATTTTACGCAGGTATTTTGTATCAGTATTTGTAAATCATATCAAAGGGCAGGTTTATAGGGTATACACGGTTATTATGGCAGTGTTAAAGGTCCACTTACCCTGCAAGATTATTGTTTTTGGAATGCTCATTCATGACAATCTTGCAGTATATCAAGCTGCCGGTCAACCAATGAAAACATTCTAAGGACTTGCACTGCTGATAATAACGGCATCCTATATGCATCGAATGAATCATTACAAATTGCTCAGTGCACATCTGAAGACTCGTCTGCCTTTGTATTCAGGTTATTAAATGACCACCAATCAGCAAACAAGTAGGGGATAAGCAGTCGATAATTCTTCCAGGGGATTCTTGTACACAGGTCTTTAAGTCTTTGCAAATTTTGGCATTTCTTCTGCTGAGTAACCCAGCCAAGACATTCTGTGCAGGGAACCGCCACACATCTCTATGCAAGTGAATGAGCTTGGGTTGAAAATCCCTACACAGTAAGTAGCTATGAGCATCACTGAGTAGGAAAAAAAATAATGACGGCCCTGCATTTCTCCTTCATCCAATATACAGTATTTGTGGTAGATCAACCCCTACTGGAGTTGGGTGAATTTACTCAATTGGAATTGAATTCTACTTTAATTTTAGAAAAGTCTGTATTCTCCAGAATGTAAATTTCTTAGTAATTTGCTCCATGCAAATTCAGCAAAACGATGGCCAGATGGCTGCCATTTTGTTAAACCATAGAGGTACAGATAAAGGTAACAGAAAAAAACATCAAAAGCTAATATCTCATCACTTACCTCTCTAGCCACCTCAGCTGCTTGTTCTCCTCCATGTGGTGCAATGCACTGCATATTCACACAAAACTGAGACTACCGACCATGACCAGCCCTTGGGCGACTTTACAAGGGTCATCCTGGGCTTAGCAATAGCTGGATATATGGGCCTTAGGCCGGCTTTGCACATTACGACATCACATGCCGATGCTGCGATGTCGAGTGCGATAGTCCCCGTCGCCGTCGTACGTGCGATATCTTGTGATAGCTGCCATAGCAAACATTATCGCTATGGCAGCTTCACATGCACTCACCTGTCCTGCAACGTCGCTCTGGCCGGCGAACCGCCTCCTTCCTAAGGGGGCGGACCGTGCGGCATCACAGCGACGTCACACGGCAGGCAGCCAATAGCAACGGAGGGGCAGAGATGAGCAGGATGTAAACATCCTATGTACAACAGTGGGAGGGGAGGGCACCAAAACAGATTAATGAACAATATGAAGGGATCAAAGCCACTTAGCACATTAGGGAACTAGTATGCATCAACAAGAGAAAAGAATGTGCGAAAAAAGTGGGATCACCACAATGAATAAATATACAAAAATATCTTTATTATAGAAATAGGCACAAATACCAACAACCGATTAAAATCAATTAAAAAAGCAAAACAGCTTATGGGAAACACACATACTAAGAGTGCCAATGGTCTGACACCCAAAGAATACCCAAAGAATACCTCACACCCTCAGAGAGCCCCAACCCCACAAACATATAATAATGCAATGATTCAAGACACAGTGTCCATAAACTGGGACCACCAAAAGAGCAGATGGAAAATGCAAAATCAATCAGACAGATCAGAGTCCCAGTAGATGCCGTGGTGGGTTGGCAATGCAGCAATATCGCCACCAATAAGCATGATTTAAAGCAAAAATAGCCCATACAATACCACCTACGGATGGACACACAACGGGGTGCAGGCAAGGGGTGGAGGGGTGAGGTATGAGCTAATATCTCATCACTTACCTCTCTAGCCACCTCAGCTGCTTGTTCTCCTCCATGTGGTGCAATGCACTGCATCTTCACACAAAACTGAGACTACCGACCATGACCAGCCCTTGGGCGACTTTACAAGGGTCATCCTGGGCTTAGCAATAGCTGGATATATGGGCCTTAGGCCGGCTTTGCACATTACGACATCGCATGCCGATGCTGCGATGTCGAGTGCGATAGTCCCCGTCGCCGTCGTACGTGCGATATCTTGTGATAGCTGCCATAGCAAACATTATCGCTATGGCAGCTTCACATGCACTCACCTGTCCTGCAACGTCGCTCTGGCCGGCGAACCGCCTCCTTCCTAAGGGGGCGGACCGTGCGGCATCACAGCGACGTCACACGGCAGGCAGCCAATAGCAACGGAGGGGCAGAGATGAGCAGGATGTAAACATCCCGCCCACCTAATTCCTTCTCATAGCAGCCGGGACGCAGGTAGGAGATGTTCGTCGCTCCTGCGGCTTTACACACAGCAATGTGTGCTGCCACGGCAACGAGGAACAACATCGTACCTGTCGCTGCACCGGCATTACGGAAATGTCGGAGACTACACTGATGATACGATAATGACGCTTTTGCGCTCGTTCATCGTATCAAAAAGGTTTTACACACTACGACATCGCAAGTGACGCCGGATGTGCGTCACTTTTGATTTGACCCCACCGACATCGCACTTGCGATGTCGTAGTGTGCAAAGCCGGCCTTACATTTAGTATTCCCTTGGGTCTACCCAGACCACAGAGCATAATAAAGAACATTCAATTCATGGAAAATAAATGAGCTGCAAATTAAATGTTCTGGTAAAACCTGTACAGTTTTGCAATTTAAATTTGTCAGATCCACTCATCTCTAATGAAAGTTATGAAATAATGGCATATCTAATCTCTTGTTGGATAACTCCTTTGGTGTCTTTTTTATTGTTTTATACCAGACCAGACTCAGTGTACCCCTATTCCCCAAGCTTTAATATTTAGCTGTATAATGGCAGCTCATGGAAACCAATAATCGTAATATGTTACTGATACCTTTTTTTAATTTGGCGCAGTCTCTGCAAGAACAAGTTAAATGAGTATTTGTAAGTTAATAATACAAATATTTTTAGACCTAAGCTAGATGACAACTTTTGTCATGCAACGTCTGCTGCAACAGGGTCATGCTACTTTAGCCAAGTGATCTAAGTTTCATGATTTCAATTATCTTCAGTCATGACTGAATCCTGATTAAACGTGACAGTCTTTGAACTACAAGCATATAAATTGTGATGTTTTGTGACTTTTCCATGAAGCATTGTGTCACTCAAGCTGTCCTTTAGCCTTCATCTCTTTATACAAAGAAAGCTCTACATTTTATATCTGGATATGTCCAAATATATATCCAAATATTATTTTTATTATTATTTATTTTAAAGCATCCATAATTTCAAGGTGATATACATATAAAGAATTTGCAAATAAGGTTTATACTATAGTACGTATTATATGTATAACAATATATAAAGTAAGTATATAAAATAAAGTACAAAACAAGAACAATAGCTTAATGAGTGACAGACGGGTACAGAAGGAGAACCTTTCTGTGAAGTTTTACAATCTACAATTGAAGGGAAAAAATGACTGGAGGTGGCATAGGAAGCTGTTCATATGGCAGTGTAAGGACAGGAGGCTTTTCTGAAGTGGGGGATTTAAGTAGAGATGATGAAATGGATGAGCCATGAATTGACTTTAATTAAAATTTCATTAAATTTGCAGGTATTCGCAGAATATGATCAATTTGTGGTTAGAGTTGAGAGAACTCAAGGTTTAGTGTTTGTACCAAACACAG
Organism: Anomaloglossus baeobatrachus; assembly: GCF_048569485.1. Lineage (NCBI taxonomy): Eukaryota > Metazoa > Chordata > Amphibia > Anura > Aromobatidae > Anomaloglossus > Anomaloglossus baeobatrachus. The sequence goes on from NC_134355.1 coordinate 489,039,133, forward strand.
ACTTTACAAAAAAACAGTTCGGATTCGGAGTTCGGGTGCTTTACACATGAGCACCACTCGCATGAACATCACTGTGTTTGGGTACGCTTGGTCCTCAGTCCAGTATGACTTGCTTGCAGTGTTTGAATGTCTCGCACTGGGGGTAACAACAGCGTGATCGGATGTAGTGTGAACCAAATAAAAAGGAAAAACCCCATCCACCCACTCTCGGATATGATCTGTTTATAGCTGGCTGCATGTGGGCGGAGATCTGAACTGCCTAGTTAGTGATTTCCATTGGGGCTCCGCTCAAGTTGGGGTCCCAAACTGATCCTAATTTAAAGTTTGACCCCGCTAAACTGAACATCCAGTGGTCCGCGCATCTCTAATTGCAATAAAACAACCAAGCAAGAGGAACTATCATAGCCTGTATAAAAATCTAAGCAGGGATTGAAGTAGCCATTTTACAGTGAATTTAGGCGAATGAAAAGTCTTTGGAGGCTACAAGTAGTGACAGGAAGATAGTGCCTAATGCAGATAAAGAGTAAAGAAGATAAGAGTAGTATAGTAGTCTGCGATAAATAGTTGCAAAAAATAGAAAGAGACAATGGTAGGGTAGATGGCAGCAACAGGGCCAGTGTAATTGATTAATGATAGGATAACTATTCTTTTATATATATATATTCAAATTACACACATATTACATCCTTCTTGCATTAGAAAGTAGTACAGTAGCTTGGAAGGTAAAATTGTCTCTCTCTCTTTTTTCCTCTCTCTCTCTCTCTCTCTCGCTCTCACTTTCCCGTTCTCTGTAGCTCATGCTCACTTACCAGTGCTCTTCTTCAACCTCTTTCTTTTTCTCTCCCCCTCTCTTTCTCTCTCTCTTTTACCTGACCTTATAGTTGTGTAGACCAGAGACAAATGAGACCAATTAGCTTGTAATTTAAAATTCTCATTCTCTGTCTTCCTCTCCTTCGCTTTCCCTTGCTCTTTCTCTCCCTCTGTCTCTCATGCTCGCTTACCCGCGCTCTCCCTCGCTCTTTTTTTATCTCTCCCTCTTTCTTTCTCTCTCTCTTTTATGTCCCCTTATAGTTTTGTAGACCAAAGACAAATAAGATTGATTAGCTACAGTCTTAGGGGTACTTTGCACACTGCGACATCACTAGCCGATTGTAGCGATGCCAAGCGTGATAGTCCCCGCCCCCGTCGCAGATGCGATACCTTGTGATAGCTGCCGTAGCGAACATTATCGCTACGGCAGCTTCACACACACTTACCTGCCCTGCGACGTCGCTCTGGCCGGCGACCCGCCTCCTTCCTAAGGGACTAAGAAGTTGACTTTTAACCTGTTGGGTAATGAGTTATGGGGTATGGAGGATGAATTTTTAATGACATGAAATTCATGTTGCTTTTCAATTATGTTTTTTAATTTCAAGTGTACCCTATTTTTATTGGACATTTAAGAAACAAAAAAGGGTTACTAAAAGGAAGGTTGGTTGCCATATATTAATAAGGCATTTTAGAAGGTGTTCAAAGCTCAGTTTTAGTCTCATATTGTGGAAAAATGGTATCATTGGTACTGTACTATGAAAAAATATTAATGCCCTGCTATATATATATATATATATATATATATATATATATATATATATATATATATATATATATTGGGTGTGCTAGTTTCCTAATTTTGTTTTGAAATGTCTTAGATTTGATTTACAAACCACTCACAGTATTCACAAGTATACTTTTTAGTGTCCAAAGCAAGAGGTGTGCCAGATAACTACGACGGTAATAAAATAATTGGAAATTACAAGAGAAATGTTATGTTTATGTCAGTATATAGGACTGAAGTCTTAAGGTGGCCATAGACATTAAGTAGCTGTTGAAGCACCAGCTCTTAGTTCTGGCTCCATCATTTTAGTGAATGCAGAGTTTCATGTTCTGTTAGTAGAGCAAACAATTAATGGTTTGCCATTTTTTATGTTTTGAAGAAATAAAGGAGTGGTCAAATTAAATCACTACTCCCATCTCCAACATCCTATCCCATTATGTAGTAGGTATAATAATGATATTAGCAAATACCTCAAATTAGAAATGTAGTATAGTTCTCTTAGCTATGTCGCTTACCTGATATACAGGGCATTGAAGTTAGGTATCCATGTTTACGACCATGGACAACTAACCGTACCTATATGCGTGGTCCTAACCATGGATACCTAAGCTACTGAAATGCTCTGCACTTGATGTAAGTGACATAGGTAATCAGAAAAACTATTTCTAATATTATTATTATTACACTTTCTACATATTGGGATAAGATCTTGGAGATGGGAATACCGCCTTAAAATGCAGCCTTATTCCTTTTTGGATATAGTTTGTTAGGACATTACATTCTGATTGAACATAGTTAAAATAATTGGGATTGACCAGCAAAATTCTAAAGCCAATGTGGCTTCGAACAGTTGGCGATACAAACTCCACTAGAACATAATGTTTCACAATGGTTTCAATTACCATTTTTTATACACCCAACTTAATAGAAAAAAAAATGATTTTCTTTCAGACATTGGCTTGTCTATCCAAACAAACCTAGAGTTATCAATTAATGGGGAAATTAAATTTGCACTAGAGCTGTGAAGTTGGTAGATGTCCATGACTTTCATAGTTGCATCCTGGGAAGGCAAAACCCCGACTATCAAGTTTGCTAACTTAGCACATCAGACACATGATAAATATGAATTGACAACTTCCCTGTCAAATTTAATTAGGTATGAAAAGCAACGAATTCCGTCTGCTTAGCTGAAAGCAGTACAGGGAAAAGTTTGTAACCTTAACTTTGTCACCGTTCCACTAGGCCATTCCATCAGCAAAATGTTATAAATGATTTTGTTTCAATGTCAATAAAATAACATTCTGCGTTATTGACTAGAGAATTGGGTGAGACTGAAAGTATCCTGGCTTTAAGTTGCTTGTATGTATTAAAATAAATTATCATGTATTTCTTTTTTACACCAATGCGTTAAAACCATCTGAGTTCAGAGAATATAAAAATAAATTGTTATTGAGATCCAAAGTAAATGTAATAGGAATGTTAAATACACATTATTATTTGGAATAATTATGACGTGTGGTATCACTATGCTCTTGGTTTGCTTGGCTGAACAATTACAGTTTAATTCAAACAGTATCTTTTGAGCTTATTGGCATCTATCGCACATATTTCTGTAATCTGTTTATGTAATGCCAGCTTATTAATTATTAGTAATGCTGAATTCACACATCGGTGTTTGAAAGGGACATCTGTGTGCTGTCCGTGTGACCCTACCATTAGAAATGCTGAAGTTGGCTCGCAATCTTCTTTTCCCCACAACTTCCCAGAGCAAAATATACAAATTGAACTTGTGCTTGAATATAGGATGTATGAAGGGGGCTCAGGTCATACAGTAAAACTGAGGACAGGCCAACATAATGAACAGTCATGCTGAAGACTAATCTAGCTCTGCCCGACATGTTGGGATGAAAAGAATCATGTGCTGCCTATGGGGTTAGTATAAAAATATGTAACACCATCATTTGTATCTTCCATGTTGGTTGTAATCAGTCATTCTGACATTGAGTGTTTACTCTTATTTTGGCTTAAAGGGAACCTGTCAGGTTCAGTATGCACCCAGAACCACGAGCAGTTCTGGGTACATATTTCTAATCCCTGCCTAACCATCCCTGTATACACTAGAATAGATGAAGAGATCTTTAGAAAAAGTATTTCTAAAGATCTTTTACTGTATGTTAAGCGCAGGGACTAGTCCCAAGGGTGTTGCTTCCCTTGATAGTTGGCCCCCTTAGCATATTAGTACATCCCTGTGGATGTGCTAACATGCTAATGAATGTGCAGCGTCACAGGAGGATCTCACCCACCTCTCCGCTGCCATCGCTCCCTGACACTGGATTTTGACTCGGAGTTTGAGTCATGCGCACTATGAAGCTGGGTGTACATGTCCTGGCTTTAAACTGAAGTATTGTGCATGACCAAAAGTCCGGGGTCATGTACACTAAGCCAAAATCCAGCATCGGGCGGCGATGGCAGCAGAGAGGTGAGTGAAATCATCCTCTGACGTTGCGCATTCACTAGCATGTTAGCACACCCACAGGGACATGGTAACATGCTAATGGGGCCGAATAGCAAGGGATATAACGCCCTTGGGACTAGTCCCTGTGCTTATTAGCATACAATAAAAGATCTTTAGAAATACTTTTTCTAAAGATCTCTTTATGCTAGTGTGTACCGGGACAGTTAGGCAGGGATTAGCAATATGCTCCCAGAACTGCTTGTGGTTCTGGGTGCTTATTGGACCTGACAGGTTCCTGTGAACATTGATAGATGATTTATTATTATCCATCATTACTAGGGATGAGCTGACCCGTGGATGGTTGGGTTCGCCGGGTTGGCTAAACTCTGTTCTGGAAAACGGCTGTACAATATGGTCATAGTAAGTGCACAGGGGCTGCAAAAGAAAGTAAAATGGGGGTAATAACATAACAATTGCCTTCAAAACAAATGTGGATGGGGAAATGAGTCAATTAAATGCCCTCACAGAGCCTGTTTTCAGAGTTCTCTAAGGCACCAAAAATGTGCAGTCAAAAAGCAAACATTTTTAGAGTTCCTTTAAAGAGTAAAAAGTTTAATTATCCAGAACAAAGTATGGCTGTGTGCACACGTCCTGTTTTTGCCACATTTTATTTATTGCAGGTTACTAACAAAAACTGAAGGAAATCCTGATGCCAGCAGTTAATGAGAATCCTGAAGTCTCATACACACGTTTGTTATTTGTAGCTTACAGATTTGGTCCAGGAGAAAAAAATCTTAGAATTGACATGAAAGAATTGACATACTGCAGATTTTTTTCTGCACCAAATATGTATCACTTGTCACTATTTCAAATTAGTTCATATAGTCACAATGGAAGAGAGTTCCCCAGTATTAAACCTTCTTGATTGCCCATAAGAGAGCACAACTGTGGTGGACCTGGCCTTTATATGCATTAGATGAATTAACCACTGTGATTGCCTACAGCAGTCCATATCAATATAGTGTTGGAGCAGGAAGAACAAATGACCAGTGTAGGACTAGGCAAGTTGAAGCAGTGTTCTTAAAAATTCTTAAAGAAATGAAAATGGCTGCATGACATCATGTTTCATGACTTTTAGTTTAGGAAGCTCATAGAAAGGCACTAAGAAGGTAATGGTGTCATAAAACATTTAATTTATTTTTAGATTGTGTTACTTTATATCTTACAAAAAAAATACTGATGTATGTCTTGCTTTATGTGGGATGTTTTAAAACATAATGTCAGGGGTCTACATTGGAGAACCATTTTCAATTACCTTGATTGAAAAATGTTGATATGTGGATAGATACTGATGAGCAAAAGGATAGCACTGTTTTAAACTTTTGACTTTTAGGCTGCATATCTTACTATCCACTACAGCTTCAAACGTAAAACTACATTCAATTTATAGACAATCATTTTAGCTATCTCATACATAAATTTGAATTGCAGCTAGTTAGCATATTATTAGTTATACACATTCATGTCATGTCACTGCATTGTTACTGTTTTGCTCCTCATGTTTGAAAAATCTTTTTCTTCTTGTATACTACAAATCACAACCTGTTTTCTTCCCCTCGTCCCTAATAGCTCCGTGTGCTATTAGGAAAAGGTCACTGATTCAAATGGAGCAGCAGAAATGAAGATTTCCCAAGAAAAGAGAAACTGCATCATCCAGGCTAATTGATAGTGGTCTCTCGGACAGAAAATTGCCAAAATGCATCATATGAGTGCCATGACAGTTGGAAGAATATGAACTGAAATCTGTTCATCAATTAAAAAGCCAAGAGGTGGATGACCAGGCCAAATATTTTAGTCACCATAGTCAGCTCATCCCAATGTCTATCAATTCTGGCTCGACAAACATGGAAGTAGAAGTGGCTTGTTTGCTTTGTAACAGTGAGATCACAGACATCCATGCAAAAATAATCAGAAATGTGGAAAGTAGAAGGTTGAAAATGGGTCACTTGGAGGGATGAGACAAAAGTCTATAGACTAGGCTCTGTTGGATGCAAATGGGTCTGGAAAAAAAACAAGAAAAAAAAGGGCTAATGGATGGAGAATTGGAAGAAACTATCAAATTTATTAGAGGAACCTTGATGATATGGGGGTTATTTCATAGCCAAAGACATTGGATGCTTGACCACGATCAATGGTGGTCTCTATGCTGAGCTATAAATGAGTATCCTATAAGACGAGATACTTCTTACACTCGTGTACTATGGGTATGAAAAGAACGACATAGTGTTCCAGCAGAACAACAACCCGAAGCATGCATCGATATTTGTGTAGAAATAGTTCAATAACAATGAAGTAGAGGTGCTGGATTGGCCTCCAAAGTCCCCAGACCTCAAACCAATCAAACACTTGTGGGTAAAGTTGAAGAAAAAGCTGTATACATACCCATGTGAGTCAAACGGTATGCATCAATATTGGGAACATGTAGATGAGGCCTACTGAGATCAGATTTTGGTCAACACATGCTTGAATCTGAGCAAGAGCATCCCCAGAAGGATTCATGCCAAATTAAAAGCCAAAGGTAGATTTACAAAATACTAACAAAAAAATAGAAATAAAATTTAGATTTTTTAGGAACAAAACAGTAGCAGTATAGTGACATGACAAAAATCTGATGATTGTCTATAAAATGAAGGTAGTCTCACGCTCAAATATTTAGTGGATGGTGAGATATAGAAACTGAAAGTCAAAAGTTCAAAACATTGTTACCCTTTTGTTCATCAGTGTATGTGGTGGTCAAATAACTTAAGGAGCCCATATACCGTTGGTGGTGCCCTATCTCATGAGTGAACAAAACTAATGGACATTTAAATACTAACTTCTTGAGTTTTTCTCCGTTTATCATCTATTGGAAGGCCCCATACACAATAATGGTTGGCTTGCTATAATATAATCTATATGGGGACCTTTAGTGTCAACCTAGAAGTAGGTACCAGGACAACGTAGTTGAATATCTGACACTTTTTTCTTAATCACTAGTGTTGAGCGGATCCGGATCGGCAAAATCCGGATCCGCACAGTTTGAGTACTCGATCCGAGTCCGACCTGGACGCGGGATTCCGGGTGCACGATCCGGATCCTTTTTTTTCTCTCTCTCTCTCTTGTAACAAAATGTTTACACATTTCACAATTGCAAAACAATGTTGCCGTTTTGAACGCCTCTTAATGAATTTGGCACAAATTACTCTGTAGCAACCTATATCAAAACTGGCATGAAAAACACCAGTACCAGTTTTAATAGATCAGCCCCTTATTATTTTTGTTTGTTTTTTTGTGATGAAATTATAGAGTAGTATATAGGTCAAATATGATCACTTGGCAGCCTTCATTTCTGCACTTTGTAGATGACAATTATGATATTTCAGGTTGATTGGAATAATTTAATTTCTAATTGTAAAAGACATTTACATCACATTTAAATTCATTTGTATGAAAAGCTATCCATCATATTTACATTGTAATTACCTTCGCCACATACAGTATATATTCATACAAAAAATATCATCTGAATACACATTCTTTGCCTCAGGACAATACAGATTGCCATTTTATTTGGCCTTTGCTTAGAACTACAAAGATGTCAAGTAGATAACATGTCCTTGTTGTGCCTTCAATTGTGGCCCAGTGTATTCTCATGTTTGCTTGAGGCCTTACCTGTTAGATTCCTAGTAATCTCTGTTGCAACAGTAGAATAGAGGCTTGTAAAGGCAATGAAGCATGACAAGGATACAGAAGAGATTCAGCAAAAGAAAAAAATCTGGTGTGGGTTTCTTCTAAGCAGGACCAAACATACTATAAGCAACTTAGGTGTATACATGTTTATGCTATATGATATATGTAATATGTATATATATATCTCATAAAATATATAGAAACCTAAGATGCTTCCAATGTGTCTGGTCATGTTTTAAGGGGTACATCACCAGCCCAATGCCAGATTAGAAGAAATCAATGTACATATATATATATATATATATATATACTAGAAGGTGGCCCGATTCTACGCATCGGGTATTCTAGAATTTACGTATTGTGTAGTTCATGTATGATTTTTGTTATATATATATAGATGTTGTTGTGTGTACTTACCAAGTGTTTGTGTAGGGCTCTGTACATGTTCTGGGTGTTGTCTGGGTGTGGCGGGGGGTGAGAGCGGTGTTGTATGTGTGTTGCATGTGTTGCGTTGTTTGTGGAGCACTGTGTGTCTGTAGCGTTGTGTGTGTGTGTTGCGCGGTTTGTGTGTGTGTGGTGTGTTTTGGGGGGAGGTATGTTTTGTGCAATGTGTGTGTTGTGCGATATGTGCGTATATTTATGTATGCCGCGGTGTTTGTGTGTTGGGTGTTGTGTGTGTGCAGCGTTGTCTGTGTGTGTGGGTGTCTGTGTAGGGCGGTGTTTGTGGTTGCCAGTGTGTGTGTGTGTTGTGCAGTGTGTGTGTGTGTGTGTGTGTTGGGGGAGGTGTGCACCTCCCATCGTGCTCTATCCCCCATGCTGCGCACCCCCCATTGTGCTCCATCCCCCATGCTGCGCACTCCCCATCGTGCTCCATCCGCCATGCTGCGCACTCCCAAACGTGCTCCATCCGCCATGCTGCGTACTCCCAAACGTGGTCCATCCGCCATGCTGCGCACTCCCAAACGTGCTCCATCCGCCATACTGCGCACTCCCCATCGTGCTGCATCCCCCATGCTGCGCACTCCCAAATGTGCTCCATCCGCCATGCTGCGCACTCCCAAACGTGCTCCATCCACCATGCTGCGCACTCCCAAACATGCTCCATCCGCCATGCTGCGCACCCCCCATTGTGCTCCATCCGCCATGCTGCGCACTCCCAAACGTGCTCCATCCGCCATGCTGCGCACTCCCAAACATGCTCCATCCGCCATGCTGCGCACTCCCAAACGTGCTCCATCCACCATGCTGCGCACTCCCAAACGTGCTCCATCCGCCATGCTGCGCACTCCCAAACGTGGTCCATCCGCCATGCTGCGCACTCCCAAACGTGGTCCATCCGCCATGCTGCGCACTCCCCAACGTGCTCCATCCGCCATACTGCGCACTCCCAAACGTGCTCCATCCGCCATACTGCGCACTCCCCATCGTGCACCATCCGCCATGCTGCGCACTCCCAAATGTGGTCCATCCGCCATGCTGCGCACTCCCAAACGTGCTCCATCCCCCATGCTGCGCACTCCCAAACGTGGTCCATCCGCCATGCTGCGTACTCCCAAACGTGCTCCATCCCCCATGCTGCATACTCCCCATCGTGCTCCATCCCCCATGCTGCGCACCCCCCATCGTGCTCCATCCTCCATGCTGCACCAGCATCAGCCTCTCTGCCCGCAGCATCAGCCTCTCTGCCCGCAGAATCAGCCTCTCTGCCCGCAGCATCAGCCTCTCTCCTCCCAGCATTAGCCTCTCTCCTCCCAGCATCAGCCTTTTCTGTCCCTAGCATCAGCCTCTCTCCTCCCAGCCTACCCCAGCCTCAGCCTCCCCCAGCATCAGCCTCTCTTCTCTCAGCCTCCCCCTCCCAGACCTTCCCCAGGATCAGCCTCTCTTCTCCCAGCATCAGCCTCTCTCCTCCCAGCATCAGCCTCTCTCCTCCCAGCATCAGCCTTTTCTGTACCCAGCATCAGCCTCTCTCCTCCCAGCCTACCCCAGCCTCAGCCTCCCCCAGCATCAGCCTCTCTTCTCTCAGCCTCCCCCTCCCAGCCTTCCCCAGGATCAGCCTCTCTCCTCCCAGCCTCCTCCAGCATGCCGTGCTCCTCTGCCGACACAGATCCGATCGCATGCACACACACACACACGATCGCATACACTCACACACACCCAATCGCATACACTCACACACACCCGATCGCATACACTCACACACACCCGATCGCATACACTCACACACACCCGATCGCATACACTCACACACACCCGATCGCATATACTCACACACACCCGATCGCATACACTCACGCACACACACATTGACGATATTGCACATACGCGCTCACACTCACAACATCCGGAGATACCACATGCTTCTGGCCATGTAATCCTCCGGCAGGTCCTGGAAGTTCACTGCACAGTATCGCCGCCGAGAAGCAAGGGATATCCCAGGATGTTGTGAGTGTGTGGATGCGATGTGATGTGTGTGTGAGGTGTGTGTGAGAGTGAGTGTGATCTGATGTGTGTGTGTGTGCGTGCGGGTGTGTATGTTCCGCCGCTGCAGGACCTTGATGCGCTGGTAACTGTGCTACCATGGTTACAAGCGTATCCCGTCCCCTGCTCGCACGGGAGCCCACACCAGCATACGGCGGCAACCCCAGCAATGCGAGGGTATGTGTCGGCTGGGTTGGTGGCGTACGCTGATGTGGGCTCCCGGGGGTACAGTACTCACCTGGGAGTCATGGCTCCGTGTCGGTCGGTTCGGGGAATGCGTGTGGGGGGCGGGTCCAGAGCGAGCCCAGCGGCCAATCAGCTTTGTGTCACCGTAAGGACACAATTTTGGAGCAAGACAGACAGACAGACAGACAGACAGACAGAATAAGGCAATTATACAGTTAGGTCCAGAAATATTTGGACAGTGACACAATTTTCGCGAGTTGGGCTCTGCATGCCACCACATTGGATTTGAAATGAAACCTCTACAACAGAATTCAAGTGCAGATTGTAACGTTTAATTTGAAGGTTTGAACAAAAATATCTGATAGAAATTGTAGGAATTGTACACATTTCTTTACAAACACTCCACATTTTAGGAGGTCAAAAGTAATTGGACAAATAAACCAAACCCAAACAAAATATTTTTATTTTCAATATTTTGTTGCGAATCTTTTGGAGGCAATCACTGCCTTAAGTCTGGAACCCATGGACATCACCAAACGCTGGGTTTCCTCCTTCTTAATGCTTTGCCAGGCCTTTACAGCCGCAACCTTCAGGTCTTGCTTGTTTGTGGGTCTTTCCGTCTTAAGTCTGGATTTGAGCAAGTGAAATGCATGCTCAATTGGGTTAAGATCTGGTGATTGACTTGGCCATTGCAGAATGTTCCACTTTTTTGCACTCATGAACTCCTGGGTAGCTTTGGCTGTATGCTTGGGGTCATTGTCCATCTGTACTATGAAGCACCGTCCGATCAACTTTGCGGCATTTGGCTGAATCTGGGCTGAAAGTATATCCCGGTACACTTCAGAATTCATCCGGCTATTCTTGTCTGCGGTTATGTCATCAATAAACACTAGTGACCCAGTGCCATTGAAAGCCATGCATGCCCATGCCATCACGTTGCCTCCACCATGTTTTACAGAGGATGTGGTGTGCCTTGGATCATGTGCCGTTCCCTTTCTTCTCCAAACTTTTTTCTTCCCATCATTCTGATACAGGTTGATCTTTGTCTCATCTGTCCATAGAATACTTTTCCAGAACTGAGCTGGCTTCATGAGGTGTTTTTCAGCAAATGTAACTCTGGCCTGTCTATTTTTGGAATTGATGAATGGTTTGCATCTAGATGTGAACCCTTTGTATTTACTTTCATGGAGTCTTCTCTTTACTGTTGACTTAGGGAAAGATACACCTACTTCACTGAGAGTGTTCTGGACTTCAGTTGATGTTGTGAACAGGTTCTTCTTCACCAAAGAAAGTATGCGGCGATCATCCACCACTGTTGTCATCCGTGGACGCCCAGGCCTTTTTGAGTTCCCAAGCTCACCAGTCAATTTCTTTTTTCTCAGAATGTACCCGACTGTTGATTTTGCTACTCCAAGCATGTCTGCTATCTCTCTGATGGATTTTTTCTTTTTTTTCAGCCTCAGGATGTTCTGCTTCACCTCAATTGAGAGTTCCTTAGACCGCATGTTGTCTGGTCACAGCAACAGCTTCCAAATGCAAAACCACACACCTGTAATCAACCCCAGACCTTTTAACTACTTCATTGATTACAGGTTAACGAGGGAGACGCCTTCAGAGTTTATTGCAGCCCTTAGAGTCCCTTGTCCAATTACTTTTGGTCCCTTTAAAAAGAGGAGGCTATACATTACAGAGCTATGATTCCTAAACCCTTTCTCCGATTTGGATGTGAAAACTCTCATATTGCAGCTGGGAGTGTGCACTTTCAGCCCATATTATATATATAATTGTATTTCTGAACATGTTTTTGTAAACAGCTAAAATAACAAAACTTGTGTCACTGTCCAAATATTTCTGGACCTAACTGTATATATAGATATATATATATATTTAGATATATACAGTGCCTACAAGTAGTATTCAACCCCCTGCAGATTTAGCAGGTTTGATAAGATGCAAATAAGTTGGAGCCTGCAAACTTCAAACAAGAGCAGGATTTATTAACAGATGCATAAATCTTACAGACCAACAAGGTATGTTGCTCAGTTAAATTTTAATAAATTTTCAACATAAAAGTGTGGGTCAATTATTATTCAACCCCTAGGTTTAATATTTTGTGGAATAACCCTTGTTTGCAATTACAGCTAATAATCGTCTTTTATAAGACCTGATCAGGCCGGCACAGGTCTCTGGAGTTATCTTGGCCCATTCCTCCATGCAAATCTTCTCCAAGTTATCTAGGTTCTTTGGGTGTCTCATGTGGACTTTAATCTTGAGCTCCTTCCACAAGTTTTCAATTGGGTTAAGGTCAGGAGACTGACTAGGCCACTGCAACACCTTGATTTTTTCCCTCTTGAACCAGGCCTTGGTTTTCTTGGCTGTGTGCTTTGGGTCGTTGTCTTGTTGGAAGATGAAATGACGACCCATCTTAAGATCCTTGATGGAGGAGCGGAGGTTCTTGGCCAAAATCTCCAGGTATCCATCTTCCCATGGATGCGGACCAGATGGCCAGGCCCCTTGGCTGAGAAACAGCCCCACAGCATGATGCTGCCACCACCATGCTTGACTGTAGGGATGGTATTCTTGGGGTCGTATGCAGTGCCATCCAGTCTCCAAATGTCACGTGTGTGGTTGGCACCAAAGATCTCGATCTTGGTCTCATCAGACCAGAGAACCTTGAACCAGTCTGTCTCAGAGTCCTCCAAGTGATCATGAGCAAACTGTAGACGAGCCTTGACATGATGCTTTGAAAGTAAAGGTACCTTACGGGCTCGTCTGGAACGGAGACCATTGCGGTGGAATATGTTACTTATGGTATTGACTGAAACCAATGTCCCCACTGCCATGAGATCTTCCCGGAGCTCCTTCCTTGTTGTCCTTGGGTTAGCCTTGACTCTTCGGACAAGCCTGGCCTCGGCACGGGTGGAAACTTTCAAAGGCTGTCCAGGCCGTGGAAGGCTAACAGTAGTTCCATAAGCCTTCCACTTCCGGATGATGCTCCCAACAGTTGAGACAGGTAGGCCCAACTCCTTGGAAAGGGTTTTGTACCCCTTGCCAGCCTTGTGACCCTCCACGATCTTGTCTCTGATGGCCTTGGAATGCTCCTTTGTCTTTTTCATGTTGACAAGTATGAGTGCTTTTCACAAGTTTGGGGAGGGTCTTAATTAGTCAGAAAAGGCTGGAAAAAGAGATAATTAATCCAAACATGTGAAGCTCATTGTTCTTTGTGCCTGAAATACTTCTTAAGGCCTTGTGCGCACTGGGAAATGAAATTTCCTTGAGAAAATTCCGCATGCTCTTAAAGATTACCGCACCCGCGGTAAAAAACCGCGGGAAACCGCACCCGAAAACCGCATGCGATTTGCCGCGGTTTGCTGCGGTTTTACTGCGGTATTTTCGCGGTATTGCCGCGGTTTTGCCGCGTGCAGGTTGGGATGTGCTTTATTGCATTCAATGCAATAAAGCACATTGAAAAAAAAAAAAAAAGTCATTTAATTCTGAGATAGTAGATAGACAGAAGAATAGATAGAGGGATAGATAGACAGACAGACAGAGGGATAGATAGATAGATGACAGATCGCTGCATTTCCCACGGTCGGCAGTGAGTTCACATTACCGGCCGTGGGAAATGACCGGTAATTACCTCTGCTGTCTGCTGCTTTCATTCAGCTCTGTGTCTGTGACAGTCACGGCTGGATGGAAGCAGCGCAGGACCTGTGGATTACGTCGGAGCGGTGGAAACCGCAGACAAGCGATGCACATTACCGGAGGTAAACCGCGAAATACCGCAGGGAATAACGCAGGAAAACGCAGTGAACCGCACAGAATTTGCTGCCTGCGTTATTCCCTGCGGGATTTCATGATTAACATTTGAGTCAATGGAGTGAAATCCCGCAGCGATGTGCGGAAAAGAAGGGACATGCACTTGTTTTTGCTGCGGGATTCCCGCAGCAAAACATGCAGCTGTCAAATTCCGCCCAGTGCGCACAGGATTTTTTTTCTCCATAGGATTTGCTGGTGATTCACTGCAGAGATGTTATGAACATTTTCTGCAGCGAAACATGCAGCAAATCCGCGTCAAAATCCGGTAAGTGCGCACATAGCCTAATACTTTAGGGGAACCAAACAGAATTCTGGTGGTTTGAGGGGTTGAATAATAAATGACCCTCTGAATAAACTTTTCACAATTTAAAAAAAAAAAAAAAAAAAAAAAGAAATAACATTCTTTTTTGCTGCAGTGCATTTCACACTTCCAGGCTGATCTACAGTCCAAATGTCACAATGCCAAGTTAATTCCGAATGTGTAAACCTGCTAAATCTGCAGGGGGTTGAATACTACTTGTAGGCACTGTATGTATATATATATATATATATATATATACATATATACTGTACTGTACAAAAGTTTTAGGAAGGTGTGAAAAAATGCTGCAAAGTGAGTATACATTAAAAATAGGAGCATTAGTAGGATTTTTTTTATCAATTAACAAAATGCAAAATGAATGAATGAACTAAAATAAGATGTAAATAAAAAAAACTAATATTTGGTGTCATCACCCTTTGTCTTCAAAGCAGCACCACTTCTTTTAGGTATATACACTTGCACACAGTTTTCCATGGATACTAGCAGGAAAGTTGTTCCAAATATCTTAAAGAACTAACCTCTGATCTTCTGTGGATGGAGGTTTCACAAATCTTTTTGCCATGTAATCTCAGACAGACTCAAGGATGTTGACATCAGAGTTCTTTGGGGGCCATATTATCACGCCCAGGACTTTATGTTTCCGGTATTTCTTTAAAAAGAATGATAAAAACTCAAGTAAAACTGCATTAAAAATACAATAAATGAATCCTGTGTTATGCCAACTTCTACTGTGTTTTCATAGGTAATACAAAGTTCATCACAACACATTGTCAGAATGTCACTGTAAATTATAATTATTTACTTGATCTGCGAGTTTTATATTTGTTAGACCATATGTTAGCAATGGCCGACTTAAATAGACATAGTCCTTAAGGTGGCCAGTGAGCCCTTCTTAGGTTGAGTTCCATATCAGAGTCAAGCCAAGCCATTGTAAGAAATGTGTCCTAGTATGTACAAACTCTGACTAGGTTGTAATCATGTTTTTTTTTATTAATGAAAACACGTTTGGTGCTGATTTTATAGAAGTATCATAGTTTTTGGCTGCAGTTTCTGATTAAATGGGTTGGTTACTTTATGTATTGGGGAAGTGATTGTCACTTACTATTGTAAATCTAAGTATTGCAGGCACTCTTCTTCATAGACTTCACATCAGTAGTGTCCAAAAAGTGACTGATGGTGGTATACAGTACATGGGCATAATGATCACAGTTGTAGATGGGGCAACACCGACCATTCTCAAGGAGAAAGGGGGCCCGCTGCCGCCAGCACCATTTTCAACTGCACATTCAGATAAAATGCATTGCAACGCAGAGAGCTGTCTGCTCCCTCCACTGCCAGAGCTATACAGACCACCGATCAATCAGACACTGGCAGTTAATGTTAATGAGTCAAAATAACAGGATGGGTCCAGGATGGGTGCATTATCACGGAATATAGCACAGGATGGGGACATTATTACAGGATAGGGGTAATTATGGGGACATTATTACAGAATAGGGGCCAGAATGATGCAAAATATAAAAGAATGGGGCACATTAAATCAAATTAGGGGGCAGAATGGGTGTAGGAAAAGGAGGTACTGTTGCTGTGCAAGGCACTAGGGTGGCACTATTGCATTTTTCTTCTTCCGATGATGCAGTGAAGAAGTGGTGGGAAAATGTGGAGTGTCATTTAGAAGGGATCACTCATAGATGTATAAATGTTACTTTTTGCAGAGATGAGTCCTACCTCAAAATAGTCAAAGCAGTCTGTGTTGGATGTATAAAAAAAGTAAAAATGAATAATAATATAATAATAATAATAATAATAATAATAATTTTATTCATTTATATAGCGCTTATATATTCTTCGTCAGGCTGCAGAATTTTGCCCAAATTTCTCGACCCCTTATCTCGGAAGGGGGTGGAGATATTTTATTGAAATTTGGCCAATAAATTCTGGACCAAAACTGCTGAGATGTCACGAAATTTCAGCCCTCTACAGCTTTTCGAAAAAAAAATTATTGCAATTTCAAAACGGAATAGTTACAATTGTACCTATTAAGCCGCACAAAGGTTAATTCCACAGCGCTTTTACATACATTGGCAACACTGTCCCCATTGGGGCTCACAATCTATAGTCCCTATCTGTATGTCTTTGGGGTGTGGGAGGAAACCGGAGTACCCGGAGGAAACCCACGCAAACACGGGGAGAACATACAAACTCCTTGCAGACTTTATTTGGAAGTGTTACTGGTAACTGCCTGGATTTATGTTATACGATCTGCAGAGATCCAGTGTATAACATCAATGGTGGTAATATTAGTGCAACTAATGTAATTATTGATTATGATCAGTATGGTAGTATTATTTGGTTACTATATTGTGGGGATATGTGGCCTGTTCATGGTATTGTGGCGGTATTTATTGCTTGTAGGAGGTATTATTGGAATATTAGCAGTGTTGGACGAGAGTACCTATGGCCCACCAGTACTGACTTTAGGGGCCCACTGTAAATTTCACAGCTCATGCTAGGTTCAGCCTCATGTTGTAACATTTGCTCACAGGGTCAGTCACAGGTTCCTTCATATGTGCTGGAAGAAGAACAGATACAACATCATGAACAGTTTTTTCTGTTAAAAAGATGGAAACCCTAACAAAAACTAAAAAACCCTGATTATATTCAACTTGTTCTGTCCAGCAGCTGTCACGTGACAGATCTGTTCCTTTAAAACTGCAATAAGAAAAAGATACCTGATCCTAGCTTTACATGTTAATTTTTAGGCCTTTGAGATGCAATATTTTTTTAGTTTCCCAGAGTCATAGCTTTTTTACTATTAAGTTTGAATAAGGACTGATTTTTTCCATCATCAACTGTCCTGTATCAAAAAGTCCACAAGCTCATGGACACACACAAAAAAATGAGCTTCTGGTGTATGTGCACATGACGTCCTACAGAGCATTGGTTTCCTATAGGAAGAGTCTTCAGGCACACGACAGAGGTGTCCTTCCTGAAGCATCTTTTTAGACATCTTTTACTGACATCCTTCTTTTTTTTTTCTTTAATATTGTGTTTTTTCATAGTAAGCCTCTCCCAAACAGAAGATGCCACAAGCATAGATTACAAACTTCTTTTTTTTTATTTTTTGCACTTTTTCAGTTGATTTTCAGGTAAAATAATTCTGAAAAAGAATGTGTGTGCACCTACCCTTTGTCACTCTAGCGGGGTGCAGAGATGTATTTTGCGGCTGCTCTGACTTTTGATGATTGGTTGCAGCGGTGACTTTATGTCTACAGCACTGTAATCTATCACCGAAATCAGTGGCTAGTAACTAGAGATGAGCGAAACCTTGGAGGTTCGGTTCGCTGTCAGCAAACAAAGTAAAGCTCCACTGGTCCGAACTTGGCCCGAGGAGGTTTGGGATCACTGATTGGCAGTTTGAGTTTCCGCCCAGCTAGCCACAAACAGATCAGTTCCGGGGGAGGATGGGCGATCTTTTACATTTTTTTTGTTACACACTGTGAGGTAAATCCGGAGATATGACGATAAATCATGATATTCAAGTATGTCAGGAAGCCCTCTCCTGGTGTCACCCCCCCTTTCCTTCACACAACTGGTTTAGCAACAAATCCCATGGCCATCTCCTGTGATATGGAGATGAGGTGGTGTGGGAACAATGGACACAGGATGACTCCCTGCCGTCACCCTGTAACAAGAGTTGTATCTCATTAGCAAGGCTATGGAACTAGCAGACAGAACGACTCCAGTAAAAAATGGTTCATATCTCGCAAGCCATATTTCCGATAAATATGGCAACCATAAAAATGGTGTCTCCGCATGCGGACGATGCCGGCACACCCTTTTTATGGGAGCAGGACATTGGGAAATGCCCCAGGCGTGATATCAGCCAATGGGGAACTGGCAGACAGGTCATGAGTCCCCTCGTTCTGTAGCTAAATTCATAACTGTCACAATGAGAGCATTGGCGTCCGCCTACGACGCTCCCAGGCAAAGTTATGGCCCATATTCCATGTTGTGGATTGTCCATAACTCAAGCCAGGGGTGGAGCAGTGCTCCCTCTGAGGTCACTAAGGTAGGAGGGGACCTGGATTTGCCCAGGTTGATAACCCTACTTCGGCCATTTTCCAGGGTTCTTTTCGCTGGGGGCACGTGTAGGAAACATCTGTGGGAAGGATCCTAGAAACCTGGGTACAGCGCCCCCCTGTGGCCAGACGCAACAAGGTAACTGCTGGAACTGTGTATGCCTGTTTGTAACCCATGCTTTGACTGTAACTGTACTCTGACATATGTATATTCTGTAGATTCCCTATTGTATATATTGTAGTTTCTAGTGTGCTTTAGGCTGATTAAATTATATAATTAATCTTGGGCTGTTCTGTTATCTCGATCTTGAATCCCACGTCTGTGTGTTCGGCTAATAGTTACCGTAAATCGGTTGGTGGCAGCGAATTGTGCCAAGGATTATTGTGGGGAGGCCAGTGAGATTCGGGGAGATTTTATATATTCCGCCCGCGGAGGTCGGGGGAATATATACCCTACTCTCACCGGGGACCCTTCAATAATCGGCATAAGTAGTATAGCGGCCTCCTTGCTTATTGTCGGGCAATTCCATAATTGGCCTGACTATAAGAGGGGCGCTAGAGAGTGCGTCACGTGCTCTGTCTGTCGGTCGGGAGGTATAAAGGAGGGGTGACCCCCCACTTGTTACACCCCGATTGTGACGTACTGGTAGCCAGCGCGGGGGATTTCTGAGTGACCCCCCCGGTGGTTCGTGACATATTGGGGGCATAGCGGTGGGATCGAGATAATAGTGTGTGTGAGTGTGAGACCCATACTCCCAGACACTAAAGACTGCCTGCAGCAGCTGTGGCTGCTGGGGTCTTCAGACTAGCTCAACACTAGAGTGTCAGAGTGCAGATACTGTAAGGTGTGTGGAGGCATCAGGTGTCAGTTCTGTGTCAGTGACCAAAAGTCTGCAAGAATGGCTGATGGCACCAGGAGCAGAGCTATGCAACTGGCCAATGCTAAGGCAGGAGCCGAAGAGAGGGAGGACGGTGCTGTGGACAGCAATGAGGAGGTTGCCCACGAGTCCTCCAGGAGCTCGACGCCAGAAAACCGTTCTGCCGAGGACATTGCGCAACCTGGCACTGCTGGACAAGATGAGGAGGAGCTCACCCAAGGTTCCTCAACGAGCCAGATGCCAGCCCTCCGCTCTGAAAGGGACAGTGAATCGCCTAGCTCTGCAGCGTGCCGCAGATCACCACGTGCCATTCCACCGAGCCTGGGAGGCTCGGATAGCCTTCTTCAAATGGCTATGGCCCTTCTCCAGGCTGGAGACCAGAAGGGCTACAAGGAACTCCTGGCAGAGCGCAGGGCAGAGCGGCAGGCAGCGCGTGACGCTGAGGCTGCGGAGCGGCACGCAGAGCGTGAGGCTGCGGAGCGAGAGCGGCAGGCAGCGCGTGAAGAGCGAGAGCGACAGGCAGACCGTGACTACCAGCTGCAGCTAGCTCAGCTCCGGCCCTCATCAGCCACATGTGACCTTCGAGACACCAAACTTCCAAAGGTCCGTGTTGAGGACTTCCCAGTGCTGGAGAAGGATGGAGACTTGGACTCTTTCTTGACTGCTTTTGAACGGACTTGCTTGCAGCACCATCTGGACAAGGACCAGTGGGCCAAATACCTGACCCCCCGTTTAAGGGGTAAGGCCCTGGATATCCTTGGGGACTTGCCTGCTGAGGCAGATCAGGGCTACGACACCATCAAGCGGGCCCTGATCCAACAGTACAACCTCACTCCAGAGTCCTACCGCAAGAAGTTCCGGAGCCTACAGAAGGGACCAAAGGACTCCTGGGCTGACCACCGGCGGGCACTTGCCCGAGCTGCCGACCACTGGACCCAAGGCCTGCAGCTTTCCACCGGACCGGAGATCCTGGACTTGTTCATCACGGAGCAACTCTTGTGGAACTGCCCTGAGGATCTCCGCCAGTTCATCCGAGACCAGAAGCCAAAGGGGTCCACGGCTACAGCTGCCCTTGCCGATGACTACACCAACAACCGGGCCCCTGAGGCCAGGAGAGCGGCCACCAGCAGCACCTGGAGAGGGGGTAAGATGAATTCTGCGACTGCCCCACCTGCCCCTAGACTGCAGGGGGTGTCCCCCTCAACTCCCCTCTCCAGGCCCGTGGCGGAACCAAGACGGTGCCACCAGTGCAACCTACCTGGACACTTCAAGGCCATGTGCCCTCAGCGTCCCAAGGCCCCGGCTCCGTCCCCGTCCCAAGGGCCGCCCAAGGTGTATTGTGTGGGTGGGGGTGGTGGTAGGTCCCTGGACAGCTTCCAACATGTCACCGTCGGCCGGTCTGTGACCATAGGACTGCGAGACAGCGCCTCGGAGGTGACTCTGGTGCGGCCTGAGATGGTGTCCCCCCAAGACTTGATCCCTGGAAAAACCCTCGCTGTCTCCGGGATTGGAGGCACTGACCCGGCGCTGCCTGTTGCTGACATTTATGTGGACTGGGGCGCAGGGCGGGGGGTGAGGGAGGTGGGGGTAACTGATCGGATCCCTGCAAACGTGCTACTTGGGACAGATTTGGGGCAGATAACCTCCCAGTTTGGGCCCCCCCCAAGGGCTGAACCTTCAGCCCGTACTGACATGACTCCTAACAATGTTAATGTGTTATCTATGAATGATGTAAGGGAGGAGGGAGTGAACTCTGATATTTCTGCTTGCATAGACACCATAGACACACACTCAGCTGCAGCTGTGACAGGAGGGGAGGGGGTCAGAGAAAGGTGTGACAATGCCTCTACAAGTAACCAGCCTGTGAGCTGGGATCTGTTGCCCTCTGCAGGGATAAGCAGAGAGCAGGGTGCTGCAGGGGGAGGACCAGTGTGTGGGGTGGGGGCTACCACAGCAAATGTGGGGTCCCCAGAGATTTCACAGCGGGGTTCTGTTGCTGCAGGAGGGGAACAGGCAGGTGAGATTGGGGCCGGTCCAGGAGCGGAAGTGCTCCCAGGTAAGATCTCGGTGCATGGTTCCCCCACAACCGGGGTGTCAGGAAGCCAGGTAGGTCTGCCTGAACCGGCGACTTGGTCAGGAACGGAGGAGGAGCAGGCACGACCCACGGTCGCAGCGGCTGTGGCCGCTGTCACCCGCAGTGGGAGTGCTGGAAGCCAAGGGGCCTCCCGGAGGTCCGATAGCTCTTCCCCTTCTGACCAAGTGGCAGCCGAGTCAGGTGGAGGCCAGGACACAGGTCCCGGGGTACTGACTGAAGATGTGACAGTCTCGTCGATTCTGGCCACATCTAGTCAGGGGTTTCAGGCAGCGTTAGAAGCTGACGACAGCCTGAAAGCTCTTAAGGAGCAGGCGGCACAGCCTCCCTCGGACTCGGACCCGGAGCGAGTGGTCTGGGACCAAGGACGGCTGTACCGGGCCACGGTCCAGCAGGGTTCACCGGAGGCGTGGCCCAGGGACCGACAGTTGGTGGTACCCTATCCGTTCCGGACGGAGTTGTTGCGGATCGCACATGAGATTCCGATGGCCGGACACCTAGGGATCGCTAAGACCAAGGCCAGGTTAAACCAGCATTTCTACTGGCCAAAAATGGGGGCCGATGTGGCTGCCTACTGCCGTTCGTGTGAAACCTGTCAGAGAGTGGGGAAGGCGGGGCCACGCCCCAAAGCCCCACTGGTATCTCTGCCAATCATCGATGAGCCTTTCAGGAGGGTGGCTGTGGATCTGGTCGGCCCGCTGGCCATCCCCAGCAGCTCCGGGAAACGCTTCATACTGACGGTAGTGGACTATGCCACCCGGTACCCAGAAGCAGTGGCCTTGTCGTCCATTCGGGCTGACAAGGTGGCCACCGCATTGCTGGAGATTTTCTCCCGAGTGGGTTTTCCCCAGGAAATGCTCACTGACCGGGGGACCCAATTCATGTCCCAGCTGATGGAGGCCCTCTGTAAGCAAGTCCAGGTGCGACATCTGGTGGCCAGCCCGTACCATCCACAGACTAATGGCCTGTGCGAGCGGTTCAATGGCACCTTAAAGCAGATGCTTAAGATGTTGGTCGACTCCCATGGGCGTGACTGGGAGCGGTATCTCCCACACCTGTTATTTGCTTACCGGGAGGTTCCACAGGCCTCAACAGGATTCTCACCGTTTGAGCTCCTGTACGGGCGACGTGTGCGGGGCCCCCTGGCTCTGGTGAAAGAGGCTTGGGAAGGGGATTTGGCCACCCCTGGAGTGTCGGTTATCGAGTATGTCATGCGCTTCCGGGACAAAATGCAGGCCTTGACGCAACTGGTACACGACAATATGGCTCAAGCCCAGGCCGATCAGAAGCGTTGGTACGACCAGAACGCTTGTGAGAGGACCTACCAAGTGGGTCAAAAGGTGTGGGTACTGGTCCCCGTACCACAGGACAAGCTTCAGGCAGCCTGGGAAGGCCCATACCTCGTGTACCAGCAGCTCAACCCTGTAACGTACCTGGTCACCCTGGACCCTGCCCGTGGAAGGCGGAAGCCCTTCCATGTGAACATGATGAAGGCACATCATGAGCGGGAGGCATGTGCGCTCCCCGTGTGCAACCTGCCCGAGGAGGGAGAAGCGGAAACCCTCTTGGATATGCTAGCCCAGGTTAGGGCAGGCGGATCCATTGAGGATGTGGAGGTTGGCCACCAGCTCTTGGAGGACCAACGGTCCCAGCTGTGGGCCACCCTCCTCCCCTTCCGGGGGTTGTTTACCAACCAGCCCGGAAGGACTGACTTGGCTGTCCATCACGTGGACACTGGGGATCATCCCCCGATCCGGCGTTCAGCATATCGGGTCTCCCTGGAGGTGCAGCAACACATGCGCCAGGAGATTGACGAGATGCTGAAGCTGGGGGTGATCCAGGCATCCAACAGCGCTTGGGCCTCGCCTGTAGTCCTCGTCCCTAAGAAGGACCGAACCACTCGGTTCTGCGTGGACTACAGGGGGCTCAATGCGGTCACGGTCGCCGATGCGTACCCAATGCCACGCATCGATGACCTGCTCGATCAGTTGGCCGGGGCTCAGTACCTGACCATCATGGATCTGAGCCGGGGATATTGGCAGATCCCCCTGACTCGCAAGGCCAGGGAACGCTCTGCCTTTATTACCCCATTTGGACTGTACGAGTCCACGGTGATGCCATTCGGGATGAGGAATGCCCCTGCCACTTTCCAGCGGATGGTCAACCCCCTGCTCAAGGGACTTGAAGGGTACGCGGCCGCGTACCTGGATGACATTGCCGTCTTCAGTCCCACCTGGGAGGACCACCTAGAGCATCTAGCACAGGTGCTCAGGCGGATCCACCGGGCAGGTTTGACCATCAAGCCGGGAAAGTGTCAGCTGGCCATGAGCGAGGTCCAGTACCTCGGTCACCGGGTAGGTGGGAGAACACTGAAGCCCGAGACTGAGAAAGTGGAAGCCATCGCATCCTGGCCCACCCCCAGGACCAAGAAGCAGGTGATGTCCTTCTTGGGGACCGCTGGGTACTATAGGAGGTTTGTTCCATGCTATAGTAGCCTGGCAAAGCCCTTGACGGACCTCACCAAGAAGAAGCTGCCCTCTGCAGTCGATTGGACAATGGACTGCGAGACAGCCTTCCGGGCCCTAAAGGACGCCCTGTCCAGCCCGCCCGTGCTACAGGCAGCCGACTTCACGCGGCCGTTTGTAGTACAGACCGACGCCAGTGACTTCGGCCTCGGTGCGGTGCTCAGCCAGGTGGACTCTGCGAGCCAAGAGCACCCAGTCTTGTACCTGAGCAGGAAGCTGTTACCAAGGGAAGTTGCCTATTCCACGATGGAGAAGGAGTGCCTGGCCATAGTGTGGGCCCTGCAGCGTCTGCAACCCTATCTATACGGGCGCCACTTCATCGTGGAGACGGACCACAATCCCCTCAGCTGGTTGCACACCGTCTCTGGGACGAATGGGCGATTGTTGCGATGGAGCCTTGCGCTCCAGCAATACAACTTCACCATTCGCCACAAAAGGGGCCGTGACCACGGTAACGCAGACGGGCTGTCCCGACAAGGAGAGGTCGCGGACGGGCGCACGGGGGAACACCGGAGTGTGCTGCCCCCTAGCGCCCTCAAAAGGGGGGAGGTGTGAGGTAAATCCGGAGATATGACGATAAATCATGATATTCAAGTATGTCAGGAAGCCCTCTCCTGGTGTCACCCCCCCTTTCCTTCACACAACTGGTTTAGCAACAAATCCCATGGCCATCTCCTGTGATATGGAGATGAGGTGGTGTGGGAACAATGGACACAGGATGACTCCCTGCCGTCACCCTGTAACAAGAGTTGTATCTCATTAGCAAGGCTATGGAACTAGCAGACAGAATGACTCCAGTAAAAAATGGTTCATATCTCGCAAGCCATATTTCCGATAAATATGGCAACCATAAAAATGGTGTCTCCGCATGCGGACGATGCCGGCACACCCTTTTTATGGGAGCAGGACATTGGGAAATGCCCCAGGCGTGATATCAGCCAATGGGGAACTGGCAGACAGGTCATGAGTCCCCTCGTTCTGTAGCTAAATTCATAACTGTCACAATGAGAGCATTGGCGTCCGCCTACGACGCTCCCAGGCAAAGTTATGGCCCATATTCCATGTTGTGGATTGTCCATAACTCAAGCCAGGGGTGGAGCAGTGCTCCCTCTGAGGTCACTAAGGTAGGAGGGGACCTGGATTTGCCCAGGTTGATAACCCTACTTCGGCCATTTTCCAGGGTTCTTTTCGCTGGGGGCACGTGTAGGAAACATCTGTGGGAAGGATCCTAGAAACCTGGGTACAGCGCCCCCCTGTGGCCAGACGCAACAAGGTAACTGCTGGAACTGTGTATGCCTGTTTGTAACCCATGCTTTGACTGTAACTGTACTCTGACATATGTATATTCTGTAGATTCCCTATTGTATATATTGTAGTTTCTAGTGTGCTTTAGGCTGATTAAATTATATAATTAATCTTGGGCTGTTCTGTTATCTCGATCTTGAATCCCACGTCTGTGTGTTCGGCTAATAGTTACCGTAAATCGGTTGGTGGCAGCGAATTGTGCCAAGGATTATTGTGGGGAGGCCAGTGAGATTCGGGGAGATTTTATATATTCCGCCCGCGGAGGTCGGGGGAATATATACCCTACTCTCACCGGGGACCCTTCAATAATCGGCATAAGTAGTATAGCGGCCTCCTTGCTTATTGTCGGGCAATTCCATAATTGGCCTGACTATAAGAGGGGCGCTAGAGAGTGCGTCACGTGCTCTGTCTGTCGGTCGGGAGGTATAAAGGAGGGGTGACCCCCCACTTGTTACACCCCGATTGTGACGTACTGGTAGCCAGCGCGGGGGATTTCTGAGTGACCCCCCCGGTGGTTCGTGACACACACGATATCTAATCATGCTGTTGGTACCCCCAGTATGCGCCGTTCAAACACTGCAAGCAGCTCGCACAGAGCTGAGCATCAAGCGTACCTAAGCACAGCGCTGCTCGTGCGAGTTAAGTTCACACGTAAAGCATCCAAACTCTGAACTCGAGCATTCTTTTTTCAGTTGGTGTTCGATTCTAGAACCAAACCTTGGGTTCGCTCATCTTTACTTGTGACATCTATATCATACGCTGAGTTTAGTGATTGACTTCAGTGCTGCAGACGCAAGTGCACAGCTGCAGCCAATCAACAAAGACCACAGAAACAGTAAAACTTCATTTTTTTGTTGTTTTTTATGATTTTGTGCCTATAGAGTAATCTTTGAAATGGGACAAAGCCTTTAATAATTTACTTTAATTAACTTCTTTAGGGGTGGGGAGGTCGGTGTTGCTTTTTCCTATTATATTTTTGCAATAAATAACATTATAGATATATTAATTTTGGATTAAAAGAAATTATTTATGGATTACAGTTACATCCTATGTTGTGTCCCTGAATTTGTCGACAGCTTTTATGCTGAGTCCGCATTTCTCCAGGAAAATGATGGCTTATTTAATCAACCATCATTTTCCTCTAACAATTGCAGGTGGATCAGAGCTTCGCTTATGTTTATTAACCTGTTAAATGCCGCTTTCAATCCCTAACAGCGGTATTTAATGCGAGCCAGCAGTCATTGCCCACTCCCATCACCATCCATGACATGATTCCGAGGAGACGATGGGTTGCCATTGCCATGACAGCTGGTAGTCTACTGAAAACCCCTGTGACTGTCATCACAGTGCTCATGGGAAAGCCAGCGTTTAGATGGAGTTTGTAGGAGATCATGATTTTCACTATACATAGCAGTGCTTATGCATTGCTATGTACAGAACAAATTGTTATATTATTTCATATTCAAGTACCCCAAGGGAAATAACAAATACAGTTAAAAAATGTTTTTAAAAATCTAAAAAAATCCACAAAAGTTCAAATCACCCCCCTTTTGCTCTATTAAAATTAAAACAATTAAAAAGAGATTAAAATGCACATAATTGGTATTGCTGAATTCGTGAAAGTTTGGTCTGTCAAAATATCAAATAATTTATCTGATTGATAAACAGCACAACGAGAAATAAATCGAAATGCTAGGATTGCAGTTTCTAGCCACCACACATTTGCAATAAAATGCAATAAGAGGCATTTAAAACATTGTATCTCCCCCAAAATAGTGTAATGAAATATGTCAGCTCAGGGCACAGACAATAAGCCCTCAACAGCTCCATATTGAGAAAAATAAAAACGTTACGGATGACGGATAATGGTGACAAAAGCAAAATGTTCCTTTTTTTTAACAAATTTCCCAAAAAACTTCCAAAATTAAAAAAAATATATATTCATGCTTGGTATCTACGCAGAGTAATTTTTCCCTGTCAGTTTTAAAATATAGTGAGCATGGTAAAAAAACAAAACAAAAAAAAAACAATTGTGAAATTGCACTTTTTTTGCAAGTTCATCAAACTTAGAATTTTTCCTCATTTGTTAGTGTATCACATGAGAAAATGCATAAAGTCACACAAAAGTACAACTTGTCTTGCAAAAAACAAGTCCTCATATGGCTACAGTATGTAGATGGAAAAATAAAAAAGTTATGGTTTATGGAAAAAGGAGAGGATAAAAACAAAAATGAAAAAAACAAAACTGAAATTTGCCACAGAGTGAAGGGGGCTTTGACATATTTAATATTTTTTTGTGGTGCTTTAGCATAAATTATGCTTTTAATGCCTGAATTTTATCACTAAAAATGTCACATTATATACTCTATGCACATTCACTAGTGCATACATATATATTATATAATGTCAAAGCCGAAAGTGTTGGCACCCTTGAAATTGTTCCAGAAAATGAAGTATTTCTCCCAAAAAATTATTGCAATTACACATTTACACATTTTGTGTTTTACACATGTGTATATCCTTTGTCAGTATTGCAACAACACAAAAAAATGGGGGAAAAAAAGAAATTGGAAATAATTTCACACAAAAACTCCAACAATGAACCGGACAAAATTGTTAGCATCCCCAACAAAATATTTGTACCACCCTTACAATAATGAACTACAATCAATCACTTCAAGGAAAAGGCAGGTGTGATGTGCAAACAGGAAAAAAGTCAGCTTTTAATAGCGTGGAGGGTAGTAGGGGGTAGTAAGGTACAGAAATTATGCAGGAAGCTCAGGTATTCAATTCAGGTCCGGTATTGTCATGATTCATGCATAGCTCTGCCATTCCTGAGCTGGTGCATGTATCCTGCCTTCAGGATTTACGTCTCTAGGGAGGGGCCTGTTCGTTCTGGCCTTGTTCCGGGGATCGCGCCACCATATCTTGAAACTACTACCTCTGGGACATCGCCAGTAATATTTCTGGCTCTGCTTTTTGCACTGTTCCTGTGAGAAGTTCTCTGTTTATTGTACTGCTACCCGGTACTGTTTGTCCTGACCTCCGTTCCTCTTGCTCTTTCTGACCTCCATCACTCTTGCCCGACCTGTCCTCTGCATCTCCCTGTCCGTGTCCTCCACTCCCTCTGCTGTTTACTTGCTATCCCAGTATCTGACCTCGGTGCTGTTTTTTGATTTTGGCTTGTTTTCTCCTTGGTACAGATGTGACATCCCGGCATTTAACCCTGACTGATCAGTATCCCTGCTCTTGTGTTAGAGACCTCTAGTGGGCTTCTGTCTAACTGCACTCAGGAGTTCTTTTCCTGCCTGAGTCCCTGCGCCACTCAGTGGTAGCTTGACAAGTATTGTGTGATTCGGAAGTCTCCCCTCCCTCCTTCTTGTGCCGACTACAACAGAACTAGGCTAACAGCCATGCAGGAGAGAGGGACACACTATTTTTCTTCTTCCTCTTAGTCCTGCAGCATGAATTACATTGCTCTCCTGTCCACATTTCAAGCAGCTTGAGACTACACAGCAGGTCTGTGTTGGTAGTTGCAGCCCACAGCTGTAAATCTCTGGATCTTGCAGGGTAATTCTTGCAGTGCAGGGGATGGCTGTGTTGAGCCTCCCTCCCCACCCCCATGCTACCCAGTCACTACAGGGGAGAGAGCCAAAGAGGAGACTCATATAGTGCATGCTTCCCTGATCCTGCAGTCTAAGCCTGTGCAGCCTCTGATCTCCATTGCTTCAAGCTAACAGCCAGTACAGGAGCCAACATCCGGTGACGAAGATCTGCATATGTTCAGCATTTTTTTCCCAGATGGGTAGGGGAGGAGCTAAAATCATTCATTCAGAGTATGTACTGTATGCTGAGAAGAGAGACTGTGGGAGTCAGTGGCCCACCGAAGGATCCACTGCTTTCCTAGTGGACTAGTAGAAGCCTGTATAGTAGTCTTTGTATAGTGGATTTTAGAAAGAAACATGAAGGTGGCTTAGGCTGGTTTCACACATTCGGCTTTTTGCCAGTTTGCTGGATTTGGTGCACACCAGTACAGTGTATACAGTACAATGGCAGCGCCACAACGTCTGGGTCACAGACTCCTGTCACATGACAGCATGGGATCAGCGCTTGCCGCGCTGCCATTGTACTGTATACACTGTACTGGCATGCGCTGAATCCGGCAAAGTGGCGAAAAGCCGGATGTGTGAAACCAGCCTTATCCAGACACTATGTGATGATAATATATGTGGCAGTATTTATTCCCTTTATGTGGTATATATATATATATATATATACACACACACACACACACACACACACACACACACACACATATATTAGTTTTGGTATAACAGACTTGTTCAGTAACAATATGGTGATATTTGTTATTTTGTATGACTACTACTTTTTTAATAGGTGGAGCAAGCTCATATGTCATTATATAATCTATTTCAGAGACTGTGGAATAAAGAGCGCATAGGGTCTTACCAGATATAAAGTGATATTAAATAAATAGGTTCACTCACCTATAGGGGTTGTGAAAAAGTTACAACTCCCGTATTTACATAGCAATGGTTGGAAAAAACAGCTGCAGCCCCGAATAATTGAGATGAAGTATAAGTAGGAAAATCAGGTATCACACCGCGCTTATTACCAATCAAGCTGGAATTTATAAATCCAAGTCTTTATTGTATTTGCTGCTATTTGAATCGCTCATAAAATTAATGTAGGCATTGTTGTCAACGTTTTTAAAACATTATTATTTAAAAAAGAAAAATCATTATTATTATCATTATTTTTTTATATTTTTTATTATTTATATCCTTGTCATTGCTATAACATCCTGAGGAAGGGGGCTGCGACCCCTGAAACGCGTAGACCTGACCTAGCTAATACAAAAAAGACTTGGATTTATTAATTCCGGTTTGATTAGTGATAAGCGCAGCGTCATACCCGATTTTCCTACCTATACTTCATCTTTATAGGATCTATAACACAACAGGGACCCATATATTTGACCAACATGCTGGTGGGGGCCCAGTTCCAAATTTTGAACTAGGGCCCATGGGAATCTAGCTATATCACTAGTAGTAGCGAAAGAAGCATAGTTTAAGTCTCACTTGTGGCTAGAGTGTTAATAACATGAATGGAAATGCAATATTTTTCAAAGTCAACATAAGTCTGAAAACTGCATTGAGTAATGCAAAACAAATAGGTGCTTAGCTAGCAGCCGAGGATATATGTTCACTATTGATGTTTTTGTTGTAGGTAATGTTCTAAAATTGGCTCAGTCTTTGGGTAGACTTTGATTATACATAAATCTGTTGAGGAAAGTCAGTTACATCATTAACCTTTAAGCTTTCAGAAACGTAGCCGCAGCTCTTGAATATCTATATATTTGCAGTCTTGTCTTGTGATAATGCATAATCTTATTTTTTCACATTTCTTTTGTGCGATCCTTAAAGAAAAACACAGCTGCCCATGACATAGATGTGTTTATTTTCTCATTAGAAGAAGTATGAAAAGATAGTAGAGTTGTAAGGCCAATCATAAAGAAATGCTGAAGAACGCCCTTCACATGTTTGCTCAGGCACTTTATGAATGCTTTTCAAACAATCTTTCAGAGGTATTAGTAGGAATAAGATATCTTAAAAGTCAAAGGAAGACAAAGGTAGTGCATTTATAGAAGTAGCATTCAAGATAACATTTCTCTAAGTGTTTAGATTAGTTAAATATTAGTGAAGCAGGAATAGAGATAAAACTGATTTCATAGTCACAAACCTTTAATTAGAGAAGAAGAAGTCACATGAAAATGCTGTAGCCTCAAGTAGGGTATAACCTTGCTGTCTTATGACTATAAATTTTTAAAATGTCTTTGCTTTTGGTGGATAGTTTAATCTTCTATATGTCTTAATCAACTATGATAATAAACCATAAACCACCTGACTAATATTGGCTAGGCCTCCCTGTACTGTCAAAACAGCATTAATCTATTGGTTGGACTTCAACTTCTGTCAGAGGAAACTTGAGTCTCTTTGAGGATTATAGTACCGCATCTGTGACGCTCTGGGCAAGCCAGGGGTCACAGGTCACAACATCACATGTACCCCACATTCCCTGCAGGAACACCAAGCTAACCTAAAATCCTTGTTGCCTTCCTCCAGGGGCTGATGTCCACACCAGGGGGTGGCCCAGGCGGTTGGCTCCGCCCACCGAGGAGTTCAAAGCCCTGGAGGCGGGAAAACCAGGCAGTTGAAGTCTAGCTGAGGGCTAGAGTGGAGTTTAGCTCAGGCAGAGCTTGAGTGAGAAGCGAAGTCAAGCTAGGGAGGAGAAAGTAGAAGGAGGTGAAGTAGTAGTGGAGCTAAGGAGAAAAGCTGAAGTGACAGAAAAAGTGAGAGTAGTAAAGCCTGAAGTTGGTCCGGGTGTGTGCCCCGGACTGTGACAGCAAGGTCAGCAGACGGCGGTGATAGTCTGCAGGGGGACTGTTTGGAGGTTGCTGGAAGGACCGCGGACGGGTGGTGACCCGGCGGTACTGGAGCAGTATACGAAGAACAGTCAGCACCAGGGCAGGGGCCTTTCGGATCCCGGCAAGGCTAGGAGTCACCATAATTTGCCAAATCCGTCAGTGAAGGGGACGTCTGTCTCCTAACAACCAAGTCCCGATTGAAGGCAACAGTCCGACCGTGAAGGGGAGACATCGCCACCGCCAGGGCACCAGTTTCCCAGGGCCAGCGCCTGCGGGCAAAGTAGGGCTCCTTCGGCCCAGCTTGAAGCCGAGGAGTGGGTAACCAGTGGGGACCCATCGCTACCAAAGAGACTTTCATAGGTGCAGGGAAGAGACCGTCACCACTATCTGCAGGGAACATCAGCACCATGAACCGTCCGAGGGACCCGTCCAACCAGCCGTTTGTTTACCGAGAACTGTGTCGTGTTTACTGGCTGAGTGAGTACCTCCGTGCTGTGCGGCACAGCGCTGCCCCTGCGCCCCTGCACCTCCACTGGCCCCATACCCGCCTGTCCACAATCCCATCCCATCACCGGGCCCCGGGAGCACCACAACCCCTACCCACGGAGGGGCAAATCAACAACTGGCTGCTCCGTACCATCACTCCCGGGCTCCCCAGAAAGAGCAGCGGTGGTGTCCACTTAATCACCACAGCCGTGGGTGGCGTCACGGACAATAAACCATCCCAAAACACCCAATCCCTTTTCACTCACGGGCGAGGAGCGCCGCTCGAGTCCCCGGGATCCGGCCCATCGCTCGAGCCACCGAGCAGCGGCAGCGGCAGGCCGCAGCAGCCGCAGCGGCAGCCGGACCCGAGCAGTGGGAGAGCGCGGCGTCCCCTCCTCCTCCCGCGACACATCCCCCAGAAGGATGCTCAGAGTCCAAATCATCACCTTTAACGCTTCACTTTGTTAAGTTCATCAAACTATTCCTAAATAATTTTAAAGTGTGACATGGCACATTTCCCTTCAAAAAAGGCCTATATCATTAGTGAATAGCATGCCAATAGTAAACATAATAATGTACCCTGAAGAAGCAGGGTGAAACGCACGTCAGGGAGTATACAGCCATCCATGAAGTGTACTATTAACAGGTCAGTGTTTACTTTGGTAGGAGTTATACCACCATTGTGACCTAAATTTCCACACAACATCAGGGACACTGAAAAATGAATGTATTTTCTTTTCCTATCACTAAAGAGGCTTTTTTACAAAACTAACTGCACGATATATTGCAAGTAGCCTGTAAGATTTACAGTTCATTTCTAATATATTTTGTACTTTTATCCCCTACTGTAGTGTTTGCTTTTAGATTTGACTTGTATATAGGCTAATAAGTAGGTATTGTCCTTTCTTCTCACGATAAAGGTCATTCTTTTACATAATACCAATTGCACGTTATAGTACTACTAGCCTATTGGGCTTACAGTTAATTTCAAATATATTAGTCACATTTACCCTTTGGGTGTGCTAATATACTAAAAGGGCGGAATGAGTGCAGGAACTAACACCTTTGCTACTAGACCCTTCACTCATTAGCATCTCATAAAGGATTGTTAGAAATACTTTTTCTAAAGATCTTTTTATCTATGCTACTTGATACAGGGACGGTTAGGCAGGGATTAGCAATATGTACCCAGAACGGCTCATGGTTCTTGGTGCATATTGCACCTGACAGGTTAATTTTAAATCTTGGTCAAAAAAAGACACCCTGGCAGCTCACATAAGTGTTAGAATACAGAATTTCTTAAACTTCATGGAAAAGGATTGCAGCAAACGCGTGAGGAGACCTCAACACAGTGAAAGAAGGGGCATACATAGACGTATTGTGCTGCATCTTTCAGCAAATGTAGAGCTGGATTTACAGCTACGCAGCTTAGCAATGATGTGCAATGTCCTCTGTGCTACAACGTCTGTGTGCTGCAGAAAAAAGATTAGGAATCCATCTCTCTCTGTGTACTATGCATGAAAAACATCATATCATAAAGTCTCCACCCACTAGCTCAGACACAACTGAAAATTAGATATAAAGCCTGCAGAAAAACTAGGCAGAAATCTATAATACAAGTAATGTAATGCCCAGAAATTGTTTCTCATGAACACATACAACAGTTATTCTGATTAATGTGTATGGCTTAAGGCCGCTTTACACGCAACAACACATTGCTAACGAGATATCGTTGGGGTCACGGAATTCATGACGCACATCCAGCCTCGTTAGCGACGCCGTTGCGTGTGACACTTACGAGTGACCGCTAACGATCCAAAATACTTACCACATCATTGATCGTTGACGTGTCATTCATTTCCCAAATATCGTTGCTCATTTCGGACGCAGGTTGTTTGTCGCTCCTGAGGCAGCACACATCGTAGTGTGACACCCCAGGAACGATGAACAACAGCGTTCCTGCGTCCTCCGGCAATGAAGTGGGAGTGACATGAATGCGGCTGCTCTCCGCCCCTCCGCTTCTATTAGTGGCCCACTGATTGACGTCGCTGTGACGCCGCACGAACCGCCCCCTTAAAAAAGGGGGACGTCGCTAGGAAGGTAAGTCTGTTTGACGCCTCCTAGCGATATTGTTTGCCACGGGCAGCGATTTGCCTTTGACGCACAAACGACGGGAGCGGGTGCGATCGCTAGCGACGTCACAGCGTGTAAAGCGCCCTTTAGAGTTGAAGTAATAAGCTCTGATAATAGACATTAAAAACTAAGCTTTCTGTGAAATAAAATTGCTTAGTGGCGCTTCTAATGATATTTGTACTTAATGGTTCATATAGTTTCTCTAAATAACAATAGATTGCATAAACCTTAAGTCCGTACTTAGCATTAAAGTCACATAAATAGGCTTGTTTTGTTCATAATTGCATGTACCAATCCAGGAAATTTAGGATGACATCCCTGCAGGTCAGTAATCTGATCCACTACTTGAAAGTATTGTCTTAATTTTGCAAATAAAAATAACCATAAATCAGTGAAACTCTGAACAATATGTACAACATATGCAAAATGTATCTATCGATCTATCATCTACCTATCTATCTATCTATCTATTTATCTATCTATTTGTGTTGTATGTGTCTCTATAGCTAGAGGACAATTATGCTATTTATTGATTGTTTCTTTTCATGAGTAACACATGTGACTAGTCACAATATAACTCAATCCTGTTTGAGATGTCTTTTGCCTAAGGTGCAGTTTTGAGTGTCTGTGGTTTAATTTCAGTAATTTGTGTATGTTGTAGAGGTATCACATTGGAGCGAGTCATTATAAAGAACTGTTGTTCATTTACAATTCACGAATGTTAGGAATAGCCTGCTATTCACAATTATATAAAGATAATACAAACATCTCAAAATGTCAGGGGTCAAGTTTAGATTTTATTTCCCCTGTCTAAATGGACTCACACATCTGAAGAAATTGACTATTGGAAACAGAGAGATATATTTCATTGGCGTTTGTTTTCAGTTGTGTAAGTTTGACTCAGTATTAGGTGATTCTATCCATTTGTATAGCTATTTATTAATCTATCTAGAATCATTCTAGAAAATTGCTCATTATTTATCCAGCTGAATGTTTAGATTTATAAAACTAATAATAAAATGAAAACTTAACTCATATAGTTACAGAACTGAACACTTGGGCCCCACCCAATTCATCAGTGTTTATATCAGTAATCCGTCATAATACAATTTTAAAAATTTATTTTTTCTGCTCAATAAGAAGTTGCACAGAAATTTTGCTACCTTTGGTGACTTATTGCAGTTGCGGCCAGCTCCTCCAAATAAATGGGCAAGCTAGGGTGGTAAAAGGCATGCCAATGACCTCTTGTCTAATTCGTGACAAGCCACACGTTTTACTCCAGTCTCTAACTAGAATAAGAATTGTGGGGAGGCATAAGGAGGCACATGACACTTTACAATGCTTTTGATTCATTAAAGGTGGTGTCACACATAGCGACGCAGCAGCAATCACGACCAGCGATCTGACCATATCAGGTTCACTGCTGCGTCATTACATGGTCGATGGTGAGCTGTCAAACAGGCAGATCTTACCAGCGACCAGTGACCAGCCCCCAGCTAGCAGCGACGCGTGGAAGCGTAATATCGGGTAACCAAGGAAAGCACTTCTCTTGGTTACCCGATATTTACCTTAGTTACTAGCGTCCGCCGCTGTCATGCTGCCAGTGCCGGCTCCCTGTTCCCTGCACTTCTAGACAGAGTACACATCGGGTTAATTACCCGATGTGTACTCCAGCTACGTATGCAGGGAGCAGGGAGCCGGCACTGGCAGCGTGAGAGCGGCGGACGCTAGTAACTAAGGTAAATATCGGGTAACCAAGGAAAGGGCTTCTTGGTTACCCGATGTTTACCTTGGTTACAGCTTACCACAGGCTGCCAGATGCCGGCTCCCTGCTCGCTTCAGTTCGTCGCTCTCTCGCTGTCACACACAGCGATGTGTGCGTCATAGCGGGAGAGCAACGTCCAAAAAATGAAGCAGGACATTCAGCAATGACCGGCGACCTCACAGCAGGGGCCAGGTTGTTGCTGGATGGCACACACAGCGACAGTGACGGGACGTTGCTGCTACGTCACAGAAAATGGTGACTTAGCAGCGACGTCGTTGTCGGCGTCGCTATGTGTGACACCACCTTAACACTACAGTAGAAGTCCCAGAGAGGGGTCATTTAACATTTCTACCTTTGGAACCCAGAGACGGGTCGAATGACCTGAAGGATTTTAGCTAACATCCTATAATCACCGTCTTTTGTTCTGTAATTAAGGCCATTACTGTCGCACCACAGGAGGTTGTTGTTTTCCATTTACTTTAGCCATTTAGTTTCTAGTTAGTTCTATTCAGTTTATCATCAGTCATTTGACCCTCTTTCGGGACTTCAGGGGGGAGCTCAAAATTTCTGGGACTTCTAGTGTTAAGTACTACATATTCCACATCATAAAGACTTGTGTGATCAACACTGGTTTTTATGAACTGTGACTGAAATGTCCACCAGTCTAGTTAATTAGCATTTAATGTGTACATGTCATTTTCGGTACCCTTTTAGAATTTCCTCTCATGTTTGTTCATGAACAATAACATTTTTTCTGCCACGTATATGGCATTTATCTTGCATTTTTACCAGTCTTCCCCTCTGCAGGCTCAATATCTAATTTTTAGTTCTGTCTAAGCTAGGGGACAGAGATTAACTGCTAAAATGTCTCCCATAACAAAGGAGCTGAAAAGACTAAAAGACACAAACCTGGTGTCTTATCCTGGTGAAACCAGTGTAAGAGGGTGCAAGGAATCACTGACCTGGGTAAGTTGTGCAAGTCACAACTACTGTAGATCTCTTGTTAGCATGGAAAACTGGCTGCTGCAGCTCCCCGGGAAAAACAATTCAGTGAAGCAGGAGAGAGGGGTTGTAATGCTGCGCTGCCTGGTAGACTCAGAGGGATTTTCATTTAATATGCAGGTTTCTTTGTTTATGGTTCTACGCATTTCGGAGCTATCATGCTCCTTCTTCAGAAACCTACAAAAGCAATGTACATTTCTATTGTTGGTTCCTGAAGAAGCAGCATGCTAGCTCTGAAACGCATTGCACTATGATCAATAAAACCTGCTGATTTAATAAAATTCCTCTGACTCTATCAGGCAGCGCAGCATTACAACCCCTCTCTCCTGCTTCACTGAAAAATGTTTCCCAAACACAGACATGAGGGATTCCTATTTTTTTTCCATGTTGGAGATAAACAGCAGCAGCAGCATGGAGGGCATTACGTAGCAGTACTGAGCTTTGTGGCTGTGCATCCATCTCTGGAGTTACATAAACTTGCTATAAGCTGCAGCAGAATCTATTGGTGCATCGGCTTTATATCTTCCTCGTCTCTCACTGTGCTAAGTGCTCTCTTCTCCAGATGGTACAAGACGGTATGACCAGATGCCTTACTGTGGTACCAGTCCATCATGCTTTGTCTAAAAAACATGTGAGCTCTTTTCCCAACTGGATGGCATGGAGATACAGAAATAGTGCCTTAAGAGGAAAGAAAAGTATATTTCTTTGATAACATACTTCACAAAGTTTCTTAGATTCAAATCTACTATTGTTTTGTTGTAACAATATTGACCATTTATATATTTTTTTTAGCTTAAATGCGTTGTCTGAGATTTTTGAAAACTTCTCTTACAGCAGCAATTACTATTACAAACAAAATTCCTTTTACTTCCCGCACTACTCCAACTTGCCACCACTAGCGGTTTTTGATGCTCTGTATTTACTTGTTCTGAAATTATGATGTGCCGCACACTCAAGTAACCCCTGAAGGCGATATCTGGCCTTAGTGAAGTTATGCCATATACACTAGCATCATTAATGAGGATATAAAGGCTGTAGTGGTCATATTCAAAATAAGTAGAAAGGTTATTATATTTTAAAAATTCTTCACATTTGCTGCTGTAAATTTTTCAAGTTTTTTGTTAAAAGTGTTTTTATTTATTTTTGAGATTTATTTGATCACATCTTGCAATCTGTATTAAAAAATAGAAACTTTGCAATTTTTACTGTAGCCACTTGGGCTATTAAACTAACTAATACTTTTTGTTGTTTCAGAAAATACATATATACGTTAATAGGAATAGATTGACTCTGACCCTATATTTTGTATTGAAGCATCTAATGTGCGTGTGTAAAATGTCATTGTGAAAAGAGGAGGAAAAAGGCAGCTGTGATATCACCTAATTTGATTGATGGATTCTGTTTAATATCTGTGTAACCTGTCAATATAATCTTGCTAGTAATGATAGTGAGACTTTAAAGAAACAGAAGTATAAGCATAAAATAGGCCCAGTGACAAAGTACTAGATTTCTAGTAAGAAAAAAATGAGCTACACAATAGGTAATTTTCTGATGATACATTTCCTTTTAATATACACAGCTATTCAATAAAGGGATGATCTCAAAATTAAACGTTATCCTCTATTCCAGGAATACAGGATAACTTTCTGAATTCTAGGTGTCTGACCATCGCGGTCCTCACCAATCCCGAAAACCGGGGCTCCAACAACCTCAGCTGAATGGTGCAAAGGTTGGTATACACAAACTGAGACTCCCATTAAGAATAAATGCAGCGGTAGTGAACATGACCGACCTCTGCTTTATTCTCGAGATCAGAGGAGGCCATATTGGTCAGACCACCAGGTATCGGAAACTTATCCCCTTTCCCATGGATACCTTTTAAACTTGTAAACACTCTTTAAATGCACACTTCAAAGCCTTTAAATAGCTTTCTTATTTTTTAACAACCTCATTGTCAAATACAAGGTACAGGATGAAAAAAATAAATTTATGTAGAAATTATTTCAAATTGAACCCAACCAATTGCCTTAAAATATAACCTGTCACAAAATGGAAAATTGATCTGTAATCTGATGTTGACTTATTCAAAGACATGGTCTCTCATGACTGGAAAAGCAGTCAATCATTTTAAGTTCAAAGATCTTTGAGAGTATTAATAGAAGGTTACTACGATTTAAAATAAAAACACTGCCTTTTACAATTTATATTAGTATTACCACCTAGTAGAGGGAGTTAACCTTAAAATTATTATGTGATCCTTTATCAAACTTTGCAACTAGAGATGAGCAAACCTGAACTTTAAGTTTGGTGTTCACAATGAACACATATTTTACAAAAAAAATCAGTGTCTGAGTTCGGATGTTTTACGTATGCAAACCACTCGAGTGAGCATCACTATGATCAGATGCTCTTGGTGCTCAACCCAGTGGGAGATGCTTGCAGTGTTTAAATGGCTCCCACTGAGGGTAACAATAGTGTAACCCGATGACGTGCGCACAAAAAAATTGAAAAAGCCTCTCATTCAGCCAGATCAGATTTCATACTTTTCACTGATGAGTGACAACCATCCCGAAACACAGTGTCTGATCTGGCATCAATCTGAAGTAATGCGACAAGACTTGTTGGAGGGTCACTTTTGATTTCTAGGATTGCTACATCCAATAGGTGGCACCAAAGTTCGTCTTCTTCCTCCCTGAAGAGACAATTTGAAAAAAATTGAAAAAACACTGCCCCAAGAAGTGATTCATTTATGGCTGGCTATATGTGGGCGAGAGCCAAACTACCCAATCTGTGACTTCCAAGGAGGTTCAGGTCAAGTACGGTCCATAACAGAACTTTATCTAAAGTCCACCTGAACCCACAGAACCCAAACTTCCACAGGTCCACTCATCTCTACTTGCAGCCAGCATGACCAGGGATCAATATTTGTCAGAAACTCTAGACAGAATGTTTTGGAACTATTGCCTGTAGATCAGTTTCTGGATTGGCAACCATGTTGCAGTTTTTGCCACAAAAATTTAGCTGTGTGCAGCCGCAAATTGTTAACACAGAAAGTAAAAAAATGAGCTGGAGCATGAGTTGGTATACATGCAACTCAAGATGAAAATAATATGGACATTTACCCTGCTGTAACTGAATAAAAGCATAGTGCATATAAATAAACATAGGATACTTAGTAAACACTATTTGTGATCAAAGAAGCGTAAAGCCATCCCACTTTGACAAGGTGTACCGAAATTGGTATGGTACCTATTGCTCTATAGTATTAAAACATTACCATGTGCCAAAACAGACCTCAATCTGAATAAGGGCAGAGTGTGATTGGGTACCGACTATGGACACAACCATGGGAGGCCCTATAGATGAAATGCCCAGCTCAGTGAAAAGGGGGCCACACCCTGTTAGTACTCAGTAAAAAAGACTACAAAGAAACCAACAAAATAAGCCAGAGCGTGAGTTGGTGTATATGCAACCTATAATCAGCATGTTCACACTAACCATGAGCTAAAGAAAACCTAAGAAGAACACAGCCTAAGGGTCCTTTTCCACAGACATAAAAACTTCTGATAACAAGTGGTAGTTAATGGTATAGATAGCCAATCAGAGCTCATTCCCTTGCATTTTCTTATAATAATAATAATAATAATAATAATAATAATAATAATAATATTATTATAATAATAATATAATAATAATAATATAATAATTGGAATGGTGATACGAGCAATCATTTTGCTGATCAATGACTGTGTAAAGGACATTCATTTTATTAGTGTTATATCTTTTTTGGATATTCCAAAATAATGCCTCTTGATGTGATGTTTTGAGAATACACTTCCAATAAAAATGTAAATTCAACTACATACAAAATACCCCTTCCACCGTAAGCATGAAGCAGAATGAATCTACCATTGACCATCATTGTATATATATATATGGTATATTGTGGATTCTCTTTTGGAATAGACTTGGCCAATAAAAACCCATAACAGGATTGGACTGTATGCCGACGCATCTAATAAACATGGTAGAAAGTGGCCAATGACTGATACATAAAACTGGACTAACTGTATAAATTGCTGTATTGTTTATGTGATTAATCTGGTCCAGTGTATAAAACAGCTTTAACTATTTATTTTGAAGCTTTTTTCACATATCAGTAACAGCTAAGTAATTAGTGAGATGAAATACATTGTGCTCTGCTACCCACATGCAGTTGCAGTTCACGAATTAATAAAAGCCAAGTGATGACTTTTAAAGAATCTGCAAGTGAACCTTAGCCGATATCCTTAGGCTACAATCTCCAAGTGAAAAATATTAAGGGTGAACTGGCCAATGCTACCAAGTCAATTGACAGAATGTATGGGTCATTAATTTTGTGTCCTTTGTTTTGTCAGTTTGTTCTGTACTGCCTGCCAGGAAAAGTAAAGGCAGTCAGGCTGAAAATTGTCTGCAGTTATAGCATGTTTCCCCACCCAGCATGCACTGACCCACGGG
Source organism: Anomaloglossus baeobatrachus (assembly GCF_048569485.1). Lineage (NCBI taxonomy): Eukaryota > Metazoa > Chordata > Amphibia > Anura > Aromobatidae > Anomaloglossus > Anomaloglossus baeobatrachus. The sequence goes on from NC_134355.1 coordinate 489,080,929, forward strand.
AGTGGATGCTAGGTCAGCAGACCTTCATTTCCCTTCCAAATTCTTCAGCAGCTCTGATCACAGATATGGTCTTAATAACAGAAAACGTTACCACCACATGGGACAAAGAGTCTCGCTTATCAGGACCCCCAGGGGTTTAGTAGTTCTCATCGACTCTCAGTGAACAAATCTCACAGTATCAGTTTAATGTAAAACTTTTTGCTATTTTTTTCATCAGCTTATTCAGTTACGTGTAATATCGGATGAACAATCATGTATAGAAGCATCACTAAAAAACAGTCATCCCTAACATATTTGTAATTTCTAAATTTTGTACATTTTCCACTCATTTTGCTATAGTTTTACATACATTTCTATTATTTTCATTGTGAATGAGAATTTTCCCTTCCGAGACCATGTTTGGTTGCTATCTATGTAACAGATACTAAGAAAGAATACATTAACAAGAATGTTCCATTCTTTCAATAAAGGAATACTTTTATATAGGAAAATGTCTTGGCAGCCGAACGGTGACTGCCAGATGGAATAGTTTGTGCCACATAAATTATAAGCGGTTTCTTCTTTGTCATGGTGTCCTAACGTTCCATCTGTCTGCGTTCACTAATAAATATCTGATCATATTAGTGCGGTGGTAAACTTTTCCATGTGTAATAAAAGACTTCTAAATCTGAAATAAAAGTTGTTAAAATACAAAAAGCTACAAAATACATTCAGAAATGAATGAATTGTGACAAATATAATACTAAGAATATCAGTAATAAAGTTAGCTCATATTTGGTCCATTAAGCACAAAAAAACTGAAGACTTTAAAAGTCTCCAGACCATAAATGTGTTTGTGGTCTCAGCCTTCAGATCCCCACTAATCTAACATTTATTCCTTGTTAAAGAAATTCACTCTTAGGAAGCATTAATAGACTTTATTTGTGTCTTCATGCATCAGTGTTGTTGGTCAATATTTCATCAGTGTTTGTGAGCCAAACACCAGGAATGGCCCCAAAACACGCGGTAAAATCTATTAGGCCACATGCACACCTTGAGTATTTGGTGAGGGTTTTTTTACCTCAGAATTTGTAGCCAAAATCAGGAATGGAACAATCAGATGAATAGTATCATAGAAACACGGGCACCACTGCTGTAATTTTTACGCACTCCAAATTTTGGCTTAGAGCAAAGTCACAATGACATAAAACACCAATACCACAATAATTCTGGAAAACTTGCTACATTATATATAACCACCAACATAATACTGAAAGCAAGCTTTATTACAAGGTTTACTTCAAAGATTCTTTAATAACAATAAATATTTATAAATAAAAAGCAAAAAACAATCGAATGGAACCACCCAAGTGACGGATGGAATAAATTCACATGGGGGACACGGCACCTATGGTGTAATTGTCACACCACCATATACCAAGGAAACAAATTTATTAGCATTACTAAATGTATGGCTGACAATGAAATCCACAGTCTATATACTATTATATATGTATATAATACCTATCAGGTATAAAATTGTTATATATAAAGACCACGAAGTATAATATGTAAGCCACACATCATATTACCAGTGACAGTGTATCCAACCAAGGTATCGGTGCAGCGGCCCCCACAAACACTGACGCGTGTTTCACAGCTACCGTGCTTCTTCCAGGAGTGATTCACCTTTGGCTAGGAGGCATACGGAAGCCTCTGACTACAGGAGCCGGGAAGATGGCTCGGTGGAACCGTGGTGGACCGGGACAGGGTAGTGGCCTGCCGGTACCGACCCGGGGAACCGACTGGAAACCGGACACAGAGGGGGCTACTCAGACCCTGAGGCTAGGTCCAGAAACTACTGGGGGCTTGCTAATTAACTGATTGCGGCCAGGACTATAGGTCCTTTCCCACTCAAAGTCCCGACTGAAGACAACAGCCCAACGAGGGGGATAGAAAGCCACCGCCACGGCAGAGAGATCCCACAGGCCAGCGTCTGCGGGCAAAGGGCTCCTCCAACAATCACAAGCTGAGGAGCGGACTCCTGTATTGCAAGTTCATGTAGTCCATCAACACTCAAACAGGTGCAGGAGAAAGGCAGAGACCACCAACCGGGTGGGGGACCACACTGCAGCCGGTTGCGGGCACCGACCACCATCATCTTGGTTTACCAGAGACTTGTGTGTGTTACTAATCGTGAGTACATCAGTGACCTCCAGACGCACACCTCCCTGCACCGCCTAACTGCTTCCCCAACGGGTCCCGGGGCCACCATCCCTACCCATGGAGGGGTTAACAACTTGCTGCGCAACATCTCCCCCGGGTGCCCTGTAACTAAAGCGGTGGTGTCCACCTTCACCACATCCCGTGGGTGGCGTCACGAACTTAACAATGGCTCCGGCCGTACACCTACATCCCCTAGACCACCAGCCCCTTTCAGATCTGAGTGACCACGGGACCCCCGGGTCCGGAGACACTCGAGCCAACCACCAGCAAGCCCGGATCCAAGCGGCTCAGTTGCAGCCGAGCCCGGGGTGGTACCCTTGCAGATTTGTGAAAATATGCAAGCAAAAACACATGAAAAAAACACAATAAAAATGCAATGTGTGCACACAGCCTAAGAGTCCTGAATAGCAAATCTGCACAGCTGGTCCAATAAATTTGCATAGTTTCCATTAGGTCTTCTTCAATACGGTTAGTGTAGCTCTTGCATTCAAAAACATCCAAGCAACATTCTTTTCTGCCTACTGAGCTCTGTGGGGATGATTTTTGACTAGAAGACTTGATGGGTGCACACAGCTTATGTACTTTTGATTTATTTTTTATTTTATTTAAAGATAAACAGAAAACAGCAAATCAGGTTAAATCATGTGATCATTGTATAGATTGTGTCACTATTGACACTGCAAAACTAAATGTATGCATTTTATTTATTTTTTATTTTTTTCATTTTTTCTCATAAGTGGATATTTCTAATTAGGATAAAGATAAAAAATATATATTTTTTGTCTAATATTTTAAAATATTTAGTCTTCTTTATTTTGTCAGATTTGAGAACTTGACCATGTGATCTTTTGGATCTTGACCATGTGATCTTTTGATTACTCATACAATACAATGCATTACGCTGGTTTTACATCAGCGTTTCCCTGCCGCACTCGCAGATCCGGCACAAGGACAGTACAGTACATTAAAGTTCACTGGCAAGCTCCGGGCACACGCGGTCATGTGATCGGAGCATGTGACAGCATGTGACCGGGGCTTGCCGCACTGTCTGTGAACTGTATTGTACTGTATTGCCCTTATGCCGGATCCAGCAGTGCAGCAGAATACCGCTGATGTGTTTGTGCCCTTACATCTCTGGAAAGACCTAATACAGGTACTGAGATAGCAGAAATGAAGGCCATTGTTAGGCCCTTTGTTTCCATACCAACCTATTTGCATTCTGCCATTGTGTCTAGGACTGGACGAATAAATGAAAAAAAGGGGGCCTCTCTCTTTGTAGCCCAGAGTGAATCTAGTCTGAGTTGAAGTATAAAACAGTAGCTTCCAAAGTTTTAATGTAATCTTGATTTCCATAGATACATCTTGGCAGAGTAAAAAAGGCTCGTAGTTGTAGCTAAGATTCAGTTTGCTATCGTAGCCTTATATTTGATTCAAAGTTACTAGTCATCAGTGTGCAGGTGTGCTGATTAAAAGCATGGCTTCCCAAGTTAGTTCTTCTTAGCTGTTATTAAGGTACCACTACAGCAGAATATCACTAGAGATGAGGGAACCCAAGCTTCTCTTTTTGAATCGAACACCAAATGATCTGCTTATCGCTGGATATATGTGGGTGGAGACTCAAACTGCCAATCAGTGATCCTGAACCTCCTCAGGCCAACTTCAGACCAGTGGAGGTTCAGTTCCTTTTCTGCCAGTGAACATAACCTCCAAAAGTTCGCTCATAACTAAATATCACTACAAATAGAGATAAGTGAATCTTTGGAGGTTCGGTTCACTGGCAGCAAGCAAAGTGAACCTCTACTGGTTCGAACTTTACCAAGCCTGGTTTGAAATCATTGATTGTCAGTTTGAGTCTCCATCTTCCAGCAATGGAAAAACACTTTACATGGGAAAATTGTTGTTCAATTGGAAGAGACTGTTGGAAAGGCCTTGTCACACGCTACTGCACAAACAGCCATTTTGTATGTAGTGCAGCTGTGAAGTCTGGGAGAAGGGCTACACAAAGGAGGACCTTATATAGCATTAAGTGCCCTAAAATTGTGTCCCTGAAACAGTTCTCAAAAAACAAGATTAATCCCTAATTCATCAGTGTTTATGCCAGGTAATTGGATAAAGACACAAGACTACACAAAGATTTCATATGGCTTTTTCGTTTTCTTGGTATTTTGGCAAGTTGGGGTTTGACAGGGTGTTGCGCACACCAACTGGTGTAAGATTTGCGGCGAGGTACACACAGCTTATTTGATTCATTAAGATGTATGTGCCTGTTAAAGAATCAGACACCTCACACTCCTCTACATCCCGTCATCCAGACTAGCATGAAAAACACCGGTCTTGATGAATTGGGGCCAAAGTAGTCAACCTCTTTAAATGATCCTGGAACCCTATTGTGACCTAAGTTGTGACCTAAGTTTCATTACAATTTTCACACCTAAAATTACTTCTGATAATATAAATACAATTGGGAATTACTGCATTGAATTGAACTTTCTCAGGAATAAGCGAATAAGAAAACAAACTTCTTAGATACTTAGTCAAAGATCCTGTGCAGTTTCTCCTACTTTAGGCCAGAAGTTGTATCATTTGTTCATTCCATTTTTATTGACCTTTGTTTTCTCATTAAGATTCTATCTCCGCATTTAACTGCTTTCTTTCTCTGAGCAGTTAATTGATATAGGCCAAAGTTATTAGAGCTCTAGCCAGTCCATTCTTTATTACATGTTTATGTGCTTAGTCACAGACATTATATTAGATTTTGCAAATGGTACGATTTATGCAGTGACATGTGAGAAACTTAATGTTGTAATTTTCCTGTTTTTAATGGCGAATTAAAACCCCACATAACCTAAAAGGTTCACATGGACAGGATCCCCACTGCTTGGGTGCAGAGGTCTTGCAAAAATTTAGTAAGTGAGAAGGAGAACAAAGATTCTTACTTGGAAAAAAAAAAGCTGGATAGCCTGTGGCTGAGAAGCTGATTGGGACAGGTAGGCACAGTTGGGTTCGGGATAATGAGGCACATGGCAAATGTGATGTACAGATGTTAAGCCAACTGTAGCTCTAGGTCCAGGCACTGTTCATGCCACAACACCGTGCCTCTAGGCTACGACTACACCAGAACATTTGGAGCAGTAAACTACAGCGACATTAGGTTCAAATTAATCCATTACTGCCGAGCTGTGAACTGCTGCTTGCTTATTTCGGAATTACATTGCCTGAGGGGGACATGTTTAGGTAGATTTTAATGCATACTCATGGCTTGCAGACCAGATTAAGAGGAGAAAGGGAAATTAGAGCTGGTCGAAAAACGATTGAGGTGCACATTTCTGGTTAAAGTGTCTGAAAACGGATTGCATATTTCACGGGCAGGCCTGGTTTCTGGCTGACCACCTGCTGTGACTGAAATGCCACACGTTCTAATGAATGCAGCTTTGCAGAAACCTTGTAAATACTTAAAGCCTGCGAGAGAAAGCAGCAGACAAAGGCGGGTTTTTATATCTGGAAAATAAGATTTCTTTGCTTAACCCAGTCCAACCTGTTTAATTGATTTGTTCGTTAAAAGCAGCAAGCAGAATGTCGAATGTTTTCACTTTTAGCTACTACAATTTGAGACTTTATGGGATTCCTGGTTGACAAGTAGCCTACTAAAATTTCAAAACACATTAAAAGGATTAGGTAATCAGGTCAAGGCTGTTTTCCCTAGTTATATCCTTTATTACCACAGTGGTCCTGACAGACCTATTTAAGAAGCCCTGTGGTCTTGGGTCTGAATAGATTTTGAAATAGGATCATTTTTGAGATATGTTAGTTTGGCTTTATATTCTGGATAGATAGGTTTTATTAAATCAAGGTCAGTTCTTGATGTTTTAGTGCAGTAGACAGTGTCTGCATGCTTTTTCAAGAAAAGGGCTATATATACCTACCTGAAAAAGCAAAATGTCAGAGGAAAATGTTTTAACTGTTTATTAAGCCTCATCTGTAGTAGATTATTCTATAATATTGAATCTAGTATAATCCCTATTCATGAACCCTAAGGCCAGAATCCCACTTGCTAGTGCCTCGCGTGTAACTCGCGCGAGTCTCTCATGGTGGAGCCCGGCTTGGCCGCACACTCCCCTGATAGGAGCGGGTCGGTTGCATGTATCTCTATGCAGCTCAGACGCTCCTGCATACATAGTGTGCGGCCATGCCGGGTTCTGCCATGAGAGACTCACGCGAGTTACACGCGAGGCACTAGCAAGTGTGATTCTGGCCTAAGAAATCATGTAGCAGGGAAGCATGAAACAATAAGGTTCAAAGTGATAAACGTTTAGGTAAAAAAAGCTTAAATTTCACCCATCCTGAAGAACAAGCAACATAGTCTATGGAGGCTTGGGGGAAAGGTATAAAGGAGTGTCTTATCATGCCTCATCTACTCTATCATTCCCCGTGTTGTTGCTATTGCCCTAAGAAGGGCAGTACCCAAGTTTGGGACTAGATGCATTTTTTCCCTCAATAATATAGAGTCATCAGGGGAGTATATACTGGGGGCAATAAAAAAGAAAAAAGGCTTTTAATAAGTTAGGACCAAGTAGTTATCAAGGGTACATAACATATCTGGGTCCTGCAGTGAAGGGTATACCCTGTATAGTGTGCAAATGTGTCACAACACCTAAAAGAATTGGGGAGGAGTTACAGCACTTTTAAAGGGAAGTTGTCACCAGCTTTTTCCCATGTAAACTATGGCCACAACCAGCAAGGCCTTAAATAAAGTGTTCTAGAATATGATATAAGTTCCCAAGCTAATCAATGTAACATATAAAAGACCTTTGATTATACTCACCTGCAGAGCAGTCCGGTCTGATGGCCATCGCTGATCTTGACCCAGTGCCTTTCACTGCTTGCAATCACCTTCCTCTTACCCTGCTTTGTGTGGATGACGTGTTCAACATTACCCACACAGTGTCCTCCATTATGCTGCTGCATATGTACTGCCCCGTGGCCTCGGGTCCGGGCTCGTGTGTCGGTGGCTCGAGCGCCTCCGGACCCAGGGGTCACGTCGCTCTGGAAGGATGTAGTGGCGGTGCACGCAGGGGTTTGGGTGATTGGGGGGGTTGTTTGGTAAAGTTCATGACGCCACCAACGGGTTGTGGTGATCGTAGGATGGACACCATCGCTGCCGTTGACTAGGCCTCCCGGTGATGGTGTTATGCAGCTTGGTGTTAACCCCTCCGTGGGCAGGGGCAATGGTCCCGGGGGCTCGCGGGGAGGATGAAGGCCGGGGTGCAGGGTGCAGGGTCGCGGTGCAGCGCGGTTCGGTGCTTGACGGCACTGGTGTACTCACTCTGACACAAGATAACGGAGTCTCTGGTAAACCAAGCGGTAGAATGGACGGGGCCCACAGCCGGCTGCGGTGTTCTCCCTGGACAGGTTGGTGATGGATGTCATTTCCCTGCACCTGTGTTGTGTTGTGAGTCACTCCTGTGCCTGGACACTGGTAGTCCGCTCCCCGGCGTGTAACTGTCATAGGAGCCCGTTTGCCCGCAGGCGCTGGCCCTTTGGATCTCTTGCCTTTGGCGGTGGCACTTATCCGGTATGGTTGGGCTGTTTCCGTCAATCGGGACTTGGGTGGGAATGAACCCCTGAGGTCTAGACCGCAATCAGTAAATTTGACTATCAGGGCGGCTTCTAGCCTAGTCGGGGTCTGAGTACCCTGCCTGGTGCTTGGCTCCAATCGGCTTCCCGGTTTGGTACCGGCGGACCACCGCCTGACCCTGATCCTACGGTTCCACCGACCGTTCGCCAACTCCTGCAGACGGCCACCACCATCTGCCGACCTTGCTGGAGGTGCCTGGGCTCCGACCCAGACACCTAGACAGTCCATGGCAGGCCTGGTCCCAGGTCTTCCCTTGACTTCTCTCCTCACTGCTCCACTGTCAGCTCCTCCACTCCACTGCACTGACTGCACTCCTGCACTGTCTTTGTTTTCCCGCCTCAAGGCCTGTGAACTCCTCGGTGGGCGGAGTCAACTGCCTGACTCCGCCCCACCTGGTGTGGACATCAGACCCTTGAGGGTGGTAACAAGTGTTTTTAGTGTGACTGTTGTCACCTATCCGGGGAAGGGATGTGTGTGGTGTTGTGTCTGTGACTCCCTGGCTATTCCAGGGCGTCACACATATGTGCACTTCTCTTTGACCTGCTCTGTATTTGTTAATTTGTATAATTTCTCTATGACAGCTCTATATACACATGTATACATATATGCTCTGTTTAGGCATACAGGTGTATGTATGTGCTCTGTCTATACATATGTGTGTATGTGCTTTCTGAATACATTTGTGTTTGTATGAGCTCTGTGTATACTGTGTATACATATCTGGGTGTTTGTATGTGCTCTGCATATACATGTGTGTATGTACAGTATGTGCCATTTGTATTCATATATATATATATATACACTATGTATATATATATATATATATATATATATATATATATATATGTGTGTATCCTCTCTGTAAATATGTGTGTGTATTTATGTACTCTGTGTACACTGACAAGCTAACACATTTTTTCAACTTTTTACTTTCAGGTCCAATTACTCACCATGAACTACATCTTTGAATGTGAGACTACCTTCATTTTATAAACAATCATCTTGGTAATCTCATACATAAATTTGAGTTGCAACTACTTAGCATATGATTAATTATTCAGATTCTTGTCATGTCACTGCATTGTTACTATTTTGCTTCTGGTGATGGAAAAATACTTTTGTTCCTGTATACTACAAATTACAACCTGTTCTCACATTCCCTAATAGCTCAGTGTATTATTAGGTTAACTCTCAAGTGAAAGGTCACTTTATGAGGATTTCCAAGAATGGAGAAACAACATCATCCAGCTCATCAATAGCCGGCTCTTGGCCATGAAAAAGAAAAACATCATGTGAGTGCCATGACAATTGAAAGAATATGAAATGAAGTCCGTCTATTAATTCAAAAGCCAAGAGATAGAAGTCAAGGCAAAATATCGGCATCAACAAGACGGCTGACCAAAAGGTCTTTCATTTCTGGTTCGACAAACATGGCAGTAAAGGTGGCTTGTATGCTTCATAATAGCAAGATCATAGATGTCCATGCCAGCACCGTGTGACACACATTGCACAAGTCTGGAATGGTGGCAAGAAAAATGGTGAAGAAGCCTCGACTTCAATATTGTCTTACGAAGCGTCGGCTTGAGTATGCAAAAAAAGTATGAAAAGTGTACAGAAGAAGATTGGAAGCAGATAATTGGAGTGATAAGACCAAAATCAACAGACTAGGCTCTGAGATGCAAATGGGTCTGGAAGAAACAAGGGAAAAAGGGGCTAATGGATCAGGAAATTGAAGGAACTCTCAAGATAAGTGCAGGAAGCCTGATGATATGGGGGTGTTTCACAGTCAAAGGCATTGGATACTTGACCAGAGTCGATATTGGTCTCAATACTGAGATATATGTGAGTATCCTCAAAGATGAGTTACTTTGTGTTCTTCATGGCTGTTTCTCAATTCGAACCAATGACCTTTTGCTTGGGAATCAATCTAATAACACACTGACAGGGAATGTGAGAACAGGATTGATGTCTCAGTGCTGAGCTCTATGTGAGTATCCTACAAGATGAGTTATTTTGTACACTCGAGTACTATGGGTATGAAAAAGATGACATAATGTTCCAGCAGGACAATCACCCAAAGCACACATCAAAGTTGGTGAAACAATGGTTCATTGACAATGAAGTAGAGGTGCTGGATTTGCCCTCACATTCCCTACACCTCAACCAAATCAAATACTTGTGAGTATAGTTGCAGAAAAAGCTGTATACATACCCAACTGAGTTGAGACATGCTTGCATCTGATAGACAGCATGCAAAGAAGGATTCAGGAAATGTTGAAAGGCGAAGGTAAATTTACAAAATACCAACAAATAAAATTTAGATTTTTAGCAGCAAAAAGGTAACAATCGAGTGACATCACAAGAATCTGCATAACCATTCATATGCTACATAATTGCAGGTCAAATTTACTTATGAAATAGCCAAGATTATTGTCTATAATATGAAAGTAGTCTCACACTCAAAGCTGTAGAGGATTGATAGATATGGATCCTAAAAGTCAAAAGTTCAAAACATTGTCAACCTCTTCCTCAGTGTTTGTGTGTACATGCATGTGTATAGGATGGGTTTGGGTTCTGGCACAGTCATGACTGGTTCAGGTTCAGGTACAGACAGAAGGGGTTAGGGTTCACAGGTTGGTTCAGGATCACAAGACAGGTTCAGGTACAGGGGTCAGACCAAGATACCACCAGGCACAGAACTGTATAGGAACTAACATTCTTCAGGTACCTTCTTGCAGCAAAGGGTGCCTTAAATACCTAGTCCCCTCTAGCTACTAGGTCCATCCCAGCCATAGCCATAGGCTGAGGAAACTTCCAGTGTGCTCGTGCTAACCTTGAAACAAGATAGGGAGCTCGCGTGCACCCTAAGCACGTTGTCAGGAGACCTGGGTGGGGTACGCAGTCCCTGGAATCTGGAAACCATGGCGGGAACCGGAGTTGGGTGGCCAATGCGGTGAGTACGTTGACGTCGAGTGGAGGACGCGGACAATGCAGGCACACCAGCATTATTATATGTAAGTCTATCTGCTCATTATATACATATGTGTCTTTATTGAAATATGCATAAGATGCACAATTGTCCAAATGGTAGAGAATAAAGAAGGGTACACTGCACCCTGACGGCTGCCAGATAAAGTAAGGTGAAATGGGTACAAGACATTATATATTCATGTAGTCCACAAATAGCAATAAATCAGTAAACCCAATAATTTCTGCAAAGATATATCTCTATAAAGTACAGTAAGACCTCCGTAGCTCTATTAAGTGTGGCATCAGAGTTCTAATGCGGCATGCATGTAGAGAGATAACATAAGTCTTACCCATAGAAAATGCACCTACACCTAATTTCCAGACCTTAAGGAAAACCCCACCGCACACTTTGCGTCATTAATAATGTTGCTTCTTCTGGGGAAAGGTGTCAATAACTCAGCCGCAGGTCCTCAAGTATTATCTAAGTTGCGATCACATTACTGCGAATAAACCAGTAGTGTCCCGTCACAGCCGAAACTCATTTTCATAGTCCAACCATACATGCGCCACTTAGGGCGGCTTTGCACGTGCAATGTCGGTGGGGTCAAATCGAAAGTGACGCACATCCGGCGTCACTTTCAACATCGTAGTGTATAAATCCTAGATGATACAATTAACGAGCGCAAAAGCGTCGTTATCGTATCATCGGTGTATTCTCCGACATTTCCATAATGCCGGTGCAGAGACAGGTACGATGTAGTTCCTCGTTCCTGCGGCAGCACACATCGCTGTGTGTAAAGCCACAGGAGCGAGGAACATCTCCTACCTGCCTCCCGGCTGCAATGAGAAGGAAGGAGGTGGGTGGGATGTTTCCATCCTGCTCATCTCCGCCCCTCCAACGCTATTGGGCGCCTGCCGTGTGACGTCGCTATGACGCCGCATGACCCGCCCCCTTAGGAAGGAGGCGGGTCGCCGGCCAGAGCGACGGTCGCAGGGCAGGTGAGTGCATGTGAAGCTGGCGTAGCAATAATGTTCACTACGCCAGCTATCACAAGATATCATACCTGCGACGGGGACTATCGCACTCAACATCGCAGCATCGGCTTGCGATGTCGTAATGTGCAAAGCCCGCCATACTTTGACATCATTGAGTGGACTATGGACTTTACGGGGGATTTATTGGCTCCTCCCCCTGAAAAAGCAACAAATTTTCTGTGGATTCATTTTCTATGGGTAAAAGTTACTTTATCCCTCTACATGCATGCCATTTTAAGACTCAGATGCCACACTTTAAAGGACCACAGTGGCATTAGTGTACTCTATATAGATCTCCTTATGCAGATATTATTGGGCTTATTTATATATTGCTATTTGTGGACTACTTGAGAGTATATATTGTGCCTTGTACCCATTTCACCTTTATCACCCAGCTGTCAGGGTGCTGTGTATTCTTCATTATTTATTTACATTTGGGAAACTATGCATTTTACGTAATGTTCAATAAATATATTTTAGCCAAATGTTTCCATCTTTCTCTTTGTTTCTCAATTATTTGCATTATGGAGTTGGTTAGAGGCCTTGTTTGTCCATTTGAATTTCACCAAGGACTTTCTATTTTAAGTTATTATGTATTCTTTATTGTTGTTGTGTATATACATTTGTGTAGTGTATACACATGTATGTGTAACATTATGTGTACATATTGTATGTGTGTAGCATATCATGTGTGTAACATGCAGTGTTTGTGTATGATATGGTGTGTGTATGTTTGTGTCTGTAACATACTGTATAGTCTGTGTGTTATTGGCTGAAGTGTTTAACATACAGTGTTTGTGTCACATATAGTGTGTTTTTGTAGTATTATTATTTATTATTATAGCGCCATTTATTAAATGGTGCTTTACATGTGAAAAGGGGTAGACATAGTAGGGACAAGAACAATAATCATAAACTATACAAGGCACAGACTGGTGCAGGAGGAGAGAGGTCCCTGCCCGCGAGGGCTCACAGTCTACATGGGTATCCACTGTTATGAATAGCGGCATCTCAGATGAGAGTTCATAGGTGTAAACATGTCATCTTTGGGTAATTGGACTGTTTAAAAGTAATTACATTTGATAATATGCTGCCGAGAACAAACAAGAGATGTGCTGCTGATAACATGATATGTATGTGGACAGAATGCTCTATTAGCCATCGTTCTGTTCCCATCATTCTTCCTCAGCCTGCATAAAGAGGCTGATAAGTGCTCAACAACTTCAATGTAGTCAATCTTGCTCATTTCACAGTCTGAATTCAGCTCATGTAAAGTAACCTATTTTTTTCTGTTTGATGGTGCAATATGTCAGCATTTTGGGCCTTAACATTAAATTTTTGCCCATGGCACTACTTTGTCTAAAATCGGTCCTGGCTTTAAAATCACATTTGTGTCCATAACTGAGTCATAACTTATTCTCTGTGTTCATGGCCACAATATTAGCAGGAAATACGTATTACTGACCTATTTTAAGAGTATTGTAACTTATTAAATTGGAATATCTGTAACAAACAGGAAAATACTTGGAAGTCTTGCATCACGACAATACAAAAGAAGCAAACATCTCGCTCGTCACAGCCTCAGTTTGATAAGTTGTCCTTCTCGGCAGCTGTCAGGACGTGTTCTACGATAATGCGGCACACCAGCTTTTATTATGAAAGATAGCGGCCACATAGAGCATCTATATCACGAGACAAGACATTTCACAGTTGCTTAGTTGTACGTCCCACATGGAAGAGTTCTGGCATTCCAAGGCAACGTGGAATTACCGATGTTATGATTAGAGCCTCAATAGAAGCAGTAAGGGCTTTGCAGGTATTTATTTTGACAATCGCAAGAGACGTCGCTGTGAGTTGTCGTGTTCGTGCTGAGAGAATGGGTGGGAAGTTCAGATGTGAATACTTAAAAAGCAAAAGTTAAATAAATGAGAGCAATCGAAGAGAATAAACTGCAGCTTTTCCCCTGCTCTGCTTCTCAAAATGATGATAAATGATAGCAGAGAGGAGAAGATAACCTAGCATAGGAGCAGGATCAACAAGGCCACATACTGAAACTCCCAGCTGACTGCTCTCCACACTGCAGCCTCTGTTCATGTTTATTTTTTCTGCTCACTCTTGGTTTTGTCAATCAGTATGATAGACGATAACTCCTGAGCAAAGCAGCCTGCATTCTGCTCTCTCACGGTGGGTAGCATGTTGTGGTTGGCGCCATGCAGTCGTAGGATCACCCGCATCTGAAGCACCAAGGGATGAGGCAATGTGGAGTCTTCCAGCAGCTGAGTCCTTAGAGGACAGCAAGCAGTGGTGTTATCAGCACGGAGAAGCTCTGCCAAGTAACTGACCGCACATTAGCCGTGCTGTTTAACTACAGTCTAGGGGGCCTGTGCTGAAGACACACACATACATTTCTCCTTCAATCACTGTTTGAAACCCACAATTTTCCTTCATGTCTTAATACACGTCTTGCTCAGAGTGGGACCATACAGGAGTTTCCCCGACATGAGCCTAATGAGGACAGACACTGAAGTATGCTATAGATTTCCATTTAACGTTCAATAAATTTCCACATTAAATCGAGAACATTGAGCCAACTCTACATTCCTCCGGCTTTCTGACCAGACAATGAGGTGATTCAATACATGATAAGTAAACAGCTCATCAGATAAACACAATTTCCTGAAGTCACAGATCATTGCTGCTCTTTATCTACAGGTTTGTTCTGTTCTAAACCGTCAACTTAATTCTAAGGAAGTGGTTGCTCAATATTTAATATTGATATGTAGATTATACTCAGGTTGCTGTAACAGGTTTACCCCTGGACAACACTCATTTTTAAAGGTAAAGTGAAAAGAAAAGTTCCTTATGTGGGGCAAGGTAAGATTTGGTAGCAATAGCAAAACTACAGCAAAATGTCATGAAAAAATGTTATAAAAATCAGAAAAAATAAAGTGCAATATTTGTATGTGGATGGAAAAACATTTTACTATTGCTATATAAAGTTATATATTTTTTTCTAGGCAGCTTTTTTTTTTTTTTTTAAATGGTGCAATTTGAAATATAACAAATGTAAATCTTGTGCAAATACCGTGCCACTAAAAACTGGCTAATTTGTCTTGTTACACCTTCTATGTTATAAAATACATAACGTCATTTATCCTACAAATAGTCAAAGATTAGAAATATCCTTTTACTGGAACAACTTGCAGAGAAACATAAAATGTCTTTTGTGGTATACATTTGGTTAAGACTACAGAGTTGTGCCATCCCTTAGACACAGAGGTATGCCAGCCTCCACACAAGAGAATACTGGCAGAAGGGACATGTTCTTTGTGAATATATAAAGCTCCTGAAGGCATCCAGTACTGCATAACATGTTTTATTAAGGAATTAGGGTCCATTTAAATCTTTACCTAATGGCGGCCATTTAATAGCCTTTTACCTGGGTACGCAAAGGATCACTTTGTCCAATGATTGAGCGTTTTGCTCGTTCCTCTAGTGATCGGTAGTCGGATTACACACTGAATACTTGTGAAATGAGGTATTTATGAATGCTCGTTCACAATGTGATCTTTCAGTGTAAATGCAGCCTTAGCCCCTTAGTTAAGTGAAATTATGTATTTGCTTTTCAAAGACTGCAATGTAACTGCACAATTTGTAGACCAGACCTAAGCTATCTCACATCCCACTCATTAAAGGGAACCTGTCAGCAGGTTTTTGCTATGCAAGCTGATGATCGCATGCTGCAAGGGTTAACACAGAGAATTTATGGATGCCTGTCTTGTCAGGGTCCAATCTGTTGTTTATTTGCAATGTTTTCTTAAGCAGCAGGACACAACAGGATTTCTCATTGCTTGGACTACAATGTCATGCGCACAGCAGTCCAGCACGCCTCCTCCCCTGATTGACACCTGACTGTCAATGAACAATCTCCATTGACAGCCTGGTGTGGGAGGGACAGCTCTCACAGCTCTGCTACATGGCTAAATCTAAAAATTGATTGTGTCAGACCAGCTGCACCCAGTAATCTAAGTGATACATTATTGGATTCAGGATCTCTTTGCCTACATCATGCTGTTCTCAGATGAGGTAGCAATAACTTGCTGACAGATTCCCTTTAAAGCAGGATGTTGTCTGATAGTCACAGCTGACTATTGCTGGTGATGACACTCCTGTGTCCACACAATCATCATGTAATAGAATGGAATTTCCTTACGTCATGTGACAAGAAAGTGATGGAGGCCTACGCACATATTATTACAACTTCATACAAACTCTACACTGTGTTAAACTTTGTAGCCTGAAAGCAGGATGGTTGGGGGAATGTGCAATGTTCCCAATGGCCATTCAATTCAGAATCACATAAAATAAATATTAATATGCATCCTCCTACAATAAAGCAGCCATATGCACAGGTACATGTGCACGTCAAATCGCTGCAGAAACACTGCTTAATGAATGCAGTGAAAAAGCCGATTTCATGCGCTCTGGATGCAGCCCCCACCATAGACAGAGCAGGACCTGCATCCAAAGCGCACGGAATAAGTGATCTGTTGCTTTTTAGAACGCAGCGTTTTCGCAGCATGCAAATCGCTGCATTCAAAAACGCAACGTGCGCATGGATTATGCACAATCTTCATAGATTGTGCTGGAGACGCAGGACGCATGTAGTTACGATGCAGTGCAATACGCAGCATAACTGCACCCAAATACACAATGTGCGCACAGAGCCTTAAGGGTGCTTTACACGCTGCGACATCGCTACCGATATATCGTCGGGGTCACGTCGTTAGTGACGCACATCCGGCGCCAGTAGCGACATCACAGCTTGTGACACCAAAGAGCGATGATCAACGATCGCAAAATCGTTCAAAAACGCTGATCGTTGACACGTCGCTCCTTTCCTTAATATCGCTGCTGCCACAGATACAATGTTGTTCGTCGTTCCTGTGGCATCACACATCGCTATGTTTGACACCGCAGGAATGACGAACATCTCCTTACCTGCGTCCACCGGCAATGCGGAAGGAAGGAGGTGGGCGGGATGTTACGTCCCGCTCATGTCTGCCCCTCCACTTCTATTGGCCGGCCGCTTAGTGACGCCGCAGTGACGTCGCTATGACGCCGAACGCACCTCCCCCTTGAGGGAGGGATTGTTCGGCGGTCACAGCGACGTCGCTGACAAGGTATGTGCATGTGACGTTGCCATAGCGATAATGTTCGCTACGGCAGCAAGCACCAAATGTCGCATGAACGACGGTGGCGGGTGCTATCGCGCTCGACATCGCTAGCAATCGCTAGCGATGTCGCAGCGTGTAAAGCACCGTTTAGTGTAGGGCAAGTAGTATTAGCCCCTTTCTTTTCTCATTTTGTTTACCCCTTCTTTTAGAGACCATAACTTGTTTTATTTCTTTTTTTATGTAGATAGGTGTATGAGGACTTATTTTTTAGCAGAACGAATTGCAGTTTTAAATAATACTGTACAGTTTACCAGGTAATGTACTAAAACATGAGAAAAAAAAAGTTTCAACTGGGAAGGAATGACAAAATAAAAATAATTCCCAGATTGTGTTGTGCGTTTTGTATTTACAGCATTCATTGAGTGGCAATGGGATTCTCAAGACAAATTGGGTTATGGCAACACCAGATTTATATACTTTATGTTTTATTAGCTAAAAAATCCAACAGAATTTAGATAAAATAAAATGTATTTTGTGTTCTCTGAAATCCTTATCTTGTTTATTTTTCCATCAATGACCCTCTATAAAGGGATAGTTTTTTGCAAGGAAAGCTGCTTGATACTATTTTGGGGTAAATACATTCAAGGCTGGGGCCACACGGGGATTACTGCGATCCCCTCGCATGACACTCGGCGCATGCTGGCAGCACAGCAGAGCAGTGTCATACGAGTATCCCTGCGACTGAAGTCCGATCGTGCGAGCGGACCTCAGCTGTGGGGGGCGGGCCGGCGCTGCGGAGGGGAGGGATTTATCTCCCTCTCTCCTCCATTGCTGGCTTTTGCCATTCTCGCACTGTGCGGTGCGACCTTTCTTTTGCCCCAAAGACTTGAACGGGTGCGAGAGAAAACAGGATCGCATAACAGTCACAGCATGCTGCAATTGTTTTCTCGGTCTGATTAGGGCTGAGAAAATAATCGCTCATGTGTGCTGACACACAGGCTAATATTGGTTCGAGCGGAATGCGATGTTTTATCGCACACCACTCGATTTTCATGCCGTGTGGCTTAGGTCTAAAGGCCCCGTCACACTAAGCAACATCGCTAGCAACATCGCTGCTAACGAACAACTTTTGTGACGTTGCTAGCGATGTTGCTGTGTGTGACATCCAGCAACAACCTGGCCCCTGCTGTGAGGTCGTTGGTTGTTGTCCTGGGCCATTTTTTAGTTGTTGCTGTCCCGCTGTGAAACACAGATCGCTCTGTGTGACAGCGAGACAGCAACAACTAAATGTGCAGGCAGCAGGAGCCGGCTTCTGCGGACGCTGGTAACCACAGTAAACATCGGGTAACCAAGAAGCCCTGTCCTTGGTTACCCAATATTTACCTTTGTTACCAGCCTCCGCCGCTCTCACTGTCAGTGCCGGCTCCTGCTCTGTGCACATGTAGCTGCAGGACACATCGGGTTAATTAACCCAATGTGTGCTGTAGCTAAGAGAGCAGGGAGCCAGTGCTAAGCGGTGTGCGCTGCTCCCTGCTCTGTGCACATGTAGCTGCAGCACACATCGGGTAATTAACCCGATGTGTGCTGTAACTAGGAGAGCAGGGAGCCAGCACTCAGTGTGCGCTGCTCCCTGCTCTCTGCACGTGTAGCTCCGTGCGCTGGTAACCAAGGTAACCCGATATTTACCTTAGTTACCAAGCGCAGCATCTTCCACGCGGCGCTGGGGGCTGGTCACTGGTTGCTGGTGAGCTCACCAGCAACTCGTGTAGCGACGCTCCAGCGATCCCTGCCAGGTCAGGTTGCTGGTGGGATCGCTGGAGCGTCGCAGTGTGACATCTCACCAGCAACCTCCTAGCAACTTACCAGCGATCCCTATCGTTGTTGGGATCGCTGGTAAGTTGCTTAGTGTGACTGGACCTTAAGGGAGGTGCTTGGACAAAAACCTGTAATTTCTGGTGATTCAATTTATTTCTGTTTTCAGCATTAAACATTCCATTTAAATAATTTTAGAATTTGAAACAAATCTAATATCACCAAGAATATATTTTTAAATTGGGAAATTGCAGGATACTTAAACTTTTATATATTTTTTTCTCAATTTTTATTTTTAGGCCCAATATGATAATTTAATTTCATTGTTTATACTAAATACTGCTATACAACAGTATTTTAGTATAAAGTTAAATTGACCATTTCCTCTGAAGCCAAGGCACAGGATGAGCTTCTTAAAAGGACCAAGATGTCAAAAAATGGAGAACCTTTAGTGTGGCGCCCTGGACAAGCCAGGTAGTCACAGGTACTACACCAACACACCCTACACCCCGGCTAGGCACACCTAAGACAAACACAAATCCTTGTTGCCTTCCTCCAGGGGCTGATGTCCACACCAGGGGGTGGGCCAGGCAGTTGGTCCTGCCCACCAAGGAGTTCACAGTCCTGGAGGCGGGAAAAGGAGTCAGTTCAGTTTTGGAGAGGAAAGTGGCAGTAGAGGAGACTGACCGTGTCCGGGTGTGTGGCCCGGGCACTCAGCAAGGTTGGCAGACGGTGGTGACCGTCTGCAGGAGAGGCTGATTGAAGTGAACCGTACGGACCGGGGATGGGCGGTGGCCCGCCGGTACCGGATCGGGGAGTGGAGAGAAGCCAGCACCATTCGGTAGGGCCTATGGACCCCGACCAGGCTTGGAGTCGGCGTAAAACTGGTCAAATCCGTTAGCGAAGGGAACCTCCGGGGTTTCCCAGCAGCCAAGACCCGATTGAAGGCAACAGCTCACGCCATAGAGGGAAACACAGTCACCGCCAAGGCTACAGTTCCCAGGGCCAGAGCCCGCAGGCAAAAGGGGCTCCCTCAGCATCCATCCAAGCTGGGGAGAGGGTTACCGGTGGGAAGCCATTGGAACCGTAAACACAACATAGGTGCAGGGAAAGGCAGTCACCATCAACCTACCAGGAGGAGAACAACCGCAGCCGCCTGTGGGACCCGTCCATCCAGCCGTTTGTTTGACCAGAGACTTTGTGTGAATTACTAGCTGAGAGAGTACCACTGTGCCGAGCGGCACAGCGCTGCCCCCGTGACCCTGCACCTCACCAGGCCCCGTAACCCGCCTGTCATCTCTACCCCCCCTCACCGGGGCCCCGGGACAACCAAACCCCCTACTCACGGAGGGGAGAACTAACATCCAAGCTGCTCCCTGTCATCGCTCCCGGGATCCCCGTCCAGAGCAGCGGTGGTGTCACAACTTCACCACAAACGTGGGTGGCATCACGGACAATATCCCCAAACCACACACCAAACCCCCTTTGACTCACGGGCGAGGAACGCCGCTCGAGTCCCCGGGATCCGGCCCACCGCTCGAGCCACCACCGAGCAGCAGCAGCAGCCGGACCCGAGCAGTGGGTGAGCGCAGCGTCCCCTCCTCCGCCTGCGACATTAGCAAACCACCAGCTTTCAGGGTAACCGATTCACACCCCAGAATCATATCACTGGAGGGTTCTGCCAGCAGTAGCATATTACCATATGGAATAGGTTCAATTTCTGAGTCCGTTCCATGCCAGAGTTCATGAGCAAATCAAACAGCAATATATTGTCTGCCTCACTGGTCTTCTAAATCAGGAAAGGGGTTAATGCCAGGATCCTTAATTATCTATAGTAGTAAAGGTAGTAGTTTCCGTATCACTGCTGTAGTGAAAACTTTAAAGTTGGTAAGCAGTGTGGTGGCACAGTAGTTAGCACTGTAGCTATGCAGCGGTGGGATCCTGACTTATAATCCCATGAAGGACAACAGCTGTAAGGAGTTTGTATGTTCTCTCCTTGTTCACGTGGATTTCCTCCTGTTTCCTCCCACAAGATATACAGATAGGGAATTTAGATTGTGAGACTCAATCGGAACAGTGATGATAACATCTGTAAAGCAATTGCGGAATATGATCTGCAAAAATTGTTATTAATAATAATAATAATAATAATAATAATAATACCTGCTTTTCTAGGGCAGCAAAAGGTTAATTTAATTATCCCTGATGGTTTATGACAATGAAAAGGTTAATATGAGTATCCCTGGTGATATAAGGTAATGTAAGGATCTTTTGTACACTAGGGCAGTGAGGGGGTTAATGTAAGGATCTTTTGTAGACTAGGACAATCTGGGGTTAATGTAAGGATCTTATGTAGACTAGGGCAGTGAGGGGTTAATATAAGGATCTTTTGTAGACTAGGGCAGTGAAGGGTTAATGTAAGGATCTTTTGTAGACTTGAGCGGTGAGGGGTTAATGTAAGCAATTCTGTGTGCTTATTGTGCAAGAGGGAAAACTCATGGGACTGTATCCGTGTTAATTTATGGTAATATAAGGATATTTTGTAGACTAGAGCAGTGAGGGGTTAATATAAGGATCTTTTGGAGACTAGGACAGTGAGGGGATAATATAAGAATATTTTGTAGACTAGGGCAATCAGGGGTTAATATAAGGATCTTATATACACTAGGGCAGTGAGGGGTTAATATAAGGATCTTTTGTAAACTAGGGCAGTGAGCAGTTAATGTAAGTGTACACTAGGGCAGTGAGGGGTTAATATAAGGATCTTATATAGACTAGGGCAGTGAGGGGAAAATATAAGGATATTTTGTAGACTAGGGCAGTGAAGGGTTAATGTAAGGATGTTTTGTAGACTAGGACAGTGAGGGCTTAATGTAAGGATCTTTTGTAAACTAGGGCAGTGAGCGGTTAATGTAATTGTACACTAGGGCAGTAAGGGGTTAATATAAGGATCTTATATAGACTAGGGCAGTGAGGGGAAAATATAAGGATCTTTTGTAGACTAGGACAGTGAGGGCTTAATGTAAGGATCTTTTGTAGACTTGGGCACTGAGGGGTCAATGTAAGCGATTCCGTGTGCATATTGTGTAAGAGGGAAAACTCATAAGACTATATAATTTTATAGACTATATAACACTTTTTTCAAATTCAGATTTCACCAGAACAGAAAAAAGGACACGTGTCACATATACGGTTACTAAGGCGACATGTGTCACATATATAGTTACTAAAGCATTATCTATTTCCTTATGTACTTGAGCATGAGTACAACTGCAACAACTTTAACTTACTTTTTAAAAATAATATTAGATATTAATTATTTATGCTATGATAACATTAGAGTTGGAAGAAGAAAATACCGTCCTCAGTATTATTTGCTGTTGTTTTGATGATTATTATCATTAGTAGACGCATGATTATTATCATTTTATTATTACATCCCCGTCAGACACGTCAGATATACCTACAGACACGTGACGAGTGACTTGTTTACACAAAAGTCGGCTTGCAACTAGCGAAAAAACACTCTGTCACTTCAGTTTTCTATTTTACTTCTCACCTTCTCCAGAAAGTAAATGCTCTGGCTTAGTGATGAAGTAGTAATAGAAGAGATGATGGCTCTGAACTACCACAATTTTCATTCTGTCTAATTATGCTACCTCCAGCTCATATACCTTGGTCTGTTTCTAGTTATCCTGCCAAGTTCCTCATTGATGGAGGGGGTCTTTTTCATGCTACTTGGCCTCCCAGCCTCTGTAACCTCTGATTTCCTCTTTTTTTTTCCCTGAGCCATAATTTATTCCCTTCGAGGGATGTGTATGGAGCGACATGCCATATACATTCACAGAATATCATTAGTACCTTTTTAATAGATCATTTTGCTTATCAAAATATTGATGCTGTAGTGGAAGCTGAAGGCAGTTACGGCTGTTGATAGAACAGAATCTGACTATTAATAAAAAGCAGACAGGGCTCTTAAAACAGTGCTTAGACTGTTACATTTCAGACTTTCTATCGCTTTATATAGTGTAACACCTGCAGCAAGTTTCAATTCTGGGGCCTGAAATAATCCAGACTCACGGGGCGAGAGAGTTACAATTTGGGAAAATTGTTTGTACTTACTGCCGTTGTGTCCCTTCAAAGTATCGAGCCTTATACATATCCACAACCTATAATAAGTATTAATATCTTCGGCTTTATCTGATCATTTAAAAGAAATAATTCCACGTGTTACATATTCACTCTTAATCCATTTTTTTTAATTCTATTACTCATTTTATCAAATGAGCCAAACACCTTTTTTGTAAGTTACTTTTGGCTTGGCTTGTGTTTGGCTGTCGGTATGTTGATTTCATAGAATTACCTAGAAAATTGAATTACAGCCAATATGTAGGACTTCTTACGACCTCTGGCTCATATGGCACTATGATAATAAGCTTAGCATTGCATATTTATATCAAGGGGATCTAAAATAATGTACTTGATTTCAATATAGGAATGTATAATCTGTATTTATACAATGGGGTGGATGTCTGCATATACTGTAGCCAAGCAGATAATAAAGCCAATAATGATGTCCTGAATAAATGCTCAAGTACTCTAATCATAAATCATATTATTTAATGTAACATACAGTCATGTGAAAAAGTTTGGGCACCCCTATTAATGTTAACCTTTTTTCTTTATAACAATTTGGGTTTTTGCAACAGCTATTTCAGTTTCACATATCTAATAACTGATGGACTGAGTAATATTTCTGGATTGAAATGAGGTTTATTGTACTAACAGAAAATGTGCAATCCACATTTAAACAAAATTTGACCGGTGCAAAAGTATGGGCACCCTTATCAATTTCTTGATTTGAACACTCCTAACTACTTTTTACTGACTTACTAAAGCACTAAATTGGTTTTGTAACCTCATTGAGCTTTGAACTTCATAGGCAGGTGTATCCAATCATGAGAAAAGGTTTTTAAGGTGGCCACTTGCAAGTTGTTCTCCTATTTGAATCTCCTATGAAGAGTGGCATCATGGGCTTCTCAAAACAACTCTCAAATGATCTGAAAACAAAGATTATTCAACATAGTTGTTCAGGGGAAGGATACAAAAAGTTGTCTCAGAGATTTAAACTGTCAGTTTCCACTGTGAGGAACATAGTAAGGAAATGGAAGAACACAGGTCCAGTTCTTGTTAAGCCCAGACGTGGCAGGCCAAGAAAAATATCAGAAAGGCAGAGAAGAAGAATGGTGAGAACAGTCAAGGACAATCCAAAGACCATCTCCAAAGACCTGCAGCATCATCTTGCTGCAGATGGTGTCAATGTGCATCGGTCAACAATACAGCACACTTTGCACAAGGAGAAGCTGTATGGGAGAGTGATTCGAAAGAAGCCGTTTCTGCAAGCACGCCACAAACAGAGTCGCCTGAGATATGCAAAAGCACATTTGGACAAGCCAGCTACATTTTGGAAGAAGGTCCTGTGGACTGATGAAACAAAGATTGAGTTGTTTGGTCATACAAAAAGGCATTATGCATGGAGGCAAAAAAGCACAGCATTCCAAGAAAAGCACTTGCTACCCACAGTAAAATTTGGTGGAGGTTCCATCATGCTTTTGGGCTGTGTGGCCAATGCCGGCACCGGGAATCTTGTTAAAGTTGAGGTCGCATGGATTCAACTCAGTATCAGCAGATTCTTGACAATAATGTGCAAGAATCAGTGACGAAGTTGAGGGGATGGATATTTCAGCAAGACAATGATCCAAAACACCGCTCCAAATCTACTCAGGCATTCATGCAGAGGAACAATTACAATGTTCTGGAATGGCCATCCAAGTCCCCAGACCTGAATATCATTGAAAATCTGTGGGATGATTTGAAGCTTGCTGTCCATGCTCGATGACCATCAAACTTAACTGAACTGAAATTGTTTTGTAAACAGGAATGGTCAAATATACCTTCATCCAGGATCCAGGAGCTCATTAAAAGTTACAGGAAGCGACTAGAGGCTGTTATTTTTGCAAAAGGAGGATCTACAAAATATTAATGTCACTTTTATGTTGATGTGCCCATACTTTTGCACCGGTCAAATTTTGTTTAAATGCGTATTGCACATTTTCTGTTAGTACAATAATCCTCATTTCAATCCAGAAATATTACTGAGTCCATCAGTTATTAGATATATGAAACTGAAATAACTGTTGCAAAAACCCAAATTGTTATAAAGAAAAAAGATTAACATTAATAGGGGTGCCTAAACTTTTTCATATGACTGTATCTCTTTAACTTCCAATACGCTTGTCTGACATATGTAAGTTTAAAGAGGTGGTTTATCCTTTTTCATTACTGGTCACATTGATATTATGTTGAGAAACAAGATTTTTCTCAAATACCCTGTGTTGCCAATAGTACTTGTGAGTGGCGCTATTGCTTCACATGACCTCCCCCGGGCTCTGTAACCTCTGGGATTTGGTGGTGTCACGTCAACTGAGACGGGCCGCAGTCTTGCTGAGTGACTGGACTGTAGGTGACGTTTCACCACTCATCACAGCACAGCGTCGCTTTTGCTTCCGGCTCTCAGCAGCGAAGAGAGCGCTCAAGATTCTGCACTGTGACGCTGGGCTGTGAAGAAATGCCCAGTCACTCAGGAAGACTGTATCCCACCTCAGTTGACATGACATCACCAAATCTCAGAGGTCACGGAGTCTGGGGGTCACGCAAAGGGGGTGAGCAGACCTCAATAGCATCGCTCACAGGCACTATTGGCAACACAAGGTATTTGAGAGAAATTTTGTTTCTCAACATAATATCGATGTGGCCAGTAATGAAGAGAGATGAACCACCTCTTTAAGTACTGATCCATTGAAGCCCAAGGCTATAATGATTAACAGTTTTAATAATGGATCTATGTACCAATAATAGCTTACATTATTTGTACTCTTTAATTGGGTAAGGTTTAAAGAGAACCTGTCAGGTCCCCTATGCCCTGCAACCCAACAGCACTTATACCTGTATGCCCAAATTCCCTCCAAAACCAGCTCTGTATAATGCTATTCACTAATATGAATGTTTAAAAAAAGACTTATAAACCTCGCTGTCCCTATGCTAATTATAATTGGTCTTGACTAGAGTTGAGCGAACTTCTCATAATCCGGGTCCGGCGGATCCGTCGTGGGTTGGAAAAGAAGTCTGGATCCGATGAGAGAGAGAGAGAGAGAAAAAAAAAATAAAATATATATATATCCCGGATCGTGCAGCCGGAGTCCCGCGGCCGGGTTTGATCCGGATCAGACGCTGAAACCGCGCGGATCCGGATTTTTACAGTTCGGATCCACTCAACACTAGTCTTGACTAGTCGCAGAGGCGTTAGTTCCCCAGACTAGTTGGCCCTCTTTCCATGCTATCACGCCTCACTGGGCATGATAACATGATTTCCAAAAGCTGATGTCACTGCCAGCTCATGGAAATATTGCTAATGGGAGCAGCTCATTTCGCCTCGTGTCAGTGTGCCTTTGAAGCCGAGTGTGTGTTTCCTGACATCATTAGGTGCACTAAACATGACAGGAAGTTTACAAAATGTGTACGTGAGCTGTTTCAGTGATGCCAGCTCATGGAAATCATGGGTGTGATAACATTGAAAAAGGGTCAACTACTCAGGGGAACTAACGCCTCTGCGACTACTCATAGGCCTAATTAGCATCAGGACAGCGGAGTTTATAAGTTGTTTTTTAAATATTCATATTAGTGAATAGCATTATACAGAGCCAGTTAGCAAGGGAATTTGGGTACACAGGTATAAATGCAGCTGGGGTGGAGGGCATAGGGGACCTAACAGGCTCCCTTTAATAATACTAATCTTTTAGATTTAAAGGCATTAAAAAAAATCAACATTTTAATATTATCACACTTACACAGGGTCTTATGCACTGAGGCTAAATGGGGCACACAAAGTCCATATGGCACACTGCTGCATGTTAGAAATATATCCCCTAGATGTATTTGGCTCATAGTCAGACATTCAGACTGGCACAACTGGTATTTATTAGGGTAGAATGACATACCAATAGATTTTGTTGTAGAAATTTCTGAAACTGTCTTATTAGTCCATCAATACTAGTTGCAACTCTTGGTACCCCAAATAACCATCTGTTTGATGAGACCACGCAATACACTGTAAAACATTGCACTGGAAAGAAAAGTATTGAGCAGGATGTTACATAATAGAAGGAAAGTCATTAAGGATCGTACCCAACTGCACAGGTGACCACAGACAGAATAGGGCTCCTGTGCAAGAACACACTTGGGCCCTTTGCAGTACAATAATTCATTAAATTGCTTTAGAGGAACAAATAAACTCCCGTACCTTGTGAGCTCCTATGCGGTTTCACAGGTGGTGCCAATGATATGTCTGCCCCTGTTCAACTCCTAACAGCTTAACCATGGTTATTGCCAAGACTTCTCATCCATCTTATATTGATGACCTATCTTAAGACTAAAGCACAATTTTAAAAGTATGGATAAACTTTTTTATCCTGTATTTTATGACAACAAAACAATACAGTATGCTGGTATTCTTGGCCATTCCATATCTCAATTTAACAGTTATGTAAGCAAAATGGCAACTATATATATATATATATATATATATATATATATATATATATATATGAGAAATCCTATACTTGCTATACAAGCATTTTCTTTTAAATGACAATAAAAAGTTTCCGAAATCTATGATAATTAGAAGAAGACATCCGGCATCTGGGCTCCATGAAAAACAACTAATTATTACAAAATACAGTGGAGCCTTGGATTACAAGCATAACTGGTTCCGTGAGTGTGCTCTTAAACCAAGTCACTCTCATATCAAAGCACATTTTCCCATAGGAAGTAATTGAAACATGGATAATTTGTTCCACAACCCAAAAATATTTACTGTATTTATACAAACTTATTACAGTAATACAAAATAATGTGCTGTATTCATATAAAATTATTACAGTTCACTAATGCAAAATACTGTGCAGTAAAACACATAAAACAAATTAAACTGAACATTGGCTTCCAATATAATTGTTGGTGTGCGGGAGATACACTATAGAGAGAAAAATGATGAATAACTATGACAACCTTTATTCTAGTACAATAGACAAAAAAACACCCCAAATATATTCTCCCTAAAATAAGGGCAGAACTAAGCAAAATGTGGGGTAGGAATACTGCCCAGGCAATTACATTACAGTACAAGCAATGGGCTGTTCTGGTTAGCCGAAAATACAATACTGAATCAATAAATGCAAACTGATAGACATGATATATAGTATATATTGTACTTTAAAATGGTATACTGTATGCAGTAAATATGTACAGAAAGTTACCTCCAGAGAGGGTCAGAATGTGGTGAAAGGACGGAACTGGAAGTGTGCACGCCGAGTATTTGCTCTTATTGCAAATCATTGCTCTTAAACCAAGTTTCAAATTTTTACAAAACTTTGCTTGTCTTGCAAAACGCTCTCAAACCAAGTTACTCTTAAACCAAGGTTCCACTGTATCCATAAAAATCACAAAGATAGAATATCCAGGAAAACAAGTAAAAGATTCAATAGTCAAATACAAATAGACAAGTAAATGCATTTTAGACTACGTATGAATAAACACATGTATTCCGAAACGCGTTTGTCCTTTTAGATTTGGCCATTGAAATATTGCATCTGTAATATGATACAGACTACTGACAGATGCTACAAACTACAAAGTGTATAAAAATAAATAGAATTTCTGCGCATTTACTGTTTTTATTAGCTATCCAACCTCATTTTAATATTTTCCACCTGCAGCAAAGTTATGGTACAAAATATAGTCCAATACTGTGCTAATAAATGAACCGTCCTGCCTAAATAAAGTAATTGAACTGAGCTCCAGTGAGAGTTCATCATATTAAGGCAGCAGGATTTGTCCAACTGCCACGGCTTTACAGGAGAATGAAGATAAATAGGCCACCGTGAAAATTATGTATTTAAATCTATTTTGCGTAATTTTTGAAATTAGTTAGATAATTAACTACCAAAGGGGAAAAAGAACCCAGGGAGATAAGTAATGTGAGTGACCCATTTTATTTTGCTTTGCCGCTGGCTGTTTTCTTTGTTTTGCATATTGTGACAACTTTAAATTCTAACCTGAGATGAATATGAAACCCTTTAATTGCTGTGAGCCTACCGGGCGGGTTTGTAGCGGCCTTACTTGTCTAAGGTCAAAGTGGTGATCTGTAAGTCTTTAATTTATGTGTAAAAATATTCTGCGAGTTAACAGAATTGTCAAGAGGGAGTTTTTATATCACTGCGCTCATATTTCTTAATGTATCATTGTTACATTGTGATACGTAAGTAAATCCCTCCAGATAGTAGAGAACATGAGTTTTAATTTGTCAGTGTAAACAGAGAAAGAATCGAAATAAATAGAATGATTAACTTACTACATTTATATTCTATTGTTTACTATCATTTATCTCCTTGTGTTAGAAACCTCTAATATTTTTGTGATTTAGCGCAGAATTAGACAAAGATTGTTTTTTTCACTGTCGGAGAGAATTTATCATTCCACTATGCATCAATAAATAAAAGCTATGATGCATGTATTACTTGAACAATAATTTGTGACTTTTTTCCTGTCTGATTACTATTAGCATAGATTCAAATTTGATACTATACATATGAAAGCTATAATGTATATAGGGAACATTGGTGCTCTCTTTTTGGGCATAGTCCACTTACAAGCTTCTTTACTTTTAAGGTAATTACTAGGGATGATCGAATACCTCAAATATTCAGCTCCGCGAATATTTGAGGAATAGGTCGCCGCTATTCGCGAATATTCAATGCGCAATGTAAGTCTATGGGAAACCCAAATAACAACTATTTGGAACTATTCGGGTTTCCCATAGACTTATATTGCGCATCGAATATTCGCATAGCAGCGACCAATTCGGCGGATATTCGCGAAGCCGAATATTTGAGGTATTCGATCATCCCTAGTAATTACCCTCTAAATACATTTTACAGCTACACAATACACTCTTTATATAGGCAGCTTGGTGGTATTTACTTATTTGAAAGCTATAATGTGGCCTCATTCTAGCAATTTTACCATTTCGGTCACACACAAACTACCTCAATTCTACCAAAAGAAAAGTTTTACTAAAAAGAGCTTAGATTTTTAGGAAAAAAAACAAACCCTGGTGATCTAGGTTAACTTACTAGAACCATATTGGGTCCGGATCTTGATGCGATCTCTACCTTCCAGTGTCCATCTAAAACTAACCTTATGTTTTTACA
This sequence comes from Anomaloglossus baeobatrachus, assembly GCF_048569485.1. Lineage (NCBI taxonomy): Eukaryota > Metazoa > Chordata > Amphibia > Anura > Aromobatidae > Anomaloglossus > Anomaloglossus baeobatrachus. The sequence continues at coordinate 489,111,090 of NC_134355.1, forward strand.
TATCCTCGCATTATATAAGATTGCTCTATATATTCATTTATATTCTGCAGTTAATTCTTGAACAATAGCTCCAAATATTCTTATTGAATTTTACAAGTCGCACAGTAATTATCTTCTTATGATTAAGATTCTAAACAAGAAACTCATCTTTGCATGAGGCCAGCAAGCGTTTAGCGGTATTAGCAGTAAGCTTTCATTGTTGGTTGAAAACGATTCTTCTTAATCCAGCTTTTGTTTTTAAAGCACAATCCATCCAGCGAGTGAATGTGATTTTCATAAATGAAAGTTTCATTTCCCAGGCTAAATACACAAGTGCTTTTGTTGGATAATTTGTGGTTAGAAGAGGCTACAGAATCATGGCCATCCCAATTGTCTATAGAGTGAGACCGGTATGGATATAATTGGCTCATCCTCATGGTTAATTAAGCTTTTAGCTGGGTAAGACACCAGACGCAAGAGCAGTGTTTATTCCAGATAATGCAAAACACCCAGACCAGTAGAAATCATGCATATAAAGATAACAAAACGAAAAATTAAAATTGTGAAAACCACTGATGCGGCAATAGGATAAGACCATTCCTGTCCTTCATCTACACAGAACATGCGCACATAGACAATTTCATGGCAAATGTGTGATGGTATTATTTAAATTCATCAAGTGATTTTTGCCAAATTCATCTTCACATGGGGGTTTCTTCGATTTAACTTTTAAGGTCCATTCCCTGAACCTGCCTAAGATTAGTCTAGTGTGCCTGCCCAACCCTATCCAAGTTTAGTTTAGTTTAGTTTCTGTTCTGTATTGGCTGGTATGATATGACTTTTTGTTTCTTCATCTATTTTGTCACAATCGTCTCCCTGTCTTAGGAGACTAGTGGCACCTGGAGGAGCTGGAGCCCCTTATCGCTATCTAGGACTCTGCATTTAAATGTTGTTTTATTTCCTTTGGTTCTGAAAGAGTTACATTTCAGTTTTCCTGCTAGCAGCTCTTCTGCAGTTAAGGTAGGCTATGTGCACACAGTGCATTTTTCGCAGCGTTTTTGCGCGTTTTTCGGGTGCGTTTTTGGCCTCAAAACTGCATGACTTTGCTTCCCCAGCAAATTCAATGAGTTTTCATTTTTGCTGTCCGCACACAACTTTTTTTTTAAGCTGCATTTTTGAGCTAAAAAAAAAATGGACATGTCAATTCTTTCCTGCATTTTTCTGCGTTTTCCCCCCATGCAATCCATTGGAAAAAAAGCAGAAAAACGCAGAGATCAAAAACGCAGAAAAACGCATCCAAAAACGCACCAAATTGCGGTAAAAACACATGCGATTTTTTTTGCCGCGTTTTTTTTGCTGCGGGTGCGTTTTTGTGCGTTTTTAGCGTCCAAAAACGCGCAAAAACGCAGCGTCAAAAAAAATGCAGCATGTGCACATAGCCGTAAGCTGCACCTAATTTGTACACACACCCCCTTGGGTTTAAATAGCTAGGTCTACCAGCAAACTTTGCTGACTTTACAAACCATTTGTTTGAAAGCCGCCTTGGTGGAAGGAGCTGCTACAGATTCTCCTTGAGTCATATTCTATCCATTTTGGTTCTTTATTCCCTGTTTGTCTTTTCCTACCCTATTCTCTCTTTAGTGCAGCAGTGGGTTTAGTTTATCTTACCTGCCTCTCACTATTCAGGGCCTCTATAGAGTTTCCCAGGAAGTGAGGGTATTATTGCTCAGTGACAGTTATGGAGATTGTATAGGCATTGGCTAGGAGAGTAGGGACAGCTGCAGGTGAGGTTAAGAGGCATACACCTACCCTTTGACTAGTGCCAGGGCCCACCATTGTTATTGTAGCCTCGGTGTCCCCTTGCCTGTGATGTTTTTTAGGTGTGTTTTTCGTTGTGCATCAGAGTGGTTGGTCTGAACGCGCTTGCCACGCTTGTTGTATGACATATTTGGTGGAAAGGTTTTTAATGGGTTGTCCTGTATTTAAAAGAAAGGATCTGCCTACTTCCAAACTCAGCACTATTCTTGTCCATTGGTTTAGTTGAGTAGAATCCCAACACATTCACTTAAATACTGCTGTTTGCAAAAGGTTTTATATTGCCTTGAAATGAATCAATTTTATCGATTATCATACATCTTTCCATTATCTTTTAAAATAAATATATACAGTAGTTCATATAAAGTTATCTTAGTGATAGAACTCTGCTTGTACTGATTGGGTTTTTTGTTGTATTTAGAGCTAAGTCGGAGCGTAAATATTTTGGGGGGTAAATGTGGTGCCATATACAATCGACTGCTAAAGCCGGCACCATTAATGAACATTTGTGGTAAATCTCCCAAAGTTTAAAAAAAAATTAAAGTATGTATCTCAATGAATGATCAAAGTGAGAAAATAATTGTGCAATCATGATTACCTGAGGTTTGGCAATTACTCAAATGCAATTACCTCTATGACTGCTGTGAACAGCAGCTACGCTTGATGTGCTTAGAATTCCAGGAAAGGAAGAAACAAAAAATGGTATTTTTGAAGGAGAAAACCATCAATGATTGATGGAACTCAGAATTTGCACACAAGAAGGTGAGCCATAGTAATTCATCCTGAACAGAAAATGAAAGGCTATGACATGTTTAGCAAACGCCAAAGCTTGTCACTTCCATTAATAGTTTCAGCTCCCTTATCAATGTATTCCTTTAATGAATTACTCATTTTGGAGCCATCAACAAATTCTCACACAAGCCAAATTCTGCATATAGCTATTATGGCAGTAATTGTATTCATATATTTACTCATATATTTAACCTCTTCATGACACCTGCCATACATGTACGGCGCTGTGGGAGGCTCGTTCCCACAAACCGCCGTACATGTATCTCACTACAATCGCAACGGTTCACATGAGGTGCCGGAAAAATAATCATCCAGTGTCAGCTTTGTATCACAGCTTTGTGTCATAGCTGACACCCTGCTATAGCACTCACGATCAGAGCTAGCACCGATCGTGGGCGTGTAACGCCTCTGATGCCACTCTCAATAGCTGATCTGATTGTAGAGGGAGGGGGCTCAATCTTTTCTTTCATCAGCATAACATGATTGCAATCATTTTGTGCTGATGGGCTCCATGGGGACACTGGGCCGAATAATGGCCTTGGGGTCATACAGGAACACAGGTCTGCCTTGAGCTTGACCTGTCACACCTTCTACCTGTGTGCAAATCACTAGCCTAATTCACTGCATTGTTAAAGCACTGAAGAGCATTAGATCAGCAATGATGTCTTATCCTGGAATTAGGTACAAAAGTTTTAAAAAGATAAATAAAATTTAAAAAATAAATTTAAAAAAACTCACAAAATGAAGAAAAAAATATACCAATAAATACATATATTTATGGGGAAAAAAATAAAGTACACATATTTGGTATAGATGTGTCCAGAACAACCCAATCTATTACACTGTCACACTAGTTAACCCCTTCAATGACCACTGTAAAAGAAAAAAATGTGGCAAGACAAAATGCTTTTTCAACATACCGCCAAAATAAAAGTGGAATAATTGCAATCAAAAATTAAATGTAAATAAAAGTGTTATTGCTGGAAACACTATCTTGTCCTGCAGAAAAAAGGCCCCACTCTGGTCCATCAGAAATAAAAAAAAAAGAAATCAATCGCAGATGGACGCTGCCCCATAGTTTTGCACTGGTGCGAGTGCAATACAATGTTTTATTGGATTGCACTTGCACATGAAAATCACAAGTGGAACAGTACCCATAGAGTGAAAATTCTCACTACACCTTTAGATTAAATTCCCAAAGGTTTGTAATCACTGGGATCGATTGAAGCGCTTCAGAGTTATTGCCTCATAAAGTGACACTGGTTAGAATTGAAAAAAACTGGCCTGGTCAAGAAGGTGAAAACCGTCTGGGGGTGAAGGAGTTAACTAGAGTTGAGCGCGGTTCGTGGTTCGTGGTTCTCCAGTTCGCGGCTCGAGTGATTTTTGGGCTGTTCGAGATCGAACTAGAACTCGAGCTTTTTGCTAAAAGCTCGATAGTTCTAGATACGTTCGAGAACGGTTCTAGCAGCAAAAAGCAGGGCTTTTTACAGCTACAGTGAGCAGGAGCCATCGCTGGCAGCCTGCCACAAGCTGGTAACCAAGATAAACATCGGGTATCCAAGCAAAGCGCTTTGGTTAGTAACCCGATGTTTATCTTAGTTACGTGCAGGAAGCCCACACTTTCCCGCTCAGCTCGCTCCACCCCCTCCTGCCCGCGGCATGTACACATACATACACATACACAAACACACACACACACACATCCACCCCCCCCCCGCCCGCCCGCCCGCCCGCTCGCTCGCTCGCTCGCTCGCTCGGCTTACCTGCGGTGATGAAGTCCCGCCATCCCGACCTCAGCGCTGTCACTGTCCTCCATGGCCGCCGCTTGTCACATCACCTATCGCTTCCGACCCGAGACTGACACTGGCGGTGACGTCACGGACCTCTCGCGATACTTGATGTGAAGGCGCCGGTCATTGACCTCAGTGACAGGGGCTGTCAGTGTGCTGGAGATCAGCGCAGGTAATGTACCTCGCTGACAGCAGCACTTGTCATCCCCTGCAGTGACCTGGGCTGACCCATTGATGTTAGCTCAGGTCACTGCACTGCTCTCCCAGCCAATGGGGAACATCCTGCTCTTCATTGACTGGGACAGTGTGCATCGTCATGGCAACCCCTTGGATTTCACCAGACCTGGATTTGTTTTTCAATCTAATAAATTGGTTAAAGAGGGAATGTTTTGGGGAGTGTTTTTTCAAATAAAAATGTGTTTGTCGTGTATTTTTTTTTTATTACTGACTGGGTTGGTGATGTCGGGTATCTGATAGACGCCTGACCTCACCAACCCCAGGGCTTGATGCCAGGTGACATTACACATCTGGTATTAACCCCAAATATTACCCCGTTTGCCACCGCACCAGGGCGCGGGATGAGCTGGGGCGAAGCACCAGGATTGGCGCATCTAATGGATGCGCCACTTCTGGGGCGGCTGCGGCCTGCTATTTTTAGGCTGGGGAGATTCCAATAACCATGGACCTCCCTAGTCTGAGAATATCAGGCCCCAGCTGTCTGCTTTACCTTGGCTGGTGATCCAATTTTGGGGGACCCCTACGTGTTTTTTTTTTTTAATTATTTATTTAATTTAAAATAACAGCGTGGGGTGCCCTCAGTTTTGGATTACCAGCCAAGGTGAGGTTGCCAGCTGTGGTCTGCAGGCTGCAGCCGTCTGCTTTACCCTAGCTGGCTACAAAACTAGGGGGAACCCTATGTCATTTTTTTTTTCATTTTTTTGGCTAAATACAAAGCTAAGCACCCCTTAGTGCCACATGAAAGATACCAAAGGGTGTTCCACTTTTTCTCCATTTTTTTCTCCACTTTCTCTCCACTTTTTCTCCACTTTTTCTCCATTTTTTTCTCCACTTATTCTCCACTTTTTCTCCTCTTATTCTCCACTTTTTCTCCACTTTTTCTCCACTTTTTCTCCTCTTATTCTCCACTTTTTCTCCACTTTTTCTCCACTTTTTCTCCATTTTTTTCTCCACTTTCTCCACTTTTTCTCCACTTTTTTCTCCACTTTTTCTCCTCTTATGCTCCACTTTTTCTCCTCTTAATCTCCACTTTTTCTCCACTTTTTCTCCACTTTTTCTCCACTTTTTTCTCCACTTTTTCTCCTCTTATGCTCCACTTTTTCTCCACTTTTTCTCCACTTTTTCTCCACTTTTTCTCCACTTTTTCTCCACTTTTTCTCCTCTTAATCTCCACTTTTTCTCCTCTTATGCTCCACTTTTTCTCCACTTTTTCTCCACTTTTTCTCCACGTTTTCTCCACTTTTTTCTCCACTTTTTCTCCTCTTATGCTCCACTTTTTCTCCACTTTTTCTCCACTTTTTCTCCACGTTTTCTCCACGTTTTCTCCACTTTTTTCTCCACTTTTTCTCCTCTTATGCTCCACTTTTTCTCCACTTTTTCTCCACTTTTTCTCCTCTTAATCTCCACTTTTTCTCCACTTTTTCTCCACTTTTTCTCCACTTTTTTCTCCACTTTTTCTCCACTTTTTCTCCTCTTATGCTCCACTTTTTCTCCACTTTTTCTCCACTTTTTCTCCTCTTATACTCCACTTTTTCTCCACTTTTTCTCCACTTTTTCTCCTCTTATGCTCCACTTTTTCTCCACTTTTTCTCCACTTTTTTCTCCACTTTTTCTCCTCTTATGCTCCACTTTTTCTCCACTTTTTCTCCACTTTTTCTCCACTTTTTCTCCTCTTATGCTCCACTTTTTCTCCACTTTTTCTCCACTTTTTCTCCATTTTTTTCTCCACTTATTCTCCACTTTTTCTCCTCTTATTCTCCACTTTTTCTCCACTTTTTCTCCACTTTTTCTCCTCTTATTCTCCACTTTGTCTCCACTTTTTCTCCACTTTTTCTCCATTTTTTTCTCCACTTTCTCCACTTTTTCTCCACTTTTTTCTCCACTTTTTCTCCTCTTATGCTCCACTTTTTCTCCTCTTAATCTCCACTTTTTCTCCACTTTTTCTCCACTTTTTTCTCCACTTTTTCTCCTCTTATGCTCCACTTTTTCTCCACTTTTTCTCCTCTTAATCTCCACTTTTTCTCCTCTTATGCTCCACTTTTTCTCCACTTTTTCTCCACTTTTTCTCCTCTTATGCTCCACTTTTTCTCCACTTTTTCTCCACTTTTTCTCCTCTTATGCTCCACTTTTTCTCCACTTTTTCTCCACTTTTTCTCCACGTTTTCTCCACGTTTTCTCCACTTTTTTCTCCACTTTTTCTCCTCTTATGCTCCACTTTTTCTCCACTTTTTCTCCACTTTTTCTCCTCTTAATCTCCACTTTTTCTCCACTTTTTCTCCACTTTTTCTCCACTTTTACTCCACTTTTTCTCCACTTTTTTCTCCACTTTTTCTCCACTTTTTCTCCTCTTATGCTCCACTTTTTCTCCACTTTTTCTCCACTTTTTCTCCACGTTTTCTCCACGTTTTCTCCACTTTTTTCTCCACTTTTTCTCCTCTTATGCTCCACTTTTTCTCCACTTTTTCTCCACTTTTTCTCCTCTTAATCTCCACTTTTTCTCCACTTTTTCTCCACTTTTTCTCCACTTTTTTCTCCACTTTTTCTCCACTTTTTCTCCTCTTATGCTCCACTTTTTCTCCACTTTTTCTCCACTTTTTCTCCACTTTTTCTCCTCTTATGCTCCACTTTTTCTCCACTTTTTCTCCACTTTTTCTCCTCTTATGCTCCACTTTTTCTCCACTTTTTCTCCACTTTTTTCTCCACTTTTTCTCCTCTTATGCTCCACTTTTTCTCCACTTTTTCTCCTCTTATTCTCCACTTTTTCTCCACTTTTTCTCCACTTTTTCTCCTCTTTTTCTCCACTTTTTCTCCACTTTTTTCTCCACTTTTTCTCCACTTTTTCTCCTCTTATGCTCCACTTTTTCTCCACTTTTTCTCCACTTTTTCTCCACTTTTTCTCCTCTTATGCTCCACTTTTTCTCCACTTTTTCTCCACTTTTTCTCCTCTTATGCTCCACTTTTTCTCCACTTTTTCTCCACTTTTTTCTCCACTTTTTCTCCTCTTATGCTCCACTTTTTCTCCACTTTTTCTCCACTTTTTCTCCACTTTTTCTCCTCTTATGCTCCACTTTTTCTCCACTTTTTCTCCACTTTTTCTCCATTTTTTTCTCCACTTATTCTCCACTTTTTCTCCTCTTATTCTCCACTTTTTCTCCACTTTTTCTCCACTTTTTCTCCTCTTATTCTCCACTTTTTCTCCACTTTTTCTCCACTTTTTCTCCATTTTTTTCTCCACTTTCTCCACTTTTTCTCCACTTTTTTCTCCACTTTTTCTCCTCTTATGCTCCACTTTTTCTCCTCTTAATCTCCACTTTTTCTCCACTTTTTCTCCACTTTTTCTCCACTTTTTTCTCCACTTTTTCTCCTCTTATGCTCCACTTTTTCTCCACTTTTTCTCCACTTTTTCTCCACTTTTTCTCCTCTTAATCTCCACTTTTTCTCCTCTTATGCTCCACTTTTTCTCCACTTTTTCTCCACTTTTTCTCCACTTTTTCTCCTCTTATGCTCCACTTTTTCTCCACTTTTTCTCCTCTTAATCTCCACTTTTTCTCCTCTTATGCTCCACTTTTTCTCCACTTTTTCTCCACTTTTTCTCCTCTTATGCTCCACTTTTTCTCCACTTTTTCTCCACTTTTTCTCCTCTTATGCTCCACTTTTTCTCCACTTTTTCTCCACTTTTTTCTCCACTTTTTCTCCTCTTATGCTCCACTTTTTCTCCACTTTTTCTCCACTTTTTCTCCACTTATGCTCCACTTTTTCTCCACTTTTTCTCCACTTTTTTCTCCACTTTTTCTCCTCTTAATCTCCACTTTTTCTCCACTTTTTCTCCACTTTTTCTCCACTTTTTCTCCACTTTTTCTCCACTTTTTTCTCCACTTTTTCTCCACTTTTTCTCCTCTTATGTTCCACTTATTCTCCACTTTTTCTCCACTTTTTCTCTACTTTTTCTATGGTCGGTCTACCCATTAGCTCTGCCATGCATAGTGTAGCTCTACACCTACTGCACATGTTACTTTATGATTGGCATCTCTTTTGTACCAGAGCTGTCTAAGTCTACTCTGACCCCATATTTGTCATTACTATATTGTCCTTGTACTGTATTATGACATTTGTATCATGTGTTTCATTTCTTGCTGTGTTGCAATTTTTTTGCTGCATCCCAATTGTACCTCTACATTGTTCGAGTTTATGTTATTGTTCTCTCACTCTTATGTGATACTGATTATTGTCATTTTTCATGATTACATGCAGATAAGTCCAATCTGACGAAGGCTCAGGCCGAAACGTCATTTGTAACTTGTTTTGGACAAAAACATATATGCTTATGAAAAAAAAAATTTCTTAATACGGACCAATAAAGAGTGATTTTGCATTACTATCCGTTGTGACTTACTGACTTAGTCTGGGAGATATAGAGTGCCGAGGTTACTCACTAATTTTATCTATTATTACCTCTGAGCACCTATATACCAGTGAGCAGAGCTTCCTCTACAGTAGTTCTCCTGATTAGGCATGCCCTTACCTCATGAGCAGGGCATTGCAGCTTTGGTAGCAACCATTACGACATGGACTCTGCTGCTGTGGACCCGGGGAGAGTGAGTGCAGATTCATTGCACCCACACTCCTCACATGAAGGGTCCGCACTCCTAGAAAATGGGGGATACGTTCCCTGAGTGTCTCCCCCCCATATTCTAGACGGTCCAGAGTCGTCGTGGGACCCCTTTATTTTTTTTCTTACAATAAATTGGTGAAAGAGGAAATGTTTTGGGGACTGTTTTTTCAAATAAATTTCTTTTGTCGATTTTTTGTTTTTGTTAGTACTGACAGTTTATGATGTTGGGTATCTAATAGACGCCATGACATCACAAACTGCTGGGCTTGATCTCAGGTGACTTTACAGCTAGTATCAACCCGATTTATTACCCCGTTTGCCACTGCACCAGGGCACGGGATGAGCTGGGGTGAAGCGCCAGGATTGGCGCATCTAGTGGATGCGCCACGTCTGGGGTGCCTGCGGCCTGCTATTTTTAGGCTGTGAAGGCCCAATAACTATGGACCTTCCCACCCTGAGAATACCAGACCACAGCTGTCCGCTTTACCTTGGCTGGTGATCCAATTTGGGGGGTCCCCTACTTTTATTGTGTAATTATTAATATTTATAAAATAATTATAAAAAAGAGCCTGAGGGGACCTCCACATTGGATCCCCAACCACGGTAAAGCTGCCAGCTGTGGTTTTCAGGCTACAGCCGTCTGCTTTACCCTAGCTGGCTATCAAAAATGGGGGAACCCAACGTAATTTTTTTTTTTAACTATTTTTTAAATAGAAAAAATTAATGGGCTTCCCTGTATTTTGATTGCCAACCAAGCTGTCTGCTTTATCTGCGCTGAGAATCAAAAATACCGCGGAGCGCTACGTCATTTTTTTAAAGATTTATTTTTACAGCACTGTGATGTCCAGCAATCAAAATACAGGGAAGCCCATTTTATTTTTAGTTATTTAAATAAATAATTAAAAAAAATATATGTTAGCTCCCACTGCATTTTTTGTATTGCTAGCTAAGGGTAATCCAAGCAGCTACTGGCTGCTAACCCCCACTGCTTGGTGTTACCTTCACTGGCAATGGAAAATCCAGGGAAGCATTTTTTTTTTTTTTTGCCAAAAAGCTACAAAAAAAGGACGTGAGCTTCGCCATATTTTTGTATGCTAGCCAGGTATAGCAGGCAGGTGCTGGAAGAGTTGGATACAGCGCCAGAAGATGGCGCTTCTATGAAAATGCCATTTTCTGAGGTGGCTGCAGACTGCAATTCGCAGCAGTGGGGCCCAGAAAGCTCAGGCCAACCGGTGGTGCGGATTCCAATCCCAGCTGCCTAGTTGTACCTGGCTGGACACAAAAATGGGGCAAAGCCTACGTCATTTGTTTTCTAATTATTTCATGAAATTCATGAAATAATAAAAAAAGGGCTTCCCTTTATTTTTGGTTCCCAGCCGGGTACAAACAGGCAACTGGGGGTTGGGGGCAGCCGTACCTGCCTGCTGTACCTGGCTAGCATACAAAAATATGGCGAAGCCACATAATTTTTTCAGGGGGCAAAAAACTTCTGCATACAGTCCTGGATGGAGTATGCTGAGCCTTGTAGTTCTGCAGCTGCTGTCTGTCTGTATGGAGAAGAGCAGACAGCAGCTGCAGAACTACAAGGCTCAGCATACTCCATCCAGGACTGCATGCAGAAGTTTTTTGCCCACCAAAAAAATGACGTGGGCTTCGCCATATTTTTGTATGCTAGCCAGGTACAGCTGGCAGCCACGGGCTGCCTCCAACCCCCAGTTGCCTATTTGTACCCGGCTGGGAACCAAAAATATAGGGAAGCCCGTTTTTTTTAATTATTTCACTTATTTCATGAAATAATTAAAAAACAAATGACGTGGGCTTCGCCCTATTTTTGTGTCCAGCCGGGTACAACTAGGCAGCTGGGGATTGGAATCCGCAGCACAGGTTAGCCCGAGGTTTGTGGGCGCCTCTGCTGCGGATTTCAGTCCGCAGCCGTCCCAGAAAATGGCGCTCTCATAGAAGCGCCATCATCTGGCGCTGTATCCAACTCTTCCAACAGCCCTGGAGCCGGGTGGCTTGTTGGGTAATCATGAGTTAATACTGGCTTTGTTTTACCAGCCAGTATTAAGCCAGAGATTCTTAATGTCAGGCACGTTTGACCCGGCCATTAAGAATCTCCAATAAAGGGTTAAAAAAAGACACCACACAGAGAAAAAATACTTTAATAGAAATAAATACACAGACACATTAGAGACTCCATCTTTATTACCCCCTGTCAGCCCTCCACGATCCTGCTCTTCTGTCTTCTTTCTTTCTAGTGTAGTAGTAGTGACGATTGTAGTGAGGGGCATCACTTGGGGCTGGGGAACCTCCATCCTAACTACAATGCTCACTACAATCGGGAAGCAGCGTGCAGCCTTCACTCCGTGAGTGATCACTGCTGGCTGCTAGCGGTAACAGCGGTAACGCTGACAGACGCGTTACCATAGCAACGGTGCTCCCGGAGCCGCGGTTAGCGGTGACGTCACCGCTAACTGCGTTGCTATGGCAACGGTGATCTCCGTTAATGACCGGCTGTGTCAGCCGGTCCCTAACGGAACGGGGAGTCGACCGTGTGCTAGAGCATGTCGCCGGTACACGGCGATACACATATGTGCACCGTGTACCGGAGAGATGCACTCGCAGGTCCTACATGACGTGTCATAGTCATGTGACCAGTCTGTAGCCAATGAGATAATAGCCACGTGACTGGTCACATGGCTATTTTGACGTCACGATAGGTCCTGCTTCTCTGCTGGCAGTGCAGGTCACCGGGAGGATTCAGCGATCATCGGATGGAATAGCGGCAGGAGACAGAGTGCAGAAGGGATCGCGAGGACCGGTAAGTGTTATGGCAATGTTTATTAACTGTTTGTGTACATTTATAATGCATTTTTATGTGTTTGTGATTGCCTCCCATTATAGCCTATACGTTCGAGTTCGGTTCGTCGAACGTTCGACGAACCGAACTCGAACGGGAACCCCGTTCGGCGAACCGGCCTCGAGCCGAACCGGGACCGGTTCGCTCATCTCTAGAGTTAACCATCTATTTACAATCTTTTAGAATACTGTTTAGAATAAAGGGGTTTTCTGATACTTTTTTTCCCCCATATGGGGCTATGTATTTTTCAGTAGCAATTTGCTAGCTACTTGCATGTGCTGCGTTGAAATTATCTCACTTGGGTCAGATTGGTCACGGACCACTCCTGCTGGCAATTCTTCTCCTGCTTCCTATGACGTCTTGTCAACAGAGCAAGTCCTTCTCTCATGGTCTGCTCTGATGATGGGGCATCACCGCCAATGTTTTGTCTATTAACAGCCGGCTCAGCCTGTCAATCAACAGGACATTGGTAGTAAAGCTGCATAGACAGTGCAGAGTGGAAGAGAAAGAACAGCTCTGTCAAAGTAATGTCAATGGTAGCAGGAAAATCACCATCAGAAGAGATCTGTGACTTTTCTGTTCCGGGAGAGATTATCGCAGGGCCGCACAAGCAGGTAGTTAGTAACCATCTCCTAATAAATTCTTAGCCCCATTGGGAAAATAAGAAAATGTCCTGGGTAACCCCTATAATCTAGCTACTTACAGATCCCACAGATTTGCATCATGATATTCCAGATTACATCAAAATGTACAAACATGGTTGTTAACTGATTTATGTAAAAGTTTGAGGATTACTAAAGGTTTTGTATATGTTATGTGCAATTAATCTATTAACTGTATGAAGAGAGGTAAAATACCATTCAAAGCCACTAAGAAAAACACAAACAATTAAAAAAACTATTATTGAGGATGTGGAAGTAGATTAAAACTGGGAATTTAGCTACTGTCTATGCAAAATAAATAGGTCCATATAAAGCTGACCTTCCTGCATGTTCAAACTGTTACAGCTATTAATCAATCTTATTGTAGATTATGAACATCCATGGAAGTGGACATGAGCTATGCTAATTATTTTTTTTAATGCCTTTCTTTCAATGCCCAACATAGAGTTTATATATAAATATCAGGAAAATATACAATTCCTATGACTCTGGTGGCTTCTTGTCCTGTGATATGTTTTCTTTTTATCTGAGATCAGATTATTGACTTTTATCTGTTGTGTATACTGTAATATTACAATATTATTCCTGTAATTTTCTCTTCCCTGTGTTATAGCTTTGAAATGTATCATCCAGTCATGACATCACTAAAGTAAATACGGATGTTCGTATTGTAGCATAATAAATCAATAAATGTCTTGCTGCGATGACGCATTCTGTCAATGGAGAATGATCACAAAAATGTAGAATAAATATACAGTACTTACATATGTGTTACAATGTCTGCTTATTATGCTTGTAGGTCTGGAGCTGCTCTGACTTCTGATCTGGCTGCTTGTAACATATATTAATCTTACAGTCGGAACTATTCTGTGAATATGACCATACTTTACACATTGCTAATCTTTAGCCACAAAACCTAAATATATATATAAAAAAGTGAATAATATTTTGTATTTTTCTTAAGTTGTCAACGTCTAGATCATAAAGTTTTAGACAAAAAAAACCCTGTTAGCATAAACAATATACTATTGTCCTTGTAATTACACCAATCCCTTTCTGACTTTAAGGCCTAAGACACACGGCGTGAAAATCGGAGCGAGTGGAATGCGATAAAACATCACATTCCACTCGGACCAATATTACCCTATGTGCCAGTTCTCATGAGCGATTATTTTCTCAGCTCTAATCGGACCAAGAAAATAGTCGCAGCATGCTGCAGGTGCAATGCGATCCTTGTTTCTCTAGCACCCATTCAAGTCTGTGGGGAGAGAGAAAAATCGCACTGCACTCGCAGTACACCGGTGTACCGTGAGTGCATAGCAAGAGGCTGTCAATGGACGAGATAGGGAGATAAATCCCTCCCTCCCCTCCTCAGCGCCGGCCTTTTCCTCCACAGCACCGGCCCGCCCCTCCTAAGAGCCAGCCCGCCCCCCGCAGCTGTGGTCTGATTGCACGATCGGACCTCAGTCGCAGTGACACTGTTATAGATCAGTTTTCCCCTTGAATTTCTGCTATATACACCACTGTTGCTCAGTGTCCTCATGATAGTGGACTTATAAACATTACCATTAGCTAATGTGAGAGAGGCCTTTAGTTGCTTAGAGATTACTTTGGTTCCTTTGTAACCTCCCATACTATTATACACCTTGCTCCTAGAGTGTTATTTATTGATCAACTACTTCTTGAGAGGGTAATAATGGTTTTGAATATCCTTCATTTGTACATTACTTCAGTTTTACTTTGGGTTGGGGAAGTCCAAAATGTTCAACTGGTTTTGTAACCTTTTCTAATCTGTTTAGTCTCAAAAACGCTTCTCCTGACGTTCTCAAAAATCTCCCTTATTTTTCTAATGATATATTTCCACAAATTTCCACATAATAATAATAATAATAATAATAATAATAATAAAAAATCCCTTTTACTTAAATTAAAGATGTCACCCATTCACACCTGATTGTCATCCCATTTATTAAAAACCCCAGACCCTAATTACACCATAAAAATGTCCACTAATTATAAAAGTTCAGATACTTGTACAAATCAGAGACATGCGATATTGGATAATTTTCATCAATAAAAATGTCAAACTCTAATATTATTGACTCATTTGTTTTATTTAATTTGTGTGAGAATATTATGTTATGTTACGTCAAATCGATGCAAAAATATAGAAATCTGAAGGGTCAAAAAACTCTCAAGCATCACGATACTAGAAATTTTAAGTGTACCGATTGTTTCAGGACAACTTGCAGCTAAATCTAGCTCCTCTCTCCTCCTTCCGCTCCACTCTCCAAAGAACCTTATGAGACCAAACTGTCATCTCCTAGCTCATTCGTCACTGAAACCAGATTATTTATGTGACTTGAGAATATTGCGAATGAGACATCAGTTTACTAGGAGAAAAAAAGCAGATTTCTCTGTCAAGATATACGGTATTGCAAATCGTCTCATTTTAATGTGTGCTATTGATTTATAAAATTATATTAATGGTTACTCTTTAAAGGGGTTGTGCAGTGCTTGGACAACCACTCTTTACATGCTATATTCCCCACTGTAACAAAGAAATAACAAATACTCCTCTGCAGCACTGGTGCCATTTCGGCAGTGTTGGTGCTAGGTCACCTGAGTCACGTGTGACATTATTCTGACACATGTGCACTGCAGCCGATCTATGAGCACTAGTGCGCTGCAGTTCACATACTTCCTTTGGTCAAACCTCAGGCATCCAAAAGAAGAGTGAGAATTGCAGCCCATTAGAGGCCCCAGACTGGCTGCAGTGCTCTTAAGGGGGCTTTACACGCTACGATATCGTTAATGTTTTGTCGTCGGGGTCAAGTTGTTAGTGACGCACATCCGGCGTCATTAACGATATCGCAGCGTGTGACACTGACTAGCGACCTTAAATGACATCAAAAATGGTGAAAATCGTTCACCATGGAGAGGTCATCCCAAACTCAAAAATCGGTAAGGGTTGTTTATCCAGGTGGTTCATCGCTCATGCGGCAGCACACATCGCTGTGTGTGACACCGCAGGAGCAAGGAACGTCTCCTTACCTGCCGCCGGCCACAATGCGGAAGGAAGGAGGTGGGCGGGATGTTACGTCCTGCTCATCTCCGCCCCTCCACTTTGATTGGCCGGCCGCTTAGTGACGTTGCGGTGACGTCGCTGTGATGCCGAACGTCCCTCCCCCTTGAAGGAGGGATTGTTCGTCAGTCACAGCGACACTGTCGACCAGGTAAGTATGTGTGACGTTGCCGTAGCGATGATGTTCGCTACGACAGCAATCACAAACAATCGAATGCGCTACGGGGGCGGGTACTTACATGCTCACTATCGCTACAAATGGCTAGCGATATCGCTACCGTGTAAAGCCCCCTTTATGCTATAACAATATTACATGAGCCACCTGAGTCGCAGAGGCAACATTATTAGAGCAGCACCAGTATTTGAGAGGGGTATCTGTTATTTTTATTTTATACTGGAGAATATAGCATTTAAAGGGAATATGTCACCAGATTTTTGCTACCTCATCTTTGAGCAGCATGATGTAAGCAAGAAAATTCTGAATCCAATGATGTATCACTTAGATTACTGGATGCAGCTGTTTTGACACAATCTAAATTTTTAGCTTTAGTCATGTAACAGAGTCCAGATGGCAGTCCTCGCCCACACCAGGCTCTCTGTAGAGATTTGACATTGATAGTGAGGTGTCAGTCACCACAGGGGGCATGTCGGACTGCCCTGCACATGTGTTTCTAGTCCAGTAATGATAATGGTCCTGCTACTTAAACAAATATAGCAAATAAACAAATGATTAGACTGTGACAAAACTGCCATGCCTGAATTTTCTGTATTGACTTTTGTAGCATGCTAGCTTCAGTTTACATAACAAAAACCTGCTGACAGATTGCCTTTAAGAAGGGGATTTACAAGTAGTAGACAACCCCATTAAATTATAAGTGCTTTAAAAACCAAGTTAGTGTAAACTTTACTGATTCTTGTTCTTTAGTGATATATTTATTTATAATATAATCCTGTATCAGTTATGGCATGTAGCGATTTCTTTGGGACCTGACCTATTTTGCTTCTATATCTGTAACACTGTACATTTGGAAAACGGTTGTCTCATCAGTACAATTTCTAACAATATAACCTATTAGGGCAACTTAACATACTAAAGGTGGGCACTCCAACCACCAGTCAGAATGAAGAGCTACTGCAAACATAGGCTCTGACTATGGTAAAGCCAACCATGTATTGCCTGGATGCATATTGACTTGCATGGCCATTATATAATAAATCTTGCTGCAACTACTGGCAGGGAAATGTATGATCAGACACAGATTTTGTTCTTGACTACACAGCTAATTGCATTAGTGTTTGAAGCCACATAGTGCAAGCTAAAGGGTAGGGTCACACAATTGTAGATTCTTCCATCCGAGAGAATTGGGTCGATTATGCTAAGGACACTCTGATCAAACTCTGATCATAGTGTCAGCTAATGCAGGAGTCACACGATGCAATCTATTGTGCGATCGCATGTGCGATCGTACCCGCCCCCGTCGTTTGTGCGTCACGGACAAATTGCTGCCTGTGTCGCACAAAGTCGTTTAACTCCCATCACACGTACTTACGTGCTGAGCTACGTTGCTGTGGGCGACGAACATCCGCTTCCTAAAGGGGGTGGGATGTTCGACGTCACAGCGACGTCACACAGCGGCCGGCCAATAGAAGCGGAGAGGTGGAGATGAGCGGGACGTAAACATCCCACCCACCTCCTTCCTTCCTCATTGCCGGTGGGACACAGGTAAGCTGCAGTTCATCGTTTCCGGGGTGTTACACAGATCGATGTGTGCTACCCCGGGTACGATGAACAACCGGTGCAAAGTAAAATAAATGATTTTTTAAAAATAAATGACGAGTACACGATACACGATTTGTCACCGATTTGCGATCGCTCGTAAGTGTCACACGGGACGACGTCGCCAACGAAGCCGGATGTGTGTCACGAAAACCGTGACCCCGACAACCGCATGATAGATCGCCTCGTGTGACGCCCGCATTAGTGTTATCAGATTCTTTTGGGTGAGGGAATTGGAGCCCACTGGGAGGTGAAAACAGAAAACAAAATTTGTCCATCTTCTCCATTATGTCAGTGCGTTGAAATCAGACTGTACTGTGATGTCATATGAGTGTAGTCCATTGACTTCCACCCACCCATAAACTTTAATGGCAGAGTGCTATCCAAATATCAGATCAAACTCAGACATGCTGCAATTATTTCCTCAGACCTGCAAGGTCCGAGGAAAAGATCAGGCAATTACTTGGCCCCATAGATTAACATTGATCCGAGTGTGATCCAATGTCTTGTTGGATCACTCTTAGACTGACAATAAGGCCTCTTTCACACGTCCGCGTAAAACACACACGTGTTTCTTGGTCCATGGTGAAGATGCATATATGTGTGCGTGTGACTTCCGCATAGCAAGCAGACAGAATGAACTTCTATACTCACCTGTCCCCGCCGCTGCTATCTCCAGTGCCACTGCTGCTTCCAGGTCCGCGATGCAATGAATATGCATGAGCATAATAAACGGGGGTCGGAAGCAAGTGACAACAGTGCCGAAGACAGCAGCGCCGAAGACAGGAGCACTGAAGACATCAAGGATGGAGACAGGTGAGTCTAGAAAAGCATTTTATTTCAAACACATGTATTTTCTCCAGTACGTGCCACACTGATGTCACACGGATCGCATCACTGTATGAGCCATGTGACACCTGTGCTGCCGGAGAAAAACAGACATGTCGTCACGTGGAGAACACACACACACGTGTTCTCCACACGGACACGCATCAGCATGAAAACAGGGACATGTGCACAGACCCATTGATTTTAATGGGTCAACGAGTGTCTGTGTCTCTGGTACCTTTGAAAATGGACGTCACACAAACCGGAAACACAGACATGTGAAGGAGGCTAGGGTGGTTGAGCAAGCCCTTAATATAGAAAGATTTTGTCATGTAGGCAGGAGCACTAAAGGTCGCTTTACACACAGCGACATCGCTAACGAGATATCATTGGGGTCACGGAATTCGTGACGCACATCCGGCCTCGTTAGCGACGTCGTTGCGTGTGACACCAGTGACCGCTAACGATCCAAAAAATGCCAAAAATCGTTAGTTGTTGACACGTCGTTCGTTTCCCAAAAATCGTTGCTCGTTTGGTACGCAGGTTGTTCTTTGTTCCTGAGGCAGCACACATCGCTACGTGTGACACCACGGGAACGACGAACAACAGCGTACCTGCATCCTCCGGCAACGAGGTGGGAGTGACGTTCATGCTCTCCGCCCCTCCGCTTCTATTGGTGTCCTGCTGTGTGATGTCACTGTGACGCTGCACGAACCTCCCCCTTAAAGAAGAGGTTGTTCGCCGGCCACAGCAACGTCGTTAGGAAGGTAAGTTCATGTCTCACGTACCTGTGATATTGTTCGCCACGGGCAGCGATTTGCCCATGACGCACAAACGACAGGGGCGGGTGCGATCGCTAGCGACATTGCTAGTGATGTCGCAGCGTGTAAAGCGGCCTTAAAGGTTGGGTTTACATGTGACAAATTTGTATTCGCAGAAGAAAAAAAGCAATTCAGAGAAATATTTGCATTGAATCTAACACTAATGAATATACTTTTTATGGTTTTGTTCTCTGTACAAAACATTGGCATTATTTCTGTTATTATTATTATTATTATTATTATTAATAATAACAAGCATTATAGAAACTGTCATATATATGTATTTAACCATTGAGTTATGACCATCAGTTCTTGATACATGTCCCAGCTATAAGTAATGATTGATGAACTTAAAGCATAACTAAGTTTTATCGCTTTATCTTATTAAGGATGATTTTTATGATTTCCTCATTTATAATGTTCTTTTGCATTTTTAAAATCTGAAAGAAAAAATCTAATTGTTTCTTAGAAGACACAATTTGATTCTCAATGCTATGTTTATTACATTTAGCCGATCCCCAATACAATTTTCAAAGAAATAATGAAATTTAAAAATCTTTCCAGTTTCAGCAGTTCTCTGCTTCTAATAGCCGCAGATAAATGACCACTGGAAAACTTCACAGAATTAGTGTTTACACATTATCTGGCAACAAGCTATAATTTGATTGTTTAAAAAATTAATTTGTTACACCTCTGTCCTTGTGCTGCTGGATAATGAAAATTTATATGTAGGGTGCAGACATCTGGGGACAGGCTGACAGCTTCGGGGCAGAATGAAATATTAGACTATACTGACCCCTGTCAGCATTTCCTCATGGACTCGATACCCGAAACCCAACAGGAGCCATACACTTCTTCCAAAACAGGCTTTGTTTTATTTTGGTAGGTTAATGACACAGTAAATCTAATGGGCCATTTTAAAGGCATCGGGTGTATTATAACATGGCATGGGACTGGTTAGGCTAAAACGTGGAGTGTATCCATTCTGTCTATGCTGTAACAAGGCACTTATTTCCACTTAATTACACAAGCATATATTTATTTAAAAATATAATTACAATTAGGTCTAATTAACGGGTGCTGTACCTTCTTAATTGTGTTATTTAATTCTCATCAATCATCAAGCTCATTAGCAGTACCAGTCACTTGCCTATAGGAGCCGGTATAGCTGCCATGGCATTATATTGCAGCAGGTTCTGTTCATGGTTATGAATGGCATTCGATAGCTCTTACGACCACCAATTAACCAATTTTATTTTTGCGCTTTGGATACAATAAACCTTTATTGATTGTTCACTTATAAATACAGCTTTGGGGTTCCTTCACATATACTTTTTTAAACCTGTAAAAACACCATGAATGTAAAAAAAAAAATTGATTGACTTTTTCTTTACAAGTATACTGTAGTTGTTGGCGTTTTTTAATTTGTTATATTTTTCACTTGCACTTTATCTAACATTAATCTTATAGAGAAGACTACATAGAAAAAATCCAAACAGTAAGCATGAGAAAAAAAAAAAAACCAAAACTGACTTTAAACATGAAAAAAAACCCCAGCAAACTGCTACATAGAGAAATTGTCACGACCCTGACTGGTGGTATGGTTCCTTTGCTGGGACCTTCTGCTAGGTTCTACTGTGGTCACATGTTATTCTCTGCCCTGTGACGGGCCGTTCCCTGCATCGGGTTGTTCGTCGGCTGTGGGAGGGGCTTACTCACATGCGCCGCTTCTGAGCGGTTGCTCTCCTTTATCTGAGGGAGTTCATGCCCAGAGCGACACCAGTTGTATTCTCTGGCTGGTTGCGGTAAGCGCCTGTCTCCTGGTTATAGTGACTGATCTTGGTACTTGACCCTGGACTGACCCCTGACTTGCCGCTGTCTACTCCCCTCTGACTTCTCCATTACCATATGGCTCCTGACCCCGTCTTCTCCCCTGACTACACTTGTGCCCGCCCCTTGTGGTTGTACTTACTTTCCTGGTACCCGACCTCCAGCTTGTCTGACGACCTCTGTCATGTTTGCTCCCTGTGTCTCTTCGTCCCCTCTCTATTCTGACCCTGGCCTAGCTGACTTCCCTCAGCCTCTAGGTATCCTCAGGACCTAGTGTACTGCCTGATTACTGCATCTCTCACTCCTCTGTTGGTGAATGTTATAGGAATGTTGCTAATGCATTTCATATCCTTATATAGACTCCCATGTAACATCTGCATTTGTCGGTAACAAAAAGGCAGTTCCTTGCATGGGGCTGACAGATTCAGCTAACCGCTATATCGGTCTGTCTCTGTCAGTTCCATAGACTTTAAATGAAGCAGCACTGTGCATTGTATATAATCACTTCATGCAAACTTCTTTACGCTGGAGTCAAGGAGTAAGGGCAACAGGAGCTTATGACTCCCACTCAAGTGATCATTGAAAACTTAACAATGAGTCCATAATTGATCAGGTTGTTAGCATTTCTCCAGGTTATTGGTGATAAATGTCTACTTTGGATAAAAGACGAAATCCACTAACTAGTTAAACATCCATATATTTCTTTTTTATAAAATTAATTATGATTTTTGAAGGAGGGTCTCTATTCCTCCCCATGATTCCAGACTCATACCAGGTTGGTTTATCATTCTTAGGCTAGGGCCACACTGGGCACCAGTGCGATCCCCGAATGACACTCGGCTCATGCTGGCAGCACAGCAGAAGCCGAGTGTCATGCGAGTGTCACTCTGACTGAGGTCCGATCATGCAATCGAACCTCAGCTGCGGGTGTGGGCCGGCACTCAGGAGGGGCGGGCTAGTGCTGAGGAGGGGCGGTCCGGCGCTGCGGAGGGGAGGGATTTCTCTCCCTGTCTCCTCTGTAGCTGGCTATTGCCATTCTTGCCCTGCACTCACGGTACACCTGTGTACCGCGAGTGCAGTGCGATTTTTCTCTCGCCCCATAGACTTGAACGGGTGCGAGAGAAAACAGGATCGCATTACAATCACAGCATGCTGTGATTGTTTTCTCGCTTCGATTAGGGCTGAGAAAATAATCGCTCATGGGTGCTGACACATAGGCTAATATTGGTCCGAGTGGAATGTGATGTTTTATCGCACTCCACTCGCTCGATTTTCATGCCGTGTGTTTTAGACCTTAGTTCCCACTCTGAATCTTAATGGCTAAATGAAAACATCAACTTGTCAGTATTACAGAACAGAATAATAAAAATAACAGTACACTGCTGTCGTCTATGTTAACATCAGTGTCATATCCACTTTCTATTTTTACACCATGATAGAGACACACACAAAGTGTGCGATTGCAAGCAGTCAGACAAGCTGTCACACAGGGTGGGGGTGCGGTCTGACTGCAACCAATCAGAAACGCTGTCACACAGGGTGGGGGCGTAGTCTGACTGCAGCCAATCAAAGACATCGGGACTGCTGGTGGGTCGGGGAAACAGTGTATGCATGAGGTTAATGAGCGGCCCCGGAAGTGACGTTACAGCCAATCGGGTGATTGGTAAGTATAACGCGGCTGCTTTAATCCCCTTATCTCTTCTACTACTATTTTAAAGCACATGATTTGTGTCCCTATAGACTTATATATGGACCGGCATCTGGCCAGATATCTGGGATTAATTCCAGGCCCGAACCAGTCCGAGCTATCTACAGGTCCGCCCATCCCTAGCTATAACTACCTACTTGGTTTGCTGTAGTACTATAATATCTTTGCCATTATTTCCTGATGCTCATATACAGCATTACAGTATTATTGATCACTTTGGTGGATTACATTGCATCAATTTATTGTTGTTATGCACATTGGCTATATAGATAGTCATTGAGATATTTGTATCTCCTTTTTTATGTATTGCACAATTTATTTGTCTTTAATGTGACCATTGGTTATATGTTGTTAGGAGAACTAACTTAATAGTGTTATATGAGAATAGAAATTAAAAACTCAAAGAAATGTCATAATAAATGCATTTCTAACTACCTTGGTTATCATATTCATCAGGAATATAATCACTATATAATTAAAATGTCTACTATTCTAGTTACTGGTACTCACTAGTCTTGACTTTAGTGTCAGGCCTCCCTCCCTTTTCACTGGGTTACTGTAGTAGCTCGGCAAGTATCTCTTATGTAATCAACCAAAGCCTTTTAACATGGATCAGGCAGCCATGTGTGGCAGGAGTATTCAGGAATTATAGCACTTGCTAACGCATTTTTTGGCAGGAGTTAGCCACATCTTCCACTAGAATTTTCCAGCGATGTGGAAACTCCTATCTCCTTTCCAGCAACCAACTACTACTTCCTAGCTCAGTCCAGTGCATATTGCTACAAATGCCTCTCTACTAATAAACTCTATTGTGTGAAGCTACAAATTACAAACTCATCTGCAGAGATGCTTTTTACAAGCTCATTTCTGTTAGCAATAGACCTGCTTAGCTAGTTTATGCTATCACATACTATAACTCTGCTGGTCCTAAAGTACCCAGTGCTCCCAGCCTAGGTGGTCTATCTGCCATCCTGTATACCCTACTGTCTGGGTGTCACGGTTCTGATTTGCGGTGCATCTTTTGTGCTGCGACATTTTGTTATACTCTCCTGCAAAGCTGGTGTTCGCCTGTATCTCCGTGCAGAGCATTTTGCCTTGATGCTCTGCTGTCTTGCACTCCTGTGGATGGGTTACCTCCCCATACTGGGCCCTATGCTGGTGCTAGGAGGGGTTTGATCACATGCTCCGCATTCCGGGTGATGGCTCTGCTTTATTAGGGTGCGTGCTTGGCCAGAATGATGCCAGTTCTATATCCTGTTCTGCAGTAAATTCTTGGCTCCTGTTATGTCTTGTTATGTGATCTCGGCTATTCGAACCTAGACTGTTATTGACTCTGCTCTGCCTGCCCCCTGGACTTTGTCGTTACCTACTGGCTTCTGACCTTGGACCTCATCCTTACCATGTTCCTGCCTGCTCCTTGCATCCCCTACATACGCTCCTGGTGTCTTGATCCTTGACCTGTATCTTGACCTTGCTGCTTCCTGTGCTCTGTAGTGTCCAATTGGTTACTGATCCCGGCTAGTCTGATTTTCCCTCTGCTTTCTCAGTACACTAGCGCTTCCAGTGCCATCTAGTTACTAACTTCATACTATGTCACATAGTGTCTAGCTTCCCATCCAGCACCACCTAGTGACTAGGATTTTGCTGCCCCCATGGCAGCAGTCGAGCTGCTCGGATCCGGGTTCTCAGTTTCTTGAGGGTCTTCAGACCTGGGGGTCGTGTGGCCACTCAAATGAAGGAGGTTATTTACAAAGGATTATAGAGCTCGTAATGCCACCCATGGTATGTGGTAATTAGGAGTACCACCGCTGCATTTGGGAGTACTCGGGGATGATGGAACGGGGCAGCAAGGTGTTAGAACCCTCCACAGGTAGGCAGAATGCTCCGGGACTTGGTGTGGGGGAATAAGGCCGTGGGTTGCAGGGATCACTCTTGTACTCAGTCAGTCCATTAAGCAGATACCAACAATGAAGTAAACCAAATCTCTGCACACCGCTGCCGCTGAGGGGAGCTATTCAAGTCCCGTCCCCAATGGTGCCTCCTGGCACTAAGTTTACTTCTCAGGTGGTCCCGGTAGTGTGAAACTTGCAGGGTCCCATTCCCCACTGTGGCTAAGTGTGGGAGCTTGCTCTCAGGGTTCACGCTTGGGATTTTCTGTACCGTTTTGGGTGGAAAGTCATATCCCCTCGTTACGCTAGTAAACCGATTTTGGAGCAGTTGGAAACGAATTTTGAAGGCTCCGTTCTCCACGGGTAAATTATCGGGTTGCATGCAGCTACTCCCCGACCTAGGGTCCACGTACCCCGTTGTGCCTTGGACCCATGGTGCAAGGCCGCCGGCTGTCCTGCTAGACAGATCAGTGCCCCTTGCCACAATCCTCTGCACCGGGGGTCCATCTCCTCTAGACCCAGACCACCGTCTGCCACCTAGACAGTCTCCTTCTGGAAGTCCCCGCTCCTGACCTCCTCAGAGCTCCTCACAGCTTGAGGGTACTCTCAAACCACCACTCACTGACTGACTAACTATCAACTCACTACACTCCTCACCTCCCCTTCCTGACCCCCCCAAGTGGGCGACTCTATTCCACTCAAGCCGTCCACTGGTGTGTCTGGTGGGTGTGGTGCAGGGTGTATCTAGGATTTGATTAGCTGATGTAGGCAACACCATTTGGTTAGGGACCCATAACAAAGAGGGAGGTGGATACTGCATGGGAGGGTAGATTGTGCAATACCCAGTGACGACCTGATAGTCCAGGGGCATTACAGGATCACACTACTCCGTAGTGCCAAGCATTACATTGGATCCATGCAATTCTTTATGGTGTCTGGCAAGTCTAGCTCTGAGCCATACTGGTCACCTTGTCCTACAAATTAGAAATCCTGCCTCAGCAGATTAGCTCAAAACAGTCACATTGCCAGAAACCTGTCCTAGAAAATTAATAGGATGGGTGTCAGTGCAGTAGAAAATTCTGCTGCTTTGTCCTGGAAATAACCTATACCGCATACTGTGAAGCTATCACAAGATCACAAAAGTCACACAGTATTCAAAGAGACAACAAGGTTAACAGGCATAATAGCAGCCTCTTCTTACTTTAGTACCCCTAGTATTTACAGTAATAGATCAGACAGTCATGGTGGACAGCAGTGTGAAATGCCTTTTCTTACCCAAACCAACCCCGGTATCTCCAGTATTAGATCAGACAGATGGTGGACAGCAGTGTTTGCAGCCCCTTCTTACTTCTCTACTTCTCACATCTCCAGTATTAGATGAGAACGACGGTGTGGACAGCAGTGTGAGCAGCCTCTCCTTACCTCAGCACCACTTGTATTTCAAGTTTCATAGGCCAGTCATAATAGGCCATATGAATATAGTTTTCATAAAGAAACTATCCGTTTAAAAAAAATTATAAGGTATATATATATATATATATATATATATAAAACATATAATAGCTTACTCATATATGGCTTTTTCCCCATACACAGCATTTTTTATTTCTCTTAGCACTAACAACTTTGTTTTCAAAATGTAGATTTTGCTGTGTTATTGTTGCATTTTTACGGTGTGCACTACATGTGTGATTTTTCTGCATTACATGTTTAATAAAGTTAATTTTATTGCCAAAAAATGCAGGAAAAATACTGTCAAATACATTTTTTGTGCAGCGTATTTGCACTTTCTCATATAATTCAGTGGGTGAAAAACCATAAATAAATGGTGTAAAAATGCAGAAAGAATGGACATACTGCACATTTCAACTTCAACAGAACAAGCAGTGTGTGCATGAGATTTCTGAATTTTCATAGCTTTTGCTGCTACTTTTAAATGCAGTTTTAATTCTGCAGAAAAAAAAAACCACGGCAAAAAAAACTTTTAAAAATCCTGCATATGAACATAGCCATAATCTGTTGCGAACAAATGTTATTCATCTATTTCACAATAAAGATAACAAAGGGGTCCAATATGAAATATGTAAAGGATAGAACTCTGTGCTCTTGTATTTTTTTTATTTTTATTTTTTATTTATATCTTTTCTCTATTACATTTTAAAGCATACATAAAAAAAACCCCATAATAAATGAAAAATTATTTTGAGCATCTTCTTGCTTCTACTTTGAATGCGTGCATTGTATTTACCAATAAATGACATGGTTGGATGGAAGGCGCTGGCAGGATAGCTTGTCAACACCATGATCAAGGGGTAAGAGACTCTGCAGGATACTAAGCTAACAGTCTGCAGGGAGCCCCAGTGTGATACACTACCACAGACACTGACGTGATACATGTGAAAGACACAAGACAAATGGTCTTATGAGATGTGTATATACAAGTGGAACTCATTTTGATAAACAAGTATGTGGTAACTCATTGTACAACAGCTGTCCTCTTCTTCGGATTAGATAAGGCTCCTATATAATGCCATGTATTTTAGTTTTTACCACAGTCCACAAGGAGTAGTAGAAAGTAAGAATTACAAATACAAAAATTCAGACATATGACGAGAATAGATATGAGAGTAAGAATACATTTATATAAGCATTTATTATTTTATTATTAGGGTTTTAACAATTAAATGAAACATATCTAAATATATTTGGGTAAAATATATGTAAATATAAATAAATAAATAAAATAAAAGAAATAAAAAAATAAAAATAAAAAATAAAACATAAATAAATAAAAAAATAAATAAATAAAACAAATAAATAAATAAAACATAAATAAAAATAAATAAATAAATTAAGAAAATAAAAATAAATAAAAAAATAAAAATAAAATAAATAAAAAATATCTATATGTGCAGTGCCATAAAAAAATATTCATATTCTGTGAACTTTTACAACATTTTTCACGTTACTCCCACAAACTGAAATGTATTTTATTGGGATTTATGTGATATACCAACACAATGTAGCAAGTATTTGGCTATGTTCACACAGGGTATTTGTGATGCTTTTTTTTTTGCAACAAAACCTTATCTCTTGGTAGTAAAGAAGATGCATTGTTTTGCTGTGTTTTTACTTCCTTTTTTTCCTGTGTTTTTTGCGCCATTTTTGGTGCGTCATTTGTCTATAGTACATATTTAAATTGCTATAATAATATAACAATAAATGACCAAAACGCATAAAAAATACAGCTGTGGTTTTTTCACATTTCATTACTTTCAATGGTGCAAAAACGCTGCTTATTGCAAAAACGCTGAAGTTTGCCATTTCAGTTAGGAATAAAAAGCAATTGTGATCTGTGCATGAGGTTTCTGGAGTCTCATAGGCTTAACTGGTACTGTAAAACTTTGTGTGCACGGTGTAGTTTATGATGCATTTTTTGGTGCAGATTTGGTGCAGTTTGTAGCTCAAATCTGCATGTCTAGACTTTTGTCAGAAATGTCAATGAGAATCCTGAAGCACTGTGCTCACGATGCTTATTTTTTCCTTGCAATTTTGGGTGCAGAAAAAAAATCTGCATCATGTCAATTCTTTGTGCGATTTTTTCCTTTCAGCCCTTTTAGGTATTGATTTCACAAAAAAACACATAGCATAAAAATGCATGAAAAAAACCTCACCAAACATGCATGTGTAGCGCCCCACGGGGCAGGTGGTTAACCTACAAATTGCCGGGCCATTGTGGGTTGAGTCAGGCGATGTCACGGTTAGCCTTGCCCTGTTCTGTTGCACCGAGGCGTACAGGAAATGAGGGGAAAGAGGGGTGATTGGGGAAAGTTTGTCGTAACGCCATCTGTGGTATGTGGCCAGGGAGTAGCTGCCGCTGCAGGATTCCTCACCGGGGCAGGTGTTATGGCAGCTGGGATGGTGTCGCTCCCCACAGGCGGAGCGTGTCCCGGTTGGATAACGGTGGGATGGTAGTCCCTTGGGAGCGTCGGAGCGCGGGGCGAACGCATCGCTAATCAGAGTCTGAGTTGGCAACAGCAAGTCCAGGTTATTTTACTCACTGATTTCAAGCTGCACCCAGGTGCTGGACCCTGCCGTCGTTGGCTCCGGTCAATTCCAGGCAAGTAAGGGGGCCACCACCGGTGTTTGAAGAGAGAAGGCGAGAGAGAGTGTCCTGTTTCTAGGATGTCCTCCTCAGCCATTAGTTACACAAGCTAAGCTCCCTCTCCAAGCCCAGGGCCTAGTAAAGTCCAGGTTTTCAAGAAATGTCTTGTCAGAACTATGGTCCCGACGGATCTGTTTCTGTGAGTGTGTTGTGCCTCTTTCTACCCCCAAGTGGAACCTGCCCCCCAGGTGGCTGGCTTTAGTGACCGGGGAAGTCTCATGTATCATGATGGCCACCCCCCTGCCTACCCGGAGCCATCCCACCCTGTCAGCTGTTCAGCAGCTACTGTCACTCAACAAGCTGCTGATTTTACAAACTTTACTTGCTTGTGTTTCAAGACTTATACATCCTAGCTGACCACTACAGGTATGTATAGAATCAGCCTGATAGTGCCAGTATACCACTGGCTTTAGGTTATATAGAAAAATACTGGTGATTGGTTCCCTTTAAGAAGTCATCACTTTCTCCCTTTCAAAACAGCAAACCTGTTGTTGCTCTGAAAAAGAAGGGACTTTTTTTTAAAGGAAAAAGCTATTGCTGTTACACATCTTTTCAGGGCTTTGCAGTGTTTGTGATTATTAGATAGGTAGACAGACAGATGGATCAAAAAATCAAGTTTTTGTACAGTGTCACCAATAATGCTACATTTATGTCGCAACTTTGTTCCTATTATGAAGGTCTTGTACGTGTCTCGTAACAAGAGTGAAACGTGAGATCTCATTGTTGGTCTCGTGAACACTTTCTTCCATTAAGTAAGACAAATCTAATGTACTTGGAGGGGCTCTGTTTGCTTGAGATTCTTTAAGACAAAAAAAGTAGAAAAGATTGACAAAAATGTTATTGTAATGTCAGACAATGCTCTACATAAATTGCCATATGGCTATAAAAAAAAGCAAGAATTGTAGAAGATATAGAAATGATGCAGTAATGGATTAAAGTGTTAGATTTGTAAACTGGGATTTTGCATGAAAATCTCTTAGAATCAGCAAGTTTACAAAATATCTTGTTTCTATTATGAAGGTCTTGCATGTGTCCGGTAACAAGAGCGAAACGTGATATCTTATTGTTGGTCTTGTGAACACTTTTATTAAGTAAGTCAATCTAATGTACTTGGAGGGGCTCTGTTTGTTTAAGATTCTTTCAGACAAAAAAAAAGTAGGAAGGAATGACAAAAAGATGATTGAAATGTAAAAATAAAATTAAGCTCGTTATTAAACATCAGGCGAGTATATCTGGCCATGAACGATATATGCTGGACTGGGCACTGTAAGAACATGTAGTGGTTTCTGTTCGGTCCAAATAATAAAGACCAGACCTAATAGTGCAAATGAGGTTCATCAGAGAATCTGCGGATCACTTGGCTCCATGATGACCAATTACTATGTATACCAATAGTATGGAATGGCTAGTTAAAACAAATTCTATCTATATAGAATATACAAATAGTAAAAGGGTGGTTCACCCATTTTTGTTACTGGCCACATCAATATAATATTGCGGTATCTTAAATACCTTGTGTAGCCAATAGTGCCTGTGAGTGGCGCTATAGCAGTCCACTCTTCCCCATCATCTGACCCACGGGCTCCGTAACCTCTGATGTCCAGTGATGTCGTGTCAACCTCCTGTTGACCTGACATCACCGCGGCCAACCCCATTCTTCCTGAGTGACTGGGCTGTGGGCGGTATTTCACCACTCATCTCAGCCCAGCGTCCCTCCTGCTTGCACGCTCTGCAGTAAAGAAGGAGGGAGCAGGGAGGTGCTGCGCTGTGACGCTGGGCTGTGACGAGCGGCGAAACGCCGCCCACAGCTCAGTCACTCAGGAAGACTGTGGCCAACTGCTTTTGACGTGATATCACCGAATCCCCGATGTAGGGGAGCCCGGGGGTCACACGAAGGGGATGAGTGGACCGCAATAGCGCCACTCACAGGCACTATTGGCAACACAAGGTATTTGAGAGAAACCTTGCTTCTCAACATAATATCGATGTGGTTAGCAATGAAAAGGGGTGAACCACCCCTTTAAGACTTGCCTATAGGATCTGTAGAAAATAATGACCTTTGTTTTTCTTTAATTCAGGGACAGCAACACAATAAGTTTGTATTTATTGCAGACATTCATTTTGCTTCTGTAATAACAGCCATCCTGATATATCACGTCATAAAGAAGGTCGTATATCTCTGGAATGTTGTTATCATTACAGGTTAATATAATAATGATAAGGGATATCAGTGAAGAAAATGACTCACGCAAAGTATTGATGTGACTTACACCTTTGTGGAGCATTACTAATTAGTGGCAAATGTTACAATGATAGGAGGTAAAACAGTGATACACAGTGAACAACTTCTAAACTGCCTCCAATTTGATAATATGGAAGCCTAGTTAAGTCTTGGGGATTTAGCCAGAGAACATATTGGTTCCAGCAGACTATGGTAAAGTTAATTAAGGATGATTAATGGAGCATTTTCCTTCCAATGATATCTCTGACAGAACAAAGCTGTCCGAGGCTTGTCAAGCAGAATTTGAGTTGAATGAGTATTTATGTGATCAAATCTGAAGGGCTGCCTCTTGACAGAGCAAGGATTCATCAATCAATTGCACTGGCTTGCAAGGGTGGGAAATTGGTCTATCAGCATAGCAATGCTACCATCCCCCTTTTTTCATTCAATCATCCCTTAGGCTACAATGCATCTTTACCTCTGACCACCTAACATACTATCAGCGGAAAGTAAAAGCAAGGACATTTATAATAATGGTTACTTCTCGATGTACAGTTACAATTGATTTGTTGTAAGGGCCAGGTAAGCAGTCCCTGTGAAACCGCAGAACATCTCTTTAATTAAATGCCGTCGCTGCTTACTATTTAACTAGTGGATTGGATACAATAGAAGCAATTGTCATATAAGGGGTAAACATTGTTATATTTGGATAGTAGCTTACATTACATTCAGCATTATGTGTATATGTGTGCATGTATATATATATATATATATATATATATATATATATATATAAATATATATATATATATATATATATACTGTGTATATATATATATATATATATATATATATATATATATATATATATATATATATATATTGGCAAATCATTGCTTGTCTCGACAACTGGCATATTTCCCATACACTAACGTGTGTGAAATTCAGAAAAGGCAATCAGAAATGTAACATTTTTACAGTCGTCTCTTTACACAAAGAGTTTACAAGCAATTATTCAGCTGCGGGTCTGCCACTTATATGTCTTAATTTATACTAGCTGGCCTAATAAACAAAAACCAAAACTCTAAGCATTACATGCAGGCCATAAAGAACGAGGTTTAATAAAATACTCCGAAAATCAATGTAGATCAATACAGTGAATTGAATTTTAGGATTTTTTTTTTTTGCATTGGTAAAGTAAAGTGAACTATGAAGCCTTGTGTTGTTTATCTGTTCGATGCTTGTACAATCATCTGTGTATGTGTGCCAACATTAAAAAAACATCACAAACATATTTTCTCACAGTATAATTGTATATGATATCTATGCAAAAGGCAGCCACATCTAGCGTGTATATGTTTATATGTGTGCATGTGTATATGTGTATACATATATAAGCATGTATGTTTGTGTGTATGTATATATATATACAAACCGCATTTTTCGGACTATAAGATGCACCGGACCATAAGACGCACCCTGGTTTTAGAGAAGGAAAATAGGAAAATAAAATTTTAAGCAAAAAATGTGGTCATGACACACTGTTATGGGGTGAGGACCTGCTGCTGACACTATTATGGGGGTAATGTCCCAAAATTCTCCACTAAGGTACCCCATCCTAGTAATGATCCTCCTGCCTTGTATGTATATATATATATATATATATATATATATATATATATATGTCCCTCATCCTGGTATAGCCCCATCTTGCTATATACTGCCATCCTGGTATGTGCTCCCATCCTGCTATATACCTCATACTGGTATATGGTCACATCATGCTATATACCCCATCCTGGCATATGGCCGCATCCTGCTATATACCCCCATCCTAGTATATGGCCGCATCCTTTTATATACCCCATCCTTGCATATGGCCGCATCCTATCCTGCTATATACCCCATCCTGGCATATGGCCACATCCTGCTATATACCCCCATCCTGGTATGTCCTCCCATCCGGCTATATACCCCCATCCTGGTATGTGCTCCCATCCTGCTATATACCCCCATCCTGCTATATACTCCCATCCTATTATATATCCCCATCCTGGTATGTGCGCCCATCCTGCTATATACTCCATCATCCTGCTATATACGCCATCATCCTGCTACATACGCCATCATCCTGGTATATACGCCATCATCCTGCTATATATGCCATCATCCTGCTATATGCCATCATCCTGCTCATATGCCATCATGCTGCTCATATGCCATCATCCTGCTCATATACCCCCATCCTGCTCATATACCCCCATCCTGCTCATATACCCCCATCTTGCTATATGTCCTGCATCCTGTGTCACACAAGAAAAAAAAAATGTTTATACTTACCTTTCCTCTCTCCACGCAGCATCGCTCCTCCTCCTGTCTGTGCCGGCAGCGCTGTGTGGAGCCGGCCATGATCCCTGCAGCATCGCGATGTCCTCCTGTCTGTGCCGGTGTGGCTGTGTGTGGGCACGTGCGCACAACGATGACGCCATTGCTGTGAGCACTGCTAGTCTCCACACAGCTGCGGCCGACACAGACAGGAGGAGATTGCGGTACTGCAGGGGAACGGTGAGTGTACTGATTCACTGCACCCCACGCTGATGATGATGTGCGGGCAGCAGTGAATACAGCTGCACATGATCACTCCAGGCTGTAGGTGCCAGGGGTGATCATGCGGCTGGCTGTTTAGTAAGCGCGCATCCCCCGCCCATCATCCCGCCCACCTGTCAGCGCCGGCTTCAGCGCTGAGGGATTATGGGTGGGAGGATGGGCATGCATATGTAATGAGCGGGCCCACGTGGTCACGGCAGGTGCTGCTGCAGCCTGTTCGTGCCCCCGATAACCGGCTCCACCGCAGCACCCTCATTCCCCGCAGCCCTACATTCAGACTATAAGACGCACCCCCCACTTTCCCACAACATTTGGGGGAAAAAAAGTGTGTCGTATAGTCCGAAAAATACGGTATATATACACGCATGTATATGTACACACAGTATGTACAGTGGAGATCAAAATTCGGGGACAACACACAATTTCGTAAATATTAACGTCATTGTGTATGTGTAGTCCTGTGTGATTATACTAACATGACTAAACAAACAGCATTTTAAGCTTATTTCATAAATTGAATTTATTATTAAGCACATAATAAAAATGTAAATGAGATAAATGTAAAAGAATTAAATCTATGTAAACAGATCAAAATTAGAGAACACTTTCAGATACCTGCAAGTTATTGGTGTTAATCTGGCACCTGGTGCTAATTTCCTTAATTATCTGACAAACCCTATTTAACTGGCAGCCTAAAGCTGGGTTTACACGCTGCAACATCGCAAAGGACATCGCTGTAACGTCACCGGTTTGGTGACGCAATAGCGACCTCCCTAAGTCTCTGCTAAGTCTCTGGTGAGCGTTCAAACCGGCAAACCTGGCCAACAACTTACCAGCGATCCGGACCTGCAGAGCGACCTAGCTGGTTGTTGGGGACGTTGATAAGCAGCCTTTTGAAAGGGAAGTTGCTAACAAAGTCGCTGAAAAGGATTCACACACTGAAACTTCATGCTGCACAGCGGGAAACAAAGGACCTAGGAATGGTCCTGAACGACTTGTAGTGATCAGCAACTTCCAGCAACTTCACAGCAGGGGCCAGGTCGCTGATAGGTTTCACACACTGCAACATCGCAAACAACATCGCTATTGCGCCACAAAACCGGTCACGTTACAGCGATGTCGTTTGAGATGTTGCAGTGTGTAAACCCAGCTTAACTTTCCAGTTTCCACTGACTTTGCAAAAATTGTATGCCATTCCAAAGTGACTGAAAACATCCCACAGTAGGTTGCCCAGATGAAGGCCAAAGGTGTGACCCTATCAGCCATGGCAAGAGAAGGTGGTCGTTCCAAGTCTGTGATTTCAAGAATATTGCATCTTTACAACATTACAAACTGTTTCAAGTCCCCCAAGAAGGCTGGTTGCCCTCGCAAGAGAGGACAGGATAATGACGAGAATTTCCATGGGTAATCGTTTCAACACTGCAGCTGGAATTGCTCGCCAGTTCAGCACTAAACAGGGTAAGAATCTGTCTCGTCATACAGTGTCACAATGTTTAGGAGCATTTTGACTGAAAGCCCACACTGCAGTGACCAAACCTCTCACTAGCAGAAAGAATCAACAGGCTAGACTCACCTTTGGTGAGGAGCATGTTGTGTGGCCAGAGAAGTGTTCCACAGTTCATTATAGAGATGAAAGCAAGTTTGAATTTATCTGGGTCCGATGGAAAACATTTTGTTCATCGACAAACTGGGGAAAGACTGAACCCAAAATGTGTTAAGAAGTCAGTGAAAGGTGGTGGAGGAAGTGTCAAGGTTTGGGGAATGTTTTCTGCAGCCGGAGTTGGACCTCTCATGGCAGAGTGAATGCAAGAGTATATCAGAACCTTCTTCAACAACATATGGTTCCTTACCTGCATTTATCAGTCAATCAGCCAACAATTGTCATGCTGGACAATGCCTCCTGTCACACAGCAAAATGGGTAAAGCAGTTCCTTGAAACAGAAAACATTGAAACAATCAAATAGCCAGCCCAGAGTCCTGATGTAAACCCAATAGAAAACCTGTGGAAAAACCTTGGTGACAAAGATATGGCCAACTAATCCACAACAGTCAAAGAACTGTGGGAGAGACTGGAAGAAGAATGGACCAAAATCACACCAGAACAGTGTGAGAGACTAGTGATGTCCTGTGGCCATAGATGTGCTGAAGTCATTCAAAGCAAAGGCCTGTATACATCCTACTGGTTGGTGACTTTTGTTACCTTCAGAAAATTTACTCATAATCTTTCTCTGTGCTACAGATAAAATATATCTTTGTACTGTCTTAGCCAGTAGAGATAAAAAAAATGTTTAAAAGAACTGAGAGTCCTCAGTGGTTGATACCTTTTAATCGCTAACTGAAAAGATGGTAATATATAGCAAGCTTTCGAGACTACTCAGGTCTCTTCATCAGGCATGGTATAACACAAAATCTGGAGTCACATATTTATACACAACAGGACATAGAATTGAGCAGTAAATAAGACAAGTCATGTGAAGCAGAACGATCAGTATGGCAAGAGGACAAACTGTTGTGGCCATAAATATTGCAGCAGTTCATAGATAAGCAGTGTGAAAGTTTTATTGTCCTCTCATTGGGGTCTGGTCCGGGCTGTGATGCCCCCAGATGCTCTGAGGAGCACATTTGTTAATTGATGTAAAAAGACATAAATCCATGCGACACATTAATTCCTGCTCTGAATGTGTTAAACGTCATCATAAGTTTGTATTCCGAAAGTCTCCTGTCTCTCTGGGATTTGAAATTTCCTTTCAATACCAGCAGTTTCATGTCTATGCTCCTATGGTCTGGGTTACAAAAATGTTTGGCCACAGGTAGATCTATCCTTTTTTTCTTTACTTGTGTGGCAATGAGAATTCATCCTTGTCCTGAGCTGTTGTCCGGTCTCCCCTACATACAGACCCCCAGTTGGACATTTGGTACATATAATTAAGTACACCACATTAGTTGTGGTGCAGCTGAAGGTACCTGGGATCTTGTAGTCCCGATGTGATCTGGGAATCTTTATCTTGTTCGTTGTCAATATAAATGGACAGGTCTTACATTTTTTTCTGGTTGCAGGGAAATGTTTCTGTTGTTGTAGGAGAGGTGTAGGAGACACCGCAGGACTCCTCTCAGTATTTTGCTGATTCTTTAACCATCTACACACCAGCGAAGCACATTGTTAAAGGTCTTGACAGACCGAAACATCTGCATTTTGCTGGTTTGAAAAATTTGCTCATTAAAAAATTTTCAATCACCATATGAGTGCCAAGTTTTCTGTAACTGATAAATATATACACAGTCATATACACTTACATACATAGATATACGCATCATACATGCAGACACAGACACATTAGAGATATTTTTAATATGGAGAAGCTGGCAAGAGACCTCACTTACCTCCCCTGCTTGTCTCCCATCCAGCTGCTCTTGGGCATGTTACTGTTCTGCGCTTATTGATGGCCATGCACAGTGCACACTGACACTGATGTATATACATCACAGTAGAGGCTGGGTATATACAGCAATAGAGAGACATACAGCTTTAGAGGGGGCATTCAGCTCTGTGGGGGCTATACAGCACTGGGGTGGGGGACATACAGCTCTGGGGGTATACAGCACTGGGGTGGAGGACATACAGGTCTGGGGGGTATACAGGAGTGGGGTGGGGGGACATAAAGTTGTGGGGGATATATAACAGTGGGGTGGAGGGACAGACTGTTCTTGGATGGTATACAGCACTGGGGTCAGGGGACAGACAGTTCTGGGAGGTTATACACCACTGGGGTCAGGGGACAAACAGTTCTGGGGGGTATACAGCACCGGGGTCAGGGGACAGACAGCTCTGGGAGGGTATACAGCACTCTGGTGGGGGCAGACAATTCTGGAGGGGGCAGACAATTCTGGAGGGTATACAGCACTGGGGTCAAGGGAGAGACTTTTCTGGAAGGGTATATGTGGTGCTCCTGAGGCATCAGGTGCTACAGGGTACTGTATCCAGTTACAGGTGAAGTACTTATCCGGGGTTCGTGGGAGACAAATGCTGGTAAACACCAAAAAAGACCATTTAAAACACACACATTTCTTCTTCCAGACTGGGTAATAGGCTGGAGATGGATCTGATGGATCATCAGCTATTTGTCGGGACTTATCCAATCCCGCTTGTCAGAAACCCGGGAGGGGCTAGTCTGGACAGTTGACAGGGACATTTGAAAAGTCAGTCAGGAGCTGATGTTGGACCATGGAGGGTGTGAGGAGACTCAGGTCCCGTGAGAAGCACGAGGAGTGACATCGGTGGGCTAAAAGAGTACGGTCGCCGGGAAGAGTACAGTGTCAGTACACACTGGACAGAGCAAATGCGGGGTGCAGAGCCCTAGTTCAGGAGGATGCTTTAGGCTCACCTGTTAAATCTGCCAGGTGAAGGGATCATCAAGGTTCCTCACTGACTTTAGAGTCCGCGGCACAGCAGGGAACCTGGGAACTGGGACAGAGGTGCAACCCATTGAGAGGTTCAAGCTGTCTGCCATATGGACCAGGACTGTGAGACCAGGAGGGGACCCCTAAACACATGAGGCCACGGGGACCCACCAATTACAGAAGGGTGCATTGAGGACGAGCTGACCAGGTCATAACACCAGCAGGATAAAAGGAACACAGGATCACCTGAGACCCACATTGACAGAGACCAGCACCAGGCGGGTGGCTATACCTCAGAACCAGTGAGTAAAGAACAAGTTGAACCGCAGTCCCTGTGTCGTCTGAATTCTTCCCGCACCTCTGCATCACCAACTTTCAATATACTATAAGCATCATCATTCTTCCCTGGAGCTTAGCTCTACTTGCTGAGGGCCATAACATTCAAAATGCTCAATACCAACAGCCACAGCCATGAGAGACTACGCAGCAGCGGCTCCCTCATATAGCCGCTAGTGATGAGCGAGTACTAAAAAGCTCGGGTGCTCGAAGCTCGGGCCGAGCCTCCCAAGATACTCGTGTACTCGGCCCGAGCAACGAGCCCAATGTTATCCTATGGGAGACCCGAGTATTTTTGTGAAATGACCTCCCGGCAGCATGGAGAAACCCTAAAAATGTCACAAAAGTCTCAGAAGAGTGCTCAAATGACATGGCAACAGCATGGGGAAGACCCCTTGAAGCATTTATCACTCAAAAGTCACAGCTGTGAACAATTTTGTCCGCGTTTTACGCCATTTTTACGGACTCACCAGAAAACCTTCCAAAATGACCCCAAAATGATTTTTCATGGCGGAAATGTTAAGGGCACATACCCAATAGTGAGATAGAGCTGGTGTATGTTACTTTTTGAGATCAATACATGAAAGATTTTACGTGAAAACATTGTGTGGCACTCCGATGTCCCTGAGAAGAGACGTACATGAAGGCCTCTTGAGTCTAATGTGCCCATTTTGAGGAAGTGAGTCTTTGTAGTATTTTCCTTTGCCAGGGCAGTCCTAAATTGTGAGGTTCACCAATGCCCCTGCATACAGACGTGCATGAGGGCCTCAAAACATTAAGTGTCCATTGTCAGGAAGTGGGTGTATTATAGTATAGCCCTTAGGCAGGGCAGCCAAAAATTGGGAGGCTCCACATTGTCCCTGGGTAGAGACGTGCATGATGGCCTTTAAACCTGAAGTGCCCATTGTAAGGAAGTGGGTCTATTTCAGTATAGCCCTTTGCCAGGGCAGCCAAAAATTGGGAGGCTCCACATTGTCCCTGGGTAGAGACGTGCATGAGGGCCTCAAAACATTAAGTGTCCATTTTAAGGAAGTGGGTGTATTTCAGTATAGCCCTTAGGCAGGGCAGCCAAAAATTGGGAGGCTCCACATTGTCCCTGGATAGAGACGTGCATGATGGCCTTTAAACCTGAAGTGCCCATTGTAAGGAAGTGGGTCTATTTCAGTATAGCCCTTTGCCAGGGCAGCCAAAAATTGGGAGGCTCCACATTGTCCCTGGGTAGAGACGTGCATGAGGGCCTCAAAACATTAAGTGTCCATTGTCAGGAAGTGGGTGTATTATAGTATAGCCCTTAGGCAGGGCAGCCAAAAATTGGGAGGCTCCACATTGTCCCTGGGTAGAGACGTGCATGATGGCCTTTAAACCTGAAGTGCCCATTGTAAGGAAGTGGGTCTATTTTAGTATAGCCCTTTGCCAGGGCAGCCAAAAATTGGGAGGCTCCACATTGTCCCTGGGTAGAGACGTGCATGAGGGCCTCAAAACATTAAGTGTCCATTTTAAGGAAGTGGGTGTATTTCAGTATAGCCCTTAGGCAGGGCAGCCAAAAATTGGGAGGCTCCACATTGTCCCTGGATAGAGACGTGCATGATGGCCTTTAAACCTGAAGTGCCCATTGTAAGGAAGTGGGTCTATTTCAGTATAGCCCTTTGCCAGGGCAGCCAAAAATTGGGAGGCTCCACATTGTCCCTGGGTAGAGACGTGCATGAGGGCCTCAAAACATTAAGTGTCCATTGTCAGGAAGTGGGTGTATTATAGTATAGCCCTTAGGCAGGGCAGCCAAAAATTGGGAGGCTCCACATTGTCCCTGGGTAGAGACGTGCATGATGGCCTTTAAACCTGAAGTGCCCATTGTAAGGAAGTGGGTCTATTTCAGTATAGCCCTTTGCCAGGGCAGCCAAAAATTGGGAGGCTCCACATTGTCCCTGGGTAGAGACGTGCATGAGGGCCTCAAAACATTAAGTGTCCATTTTAAGGAAGTGGGTGTATTTCAGTATAGCCCTTAGGCAGGGCAGCCAAAAATTGGGAGGCTCCACATTGTCCCTGGATAGAGACGTGCATGATGGCCTTTAAACCTGAAGTGCCCATTGTAAGGAAGTGGGTCTATTTCAGTATAGCCCTTTGCCAGGGCAGCCAAAAATTGGGAGGCTCCACATTGTCCCTGGGTAGAGACGTGCATGAGGGCCTCAAAACATTAAGTGTCCATTGTCAGGAAGTGGGTGTATTATAGTATAGCCCTTAGGCAGGGCAGCCAAAAATTGGGAGGCTCCACATTGTCCCTGGGTAGAGACGTGCATGATGGCCTTTAAACCTGAAGTGCCCATTGTAAGGAAGTGGGTCTATTTCAGTATAGCCCTTTGCCAGGGCAGCCAAAAATTGGGAGGCTCCACATTGTCCCTGGGTAGAGACGTGCATGAGGGCCTCAAAACATTAAGTGTCCATTTTAAGGAAGTGGGTGTATTTCAGTATAGCCCTTAGGCAGGGCAGCCAAAAATTGGGAGGCTCCACATTGTCCCTGGATAGAGACGTGCATGATGGCCTTTAAACCTGAAGTGCCCATTGTAAGGAAGTGGGTCTATTTCAGTATAGCCCTTTGCCAGGGCAGCCAAAAATTGGGAGGCTCCACATTGTCCCTGGGTAGAGACGTGCATGAGGGCCTCAAAACATTAAGTGTCCATTTTAAGGAAGTGGGTGTATTATAGTATAGCCCTTAGGCAGGGCAGCCAAAAATTGGGAGGCTCCACATTGTCCCTGGATAGAGACGTGCATGATGGCCTTTAAACCTGAAGTGCCCATTGTAAGGAAGTGGGTCTATTTCAGTATAGCCCTTTGCCAGGGCAGCCAAAAATTGGGAGGCTCCACATTGTCCCTGGGTAGAGACGTGCATGAGGGCCTCAAAACATTAAGTGTCCATTTTAAGGAAGTGGGTGTATTATAGTATAGCCCTTAGGCAGGGCAGCCAAAAATTGGGAGGCTCCACATTGTCCCTGGATAGAGACGTGCATGATGGCCTTTAAACCTGAAGTGCCCATTGTAAGGAAGTGGGTCTATTTCAGTATAGCCCTTTGCCAGGGCAGCCAAAAATTGGGAGGCTCCACATTGTCCCTGGGTAGAGACGTGCATGAGGGCCTCAAAACATTAAGTGTCCATTTTAAGGAAGTGGGTGTATTATAGTATAGCCCTTAGGCAGGGCAGCCAAAAATTGGGAGGCTCCACATTGTCCCTGGATAGAGACGTGCATGATGGCCTTTAAACCTGAAGTGCCCATTGTAAGGAAGTGGGTCTATTTCAGTATAGCCCTTTGCCAGGGCAGCCAAAAATTGGGAGGCTCCACATTGTCCCTGGGTAGAGACGTGCATGAGGGCCTCAAAACATTAAGTGTCCATTTTAAGGAAGTGGGTGTATTATAGTATAGCCCTTAGGCAGGGCAGCCAAAAATTGGGAGGCTCCACATTGTCCCTGGATAGAGACGTGCATGATGGCCTTTAAACCTGAAGTGCCCATTGTAAGGAAGTG
This sequence comes from Anomaloglossus baeobatrachus, assembly GCF_048569485.1. Lineage (NCBI taxonomy): Eukaryota > Metazoa > Chordata > Amphibia > Anura > Aromobatidae > Anomaloglossus > Anomaloglossus baeobatrachus. The sequence continues at coordinate 489,153,015 of NC_134355.1, forward strand.
GGTCTATTTCAGTATAGCCCTTTGCCAGGGCAGCCAAAAATTGGGAGGCTCCACATTGTCCCTGGGTAGAGACGTGCATGAGGGCCTCAAAACATTAAGTGTCCATTTTAAGGAAGTGGGTGTATTATAGTATAGCCCTTAGGCAGGGCAGCCAAAAATTGGGAGGCTACACGTTGTCCCTGGGTAGAGACGTGCATGAGGGCCTCAAAACATTGTTCCCATTGCAAAGGAGCGGGTCTCCTGTCGTTGTAATGTCCATTCTGCAAAGAATGGGCGAAAAAATTTACCACTGGGGGTATACCTGAAACAAAGACCTAACTATTGTAACGGTCATCATGATGGCGCATGAGGAGAAGGAGGAGCAGTCCAGCGATTATCCAAAGTCGAGAAGTGTACCCATGGGTGAGTGGAGGTACATGGCAAACTTTAAATTCCGCTCTCATTTGCTGGTGGTGTGGTGAAGTCTGGCCCAATCCAACCCTTGTTCATCTTTATCAGAGTCAGCCTGTCAGCATTTTCAGTTGACAGGCGGGTGCGTTTATCTGTAATGATTCCACCTGTGGCACTAAAAACACGCTCTGACAAAACGCTAGCAGCAGGGCAGGCCAGGACTTCCAAGGCGTAGAGAGCCAATTCATGCCACGTGTCCAGCTTGGATACCCAATAATTGTAAGGCACAGAGGAATGTCGGAGTACAGTTGTTCGATCTGCAAGGTACTCCTTCAGCATCTGGGCAAACTTAGGATTTCTTGTGGCACTACCCCGCACCTCAGGGGCTGTGGTACGTGAGGGGCTGAGAAAACTGTCCCACATCTTAAAGACTGTTCCCCTACCTCTGGCGGATTGGACTTGTGCCTCTCTCGGCTGTACGCCTCGGTTGTCCACTAATTCCTGACCTATGCCGCTAGCGTTTTGTGAGGGGAATGCTTTGCCTACTTCCGTGAGTATGGCCTTCCGAAACTGCTGCATTTTGGTTGACCTCTCATCCACGGGAATAAGAGACAAAAAGTTCTCCTTGTAGCGTGGGTCTAACAGTGTTACCAACCAGTAATGATTGTCGGCCAAGATGTTCTTAACGCGAGGGTCACGAGACAGGCAGCTTACCATAAAGTCAGCCATGTGCGCCAGACTCTTAACAGCCAGGACTTCAGTAGCCTGACCAACAAGATGACTGAACATGCTGTCCTCCTCCTCCTCCTCCTCCTCCTCCTCATCTACCCTGTCCTCTGGCCAGCCACGCTGAATCGAGGATATGACTGGTGTGCATGTCATATCCTCAATTTGGCCGGAGAGTTGCTCCATGTCTTCATCCTCCTCCTCGTCATAGTCCTCCACTGCACGTTGTGATGAGACGAGGCTGGGCTGTGTGTTATCACCCACACCCACTACTGTTTCTTGCTGCAACTCATCGCGCTCCGCCTGCAATGCATCATGTTTGTTTTTCAGCAGGGACCGTTTTAGAAGGCAGAGTAGCGGTATGGTGACGCTAATAATGGCGTCATCACCACTCACCATCTTGGTGGAGTCCTCAAAGTTTTGGAGGATGGTACATAGGTCTGACATCCATCTCCACTCCTCAGGTGTTATGTGTGGAGTTTGACCCATTTCCCGACGGCTTAGGTGATGCAGGTACTCAACAACTGCCCTCTTCTGCTCACATATCCTGACCAACATGTGCAGAGTTGAATTCCAACGCGTGGGGACATCACACACCAGTCTGTGAGCCGGAAGATGCAAACGGCGCTGAAAGCCGGCAAGGCCGGCTGAAGCAGTAGGTGACTTTCGAAAATGTGCAGACAGGCGGCGAACTTTTACCAGCAGATCAGACAGCTCTGGGTATGACTTTATAAACCGCTGAACCACGAGGTTGAGCACATGGGCCACGCATGGAACATGTGTCAGCTGGCCTCGCCTCAAAGCCGCCACCAGGTTCCGGCCATTGTCACAAACGACCTTTCCTGGCTTTAGGTTCAGAGGTGTGAGCCAGTGATCTGCCTGCTGTTTCAGAGCTGTCCACAGCTCTTCTGCATTGTGGGGTTTGTCACCTATGCAGATTAGCTTCAGCACAGCCTGTTGCCGCTTCGCCGAGGCAGTGCTGCAGTGCTTCCAGCTTGTGACTGGTGTGGAGGGCACAGTGGATGAGGATGCGCAGGAGGAGGAGGAGGCTGAAGAGCATGACATTCCGGAGCTGTAGAGTGTGGGTGAAACACTGACTGAGGTAGGGCCTGCAAACCTTGGTGTGGGAAGGACGTGTTCCGTCCCTCGCTCAGACTGGGTCCCAGCTTCCACAATATTAACCCAGTGTGCCGTCAACGAGATGTAGCGGCCTTGCCCACAAGCACTTGTCCACGTGTCTGTGGTTAGGTGGACTTTGGGTGAAACAGCGTTGTTCAGGGCACGTGTGATGTTTTGTGACACGTGGTTATGCAACGCGGGGACGGCACACCGGGAGAAATAGTGGCGGCTGGGGACCGAGTAACGTGGGACAGCTGCCGCCATCAGGTCACGGAATGCTTCTGTCTCCACCAGCCTAAAAGGCAACATTTCCAGCGCAAGCAGTCGCGAAATGTTAGCATTTAGAACTGTGGCATGTGGGGTGTTGGCAGTGTATTTGCGCCTGCGTTCAAAGGTTTGCTCAATGGATAACTGAACGCTGCGCTGGGACAAGGACGTGCTTGATGATGGTGTTCTTTCTGCGTAGGCAACTGCAGGTGCAGGAGTGGAGGAGGCTTGTTCGCAGGCAGCATGGACAGAGGATTGGCTCGCATGCACAACCAGCGAAGACGTAGCAGTGACATCAGCAAGCACTGCTCCTCGACTCTGTTGTACTTCCCACAAAGTCGGGTGCTTGGCTGACATGTGCCTGATCATGCTGGTGGTGGTCAGGCTGCTAGTTTTGGTACCCCTGCTGATGCTGGCACGGCAGGTGTTGCAAATGGCCTTTTTTGAATCATCTGGATCCAACTTAAAAAACTGCCAGACTCGTGAAGACCTAACATTTGTACAGGCACCTTGTGTCGTCGTGTTGTTACGGGGAACGGTTGCCTGACTTCTGCCTGGGGCCACCACCCTGCTTCTTACTGCCTGTTGTGATGCTACGCCTCCCTCCCCCTGTGCACTGCTGTCCTCGCTCTGCATATCCTCCTGCCAGGTTGGGTCAGTTACTGGATCATCCACCACGTCGTCTTCCTCTTCCGCACCCTGCTCCTCCTCCTGACTTGCTGACAATTGTGTCTCATCATCGTCCACCACTTGTTGAGACACGTTGCCAACTTCGTGAGAACGTGGCTGCTCAAATATTTGGCTATCTGTACAGACGATCTCCTCATGACCCACTTCAATATGAGCTGGCGAGAGGCCAGAATGTGTGAATGGAAATGTGAACAGCTCTTCCGAGTGTCCAAGTGTGGGATCATTAATGTCCGAGGAGGACGTGTACTCAGCCTGGTGGTAGGAAGGAGGATCAGGTTCAGAAATGTGCGGTGCAGTATCACGGCTACTGACACTTGACCGTGTGGAAGACAGAGTGTTTGTGGTGGTGCCAATCTGACTGGAAGCATTATCCGCTATCCAACTAACAACCTGTTGACACTGGTCTTGGTTCAAGAGCGGTGTACTGCTGCGGTCCCCAAGAATTTGGGACAGGACGTGCGAGCGACTAGATGTGGCCCTTTGTTGTGGCGAAATTAGAGCTTGCCCACGACCTCGGCCTCTGCCTGCACCACCATCACGTCCACTTCCTTGTTCCTTGCCAATGCCCTTGCGCATTTTGCAATGCTGTGCACTGCTGACGTGTATATTCACTACTTGTGCGTTATATCAAAGTTTCTGGAAATTGCACACAAGTGCACCTGTACGCTGCCACCAACAGGCACACACGTGCGGTTTTAAAAACCAAGCACGGACGCAATAATAACCTAACACAGGTTTTAGGAGCAAAAATTAAGAACTCTGACACTATCAGCCACTGCTGACTGACGTGTATTATACACTACACTTGTGCGTTATATAATAGTTTGGTAAACGCACACCAGTGCACCTGTACGCTGCCACCAACAGGCACACACGTGCGGTTTTAAAAACCAAGCACGGACGCAATAATAACCTAACACAGGTTTTAGGAGCAAAAATTAAGAACTCTGACACTATCAGCCACTGCTGACTGACGTGTATTATACACTACACTTGTGCGTTATATAATAGTTTGGTAAACGCACACCAGTGCACCTGTACGCTGCCACCAACAGGCACACACGTGCGGTTTTAAAAACCAAGCACGGACGCAATAATAACCTAACACAGGTTTTAGGAGCAAAAATTAAGAACTCTGACACTATCAGCCACTGCTGACTGACGTGTATTATACACTACACTTGTGCGTTATATAATAGTTTGGTAAACGCACACCAGTGCACCTGTACGCTGCCACCAACAGGCACACACGTGCGGTTTTAAAAACCAAGCACGGACGCAATAATAACCTAACACAGGTTTTAGGAGCAAAAATTAAGAACTCTGACACTATCAGCCACTGCTGACTGACGTGTATTATACACTACACTTGTGCGTTATATAATAGTTTGGTAAACGCACACCAGTGCACCTGTACGCTGCCACCAACAGGCACACACGTGCGGTTTTAAAAACCAAGCACGGACGCAATAATAACCTAACACAGGTTTTAGGAGCAAAAATTAAGAACTCTGACACTATCAGCCACTGCTGACTGACGTGTATTATACACTACACTTGTGCGTTATATAATAGTTTGGTAAACGCACACCAGTGCACCTGTACGCTGCCACCAACAGGCACACACGTGCGGTTTTAAAAACCAAGCACGGACGCAATAATAACCTAACACAGGTTTTAGGAGCAAAAATTAAGAACTCTGACACTATCAGCCACTGCTGACTGACGTGTATTATACACTACACTTGTGCGTTATATAATAGTTTGGTAAACGCACACCAGTGCACCTGTACGCTGCCACCAACAGGCACACACGTGCGGTTTTAAAAACCAAGCACGGACGCAATAATAACCTAACACAGGTTTTAGGAGCAAAAATTAAGAACTCTGACACTATCAGCCACTGCTGACTGACGTGTATTATACACTACACTTGTGCGTTATATAATAGTTTGGTAAACGCACACCAGTGCACCTGTACGCTGCCACCAACAGGCACACACGTGCGGTTTTAAAAACCAAGCACGGACGCAATAATAACCTAACACAGGTTTTAGGAGCAAAAATTAAGAACTCTGACACTATCAGCCACTGCTGACTGACGTGTATTATACACTACACTTGTGCGTTATATAATAGTTTGGTAAACGCACACCAGTGCACCTGTACGCTGCCACCAACAGGCACACACGTGCGGTTTTAAAAACCAAGCACGGACGCAATAATAACCTAACACAGGTTTTAGGAGCAAAAATTAAGAACTCTGACACTATCAGCCACTGCTGACTGACGTGTATTATACACTACACTTGTGCGTTATATAATAGTTTGGTAAACGCACACCAGTGCACCTGTACGCTGCCACCAACAGGCACACACGTGCGGTTTTAAAAACCAAGCACGGACGCAATAATAACCTAACACAGGTTTTAGGAGCAAAAATTAAGAACTCTGACACTATCAGCCACTGCTGACTGACGTGTATTATACACTACACTTGTGCGTTATATAATAGTTTGGTAAACGCACACCAGTGCACCTGTACGCTGCCACCAACAGGCACACACGTGCGGTTTTAAAAACCAAGCACGGACGCAATAATAACCTACTAACAGGTTTTTTTGGGGAGCGACAATTACAGTACAGACAAGTCAGACACTATCTGGACTGTTTTACACTGTGTACACCAGCCCCAGATATGAAGGCTGGTATACGGTCACCACTACCCTGCCTGCCTGCCTGCCTGTATACTGCTACAATAGTCCTGACAAGGACTCTTTTGGTCACTAGCCTGTATTCAGACCTGGCTATACCCTGCCTGTATATAGCAACAATAGTCCTGAGAAGGACTCTGCTACTGTACTCCGACCTGGCTATACCCTGCCTGCCTGTATACAACTAGAATAGTCCTGAGAAGGACTTTTGGTCACACTGTTTGCAGCCCTGCAACTGAAAAAGCTATAAAGGGCCGCAAAGCTTTCCCTGAATCAGCGACACTCTCCCTACACTCACTGTCAGAATAGCTGTGAGCAGAGCACAGCGCGCCGGCCGATATAAAGGCTCGGTGACGCTGTGCAGGCCGGCCAATCACTGCAATTCCACAACTAACAGGGCTGTGGCATTGCAGTGGTCTGCCAGCCAATCCCTGCATGAGGGCTGGCTCTCAAAAGAGCGCCAACATGCAGAAATGAAGACCACGAGTAAAGCACGAGTATCGCGAGATTACTCGGTCCCCGCCGAGCAGCCCGAGTACAGTGATACTCGTGCGAGTACCGAGTAGTGACAAGCATGCTCGCTCATCACTAATAGCCGCATACCGCAAGTGGTGGGACGAAAGACATTTTTATTTTATTTTCCTTTATTATTTTCAAGTGACCACCAGGGCCACGGAATCGGGCACCGCCACAGCTGACATCCCCGGACTAGTCCGGCCCAGTCCCAAGTACCTACAGCCCTGGAGTGGGCGTGTCTTATACAGCACTGGGTTAAGGGGACAGACAGTTCTGGGATGTATACAGCACTGTGATCAGGCGACAGACAGTTCTGGGGGTATACAGTACTGGGTCAGGGGACAGACAGTTCCGGGAGGGTATACAGCACTGTGGTGGGGGCAGTCAGTTCTGGAGTGTATACAGCACTGGAGTTAGAGGACAGACAGTTCTGCAGGGTATACAGCACTGGGGTCATGGCACAGACAGTTCTGATGGGGTATACATCACTGAGATCAGGGGACAGACAGTTCTGGGAGGGTATACAGCGCTGGGGTCAGGAGACAGTTCTGGAGGGTATACAGCACTGAGGTCAGGGGACAGTTCTGGAGGGTATACAGTACTGGGGTCAGAGGACAGTTCTGGTGGGTATACAGCACTTGGGTCAGGGGAAAGTTCTGGAGGGACATACAGCTCGGCGGGATGTTGGTGCTGCAACTCCTCTCTTCATGGCATGGCTGATGTATGCCTCATTTTCGTGTCTTCTATGAACATAGAAGTCATAGAACTTGCCAAAAAATCCAGTTTTATCTCATATGTTCAATTTACATTTTCCCATTTGTTTGTCAATATGAATTTTGGCAAATTCGCTTGTGCTTTTTTATAAGTTGCTTTCAACAATGTTTCCTGCATGGTCACCTTCATCATCCGTCCATCCATTATGGCCAAGACAACTATGCATGGGGCGATCTGACACTTATGTATCTTGACCTTGGAGTTCACCTCTAATCTCTTTTGCAAGTTTTTCTGGACTCTCTGGTTACCATTGATATTATTTGTCTCTTCTATTTGTCATTAAGTTTCCTTAGGCTATGTCCAGGGAGGTTGTCTATGGTCACATAGACCTTAAACTTCTGCATAATATGTACAACTGTAGTAACAGGCATAACAAGCTGTTTGGAGATGGTTTTACAGCCTTTACCTTTAATATGTTTGTCAGTAATTCTCTTTCTAATCTCCTGAGACAACTCCTTTCCCTAGCTTTCTTTGACCCAAGATTAGTGTGGCACAGACCATGCTGCCAAACAACACAGTAACTATTTTTAATCCTTTAAATAGACAAACTGAATACAAGTGTGTAGATGTGTAGACACCTGTGACGCTAATTACAGAAGAAATTTTAGTTTAACGAGTTCTTATGGTCAAATTGTTTTCAATCATTTCTAGGGGTACCATCATTTTAGTCTAGGCAATTTTCATTAGTTTTTTTTACCTTCTGTTGAGCCACAATTCAAAAACAATGTCTGATCGTCTGATTTTTATTAATTTGGTAAATTTAAATTGAAAATAAATTTTATCAGTTTTAAGTTATTTCAGCTCCCATCTAAGAGCAGCATAATGTAGAGGCAGAGACCCTGATTCCGGCGATGTGTGACCTACTGATATATTTACTGTCATTTTGATAAAATATATCTTTTCTCTGCTGCAGATCTAGTAGTTATACAGAGCTCATGAATATGCCGGACTACCTGTTAGCACATCAAGTAGTCCTTTAATGATAATTTTACTGCTGAATAAACAGTGGTTTGATCAAAACTACACTAAGAAGCCAAGTAAGTGAAACACCACTGGAATCAGGATCTCTGTCCCTATGTTTCGCTGCTCTCAGATTAGCGGTTAAAAACCTGGTGAGAGATTCTCTTTAATGGACTATGGAACACTATTGGGGCAGCACACAGAGTTTCAAGAACCAGGAGACTTTGTGTATCTTCATAGAAGCTCCTTTCTCATTTGTTCAGTGAATAGCATCCCATCTATAACATCCCAATTTTGCAGCTATTTGAATCATTTTCATTAAGCCCTTCTACGAGGTCTTTGGCTTTAAGATCTTTTTTTGTTTCTTTGGTAACGAATGTTACATCACATAAAAGCCTTATGTGTCTAATATATGTTTTCAAAATTTTGTGTTTGTTGCTTATGGCAACAGTGTTCTACGCACGCGGTAAAACAAAATGGCGGAGTCTAATGCGATATTCACAGCAACTGAGGGCAGAGGAGTGATAAAATTCTTGTTTCTGCAAGGAAAGTCCATGAAGGATATCCATGGTGACATGTCACAGACATTGGGGGATCAATGCCCTTCATTTTCCACAGTTAAGAACTGGGTTACCAAATTTAAAATGTGCCACTTCAGCACCAATGATGAGGAATGTCCTGGACGATGGAGAGTGGTTGTTGATCCAGAGAACATCGATGCTGTGCACAACCTCATACTGGAGAATCGATGAATTTCAGCTAAAGCAATAGCAGACATCATGGGGATTTCCCGTGAACGTGTCTGTGTCATTATCTATGCACATTTGGAGATGAGGAAGTTATCTGCAAAGTGGGTCCCCAAATGTTTGACAACAGATCAGAGAAGCATGCGAGTGAAAACATCCCGGTCCATTTGTTAGCGTTTCCGGACTGATAAGAACTTACTGGATCGACTAGTCACTATGGATGAGACCTGTATTTATTTGTATGATCCTGAAAACAAGGAGCAGTCAAAAGAGTGAAGTCACAGTGGTTTTCCTCGTCCAAAGAAGTTCAGGGAGCAAAAATCAGCCACTAAGGTGATGGCGTCTGTGTTCTGGGATAAGGAGGGCATGTTGCTAGTGGACTACTTTCAAAAGGGTTCCACTTTCAATCCAAGGTATTACTTTGAACTTTTGGACCAATTGAAGGCAGCCCTGAAGGCAAAAAAGCGCGGCAAGCTATCCAAAGGAATCTTGTTCCTGAAAGACAACGCCTCCGCCCACGCTGCACAAGCGACCACAGCCACACTGGCAGAGCTATGCTTCCAGCTGGTTGACCACCCACCTTATTTACCAGATCTAGCTCCCTCCGACTATCATCTGTTTCCAAACCTGAAGAAACACCTCAAGGGTACCAAATTTCACACCATTTCTGATGCATGGCTGCTACGGATGCCTGGTTTGAGGCACAACTGAAATCCTTCTTTTTGTTAGGCTTACAGAACTTGGAATACCAATGTAAGGAGTGTGGTAACATCAGTGGAGAGTATGTGGAATAAATGTAATGTTTCATCATCCTATCTCGTTTCTTTCTGGGTAAAGCCAAAGACTTATCAGCAGCCCCTCGTACAACAATGATACTACATTTTCTCTATTATGCAACCCAACCCCTTTGCAATCGGACCAATTTTCATTTTTATTTTCTTCCTCACCTTCTTTCATTGACATAGGGCTTGTTTTTTGCATGGTGAGTTGTAGTTTTGAATTACACTAGTCACTTTGCATGTGATGCACTAAAAAGCTTAAAACAAAAGCTTTTTGTAGTAATTTTCTAGTTTTAGAAAATTAACCCTCAAAGATTATATACCAGTAAATAGAGATAACCAACTCCAATTTGGCCCAAATTTTTTGAGATACACTTGTCTACAGTACATGAGTTTGAATAATGAGTGATTCAATTAACATAAATCAGCCGTCACAGACTGCGTGGGCTTTCCCAAATTACCTTACAGCTGTCAGATTACATGGTGACGTGCCAGCAACCAGGAGAGACTAAGGGGTACTTTGCACATTGTGACATTGCTAGCATCGGCTAGTGATGCCGAGCGCAATAGTCCCCGCCCCCGTCGCACATACGATATCTTGTGATAGCTGCCGTAGCGAACATTATTGCTACAGCAGCTTCACACGCACTTACCTGCCCTGCAACGTCGCTCTGGTCGGCGACCCGCCTCCTTCCTAAGGGGGCGGGTCGTGCGGCGTCACAGCGACGTCACACGGCAGGCGGCCAATAGAAGCGGAGGGGTAGAGATGAGCGGGACGTAAACATCCCGCCCACCTCCTTCCTTCCGCATAGCCGGTGTAGGCAGGTAAGGAGATGTTCCTCGCTCCTGCGGCTTCACACACAGCAATGTGTGCTGCCGTAGGAACAAGGAACAACATCGTATCTCCTATTGGTGCGATATTATGAAAATGACCGACAGATCACCGATTTTCAATGCTTTTGCGATCGTTTATCAGCACATCTAGGCTTTACACGTTGCGACGTCGTTACCGGCGCCGGATGTGCGTCACTTTTGATTTGACCCCGACGATATCGCAGTAGCGATGTCGCAACGTGCAAAATACCCCTAAGTCATTAAAAAAAGTAACACATAGTGCAAAGAAACCTCAGACTGTACTCATATCATTACTTTATGCAAAGGTAACAGAGTAGCAATGAGAAGCCAGCAGTGGAGCTTCATAGCGAACATACTATAAGTATTTGTATTTTTTTTTTACTAGTAACCGATAGTGTGAGGATCACTTTTATGACAGTGGAAAGGCCCTTTAAAGGGAACCTATCAAGTGGAAAAGTGCTATTAACCTGTAGGAATGGGGTTAAGCTGCAGGTTAATAGCATTCTTAATCTTCTTGGCGTCTGCACATTAACTTCCACTGCCAGGAGGAAATTAACTTTAATCCTCTCGAAAGCATTCCGGTTTCAGTCATGGGGGCAGCGCAGGTGTGGGTTCAGTTCCTGTTCTATGTATGGAGACCGGGGGCTGTAGCCACGCCCCCAAACTGACTGACAGTTGGTTCTAATGATGAGCTGCTGTCAGTTAGTGTGGAGGGTGTGGTTACAGCTGCCGCTCTCCATTCACAGAGCGGTGACTGAATCCACACTTCTTGTGACTGAAACCGGAACCCTAGCAGGAGGATAAAAGTTCATTTAGTACAGACAGCAAGGTCTAAAGTTCGGGCGCCGGGCAGGTTTAGAATGCTATTAACCTGCAGAGTAACCCTGTGTCCACAGGTTAATAGCATTTTTCCATGTGACAGGTCCCCTTTAAGATCTTCTCTTTGTGTGGCTAACTGTGGTTTTAGTGGTACTATTTTGTGGTAAATATAATTTTTTGATCTTTGTTATTGCACCTGCTTTTGATCACTAGGATTGCAAAATATTTTTTTTTTACCATATGTGTTAAATAATTTAAAAATTTGAAAGATTGAACTTGACATGTTGATATTATAGGGGGAGGGATGGGGAAAATGGGATGATTTGGACTTTAAAACATATTTTTTAGTTTTCTATATTTTTTTTACTTTTTAAACAATTTTTTTCTCATTATTGTAGTTTGATCACTTGTGCAATATACTGATAATTTCATCACTTGCACAATATACTGTCATACGATAGCATTGCTCTGTGTTATCAATTCACTATCAATGTCAAAAAAATTGTTCTGAACTCAGTAAAGGAAGGATAGAGGTGCATGTGAAAATAGGGGGTTGCCCTAAGTCACAACAATCAAAAATTCACCTCACTCTCACAATTTGTTGGATGTAAAAGAAAAATATTTTTGTTTCATTGAAGTGATAAAGTAGAACACTGAGAGCGACACGTTTTGCACTGACGTTTCGACCCTCCCATGTGTCAAATGGTCGCTTAAGGTTCAGGATGGAGACATGAGGGTAAGTGTGCATGTCAGCGCAATGGCACACCTACCTTCATGCCTCCATCCTGAACCTTAAAGGGAACATGTCACCAGTTTTGGGGCCTATAAGCTGCAGCCACCACCAGTTGGCTCTTATATATAGCATTAGCATAGAGCTCAGGCCGCTGTATAGAATGTAAAAATCACTTTATAATACTCACCTAAACAGTCGCTGTGATGGAGTAGGATCATATGGACGTCTTCGTTTTCCGGTGGCGGCACTTCTTCTTTTGGCCATCTTTGTCCTCCTTCTTCTGAAGCCGCGGTGCATGATGCGTCCTACGTCATCGATACTCGCCGGCATTGAGGTCCTGTGCAGGCGCACTTTGATCTCCTCTGAGCAGGGCAGTTAAAAGTATTGTAGTGTGACTGCGCGAGACCGGTGAGTGTGTATGACATAGGACGCGTCATGCACACAGGCTTCAGAAGGAGGACAAAGATGGCCAAAAGAGAAGGCGCCGGCACAAGAGAACGGAGACACCCATATGGCCCAACTCCACTGCAGCAACCGTTTTAGGAGAGTATTATACAGTGCTTTATACGTTCTACACAGTGGCTTGGGCTCTTATATACAGCATGTAAGAATGCTCTATATAAGAGCCCACTGCTGGTGGCCGCAGCTTATAAGCCCCAAAACGGGTGACAGGTTCCCTTTAAGCGACCGTTTAATAAACACCCGGGAGGGTCAAAATGTCAGTGCAAGACATGTCGCTCTCAGTGTTTTACTTTATCACTTGTATGAATCAGAAAAATATTTTTCTTTTGCATCCAACAAATTGTGAGAGTGCGGGGAATTTTTGATTGTTGGCAATTCACTAGTCACTTAATAGTCCCAATATGTCAGATCAGACAGTGTAAATCTATGTAGAGTCACACCCATTTGGTAAAAGAAATAGTAACTCTTAAGGGGGCTTTACACGCTACGACATCGCTAATGCGAACTCGTTGGGGTCACGGAATTGGTGACGCACATCCGGCCGCATTAGCGATGCCGTTGCGTGTGACACCTACGAGCGATTTTGCATCGTTGCTAAGACGTGCAAAATCGCTCATCGGTGACATGGGGGTCCATTCTCAAAAATCGTTACTGCAGCAGTAACGAGGTTGTTCCTCGTTCCTGCGGCAGCACACATCGCTCCGTGTGACACCGCAGGAATGAGGAAGCTCTCCTTGCCTGCCTCCCGGCCACTATGCAGAAGGAAGTGTGTCGCCCTGGGCAAGCCAGGGGACACAGGTCACACACCACCACACCCTACATCCCAGTTAGGAACACCAAAGCTAACCAAAAATCCTTGTTGCCTTCCTCCAGAGGCTGATGATTCACACCAGGGGGTGGGCCAGGCGGTTGGCTCCGCCCACTGAGGAGTTCACAGCTCTGGAGGCGGGAGAAACCAGGCAGATAGAGTTTGGAGGAGGAAGTGGAAAGAGGAGAAGTTTAGCCCAGGCAGGGCTTGAGTAAACAGCTAAAAGGAGTAAACAGAAAGCAAAGTGGTAAAGGAGGAAAGCAAGAGTGGTGACAGGAAAGGAAGAGAGTGAAAAGCCTGAAGGGTCCAGCTGTGTGTAGGACCAGGTCAGCAAGGTCAGCAACGGCGGTGACTGTCTGGAGGGGGACCGTTTGGAAGTTCCTGGAAGGACCGCGGACGGGTAGTGGCCCGGCGGTCTGGAGCAGTGTTCCGAAGGACAGTCAGCACCAGGGCAGGGGCCTCTCGGACCCCGGCAAGGCTTGGAGTCGCCAGAATTTGCCAAATCCGTCAGTGAAGGGGACGTAGATCCCCCAACAACCAAGTCCCGATTGAAGGCAACAGCCCAACCAGTGTAGGAGAGACACCGACACCGCCAAGGCACCAGTTTCTCAGGGCCAGTGCCTGCGGGCAAAGAGTAGAGCTCCTCCGGTCCAGCTTGAAGCTGGGGAGCGGGTTACCGGTGGGAATCCATCGCTACCAACGCAGAAAACAAAGGTGCAAGGAAAAGGGACATCACCGTCACCTACTAGGAGAGCAAGTGCAGCCGTCCGTGGGAACCGTCTTTCCAGCCGTGTGGTTTACCGTAAAAACTGTGTCAACGTCTCAGGCTGAGTGAGTACCACAGTGCCGCAAGGCACAGCGCTGCCCCGGCGTCCCTGCGCCCACCAGGCCCTGCACCTCCCAAACCATCACCGGGCCCCGGGATCACCAACCCCTACCCACGGAGGGGCAACACAACACCTGGCTGCTCCGCATCACCATCCCCGGGATCCCCATTTAGAGCAGCGGTGGTGAAATCACCACAACCGTGGGTGGCGTCACGGACAATAAACAATCCCCACACCCAACAACCCCCTTTCACTCACGGGCGAGGAGTGCCGCTCGAGAACCCCCGGGATCCGGCCAACAGCTCGAGCCACCACTGAGCAGCAGCCGCCGGACCCGAGCAGAAGGGGTGAGCGTAGTGTGCTGACACCCTCCTCCCCGCCTGCGACAACTTGGCGTCACGAACAGGATCTTACCGCTCTGCCGTCTGGTAGAGGTGCGCCTTGTTACCGCCGGAGGTATCCGGCAGAAAAATTTCAGAAGCCGCCATCTTTGGCGCGAAAAGTTCCCGCTCGAGCGTCTTCTCGAGTAGAAGAGGCGCGAAGGCCAAAACCCCGCCCCGAGAGAGGAGGGGCCGGAAAGAGCTAAGGGGGACGGAAACAAGATGTCTGCGCCCGATGGAGCCGCTGGAGGAGCGGTGGTCGCAGCCGCAGCGGCACCCGCGGATGGGAATGGGCCTGCCCAGGTCCCGGCCGTACCGGCGGGAGGTGCCGCGGCCCCCGCGCTTGCTCAGGTCATGCCGTTCTCCTTGCCCTATGCGCCCGGAGTTGCCTGGCTACCGCAGTATGACGGGAAACCGGATGCCCTACAGGCCTTCCGGAAAAAGCTTAACCCGTTGCTAGAGCTGTACCCCCTGACTGATAAGCAACGTGCAGCGATAGTGCTAGGCCAGTTAACCGGTGCGGCTGAGCAGGAAGCGGAGACCTGGGCCGAGGGGGACCGGCTCTCTGTAGCCACCATCTTTGAGAAGCTACAGACTGCCTTCGAGACCCGGACTGAAGCTTAGCTGAGGATGCAGTTTTACCAGTGCCGGCAACGAGTTGGGGATAGCATTCGGGACTATGCTCTACGTCTGCAGACCGCCCTCCGCACGCTGAAGCGGGTGAATCCTATTAATGAGGCGGATAGCAACAAGATGTTAGTGGAGCAATTTGCGCAGGGGATGAGGTCCCCTGAGGATCGTAAACAACTCAGGCTGTGGGCCCTGGAACACCCTGATGTGGACTTTGCTGTGTTAAAGGAGCGGGCCATTAAAGCACTACAGCCCCCAGCTGCAGAGGTTCTGGAACCCGCCCCGTGGCCCGTCAAGACGGCTCCCGTTGTGGCGGCCTCTGCCAAACCAACCTCTCCAATACCTGCAGCCCCGAGCAGCACAGTGGAAGAACTGGCAGCCCAGGTCCGTCGCATGGACGGAGACCTCGCCAAAATCCTTGCTGCACTACAACCTCTGACCAGATCTCAGCCTCCAGCACAGATACAGCTTGCTGACAGTCCCGAGGATGTTCCCTGGATGCAGCAGAAAAGTGCTAACAACCCGCGGAGCAGACCTCCAATCTGCTACAAGTGCCGTAAGCCGGGTCATTACTTCCGTCAGTGCCCGTTAAACGAGCAACCCCTGGGGCCCCGGGCCAATCCTCAGGAGTAGAACATCGTGGCCCCCCGGACTGGCGGGACCGATATATCGGGGCCCGCCCCATCATCCCCGTGGCTGTGGACGGCATACCAGTGATGGCTCTCTTGGACACTGAATCACAGGTAACTACCATACCGTACACGTTGTACCAGCGGTATTGGGCCATAGACGAGCTAGCACCCCCAGACAATAGTATAACGTTGATTGCCGCTAATGGACTTCCATTGACCCAGGTGGGGTATAAACAAGTGGCTATGAAAGTGGGGCAAGCTGAACTGCAACACCAGGGTATGATTGTGATCATGAATGAACCCAGTGATCATAATCCGAAAATAGTGCTGGGAACCAATGTGATGGAGCACTGCATGGCTGATGTGTTGACCCTATTGCAACAGCTAGCCGCCACAGCGGCAGGGAGCTGGCAGAGGGCTGTGCAGCGTGAGATCCGAGCCCTGATGTACCGCCAGCATGTAAGCTCAACAGGAGGGGAGATTGGTGGAGTGAGAGTGATGGATGTTGCTCCATTGACTGTGCCCCCTAGGAGTGAGATGATGATCTGGTGTAGGGCTGCAGTAGGGCCTCAGGGGCGTGACTACCCTGCTATGATGGAGCCCATGCCCTCCGAGCACTGGCCCACTGTAATGGCCACCCGAGGGGTGGTGGATGTGAAGAAAGGGAGAGTGCCTGTGAGGGTGTTGAACTGTGGAGAGGAAGAAGTCAGGCTTCCCCGGTATGCCACCATTGCCAAGCTGCTCACCCTGGACCCTCATACTATCCATGAAGCCAGTCCATCCACACTCCCACCTACCACCAGCACTTCCCCACCCCAGGGGGAGACAAAGGAGTGGCACGAACAGCTACATGTAGGCACTGATGATACCCCTACACATCAAAGGGCAGGGGTATACAGGGTGGTGCAGGAGTACGAACAGGTTTTCAGTAAGCACCCCCTAGACTTTGGGCAGATCAAGGGGGTCCAACACCACATCCCCACCGGTGAACATCCCGCTATCAAAGAGAGGTATAGACCTATCCCCCCTGCACATTACCAGTGTGCCAAAGATATGTTGAGGAATATGAAGGAGGCAGGGGTTATTCGGGACAGTTGTAGTCCCTGGGCCGCTCCGTTGGTACTGGTCAAGAAGAAGGATGGTACCATGTGGATGTGTGTGGACTACCGGAAGATCAACCAGATAACCCATAAAGATGCCTATCCATTACCTCGTATTGAAGAGTCTTTGGCTGCACTGAGAACTGCAAACTACTTCTCGACCCTTGATCTCACCAGCGGGTACTGGCAAGTGGCCGTGGC
Organism: Anomaloglossus baeobatrachus; assembly: GCF_048569485.1. NCBI lineage: Eukaryota > Metazoa > Chordata > Amphibia > Anura > Aromobatidae > Anomaloglossus > Anomaloglossus baeobatrachus. Next base: position 489,170,143 of record NC_134355.1, read on the forward strand.
CCCAGAGGACCGGGAGAAGACCGCCTTCACCACCCCGATGGGGCTCTGCGAATTCAATAGCATGCCGTTTGGGCTGTGCAATGCCCCCGGAACCTTCCAACGGCTGATGGAGTGCTGTCTGGGACATTTAAACTTCGAGACCGTCCTGTTGTACTTGGATGATGTGACTGTTTATTCCCAGACGTATGAGGCCCATCTGGAGCACCTGGCCGAGGTGTTCGCGTCCCTTGCCAAGTACGGGATGAAATTGAAGCCCTCTAAATGTCACCTGCTGAAACCCAGGGTGCAGTACCTAGGGCACGTGGTGAGTGCAGACGGTGTCGCCCCCGACCCTGAGAAGATTACTGCCATCCAGAGCTGGCTGAGACCAACTACAGTGAGGGAAGTAAGGCAGTTTCTGGGTCTGGTGGGGTACTACCGGCGCTTTATAAAGGGGTACACGAAGATGGCTGCCCCCATGCAGGACCTCCTCGTGGGACAGACCAAAGGTGGTAGACCCATTGGAGCCCCACTGTCGTGGGAGGACAAGCATGAAGAGTCCTTTTGCCAGTTGAAGGCGGCCTTGACCGGAGAAGAGGTCCTGGCGTACCCTGATTATGGGCGCCCGTTCATCCTCCACACAGACGCCAGTAACGTGGGACTAGGAGCGGTCCTATCCCAGGTCCAGGATGGAAAGGAGAAGGTGATTGCCTATGCTAGCCGAAAACTCCAGCCGACCGAAAGGAACCCTGAGAACTACAGCTCCTTCAAGCTCGAGCTATTGGCGTTGGTATGGGCTATCACGGAGCGGTTCCGCCACTACTTGGCGGCAGCAACATTCACCGCGTTTACGGACAACAATCCGCTGACTCATCTGAACACGGCCAAGTTGGGCGCGCTGGAGCAGCGGTGGGTAGCCCGGCTAGCCAACTATGATTTCACCATAAAGTACGGAGCCGGTCGTGTCAACATAAATGCTGATGCACTCTCCCGAATGCCCCATTTGTCAGAAGAGGGGTGCGAGGATGACGACCTCGAGGAGATCGAGTTGCCTGCGTTTCACCAGCCGCCTACTGAGAGGGTACAAGTACATCAGCAACGGGTGGATCTGGACCCACGGCCCAGTCAAGAGTGGCAGGAAGCTCAGGACCAAGCGCCGGCTGTTCGCCTTGTCAAGACTCTGGTGGAACAAGGTGCTATGGGAATAGACCCTGCCGCTCCAGCCGAAGCCCAACGCTTGTGGAAGGAACGGAAACGGCTTTACCTACACCAAGGGAGGCTGTACCGTGAGCTGATCAACCCGAAGACCCATGAGAAAATATGCCAGTTGGTCATTCCTCAAGCTGACGTGGCTACTGTCCTGCGGGCATACCATGATGGTGCTGGCCACTTCGGGTGGAAGAAGCTGGAGATGCTGTTGAGGGAGCGGTTCTATTGGAGTGGGATGCGTGAATCGGTGGAAGCCTGGTGCCGAGAGTGTGGTCCTTGTACGCTGAGGAGAAAGGACGAGACTAGCCAGAGGGCACCCTTACATCCAATAGTCACCCATCAGCCGCTGGAGCTGGTCGCCCTAGACCATGTCAAGCTCACCCCTAGCCGAAGTGGGTACACCTATGCATTGACCATTGTAGACCACTACTCGAGGTTTATGGTGGTAGTCCCCATTACTGGTCGAACTGCTGCTCGGGCGTTCCAGGCCTATTTTTGCCGACCCCATGGGTATCCAGAAAAGGTGCTGACTGACCAAGGCCCGGCCTTTGAAGCAGAGGTGTTCCACGAATTCTGCCAGTTGTACGGCTGCAAGAAGATCCGGACCACTCCGTACCACGCCCAGACCAACGGCATGTGCGAGAAAATGAACCACTTGGTCCTGGAGCTCCTCAAGACGCTACCGCTGGAGGAACGGAACCTGTGGCCGGAAAAGTTACCCGACTTGGTCGACATGTACAATAATATCCCGTCTAGCTCGACGAAGTGCACCCCAGCGTATCTGATGAGGGCTCGGCCTGGCCGCCTGCCGGTGGATCTGGAGATGGGGTTGGAGGCCCCAGAAGCACTCCCTTCGACGGCGGAGTGGGAAACTTGGAGGAGAGCACAATACCTGCAAATCCAGGAGTATGTGGAGAAAAACCTCAGTCGAAGTCGAGAACAGCAGGAGCACCGGTTCAATCAGAAGGCGTCCGCGGGTCCTTTCCAGCCAGGAGATGTAGTGTTGAAACGGAAGAGGAAGGCCCACAAGCTGGATGATCAGTGGGAGCAAGTCCCTTACGTCATACAACCCACAGAATGGGAAGATGGGAAGGCCTACCAGATCAGTCGTGACCAAGGGGGCACCCTGGCCACAGTTTCCCGGGACCATCTAAAAAGGTGCCCCCCAGCGTTGAAGGCAGAGGCTGAAGTACCGGTTCCTCCACCAGCGGAGAAGGCAGCAGAGGTAATCCACACTGTAATGGGTGACTTCCCAGCAAACTGGCCTACACAGAACGGCGCGGTGATTCTTCCAGTGATACTGTTCCCACAACCCGTGGATGAAGAAGTAGTGGAAGCAGTTAACCGTGAGCCAGAACCAGTGCCAGTGCCCAGGGATGAACCTGTACCCAGCTCCCCTATACCTCCACCTGCTCCACACTATAGCAGGGAGGAGGAACCGATTGTTCCCTCTACCCCACTGTCTAGCACCACTGACACCGGGCCCCGAAGGTCCACCCGTCCCAACCTAGGTAGACCCCCACTTAGGTACAGGGAGACCGTTCTGTGAGTAAAAGGGGTCAGGGAATGTAAAGAGTGGTTGTTTGTTTTGTTTGAAAAGTTTTGAAAAATGATGAAAATGATACCGAGTACCTCACCTGATTAACTGAGTGATTTGCAACCGGCTGGAGCCGGCACCGTTGTCCCCGTGGGGACCGTTAAAAGTTGTTTTGCATGGGAACTATCCATGGACAAGCCCGTGAACTTGCAGAGCAACCACAAACGTTAAGTGGCTTGTAAATAAGTTGTTTGCCGTTACCGTTTTCCGCAATGCCGCCTCTGGAGAGGCAGGTTGGAGGGAGGGCCCTCAGCAGAGCAGGCTGGGGCCCAGCCACCAAAGGAACCGGTGGCTACCCTCTGGAGGGAAGGACAGATCCCGCTCGGGTACCGTGTGCTGGACTGTGGGTCAAGGGGTGCTGCCTGGGCTTTAGGGGCAGCATCAGGGCCAGGTTGCTTGGGTGGGAGAGAGCGGAAACCGTAACCGTGAACCGTTATGCAACGTTTAAGAAATGTGCCTCCCGTTAAGGGAAGATTTATTAAAAATCTACATATGTTATTTTACCATGTTATCTTTTACAGAAAAATAAAACCGGTGTTGGACGGCAGCCCGCGGACGGTCTGCATTTTGCTAAGGGGGAATGTGTCGCCCTGGGCAAGCCAGGGGACACAGGTCACACACCACCACACCCTACATTCCAGTTAGGAACACCAAAGCTAACCAAAAATCCTTGTTGCCTTCCTCCAGAGGCTGATGATTCACACCAGGGGGTGGGCCAGGCGGTTGGCTCCGCCCACCGAGGAGTTCACAGCTCTGGAGGCGGGAGAAACCAGGCAGATAGAGTTTGGAGGAGGAAGTGGAAGGAGGAGAAGTTTAGCCCAGGCAGGGCTTGAGTAAACAGCTAAAAGGAGTAAACAGAAAGCAAAGTGGTAAAGGAGGAAAGCAAGAGTGGTGACAGGAAAGGAAGAGAGTGAAAAGCCTGAAGGGTCCAGCTGTGTGTAGGACCAGGTCAGCAAGGTCAGCAACGGCGGTGACTGTCTGGAGGGGGACCGTTTGGAAGTTCCTGGAAGGACCGCGGACGGGTAGTGGCCCGGCGGTCTGGAGCAGTGTTCCGAAGGACAGTCAGCACCAGGGCAGGGGCCTCTCGGACCCCGGCAAGGCTTGGAGTCGCCAGAATTTGCCAAATCCGTCAGTGAAGGGGACGTAGATCCCCCAACAACCAAGTCCCGATTGAAGGCAACAGCCCAACCAGTGTAGGAGAGACACCGCCACCGCCAAGGCACCAGTTTCTCAGGGCCAGCACCTGCGGGCAAAGAGTAGAGCTCCTCCGGTCCAGCTTGAAGCCGGGGAGCGGGTTACCGGTGGGAATCCATCGCTACCAACGCAGAAAACAAAGGTGCAAGGAAAAGGGACATCACCGTCACCTACTGGGAGAGCAAGTGCAGCCGTCCGTGGGAACCGTCTTTCCAGCCATGTGTTTACCGTAAAAACTGTGTCAACGTCTCAGGCTGAGTGAGTACCACAGTGCCGCAAGGCTCAGCGCTGCCCCGGCGTCCCTGCGCCCACCAGGCCCTGCACCTCCCAAACCATCACCGGGCCCCGGGATCACCAACCCCTACCCACGGAGGGGCAACACAACACCTGGCTGCTCCGCATCACCATCCCCGGGATCCCCATTTAGAGCAGCAGTGGTGAAATCACCACAACCGTGGGTGGCGTCACGGACAATAAACAATCCCCACACCCAACAACACCCTTTCACTCACGGGCGAGGAGTGCCGCTCGAGAACCCCCGGGATTTGGCCCACAGCTCGAGCCACCACTGAGCAGCAGCCGCCGGACCCGAGCAGAAGGGGTGAGCGTAGTGTGCTGACACCCTCCTCCCCGACCGCGACAGAAGGAGGTGGGCGGGATGTTATGTCCCGCTCATCTCCGCCCCTCCGCTTCTATTGGGCGGTGGTTCAGTGACGCAGCTGTGATGTCGCTGTGACGCTGAACGAACCGCCCCCTTAGAAAGGAGGCGGTTCGCCGGTCACAGCGACGTCGCCGGGCAAGTAAGTAGTGTGACGGGTCTGGGCGATGTTGTGCGGCACAGGCAGCAATTTGCCCATGTCGCACAACAGATGGGTGCGGGTACCCACGCTAGCGATATTGGTACCGATATCGCAGCGTGTAAAGCGGCCTTTAGATGTCAATATAATCATAATTAGCCGAGGAACAAAGTAGAAGAGAAAGAAAAGATTCAGCAGACTTTTTATTTAATCAGGGAGTAGAAGTATATAGTAGCTGCTGGGCATCACTGCAGATATGACGTGACTATGTGTATACTGTTCTATTCTATTGCTCTCAAGTAGGACCAAAAAACATATAAAGTCAATGTTGTTCAGCATGCGTACCGATGACATGCTGAAGATACGTGACGATGGCTAGAAGCATTCTTCTGATCATAATAAAATATGCCTTCATTGTTTAATGTGAGTGTTTCTTCCTTTTATCATATGCAGACCTATAAAGAAAATATATTTTCTTTCCTGACTCACAATCTAATTCCAGCTTTAAAAATACCAGTGTGTATGTCAGGGCAAGCTTCAAAAATCATACGTCTAAATATTTAAATTGCCTGTGAAAGTATTTCACTATTTATCTCTCTTTAGTATTTAGATTATCACATAGTGAGTCTCCAGTCACAGTTTATCATAAGCAGCACATCTGCAGACACAGCCAAATTGAAGCAGTCATGGAAGATGCGTTCAGCTATCATAAACATGACAACAGATTGATTACATTGAGCCGTTTTATGTCTCGCTGGAATAATTTGTTTCCTATGCAGAAGAGGGCTGTAAATGGTCTTTATACAGATGAGCACTTAGGTTCTCGGTTAGAAACTTGACAAGGGTCCTAACCCAACCACAGAAAAAATGGGAAGTTTCCTGTGTCAGAGCGAGAAAGGGAGAGGATTTCTGTCAAACAATCATGAATGTAATACATAGCGCTCTCTTAGAAAGTCCAGCTTGTATACATATTGTTAAGGCATGATTATGAAGAACTTCACTTTATATAAACAGCCTGACTGAATAAATTGCTCTCTGATATAACAAAAAAAAAGCCTAAAGACAACGTGAATTCAGTCGGTGGCAAAGACAAGAAGTGAATTTTATTTTATAAATGGCGAAGATATATGCCCTTATTTTTTATTACCATAATATTTGCTTCTGATGGTGCGGAGCAGTGGAAGGAGACCTAACTTTATGTGTTTTATTATAAAGATATGTCTAAGGAGGTCATTAGTATGTATATAATGTGAAGGAGACTTATTTAATAGTGCCGAGTATGGTTTCTTGTGGCATAACTCTCCAAGTAACACGATTGTAGGGTTTATGTAATACTACTGTGTGCTTCCTCTTACACCAGGAGGAGCAGGGATGTCAATTGTGGAAAGAAGAGATTTCTACAACTTTGTAACTCCTAATTCTTTGAGAACACATGGGTAGAGATGAGCGAACCTCAGGTTTGGTTTTTGAACCGAACACCAAATTTATAAATCAAGGTTTGGGTTCAGAGTTTCGTTGCTTTACGTGTGAACTTCACTCACGTGAGCAACGCTGTGCTCAGCCCAGTGTGAGTCGCTTGCAGTGTTTGAACGGAGCACACTGGGGGTAACGACAGCACAAATATGTGTTGTGTGCAACCCAAAAAATTGTTTGAAAAAGACCGCACACCCTCCCCCGGACGTGATCTGCTTATATCTGGCTTTATGTGAGCGGGGATTCAAATGCCAATCAGTTACTTAGGGGCACTTTGCACACTGCGACATCGCAGGTGCGATGTCGGTGGGGTCAAATTGAAAGTGACGCACATCCGGCATCGCATGCGACATCGCAGTGTGTAAAGCCTGGATGATACGATTAACGAGCGCAAAAGCGTCGTAATCGTATCATCGGTACAGCGTCGGCGTAATCCATAATTACGCTGACGCAATGGTCCGATGTTGTTCCCCGCTCCTGCGGCAGCACACATCGCTGTGTGTGAAGTCGCAGGAGCGAGGAACATCTCCTACCGGCCTCACTGCGGCTTCCGTAGGATATGCGGAAGGAAGGAGGTGGGCAGGATGTTTACATCCTGCTCATCTCCGCCCCTCCGCTCTGATTGGTCGCCTGCCGTGTGACGTCGCAGTGACGCCGCACGACCCGCCCCCTTAACAAGGAGGCGGGTCGCCGGCCACAGGGACGTCGCACGGCAGGTGAGTGTGTGTGTGAAGCTGGCGTAGCGATAACTTTCGCTACGCCAGCTATCACCACATATCGCTGCTGCGACGGGGGCGGGCACTATCGCACTCGGCATCGCAGCATCGGCCTGCGATGTCGTAGTGTGCAAAGCCCGCCTTACTCTGGCGTTTAGGTCAAGCTCGAGCCTGTGGAGCCTTGACGGAACCACTCATCTCTACACATGGGCAATCTGTTCTACCAAAATATACTTAAGATTGGATCAATGACAAATAGGCAGATTTACTAATACTTGATCCAGGGAGCAAATCTCATACACCATTGGTGAATTTTTGTGCCCACTCGGTTTGACCTCCCACCAGGTCAAGAAAATCTGTAAATTCCAGAAGAAATCTTGTGTGGAAAAATGTAACTTTTATTTATACTTGAAATACCATCGCAACAATAAAAGACAAGGCAATGATTTTGTCATATTTGACCTTTTTCAGAAAAAGGGTAAAAAAGGGTCAAATATGGCTGAAATATTGTATTTTTGTAATGGTTGCTATGCTATTTTAAGGATGGAATAAAAGTTAAAGAATAACCATAATTTTAATTTTTATTTAATAAATAATTAGTACGCAGGAAAATAAGTAACTTTGTATTATATCTTATCAGACAAATTTGCTTCTTTCTGTGCAAGAATTGTTCAATCGTTATCAAAATTGTCAATTCTGAGGTAAAATTCTATGACAACTGTAGGAGGAAGGAACTAGAGGCAGAGGGAGGAGCTAGCAGTGGAAGGAGGAGCTAGAGGCAGAGCACCATCCCTCCTCCCTCTTCTATCTACATAGAATCCCATCAGTAATAGCTCCATCTCCTATCTCAGTAATGGGCAAGTCTTCACTGAATACAGATTTTACCTCAGAATTGAGAATTTTGATAATAACTGATCAATTCTAGCAGAGAAAGCAGATTTGTCTGATAGCACCTGTGTCGCCTCCGCATCAGCAGCCAGGCTGCTCGGATCCGGATCCGCGGTGGCTCGAGAGGGCTCCGGACCCGGGGGTCGTACGGCTCCTCAAACCAAGGGGAGTTATGTACAGGGGATGGTGTGGAAAGTTCGTGATGCCACCCTTGGTGCATGGTAAGATGGAGTACCACCGCTGCGATTGGGAGTACCCAGTGGTGATGCTGTGGGCAGCTAGGTGTTTAACCCTTCCACGGGTAGGGGGAATGCCCCGAGGACTCGGTGATGGTGACGGGGCGGTGCCATTGGGATGGTAAGGGTCACTTGCATACTCACTCAGTCCAATAACGCTGACACTGACAATTGTAGTAAACCAAAGTTCTGGACACCGCTGCCACTGAGAGGGAGAACGCCTGGGTCTCGTGCCCGTTGGTGTTGCCTGTTGGCCTGTGACCTTTTCCCGTGGCACCTAGTCTGCGGTTTGGTTCCTTTAGTCTGAAACTAATCAGGTTCCGATCCCCAGTATGGCTAAATGGGTGAGCTTGCTCTCAGGGTTCATGCTTGGGATTTTCTGGACCGTGTAGTGGAAAGTCCTATACCCCTCGTTGCGCTACTACCCCAATTTTGGAGTGGGTGGAGAACGGATCTTGAAGGCTCCGTCCTCGTCGGGTAAATTGTCAGGACGCCTGAAGCTACTCCCTGACCTAGGGTCCACATACCCCGTCGTGCCCTGGCCCCTGCCCAGTGATGGCACAAGGCCGCCGGCTGACCTCCTCGACAGTCCGTGCCCCTTGTCACAATCCCCTGCAACTGGGGTCCAGCTCCTACCAGGCCCAGACCAACGTCTGCCACCTAGTAGTTCACGGAGCCCAGCTCCTGACCTCTCTTCTTGAGAGTCATTCCTCAACTCAACTGTGTCCTGACACTCCTGATTCCCCTTTTAACCAACCCCCCAAGTGGGCGACCCTATTCCACTCAGGCCGTCCACTGGTGGGTGTGGTGCAGAGTGTTCCTAGGATTTTGATTAGCTTGTTCTTGGCAACACCAAAGGTGAGGGACCCGTAACCAAGGAGGAGGTGGATATTGTACAGAAGGGCAGATTGCACAATACCCTGTGACGACCGGATAGGCCAGGGCATCACAGATCCATTACAGAGTTGCTTTTTTGATGTGTATTACTGATTTATGAAATTAAAATTAAAACGACAGTTATGCTTTCAGTTTTTCTATACAATATTCACTAATAGTGTTCAGTAGTTAGACAATGAAAACATAGATAAGACCATCTGAAATTATACAAATTTGTCATAGTGGTTCAATCTGAATGATAAATTACAATTTTCCACTATGGTCTTTGCCCAAATGCATTTGAAAATCTGGCCCATAATGCGTACCATTATATTTATCTAGGCTGTATTGTAATTGGAGGGGGGGGGGGGGGGGGGTTCTCTTAAAGCACAAAAGATGCTCTTTACAGCCATCCTCTGCTACAACTACTGCTAACAAATGAGTCATGGATAGGGACAACATTGTGATTTCTTATGATGGTGTTTTTTAGGGGCTTTTTTATATATCTATTTTTAAGTCAGTTTGTTGTATTTTCTTATTGGTGACTTATGCTTCACATGGGTCTCATTTGAAATCGATGAGGGTCTAACTTGCAGCTCTGCTACCAATGACCTCATTGAAATGTATGGCTGCACAGCTTTGTACATTTTTTTAGTTGTCATGATGTGACTGTGGAATAGTGAGGGGCAAGGAGTTTCTATTTTGTCATTCATGTTAGGGGACCCTAGACTATCCATGCCCTTCGAATTACCTCTGATGGTGGAGATGCTGGAGTCCCGTGCCTTACTATACTCCTGAGTAAAGCTGATCTATTCCTCCCCTCCCAGCAGTGAAGGAAGAGGCAAGAGTGTGATGGAAACACTGGTGAGATAGACAGAGATAACAGAAACTAAGGGTATCGTCACACTAAACGACGTACCAGCGATTCCGACCACGATGCGACCTGGTCAGGATCGTTGGTACGTCACTACAGTGTTGCTAGTAAGTTGTCAAACAGTCAGATATTCCCAACGACGCAGCAACGATATGGCGGTCGCGGTCGGGACCCTGTCACATAGCACGATTCAAATCTTGATTAGTAACATAGGCGTGCCTCTACATTGCCTTTTCTGTGCCCCCTCTGCTCTGATTGGTGGTCGTAACTGCGTTGTGACTAGGCGGCCTTGCCTTTAGAGAAGGCAACATAATAGCGCTTCCATCTTTCTCTATCCTTGTCCATCCTACAGTCCCAATGCAGAATGGACTGTATTACGATCTGCTGCTACACGTGGTCTGGGACAAGTGAATTCAGCCCTCTGAAATGTACTGCGATCTACAAGCCAGAACAGAAAATGGAAGCGGCCAATCCGAACGCAGTAGCGATCACTAATCAGAGCAGAGAGGGCGCGGAAAACAACAAAGATGCACGCCCATGTGAGTTGCGAACTAGGTCATTGGGTAAGGTGTCAAACATACCGATGCGGCGTGCTGCCCTGCGGGAGCCCGACGACTAAAAAATGAACCAGAACAGTGTGTAACAATCATCGATTTCACAGCAGGGGCCAGGTCGCTGCTTAATGTCACACACAGCGAGATCGCTGATGAGGTCACTGGTACGTCACAAAACCTGTGACTCAGCAGCAATCTCGCTAGCGATCTCGCTATGTGAGAAGTACCCCTTAGTCGCAGTCACAGGAATAAACAGTAAGAAACTAAAAAGCTAAAGAAGTAAATCAGCAACAAAAAGACAACAAAGGTTAACACCACTCCCACACACAACAATAATATCACAACCATCATTAAGCCTCTCCAGGCCAGGTATATTTAACTCTAGCTGGTACTATAAGAACAGTCCAGCCAACATAAATAGGAGGAGAGCTAATGTGACTGGCTCTCCCATAGCATGTGACCAAGGTGTCTAACAAGCAGACCAGAAGAGATTAACTCTTGCTAGCCTGTCCATGCACCACAGGTCTGTGAGTCAATAACTGACTCACCCTGCGCTGATCACAGACATCATGGAAGTTAGGAGGCAGACTACAGGAATCTGAAGTTTCCCCAGATCCTGATGCCGCCATGACAGTCAGCGATGCTTGCAAAACGCTCTTTGTGAGAGCAGTATCTAAAAGTGGTATTGCAAGCTCTATCTTACGCAAATTAATGTAAGACAAATTTTAGGGTATTTGAAAAGGGGTTTTATCCCAGGAAACTGATTTTGGTGTTTTCGATATTGGTAACCTAATCCTTAGAATCAGTCATTATTATCAATTTAGAAAGGGGTCCAACTTGCAACTTCCTGAAGGTAGCGGCTTTCCCCTGAAGTGGCACTGCTGCATACATTTTGTAAAGGTTCTGAGTGTTACTTCAGCTCTCATATACAACTAAATGGAAGGAAGTTTCTCTAAAAAAATTATTCTGTAGCAGTTTCCCAATGGCATTGGTAAAAACTGATATTCAGTGTATTTCAATGTAAAGTGCAGGGGGCAGAAGCACACAGGGATGCAAATGTGACACCCTGGACTATCAGGTCGTCATAGGGTACTGCACAATTTTCCTTTCCGTGCAGTATCCATCTCCTCCTTGGTTATAGGGGTGCCACCCAATGATGTTGCTAACACCAGCATGAAAATCTCAGTCACACACACACCAGTGGGTAGGTCCAGTGGAGAAAGGGCCGCCCACCTAAGAATCAGGCAGACTGGGGGGGAGGTGACTGGGCAGTCGTTGGCAGGGGAGCTAGGAGAGTAGTGTCTCTCAAGTAGCTCTCAGTGGGAGAGCAGGCTGGGGAGTTGGAGCTCCCAGGACAGAGAGGCAGCAGCCCTCAGAGTGTGAGGGGCTGAGTAGTAGAAGCTCCCGGAAGGTCGGATTAGACTATAACACACAAAGCAATATCATTGGGAATGGTCACCTGGATGGGCTCCCCTCCTCAACGGCAGCGGTACTCCAGGACTTTTGGTTTAATTACTGTCTGTTTGTTTACTGGCCTTCCAAAGCAGCACCAGCCTCATCCAACACCACGCGACTACTAACTGTGAGTTCCCTTCTCCCTGCCTTCCAACCCCATGCATTTAACGGCACTCCCTTACCATCACCGAGCCCCGAGGCATCCCCCCTACCTGTGTAGGGGTCTAACACCTGGCTGCCCGCTCCATCGCCCCAGGTACTCCCAGCTGCAGCGGTGGTACTCCACCTTACCACACACCACGGGTGGAGTCACAAACTTTAGACACTATCCCCTGTAAATACCCCCTTTATTTGAGTGGCCGCATGACCCCAGAGTCCGGAGACCCCTCGAGCCACAGCGGATCCGGATCCGAGCAGCCCGGCTGCTGGCACAGGGGCGGCACACAAACCTTTATGGTTTGTAGTGTACAGGCCTCTGCATAACTTCTGAGACAGGAAGCAATAATTCACTGGTATTCTTTTACATTTGTGGCTGCTCTGCTTTCTGATACTGTATCTATGAGGTGTGAATAGCAGCGCTGGCTTGTACGATGAGATAAATTATATTATTAAACATTAGACCCCGGACTCTAATGCGTATACGTATTGATGTAAGGGCTGTTACGTTACCTGGGCATTTCACATTATAGCATATCTTTCTTAGAGAACTGAATTGTGCTTTTCACTTGTGCTGTATCGTACTCATCCTGTTTGGCCATTGCTCAAGGACAAGTTGTATTGCTGTGCTGGGAGTCTCGCTTCCCTGAAAGAATCTTGCTTTCTGAAATTGGTAATCACATTTCTCACTCTTCCATCAAAACATTAGGTAGAAATCATATATTCTGAGCATTCAGCACACAATCTTTTTCTTTTTTTTCTTGGACTGGTCGTGACATCTGCTATCTCTTGACAATTGTTAAATGCATGCCGGTTATGGGTGTTTAGGGGCATCATACGCCAACGTCGATTGGCACTGGATTACATATTTTACTCCTGGCTTTCTGGAGATGTAATGGCAGAACTCATTACTGACCTAAAGCCTTTATAGGATCTATAAGAAAAAGGATGATGGGTCTTTTTTTAACTGGTGAGAACAAAAGAATGGAGCAATGCTCAAACCATTCCTTCACTGCTTCCCTATTCATTGCTGAAGGTAGATATAATGACAGGTAAAAACTATAGTTCTTATTAATGTAGAAAATCTAGAAAACATATAAAACTGACATGAGTGAATATGCTAAAATTTGATTTGGTAAACCTGCTTACATTTATCAATGAACTATGATTTACATCAAATTAATTTGCTGCAAATCAAATATGTCTTATTATGTTCTTATGAGGCTCCAGATCCCAGACCATAATAAACATTGCATAAAAATGAGCCCCTCTCAGCTCCAGTCTCCTCTTCCCGCTGCTTCTCGACAGGTGATGGCTGTGATGAGGTGAGCATAATTTTATTAATTGTTTTAACCCTTTTCGGAAACTTAGAATCCAGCAATTTGACAAAACATTGGACTTACCTGAATCCATGATTCTTGGCAAAATCTAAACAAATTCAACTAATTTAGCAGTGGTTTACTTATATCTTCTGTTTATAGGTAGGCACAGTTTGGGTCAACAATTCCATCAAACTTCACATGAAAATATTCCATGCACCTTTACTCTTGCAATCTACTTGAAAACCATTAAAGATCCTCAATGAAGCCTACTCTGAAAATCAATGGGTCCTCTACTTCTGTGGAGATCTGATTTATATGACAGATTGTTCTGGCTTTAATTATAAAACAAAGCTATGATTCTCGTATATTCCCACTATTTACAAAAAGCTATGGAGAGTTGGCTTTCGGGTGAAATGTCAAGATGATCCTAAAATGCACTCTAACCTTTTCAGATTAACTTATTGTGATTGTCTCTAAACTTTTGAATGCACATGTCCAACTGTTCAATGTTTCAGTATGTTTTGCACAAGTTACTGTTCTCTAACAAAGAGCTTAATGGCAAAATTCACAACAGGTGTTTGATACATGAATCGGACAATAAATTTTAAGGTTAAATTTGAATCGGTATTTAAACAGCTTTCTACTCTTCATCATATTGTTCACATTTTGGCATCATGAGACTAATGCGGACGTCACACGGTACGATATATTGAGCGATATGTCATCGGGGTCACGTCGTTAGTGTCGCACATCCGGCATCGTCAGACATATCGTACCATGGGACACCTCCGAACGACTGTGAACGAGCAAAAATACACAACTTAACGTTGCTCGTTGACACATCGTTCATTTTCATAATCTCGTTCCTCCTTCTGCACACTGGTTGTTTGTCTCTCCCGTGGCAGCACACATTGCTCCGTGTGACACCCCGGGAGCAATGAACACAGCTTACCTGCGTCCTGCCGGCAATGCGGAAGGAAGGAGGTGGGCGAGATGTTAACGTCCCGCTCATCTCCGCCCCTCCACCTCTATTGGCCGGCTGCCATGTGACGTAGCTGTGACTCCGAACGTCCCTCCCCCTTCAGGAAGTGGATGTTCGCCGCCCACAGCAAGGTCGTCCGGCAGGTAAGTACGTGTGACGGGGGTAAACGACTTTGTGTGCCATGGCAACAAATTGCCCGCGACGCACAAACGACAGGGGTGGGTGAGATCGCTTATGCGATCGCACGATAGATCGTCCCATGTGACGCCCACATCAGGCCGGCGTCTCACGCTACGATATATAGGGCGATATGTCGTCGGGGTCACGGATTCTGTGATGCACATCTGGCATCGTTTGAAATATCGTAGCGTGTGACAGCTACGAACGACTGTGAACGAGCAAAAATACTCACCTTATCATTGCTTGTTGACACTTCATTCATTTTCAAAATGTCGGTCCTCCTTCTGCACGCCGGTTGTTCGTCGTTCCCGTGGCAGCACACATCGCTCCGTGTGACACCCCGGGAATGACGAACATAGCTTACTTGCGTCCCGCTGGCAATGCGGAAGGAAGGAGGTGGGCGAGATGTTTACGTCCCGCTCATCTCCGCCCCTCCGCTTTAATTGGTCGGCTGCCGTGTGACGTTGCTGTGACGCCGAACGTTCCTCGTCCTTCAGGAAGAGGATGTTTGCCGCCCACAGCGAGGTCGTCCGGCAGGTAAGTACGTGTGACAGGGGTAAACGACTTTGTGTGCCACCGGCAACAAATTGCCCGTGACGCACAAACGATGGGGGTGGGTGAGATCGCTTATGCGATCGCACGATTTATCGTCCCGTGTGACGCCCGCATCAAGCCGGTGTCACATGCTACGATATATCGGGCGATATGTCGTCAGGGTCACGGATTCTGTGACGCACATCTGGCATCGTTTGACATATCGTAGTGTGTGACAGCTACGAACAACTGTGAACGAGCAAAAATACTCACCTTATCGTTGCTTGTTGACACGTCGTTCATTTTCAAAATGTTGGTCCTTTTTCTGCGCGCTGGTTGTTCGTAGTTCCCGTGGCAGCACACATCACTCCGTGTGACACCCCGGGAATGACGAACACAGCGTACCTGCGCCCCGCCAGCAATGCGGAAGGAAGAAGGTGGGCGGGATGTTACGTCCCGCTCATCTCCGCCTCTCCGCTTCTATTGGCCGGCTGCTGTGTGACGTCGCAGTATTGCCGAATGTCCCTCCCCCTTCAGGAAGAGGATGTTTGCCGCCCACAGCGACGTCGTCCGGGAGGTAAGTGGGTGTGACGGGGGTGTACGACTTTGTGCGCCACAGGCAACTAATTGCCCGTGACGCACAAACGATGGGGGTGGGTACGATCGCTCATGCGATCGCACGATAGATCGTACCATGTGACGCCGGCCTAAGCCGATATCAAACAATTGATCAACACTACATGGCCATTCGAGGATTCAAGCAGGATTTTCTCAGCTGCAAGTGGCCACTGAGCTTAGATTGTCACAGAGTGTCATCAGCAGGTTACATCAGAGAAACAGAGACTGGAAGAGTCACAGAAAGGCACAGAAGTGGACATTATTTGGCCACATCCCTCACTGATGACTGCTTCATTACAGAACATGACCACACGCTGCGGCTTAGGGCACAGACTGACTCAACATCAGCTGTGAACGATGACGTCACTGAATTTAACAGTGATTGATTGCTCTCAGTGAGAGAAACAAAATTAAAATTTTGTAGTTGTGATATCTTTTAATGACTAACTAAAAATAAAAATAAAATAGCCAATAGTTAGCCATTAAAAGGTATCACAACTACAAAATTTTAATTTTTTTTCTTTCACTGAGAGCAATCAATCATTTTTCAACTGGCTAACACGATACCCAAACCTTTTTCTTTTAACTGAATTTAACAGGTCACAGGTGGAGGTTCCCATGGTACACCACCTTTGACCACAGGTAAACTCACCTCAGGTGACCTCATTCAACTCAGGGACCTCATGTGAACTCATTCAATTCAATGAGAACTGCATCTCCTGGTAGAACACCGCATTTTTTGCCAAATTCCTGCACCAAATCTGCATCTTTTGGCAAAAAAACACATCTAACCGCAATGCAGTTTTGCTGAAATATTGATGCATTTTTTGCCAGAAGATGTAGATTTGGTGCAGGTATAAACTTCAGCATCTCCTGGCAAAAAAATTGCATCAAAACTGCGTTGCGGCAGAGATAGGCACAGAGTTACTTTGCTGCACTCACCACATCCACAGCATCTATCACTAAGGATCCAGAACATCTTAAAAAGAGGGGTGATCCAAGAAATTAGCAACTGCAGTGCCGCCCCCCCTGGTGACATCCTGTTCGAGGTGGAGTGATGGACGCTGCAGAGAGTGACTGCAGCCCCAGCCTCTTGTGATAACAATTAAAACAAAATTCCAAACAAGCATGGTTATGGAAAATGCCATGCAAAATAATTAAGATGATATATACAGAGCATAACTCCGTAATAATTAATGAAATGAAGGAGAAAATGGAGTCAAAAAATGTACATCAGTAAACAATGTTCAATAGAAAATTACAAATGTTTATTAATAACAATATTAAAATGAGTATCCACAACCGTAGAACAACCAATGACCATATTTAACAGTAAGTGATCCGTATATAGCAATACATAGATAAGGCAAAGGATGCGAATGAAATAAACGGACCAGACATACAGTCAGATGATAATGGCTAAATACGCCACGTAGAGAGCAAAAGGGGAACAATCTGATCAAAGGTCAAAAAAATTATTGTAGGTACACCAAAAACATTACAGCAGCAAACCTTGACTAGCATCTCGGAGGTTCAAGCAAAGGGACAATATGACCAAATAACTGTTTATGATGAATCAAATATGACCAAGTAAATGCAGAGACCCCCGTGCATGCTAACCAATTAGGTATAAATATGCCACGGTGTACAAAAAAATAGTTGACCATGATCAGATATACATCACCCATATACTCACAGTGTTGGGTAGTCAGAGGACAAAGGTTATCCAGAGCAAAAGATGACAGGAGATCTAACGTACGTTTCGCTTCTTAAAAATAACCAAATACATGGCTTCCTCAGAGGTCACCACATCCACAGCATCTATCACCAAGGATCCAGATCATCTTAAAAAGAGGGGTGATCCAAGAAATTAGAAACTGCAGTGCCGCCCCCCTGGTGACATCCTGTTCGAGGTGGAGTGATGGACGCTGCAGAGAGTGACTGCAGCTCCATCCTCCTGTGATAACAAATTTGAGAGTCCTCTCAAACTAAACCTCACAGGAAGTAAATAAAAACACATTTAGAGTTTAGCTAAATAGGGATAAGTGTAGGGTAATGTATAATAAAGATAATTAAGAAAGTGGTTAGTGTGTAAGGATATATATTTAGAAAATGCATTTTCGGTGCCAGACCACCCATTTTAAGTGATGTCTTATATTAATCAAAAATGGCTGCTATAATCATCTTTCATATGTTTAGTGAGATAGTTTAATGCAGAAGTAGTGTACATAACTGAATATGCCATATCATGCTTTTGTGTAGTCAAAGCATATTATAAATATTGTATATTGCAGCGACTATGTGTTAGTCTTCAGCTACCAGGTCAGTAACATCAGTACATAGTAGTTTTTCCCTATATGTCAGCTAAATGATGAAAACTAAGTATTGACAAGAAATATTACATGGCAGATCATTGACAGATACATTTGGTGAGATCTTCTAACAATACAGTGTCTGTGGTGGTCAAAGACTTTTAATTAAAAACCGGTACTACCGAGATAAAATAGGCGATATGCTTTATATGGCTGTTGGCTAGACGATGGTATTGAAACCCATCTTTCGTGTCTGTTCTTTCAGCCAATGAGGGAGAAGTTAAAATGCCACCAAACATATTTAATGGTTGATCGGTCCTAACTAAATTGGCAGAATCTACAGACAATGATATACGTTATATGGCCACTTAAAGCTGAATTTGACAGCGATCTTTGGGTAAATATTTAGATTTAGATTTCATACAGTATTTAATTAAGGGTTCTACTGATAGGGAAGAGAGTTCTAACTTCACCTATTGTCATTTGGGATCTCAGGAGACTGTTTTGAACCACCCTGCAGACAAAAAAAGGCGAATTCTCTCAGGTCACCTCTCATGTGATAGATCTATTGCACAAAGCCTGTTATGCCAGACAGAAGAAAGTTCTAAAGAGTAGAGATCCAGCAAATGACCTTAAAATTCCAATTTTATTCACAAAAATTAAAAAGAATCCATGTGACGGTAGTACACAATATCCAGAAAAATGAGAGATGAAGTCAAAAACAGACGCATTTTGTATATTATTCCTTGTTTCAAGGAATAATATCCGAAAGGTGTCTGTTTTTGATTTCCTCTGTCATTTTTCTGGATTTTGTGTACTACCGTCACATGGATTCTTTTTAATTTTTGTGAATAAAATTGGAATTTTAACAAGGTTGGTTGCTGGATCTCTACTCTAAAGAGAACTTTACACGCAGCGACATCGCTAGTGATGTCACTCGTGAAAGCACCCGCCCCCATCGTTTGTGCGTCACGGCCAAATCGCTGCCCGTGGTGCACAATATCACTAGTACCTGTCACACATACCTTCCTAGCGACGTCGCTGTGGGCAGCAACAGCCTCTTTTCTAAGGGGGCGGTTCGTGCGGCGTCACAGCGACGTCACACGGCAGGCATACAATATAAGCGGAGAGCAGCCGTATGAAAGTCACGCCCACCTTGTTGCCGGAGGACGCAGGAATGGTGTTGTTCGTCGTTCCTGGGGTGTCACACATAGCGATGTGTGCTGCCTCAGGAACGATGAACAACCTGTGTCCTGAAACAGCAACGACATTTAGAAAATGAACGACGTGATAACAATCAGTGATTAGGTGAGTATTTCTGATTGTTAGCGGTCGCTCGTAGGGTGTCACATGCAACGACGTCGCTAACAAGTTCTGTGACCCCAAAGACATCTCGTTAGCGATGTCGTTGTGTGTAACGGGGCCTTTAGACCTGGATTCTGTAGACCTTATAACTTTGCACAAAGGACTGCTGCTGAGTGAGCTTTATAGTGACTACTCTGCTCCTCGTCATCCCTACACTGAAACTAAAAATGTTGATTGATGGATAGTCAAGACTCAGCGTGTGTATCTTGTCCTTTACACCCCTGTGTATTTGTCAATCTGAGATATTCATTTTAAATGTATAAAGGGTTGTTAGAGATAGTAAACTAAGTAAAATGTAATTTTTACTTGGATGGCGTAAAAATTCAACCTAAAAGTAGGAATATTTTTAATGCTTTGTTTTCTCAAATGTGATATGATGGGGCTGTAGTATGAATCCTAATCAGAAAATTCTAACTTAACCGTGCTCCTTGCATTACTACTTAATCTTTGGTCTACTTCAGCGTGTTTGAGAGCATGTTCAGTTTCCAGTTTCTGCTCTTAAGTAAGAACAGTTATTTGAGATAATTTTCTGCTTCTGGTTAACTTGTGCCCTCTTAAACCCCTCTCTGGTGAGTATTTATAGACCACTCAAGTGCCTTATACATGACTTACTGTGGCATGTAATCTTTACATAAATTCTGTAGTAATGCTATGCAGGATTGCAGTGTAACCCTAACTCTATTGTAATTTACTTAGTAATATGATTACTATTTCATGCCATAATAAGTCACCAGGGTGAAATCAGCCAGCCCGGGAGAGAAGCTCGGCTTGTAAGCAGAACCTGACTTTTTTTTTTACTGTCGGCTCTTTAGACTCCTAGAAAGTAGGTTTTAGCAGAAAGTTCAAATTCTACATCTATTAATTTTCTGCCATATAAAAATATAGTGAGCAGTGAAAGTTACTCCTGTAACTAGGGCGGATTGGCAGCAAGTCCCTCCAGGAGTATCTTTTTGATATGGAGACATCAGCAATGCCCATCAAGTGCACAGATATTTAATACTGGAAGATGAAGTTTCTAATGTTCTCTGTCTGCCATTGTACAATACTAAGGAGCTGGTAATGATTGTACCTTTAACAAGAATAAATATAAAACTAATTTATTGATAATTTAGACTTTAGTTAGCCTTTAATATATTCATGTGGAGAACAGAGAAATCAAGTTTTTACAATGAAAATATTTCTCGTGGTAAGGGATTTAAAGTAACCAGATGTGTTCCAATTACTTGGAACTATAAGTAGATGTTATGCATGTCTGGAATGATTGACAGGTCCAGGGAAATACAAGATACTATGTCAATCCCACGTAGTGCGCCACTTTTCTGCTCTACATTGATTCTCAATTTCAAAGTATTCAGTAACAGGCATATTTAGAGATCCAACATCATCCAAATGAGCAATTAGTTAGAAAATGTGACCAAAGTGTAAAATATATACAGTCATGGACGAAAGTGATGGCACCCTTTCCCCAAAATGATGGATTTCTCCCAGAAAATGATGGCAATTATATGTGACACCGTAGGGCAGTGGGGTAATCGGTCCCGGGCGTGCGGTGAACAGGGGAGTTGTGGTCCCGGGGGTCGATCTGAAAAAAAGGGTGAAAATATAAAAATAAAATAAACAAAAGAGTTTTTGACTACGCCACTTATGGGTTGTGGCTATTTTGTGGGAGACGCCGCTGCGTGGTCTTCCTGGGGCAGGTAGTATAATGGAGCTCAGGTGTTCAGGCCCTCCGCAAGCAGTGCTAGGCCCCAGAAGAGGATGATGGTGATTGTAGTGTGCGGTGTAAGCTGATAATGCACCAAGGTATAAAGGATTCAAGTCACACAGGAACTACTGCAGTTTAAACTGGTTTTTACTGTTACTGTTTTACTGTTCTGGTACCGCCACCAGGTGTTCCTCACCCTTTGTTCCCAGTGCCAGTTAGTCACCTGGTGAGCTGTCCTCCATGGTTTTTTGTGGGTCCCAGTGGCCTAAAACTTCTTGGGATCCCCTCCGTTTCACAGTCTTTGCCCGTATAGCAGACAGCCTGGACAATTTTAATGGGTTGGACTCCTGTCCCTGTTCCCAGGTCCTCTATTTGCTGCTTTACTCCGGACAGTTAGGTTGGTGGGGGATCCTGACGATCCGATCACCTGGCAGATTTAACAGGTAGTTTGACGCGTACTCCCATTCAAGGGTTCTGCACCCTGGCTTGTGCTTAGTTCTGTGAGTACTGGTCTTGCACTCATCTGGCAACCCTTGGTTCCTTGAATACTGGTTCCTTTCTCCACAACAACACTCCTTAACTTTTAGCTCCAGCTCTTTCTTTAGGTTTTAACACCTTTCTCCTCACTTTCTCTCACTTTCACCTCCTCATGCTGTACTAACGTCCTCTCATGCGTAACTCCTCCCTCCAACTGACTCCAACCTCGCTCACCTCTTCCTCGCTCTTAACTGACTTCAGTTCCTGCCTGCTCTCTGTTCAACTCCAGGCCCTCCCCCTCCTGGGTTTCTAGCTTACGGATTGGATCAGCTTCTACCAATAGGCGAGTTCCATCAGGCCCATCTCTAAGCTGTCTCCAGGCAGGGAAAAAGGGTTGTGTGTTTGTGTCTTGTGTTGTCACTGGCACTGGTATACCAGGGTTTGGGTTGTCCACTGTTGGTTACATATTTTGTGGCACCTGATACCTCAGGGGTGCTACATACACATTTTTTTATACACGCTTATTTTGTTTGAGTGCATTGGAACAACAAAAAAAAAAAAAAACAGTAAATAAGGCGAATTGGACATAATTTCACACAAAAATGGTCCAGACAAAATTGTTGGCACCCTCAACTTAACATTTGGTTGCACACTCTTTGGAATACATTTCTGCAATCAATCACTTCCTATAACCATCAACAAGCTTCCTACACCTGTCACCTGGAATTTTGGACAACTTTTCTTTTGCAAACTGCTCCAGGTCTCTCATATTTTAAGGTTGCCTTCTCCCATCAGCAATTTTAAGATCTCTCTACAGGTGTTAAATGGGATTTAGATCCGGGCTCATTGCTGCATTTCATAACTTTCCAGATCTTTGCTTCCATCCATTTCTGGGGGCTTCTTGAAGTATGTGAAATTAAGCAGCTGTAGCAGTAACTATACACTTTGGAAACATTTCAGAGACTTTTTGTCTAACAACAGAGGAGTAAAAGTAGCTAACTTGAAAAATGGAAACTCCCCCCCCTGTTTTGTTCACCTTTTTAGCTCCTGCTCTCTTCCGATAATCTTACATCAATTTATTTTTTGCAGTCCTTTTGGTTATTACTTTAAATAGAGAAGTTTTTGGAAGTTCGGTTCACTGGCAGTAAACAAACCGAACCTCCAATGGCCCAAGGAGGTTTGGAACCACTGATTGTCAATTTGAGTTTCCACCCACATACAGCCAGGCACAAGCAGATCACTTCTGGGGGAGGGTGGGCGGACTTTTATAAACTTTTTGTTCTTACACACTACATCCAATCACACTGTTGTTCCCCCCCAGTGTGCGCCATTCAAACACTGCAAGAGGCTCGGACAGGGCTGAGCACCGAGTGTACCTGAGCACGGAACTGCTCGCTTTAGTTAAGTTTGCACATAAAGCATTTAATCTTCAAGCCCTGTTTTTTTTAAGTTGGTGTTCTGTTTGAAAACAGAACCTCAGGTTTGCTCATCTCTACTTTCAAAGGGGTGGAGTGTCTAAAGGGGTAGCCATAGATTAGAGCTAAATGGATAATAAGACAACTCTTTTTTCAGCTTCCCTTAACATAAGCCTACTGTCCTTAAATGACAGTTACCATCAATTCTCTTCCATTATAACACTAATAGCAGTAAAAATATTTACATAAATTATGCAAATGTGTTTTATATATGCAAATGAATAATAAAGATTTTCTTCTGAAATTAACTTTATCATTCAGTTAATGAAATTTATCATAGCTCAGTTTCACGCTGCATCTTAGCAAAGGCCAAATCACCAAACCTTATGGTACTACTAAACCAAACTTAGGTGCCGCTATAACCTATAGTGATATAGGTTTAGTTCAGTACAGCTCCTTGGGGGATGAAAATGTTAATTTCTGATCCAGAAGAAGAGTTTTCTAATAAAAAAGTCATGTTTCCTACCACACCCAGAAGGATGCCGTCAGCTGCTATCACTGAAAATTCTGGCCTGAATTTTCATAGCTAGTTATAATTTTTCATTGCCTGGTATACTCAGCAACCATAAAGTAGAAATGTGAGAAGTGTTGGAATATTATAGCATGTGAAAGAAGGAAAAACGATTCCTGCATTTTATTTCCATTTGGATGCAGTTTAAACTGTACATGCCTGAAATAAGGTAGGCAGAAGAGGTAAATAATTTTCTTCAAACATTTCAATTTTTTAAGACATGACATTGGGAAAAAAAAACATTAAAATGACTGCAGTATTCTTAAAAACACTTCCTTTTACAACCGTAAGGCTATATTCACACGACCGTCCCGTTTTTGCGGTTCGCAATAAATGGTCCTGTTTTTTCACGGATGCATCTGTGTGGCATCCATGTGACATCCGTGTGACATCTGTTCCATTCCATATACGGGTTGTGTGTCATCTGTGTGCCTTCCGTTTTTTTGTGGACTGCAAAACATGGAAGCAGCTAGATAGATAAATAGATGGATAGATAGATATAGATAGATAGATAGAGGGATAGATAGAAATACATAAAGATAGAGGGATAAATAGAGGAATGAATGAATGAATGAATGAATGAATGAATAGATAGAGGGATAGCTAGAGGGATAGAGAGATAATAGATGAGAAAGACATATATAATGTCCCACTCCCCAGCATTTTGTAAACTTGCACCCTTTAGTGCCTTTCTTGTGGAACTAAAGGGTGCTAGCCTTGTATTAAAAATAAATAAATAATAAAAAAAAACGACGTAGGGTTCCCCCTGTTTTTGTAACCAGCTCGGGTAAAGCAGACGGCTGCAGCCTGCAGACCACAGCTGGCAGCTTCATCTTGGCTGGTAATCCAAAACAGAGGGTACCCCACACTGTTATTTTAAATTAAATAAATAATTTAAAACAAAAACCGTGGGGTCCCCCCCCAAATTGGATCACCAACCAAGGTAAAGCTGACAGCAGTGGTCTGGTATTCTCAGACTAGGGAGGTCCGAAGTTCTTGGACCCTCCCCAGCCTAAGAATAGCAGGCTGCGGCCGCCCCAGAAGTGGCTCATCAATTAGATGCGCCAATCCTGGTGCTTTTTCCCAGCTCATCCCAATGCCCTGATGGGGTGGCAAACAGGGTAATATATTCGGCTGATACCAGATGTGTAATGTCACTGTCGCGGGCGGAGGAGGGGACGCTGCGCTCTCCCACTGCTCGGGTCCGGCCGCTGGTGCTGCTGCTGCTCGGTGGTGGCTCGAGCGGTGGGCCGGATCCCGGGGACTTGAGCGGCGCTTCTTGCCCGTGAGTGAAAAGGGGATTTGGATTGATTGTGGGGATATATTGTCCGTGACGCCACCCACGGCTGTGGTGATAA
Source organism: Anomaloglossus baeobatrachus (assembly GCF_048569485.1). Taxonomy (NCBI): domain Eukaryota; kingdom Metazoa; phylum Chordata; class Amphibia; order Anura; family Aromobatidae; genus Anomaloglossus; species Anomaloglossus baeobatrachus. Next base: position 489,194,986 of record NC_134355.1, read on the forward strand.
TGGTGACACCACCGCTGCTCTGGACGGGGATCCCAAGAGCGGTGACAGGGAGCAGCTTTGTTGTTAGTTCTCCCCTCCGTGGGTACGGGGTTGGTTGTCCCGGGGCCCGGTGATGGGGTAGGGATGGATGGCAGGCGGGTTACGGGGCCTGGCGAGGTGCAGGGTCGCAGGGGCAGCGCTGTGCTTTACCGCACAGCACGGTGGTACTCACTCAGCCCAAGGATGAAGACACAGTTCTTGGTAAAACACTCGGCTGGATGGACGGGTCACACAGACAGCTGCGGTGTTGTTTCTCCCGGCAGGTTGATGGTGACTGCCTTTCCCTGCACCTAAGTACGGTTGATGGTTCCGATGGGTTCCCACTGGTAACCCGCTCCCCAGCTTGTATATGGGCTGGAGGAGCCCCTATTTGCCCGCAGGCGCTGGCCCTGAGAAACGGTTGCCTTGGCGGTGGCGGTGTCTCCCTCTGTTGGTTGGACTGTTGCCTTCTGTCGGGACTTGACTGTTTGGAAACCCAGGAGGTCCCCTTCACTAACGGATTTGGCAAATTCACGGCGACTCCTAGCCTTGCCAGGGGTCCGAAAAGCCCCTGCCAGATGGTGCTGGCTTCTCTTTGTGTACCGGTACGGTACCGCCGGACCACCGCCCATCCACGGTCCTTACGGTAACTCGGATAGGCCACTCCTGCAGACGGTCACCACCGTCTGCCAACCTTGCTGATCTGTCCGGGTCACACACCCGGACCAACTTCAGGCTGCTCTCTTACTACTTTCCTCCTTCCACTACCAACTCCACAACTAATCTGCCTGGTTTTCCCGCCTCCAGAACTGTGAACTCCTCGGTGGGCGGGACCAACCGCCTGGCCCACCCCCTGGTGTGATCATCAGCCCCTGGAGGAAGGCAACAAGGTTTTGTGTCTGACTTCGGTGTGCCTGCTGGGAGTGTGGGGTGTGTGGGTGTTGTGCTCTGTGGCCCCTGGCTTGTCCAGGGCACCACATCACCTGGCATCAAGCCCTGGGGTTATTGATGTCACGGCGTCTATCAAATACCTGACATCACTAACCCAGTCAGTAATAAAAATAAAATAGACGACACACATATTTTTATAAATTTTAAAAATACTCCCCAACACATTCCCTCTTTTACCAATTTATTGGAAAGAAAAATCAAATCTGGGTCCGGCATAATCCAATAAAGGGGTCCGATGATGATCTATACTCACTGTCCCAGTCAGTGAAGAACAGAAGGTTCCCCATTGGCTGGGAGAGCAGTGCAGTGACCTGAGCTAACATCATGAGGTCAGCCCAGGTCACTGCAGGGCATGACCAGTGCTGACTTCATGAAGTTAGCTAGGTACATTACCTGCGGTGATGGAAGCTGCTGCACTCCTGACGTCAGCGCTGGTCATTGATTTCTATGCCCGCTGCATTCTTAGATTACCTCTCGCGAGTGGCCTGTGGCGTCACCGTTAGTTGCCCACAAGAGGTGATGTGAGAACGCGGCTGTCAGTGACAACCGCTGACATCAGGAGAAGAGAACTTCATCACCGCAGGTAATGAACTTTACTAACCTCCTGGCGGCAACACTCATCATCCCTGCAGCTGCTCGCACTGCAGTGCAGACATATGCTGACACTGCAGTGCGGGCAGATGCTGACACACTGCAGTGCGAGCAGCTGTGGGGCTGGAGAAGAACACAGACTGAAGGGGCACCCAACGGAGGTCACACGGAAGTGCTTCCGTGTGGCTTCTGGGATTTTACGGGCCCATTGACTTGTATTGTATCATGGTCCATTGTTACGAAACAGAATAGGACATCTTCTTTAATAACAGAACGGACATACGGCATCCGATGTGTATTTTTGTAGGATCGGATGCACACGGAAGTGCTTCGGTGTGCCATCTGATCCTACTCAAAAGACATTGAAAAGATGGTCCTGTCAGTAGGTCCGCAAAAAAACAGGAACTGACCAGGACAAATGAAACGGTCATGTGAATGAGCTCTAAGTTAGCTGTGAATGACCTAAACATTCCATGTACCAAACTCTTTCTTATCCTTTTCCTCCATCTAATATACAGTGTGTCCACCCATATCCTGTCCACTGCCATTAACTTGAGAATGGCGGCAGCTATAGGCATAGAAGTGGTGTCTAGGTATAGTAAAGTAGCCATGTGCTACACAATGAAGCCACCTAGAGCTCCACCTGGTGGAAAACAATGGAGTTAGTATTTTTATCTTGACGAGATAGAGAAAAAAAGTGAATTTAAAAATTGTAGGACATCATCAATTCAATACGAATCGAAACCTTGCATACAGAAATGCTATGATATGAAACCCATGACCCCCTAAAACATTGAATGCTGGTCACGCATATGGCGCTCATTTCACTTTGATACTCAAAGTGGCCACCGTCAGCTGCAATGCACATCTGGACTCTGGACAGCATACTGTATCTTGCTGCACGTTGTGCAATATGGTAGGCGATATGTTTGTACAAGCATCTGTGATACGTCGTCGTAGGTCCTGCAGTGTTGGTGGAGGGGTTACAAACACCTGCTGTGTAATATGACCTCACAGACAGAAGTCCAATGGGGTCAGGTCAGGTGAGCGTGGAGGCCACTCTACGCAGCCACCATAACCAATGACTTGTAGGAAGGTCTCCGAGGTATCGCTTCTCGTCCGCAGTCTTGTGAGTTTTACACGTTCTAATCATAGCATTTCTGTATGCAAGGTGTCGATTTGTATTGAATTCATGATTCCCTACAACTTTGTAATTCACTTTTTTCTCTAGCTCGTTCCGTTTTCGAGATAAAAATGCTAACTCCATTGTTTTCCATAAGGTGTTACTATAGGTGGTTTCATTGTGTAGCGCATGGCTACTTTATTATACCTAGACACCACTTCTATGCCTATAGCTGCCACCATTCTCAAGTTAATGGCGGTGGACAGGACATGGGTGGACACACTGTATTAAGCTGAGTGTATGTGTGTATGTATGTGTGTATGTATGTGTGTATGTATGTATGTCCACTAAAGGAATCCGCACCGTTACATTTAAAATCACGAAATTTTGCACAGACACTCCATGTGGCTCAGGGAACGTCATAGACTTTGTTTGGACAGGAAAATTTAATTTAGGTAATAAGATGTCAGTGGGGAGATGGATAGAGAGACAGAAAGAGACAGAGAGACAGACAGTCAAAGAGGCAGACAGAGGCAGACAAACAGAGGCAGACAAACAGAGACAGACAGAGAGACAGCCAGAGACAGACAGGGAAAGAGACAGCCAGACAGGGAAAGAGAAAGAGAAAAGGAAAGAGACAGGGAAAGGGACAGACTTGGAAAGAGACAGACGGGAAAGAGACAGAGACAAGGAAAGAGACAGGGAAAGAAACAGAAACAAGTAAACAGACAGACAAGTAAAGAGATAGGGAAAGAGACAGAGACAAGTAAAGAGACAGGGAAAGAGACAGACGGGGAAAGAGACAGATGGGGAAAGAGACAGACGGGGAAAGAGACAGACCTGGAACAAAACAGACCTGGAACGAGACATACAGTGCCTACAAGTAGTATTCAACCCCCTGCAGATTTAGCAGGTTTACACATTCGGAATTAACTTGGCATTGTGACTTTTGGACTGTATATCAGCCTGGAAGTGTGAAATGCACTGCAGCAAAAAAGAATGTTATTTCTTTTTTTTTTTTTTTTTTTTAAATTGTGAAAAGTTTATTCAGAGGGTCATTTATTATTTAACCCCTCAAACCACCAGAATTCTGTTTGGTTCCCCTAAAGTATTAAGAAGTATTTCAGGCACAAAGAACAATGAGCTTCACATGTTTGGATTAATTATCTCTTTTTCCAGCCTTTTCTGCCTAATTAAGACCCTCCCAAACTTGTGAACAGCACTCATACTTGGTCAACATGGGAAAGACAAAGGAGCATTCCAAGGCCATCAGAGACAAGATCGTGGAGGGTCACAAGGCTGGCAAGGGGTACAAAACCCTTTCCAAGGAGTTGGGCCTACCTGTCTCCACTGTTGGGAGCATCATCCGGAAGTGGAAGGCTTATGGAACTACTGTTAGCCTTCCACGGCCTGGACAGCCTTTGAAAGTTTCCACCCGTGCCGAGGCAAGGCTTGTCCAAAGAGTCAAGGCTAACCCAAAGACAACAAGGAAGGAGCTCCGGGAAGATCTCATGGCAGTGGGGACATTGGTTTCAGTCAATACCATAAGTAACGTACTCCACCGCAATGGTCTCCATTCCAGACGAGCCCGTAAGGTACCTTTACTTTCAAAGCGTCATGCCAAGGCTCGTCTACAGTTTGCTCATGATCACTTGGAGGACTCTGAGACAGACTGGTTCAAGGTTCTCTGGTCTGATGAGACCAAGATCAAGATCTTTGGTGCCAACCACACACGTGACGTTTGGAGACTGGATGGCACTGCATATGACCCCAAGAATACCATCCCTACAGTCAAGCATGGTGGTGGCAGCATCATGCTGTGGGGTTGTTTCTCAGCCAAGGGGCCTGGCCATCTGGTCCGCATCCATGGGAAGATGGATAGCACGGCCTACCTGGAGATTTTGGCCAAGAACCTCTGCTCCTCCATCAAGGATCTTAAGATGGGTCATCATTTCATCTTCCAACAAGACAACGACCCAAAGCACACAGCCAAGAAAACCAAAGCCTGGTTCAAGAGGGAAAAAATCAAGGTGTTGCAGTGGCCTAGTCAGTCTCCTGACCTTAACCCAATTGAAAACTTGTGGAAGGAGCTCAAGATTAAAGTCCACATGAGACACCCAAAGAACCTAGATAACTTGGAGAAGATCTGCATGGAGGAGTGGGCCAAGATAACTCCAGAGACCTGTGCCGGCCTGATCAGGTCTTATAAAAGACGATTATTTAGATCTGAAAATAAGGAGCCCTGATAGTGTAACACCAAAGGAGACCAGTGAGGTATACCTGGAGAATTATACACTCACCTGGATCAGTTGTGACAGTCACAACCACTAGTGCGCATGAGATAATGGCGTCTGCTGTAGCCCCACATGGATGAGCATATAAGATAGGATAGAGAAGGGGTTAAAGCCGCGCATCAGCCAAATGAAGACGTATAGTGTTGATGAAGTTTTTCTTTTATCCCATAGGTCTACGCGTTTCAAGGTAAAACCTCTTCCTCAGGACCAATGTATCAACAACAAGTTGTTGTTGATACATTGGTCCTGAGGAAGAGGTTTTACCTTGAAATGCGTAGACCTATGCAATAAAAGAAAAACTTCATCAACACTAACACTGGAAAGAGACAGACATGGAAAGAGATAGATGGGGAACGAGACAGACGGGGTAAGAGACAGATGGGGAAAGAGAAATAATGCCACACATGGGGCTACTTACTGTGGTTTAGACACAGTGTAGCTCAGAAAGAGAAAGGCATTTGATAAAAGAACACCTCGCAGCTCCACCCTGATGTTTCTAATATGTCAAAGCCACGCAATACGGTCTCCTTACTTCTGCTAAATGTGATGTTCCCAAGGGGTATGTAAGTTCAGTTTGGCGCAGTTGTACGCTGACAGTTTTGTTGCAGTTTGTGGCCCAAATCTGCATGTCTTTCTTCATGCCATATATGCCAGCAAAGTCAATGAGAATTCTGAAGTGCTTTTCACACTTTGCTTATTTTTTTACTTGCACATTTGGTGAAGAAAATAAACTGCAGCATGTCAATTGTTGGTGCGTGTTTTGGTGCATTTTTTTTCTGTCAGAAGGTGCAGATTTCATGCATAAACTTTCTGTTCCCAATCTGTAGAGTGCACTCATACCCTTACTGTGCCCAGAATCTAATAAAGCCTCAGTCACTGGTTTGACCACCAAAACATATGCATAGCTTAACAAATAAATTGTGTTTGCTGAGGTCGATTGACATGCTAAAAACTATATAGAGTTGAAACCAGAAGTTTACATACACTATCTAAAAGGACACATCTGCATGTTTTTTTAACTATATGACATAAAATCAGAAACAACATTTACCCTTTTAGGTGAATTAGGAACCAAAATGATTTATATTTGCCAAATGCCAGAATAATGAGTAGAGTTGAGCGTGGTTCGTGGTTCGTGGTTCTCCAGTTCGCGGCTCGAGTGATTTTGGGGGCTGTTCTAGATCGAACTAGAACTTGAGCTTTTTTGCAAAAGCTCGATAGTTCTAGATACGTTCGAGAACGGTTCTAGCAGCAAAAAACCCAGCTAATTCCTAGCTGGCTTTCCACTGTAATAGTGTAAGTCACTCTGTGACTCACACTATTATGACATTTCAGTGTATAGTGTGCGGGAACAGCGCATTCAGATCACTGCTGTTTGGATAATGGCGATCGCCATTTTTTTTTTTTTTTCCTTGTCTTTCTTCCCTAAGCGCGCGCGTGTAGTGGGGAGGGCCAGCATGTCAGCCAATCCCAGACACACTCACAGCTAAGTGGACTTTTAGCCAGAGAAGCAACGGCATGTGTGATAGGATGTCCATGTCACATGTCCCTGCATTATAAAAACGAGTATCTGCCCGTCCGGACGCCATTATCTCTTCTGCTTCCTTGGTGTCAGACATCACTGGCACAGCTCCTATCGCCGATACAGCTGTATACGCTCCATACACAGCGCTGGACAGCTTAGGGATAGCACTTTCTATCAGTCCTTTTAAGGGCTCATACCGGCAGGGTCGTAGCCATAGGTGACAGGTCTTGAAAACAGAGTTTAACAGCTACACAAGATGACAGCGTCTGTGTAGCTAAGGTCAGGGATTTCCTCGCTGCATTTCCCCATTAGGAGGGATAGAAAGGCAGGCTTCCTTTCCTCTACCCAGAGACCCACAAACCTGCCACTGTACCCTCCTGCCCTTTGCACACTCCAACTCATTGTTACTAAGCCATTATACTAGCAAACACTGAGTGAACTTAGTGGCATCCTAAACGTGGCTATTGGACTTCTGTATAGTCCCAGTAGTGCAAAGATATTTGCAGCACGTCTGCCTGCATTGCACACTCAAACTCATTATAACTAAGCCATTATACTAGCAAACACTGAGTGAACTTAGTGGCATCCTAAACGTGGCTATTGGACTTCTGTATAGTCCCAGTAGTGCACAGATATTTGCAGCACGTCTGCCTGCATTGCACACTCAAACTCATTATAACTAAGCCATTATACTAGCAATTTATGCTGCCAGTTTAAGGGCCGTAGTTGCATTGTCAGGGATATTTATTCTTTATTATTCTGCTGTTAATAAAGCTAGACCACCGCTGCAATCTACACCACCTCTCAATTTTTACTACCACATTTTCAGTGCACAATCTTGTCGCAATCAACATGAGTGGCAAAATGACAGATGCTGGTGGAAAGGGGAAGAGGCGTGGTGGAAAAGGAAAAAAAGGGTTTTTCCATGGGGAAGGTGGCAAAGCTCCATTATCATCTGCTGAAGATAGACCATCTACCAGCAAAAGTAAGATGTCTACTACTTACCGTGGACAATCCGATGTGCTCCCTTTTTTACAGACACGAACAACAGGAACAAAGGTAGATGATGGCCAAAAAAGGAAAATGCTTGAATGGATCTCAAGTGGTCCAACAAGTGCCCTCTCAGCCACTTCAAGTACCGCATCCAAAAAATACTAGTCCTCTGAGTTGTCATCCCAATCAAACTTGCTTTCTCCCAGCTCTGAAGTCTCCATCAGCCCTGCACAGTATGGTGGAACTGAGATGGCTGAGTCTGCAGAGCTGTTCAGTCACACTATAGCCTGGGAATCAGAGGTCTGCTCCCAAGCTACAGTGAGTACAGACCAGGAAATGGTCTGCAGTGATGCCCAGAACCTTTGTGACTCTGATTCAGGCCGTGAGGACCAAGTTTCTGAGCATAATGTTGACCCTTTGTCACAAACTGTAACACCTGTGGTTATAGACAATGAGGAACATACTGATGACGATGAGACGCAGATACCAGATTGGGATGACAACTTAAATATCCAGTCAGGGCAAGAAGAGGCTCGGTCTGAGGGGGAGGGGAGTACAAACACAACAATTGATGATGAAGTTCTAGATCCCACCTACTGTCAACCCCCAGTCAGGCACTCGAGGAGGTCAACAGAGGCGGTGGAGGAGGATGCAACCGACGACGAAGTTACCTTGCGCCTTCCTGGACAGAGTCGGAGCACTGGTAGCACGTCTACAACTGCATCATCAGCCACCACTCTGCCTCTGAGCACTAGTCGGGGGGGGGCTCAGCAGGTCGCATGCCCTCTAAGCCTTGCCTAGCCTGGTCCTTTTTTGACATAGAAAAAGATCGCCCAAATTATGTGATGTGTAAAATTTGTCGTGATTCTGTTAGTAGAGGTCAAAACCTCAGCAGTTTGACAACTTCTTCCATGAATCGTCACATGAATAAATATCATAGGTCCCAGTGGGAAGTTCACCGTGCTGCAATGCGGCCTAGCGGAGCGAACCATCCACGGCTTGCCCCTTCCAGTGCATCCACGCGCTCTTCATCTTCTAGGACTGTGGGGACAGCTGTCACACCTGGTTTTCCACGCACAACTTCCACCACTGTAACCGCAACAGGCAGTTTGCTTGGTAGGTCGTCAGTTGGTTTGGAAGGGGAAACAAGTGAGTGTGTACAGCTCTCTCAGACATCGATAGCACCAACGTTGGATGAAGGCAACATCATGTCTCTGCCTGCAGTTTCCTCACAAACCTGCATTTTTCCAGGGACACCCTACTCAACACCGTCTACACACAGCAGCCAGATCTCTGTCCCTCAGATGTGGTCAAATAAAAGGCCACTTCCTGCGACCCATGACAAAGCTAAGAGGTTGACTCTATCCCTCTGTAAGCTCTTGGCTACCGAAATGCTGCCTTTCCGCCTAGTGGACACACAGGATTTTAGAGATCTTATGTCTGTCGCTGTGCCCCAGTACCAGATGCCTAGTCGCCACTACTTCTCTAAGAAAGGTGTGCCCGCGCTACACCAGCATGTCGCACACAACATCACCGCTTCCTTGAGAAACTCTGTGTGTGAACGGGTGCATTTCACCACCGATACTTGGACCAGTAAGCATGGACAGGGACGTTACATGTCGCTGACTGGGCACTGGGTAACTATGGATAGATGGTGAAGGGACTGCTGCACAAGTCTTGCCGTCCCCACGACCTGTGTGTCAATCCTCTGTCTGTCCAAGTTCCGCCACTGCTTCTACCTCCTCCACCTCATCTGTGTCCTCCACCTTCGCCCCAAGCCTGCCTGGTCAGGCCACCAGCGTTCTCACTGCGCAGAAGGAATTACGCACCCCTCATTACTATGCTGGCAGCAGAGCGCAACGGCATCAGGCGGTCTTTAGCTTGACATGTCTTGGGACTAAGAGTCACACAGCTGAGGAGTTGTGGTCAGCTCTGCGGTCCGAGTTTAATAAATGGTTGTCTCCACTCAACCTGCAGCCTGGTAAGGCCGTGTGCGACAATGCTGCAAACCTGGGTGTGGCCCTTCGCCTGGGCAAGGTGACACACGTACCTTGTATGGCTCACGTGTTGAACCTTGTTGTCCAGCAATTTTTAACACACTATCCCGGCCTAGATGGCCTTCTGACCAGGGCACGAAAACTGTCTGCTCACTTCCGCCGTTCAAGCGCTGCAGCTGAGCGACTTGCATCGCTCCAGAAGTCTTTTGGCCTGCTGGTTCATCTCCTGAAATGCGATGTGCCGACACGCTGGAATTCGACTCTCCACATGTTACAGCGACTGTGGCAGCACCGCCGAGCCCTGGTGCAATACGTTATGACGTATAGCCTGGGCCAACGAGATGCAGAGGTGGGACAGATCACCCTGATGGAGTGGTCTCAGATCAAGGACCTATGCACCCTTCTGCACAGTGTCGACATGGCGACGACTATGTTTAGCGCTGACAATGCCATTATCAGCATGACAATTCCAGTCATTTACATGCTGGAGCACACGCTAAACACTATTTGGAGTCAGGGGGTGAGACAACAGGAAGGGGAGGAACTACAGGAGGATTCATATGCGCAAGACACAACAACATCACCAAGGTCCAGACGTTCATCATCACCAACGCAGCAGGCATGGGACCATGGGGGACAGGAATCAACAAGGGCGCATGGTAGAAGGCGAAATGTTGAGGAAGGTGCAGGAGAACATGAAGAAATGGAGGACGAACTGTCCATGGACATGGAAGACTCAGCGGATGAGGGAGACCTTGGTCAAATTTCAGTTGAAAGAGGTTGGGGGGAGATGTCAGAGGAAGAAAGAACGGTTAGCACCTCTATGCCACAAACACAGCGTGGACTTGGTCCGCATGGCTGCGCAAGACACATGAGTGCTTTCTTGTTGCACTACCTCCAACATGACTCTCGTATTGTCAAAATTAGAAGTGATGATGACTACTGGCTTGCCACACTATTAGATCCCCGGTACAAGTCCAAGTTTTGTGACATAATTCCAGCCATAGAAAGGGACGCACGTATGCAGGAGTATCAGCAGAAGCTGTTACTTGATCTTAGCTCGGCTTTTCCACCAAACAACCGTGCAGGTGCAGGGAGTGAATCTCCCAGTTGTAACTTGACAAACATGGGACGGTCTCGTCATCTTCAACAGTCTACCCGTACCAGTAGGACTGTATCTGGTGCTGGTAACAGCAATTTTATGGAATCTTTTCATAATTTTTTTAGACCCTCCTTTGCAAGGCCACCAGAGACAAGTCTGACACATAGTCAACGGCTGGAGAGGATGATACAGGAGTATCTCCAAATGAACATCGATGCCATGACTTTGCAAATGGAGCCTTGCTCATTTTGGGCTTCAAATCTAGAAAAATGGCCAGAGCTCTCCAGTTACGCCTTGGAGATTTTGTCGTGTCCAGCTGCCAGCGTTGTCTCTGAACGTGTCTTCAGTGCTGCTGGGTGTGTGCTGACAGATAAGCGCATGCGTCTGTCCAGTGACAATGTGGACAGACTAACGTTCATCAAAATGAACAAGTCATGGATCCACCAGGAATTTACTACCCCTGTGTCATCCTGGGGAGAGTAAATGCTTGTGGATTTGGAATGTGCTTGATGCAAATCTAGCTGTGAAGTGTACAACTAGGGCACAAGTGCTGCCACTGAATGGGTGGGTGTGTGTGGGGCACAATTTTTGGAAAAAAAGGGAGACTCCGCTTGTAGTAACCCTTGCTTGCTGTGTTTTTTAAAAATGATCCAAGATGAACAGAGCTGGGATCAGGAAAGACTTTGCTACCTACCCCGGTGTCATCCTGGGGACGGTTAGGTATCATGTATTTTTGAATGTGCTTGATGCAAATCTAGCTGTGAAGTGTACAACTAGGGCACAAGTGCTGCCACTGAATGGGTGGGTGTGTGTGGGGCACAATTTTTGGAAAAAAGGGAGAATCCGCCTGGAGTAACCCTTGCTTGCAGTATTTCTAAAAAAGATCCAAGATAAACAGATCTGGGATCAGCACAGACTTTGCTACCTACCCCGGTGTCATCCTGGGGACGGTTAATGATGGCGTATTTTTGAATGTGCTTGATGCAAATCTACCTGTGAAGTGAGGCACAAGTGCTGCCACTGAAGGGGTGTCTGTGTGGCTTAATTTTTGGAAAAAAGGGAGACTCCGCTTGGAGTAACCCTTGCTTGCAGTATTTCTAAAAATGATCCAATGTGAACAGATCTGGGATCAGCAAAGACTTTGCTACCTACCTCGGTGTCATCCTGGGGATGGTTAAGGATGACGTATTTTTGAATGTGCTTGATGCAAATCTACCTGTGAAGTGTACAACTGGGGCACAAGTGCTGCCACTGAAGGGGTGTCTGTGTGGCCCAATTTTTGGAAAAAAGGGAGACTCCGCTTGGACTCACCTTGCGGTATTTTACATGATTTTAGAAGGGCATGCCATGCCTATATCTGTGTCTCATCCTCTTTTTCCTCGTAACGCTGTTTTGTTTTCGCATGAGACTTTGTTCTTGTCACTTTCCCATGTGTTTGTGTTGTGTTGTGAGTTGTTTGTCACCTTTTGGACACCTTTGAGGGTGTTTTTATGTGTTTGTGATTGCCTGCCATTGTTTCCTATGCAGTTCGAGTTCGGTTCGTCGAACGTTCGACGAACCGAACTCAAATGGGAGCTCTATTCGGCGAACCGACCTCGAGCCAAACCGCGACCGGTTTGCTCATCTCTAATAATGAGATAGAGAATGTTTTAAGGCATAGTTATTAGTTTCTGCAAAGTGAAAAGTTTACATACATTTCATCAGTATTTGGTACCATTGTCCTTAAAATGTATGACTTGGGTTAAACGATTTGGATATCCTTCAACAAGCTTCTCACAATAGTTAGTAGGAATTTGGGCTAATTCCTCCTGACAGAACTGGTGTAGCTGAGCCATGTATGTAGATCGCCTTGCTCGCACCTGCCTTTCAGCTTTGCCCATAAATTTTCAATAGGATTGAGATCAGGGCTTTGTGATGGCCACTACAAAACATTGACCTTTTTTTATACTTAAGCCATTTTGTAACTAGTTTGTAAGGCAGTATGCTTGATGGTTGTTGTCCATTTGGAAGACCCATTTTAGCCAAAGCTTTAAGTTCCTGGCTGATGTCTTGAGATGTTGCTTCAGTATTGCCACATAATGTTCTTTCCTCATGATGCCATCTATTTTGTGAAGTGCACGAGTGCCTCCTGCAGCAAAACAACCCCCCAACATGATGCTACTAGCCCTTTGTTTTAAAGTTGGGATGGTGTTCTTAGGCTTTAAAGCTTCTTCTTTTTTCCTCCAAATGTAACAATGGTCATCATGGCCAAACAGTTCAATTTTAGTTTCGTCAGATCACAGGACATACAGTATCTCCACAAATTAAGGTCTTTGTTCATTTGTGCATTTGCAAACATTAATCTGGCTCTTTATGTTTTTTTTGGAGTAATGGCTTCTTCCTGGCAGAGTGGCCTTTCAGCCCATGTTGATACAGTACTCGTTTCACTGTGGATAATGAAACAATCTTACCAGCTTCCGCAAGTATCTTCACAAGGTCTTTTGCTTTTGTTCTTGGGTTGATGTGCACATGTATGACCAAAGCACATTCATCTCTGGTACACAGAATCAGTCTCTTTCCTGATCAGTATGATGGCTGGACATTCCCATCTTGCTTATAATTGTTTGTACAGATGAACGAGGCACCTTCAGGTATCTGGAAATCTCACACAAGGATGAAACAGACTTGTGCAAGTCAACAATCCTCATCCTGAGATTTTGACTGCTTTTTTTTTCCTTTCCCATGATGCTACACAAAGAAGCAGTGTGTTTCAGGTGTGCATTAAAATACATCCATCGGTGTGTCTCTAATTAAACTTTTGACTTTGCAGAAAGTAATAAGAATGCCTTAAAACATACTCTCTCTCATTATTCTGGCATTTGGCAAATATAAATATTTTGGTTACTAATTGATCTAAAATGGGAAAGGTTTATTATGATTTCATGTCAGATAGTGAGAAAAACATGCAGATGTGTCTTTTTAGATGGTGTATGTAAACTTCTAGTTTGAACTGTAGCTATTATATTACCTTGTATAAATCTACATATTGTTCTATTGCATCTTTGCTTGGGAACTTGTATCCAAAAGAAGAAATGTTCAAGGTTAAATATAACTGCTTAAAAATATGACTTCACTGACCAGACTTGAGATACCATCTTGTCCTTTGTGTGGAGCAGGATAACATTTTCTGCTTTCTCATGGAAATTGCAAGCTGCCCACATTAATACAGTAGGACTTGGGTCTGTCTGCGCAACTACACTCTGTGTACTGAGATAAACATGAGATACCATCATGTATGAGGAAGTGCACAATATAGTCAAGATATCTTGGAAGCAATACCCATTTTTCTTATTATTTTAAAAATATTTTAATACTATTATGTTTTCCTGTGTATTTATCTTTTTTTGTGTGCGAAGTATCAAGATATTCCACTAAGATACAAGGTTGGCGAGTTAAAATAACAGAGAGATTGATGTTGTAGAGAATGTAACAGCAACAAAATAGTGACAGCTTCACCCTGGGGATTTCCAGTCTTTTGGTGATACATTGTGCTTCCAGAAGTTTTTGCCTCTTTTTTTTTTGCAAACTTGAGATGTTTGCAGATCAAGTATGTTACAGGACTTAATTGAACTGCTTTTGCATTGTGAATAAAACTCAATGAGGTTGATTATAACAATAAATGCATTTACAGACCTATGGAACATCAATAATAACATATAGCATAAAATGTCTGCTAACTATATGCACAGCTCTGCTCCAACTCTCAAAAAGTTAAGGATTTTTTGCTTTCGGATGAAATTTATGGAAAACTTAAAATGGCAAATAGTTCAACCCCAAAATCACCATATCAACTTTTGCGGGGTAATATCATTGTTTGGGGTTGTTTTTCATCATATAGCACTGGCAAACTTCATATGCTTAAAGGATGAATGAATGGACAAATGCAGCAAGACATTCTTGATAAAATTCTGCTGCCATCCTGCCATCTGCCATCCTCCATGATAAAGATAAAACAAAGGTTGACATTTTAGCATGACAATGATGCCAAACATATTTCTTAATTGCTTTCAGAGAATATAAAGCTGCTAAAATGCACAGCAGAATCCAATAGAAAAATTTATGGAACTAATTAACTCTCAGCGTTCATAGAAGGAGCACAAGGAACCTTCAGAATTTGAAGAGTGTTTGCATGGAAGAATGGCCAAAATCACACCTGAGCAATGCATGCAACTAGTTTCTCCATATAATAGGCACCTTGAAGCTGTCATCACCAACGAAGGCTTTGTACATTTTATTAAATAAATTTCAGTAAGAGTATTCAATACTTTTCCCCTGTCATTTCTCTTTATTACATATCCCTAAATTTATGGACATCTATGGTTTGATTTCTTTGCTTGTGTGGACTGGATAGGTTGATACTGACATTTATTGAGATATCATGTTAATAGCACCATTAGAAATATAGTTGCTTAAAAAAATTGGTGCGGTGTTGAATACTCATTTCATATCCCAAAAAGGAGGCAGAACATCCGAAATTCACTTATGTAGCGCTATTAATTCCACAGTGCTTTAAATACATTGTCATCACTGTCCCCTTTGGGGCTCACAATGTAAGGTCCCTATCAGTACTGTCTTTGGAGTGTGAGAGGAAACCAGAGAACCCAAAGGAAATCCATGCAAACATGAGGAGAATATACAAACTCCTTCCAGATCTTGTCCTTGGTGGGATTTGAACCCAGGACCCCAGTGCTGTAAGACTGCAGTGCTAACCACTGAGCCGCCGTGCCACCTAATGTGTATATACAGATGTACTTATTTGTATAAACAGTAAGGCTATGTGCGCACAGTGCATTTTTCGCTGCGTTTTTGCGCGTTTTTCGAGTGCGTTTTTGGCCTCAAAACTGCAGGACTTTGCTTCCCCAGCAAAGTCTATGAGTTTTCATTTTTGCTGTCCGCACACATCTGTTTTTTTTTACCTGCGTTTTTGAGTTAAAAAAAAAAAATGGACATGTCAGTTCTTTCCTGCGTTTTTACGCGTTTTCCCCCCATGCAATGCATTGGAAAAACGCAGCAAAACGCAGAGATCAAAAACGCAGCAAAACGCAGCCAAAAATGCACCAAATCGCGGCAAAAACGCATGCGTTTTTTTGACACAGGTGCGTTTTTGTGCGTTTTTAGCGGCCAAAAACGCACAAAAACGCAGCGTCAAAAAGACGCAGTGTGCGAACCTAGCCTTAGTGTGTCTATGTGCTTGCTCTGTCATTCTTAACATCCTAATTAAAGTAAATCCTAGACATGAGATATATATATATATATATATATATATATATATAAAATTTTGATCAATTATGCATCTGATTTTGTTTTGTAAAAGGTAAAACAAGGTAAGTTTGAAAGGGTTCATAAGGGTTGCAAATAATTAGAAAACTTGTTTGATTTTTTCCTTTACCAGACACAGTGCCCATTATATCTGGTCTTGAAACTGAGAATACACCATAGGTATCTTGTTATCACATACAATCTCTTAAAATATGACTTTCAGACTACATATATGAATAGGGTACTGCACCTCACCCGGGGTGTAGTATTCATCTCGGATACGGATGGGGTCATCGCCGGTAAAACACCACAACACATCCAACACACCACTCGGGAGCTCTGTCACTGGGACCGAGCTAGGGTAGGTACCAGGGGTGGCCATCACGAGGTATGGGACCTCTTGCCCACTAGTTCAGCAACTCAGGAGGTGGGGCACCTGCAGGGGAAGAGAGGAGCCATATCGCACAGCATTCAGTTAGCTCCAGGTGCAGCAAGCACCAGGTCAGACTCAGGAAGAGACATTGCAAGACACTGCATAGAAAGGGGCCTGGGGTCAGGAGCTGAAGGCTCAGCCTGGGTTCTTAGGAAGAAGGGGGATCCCAGGGTTCCCAAAGAGTGCAGCAGGCTCACGTGACCCGTTCCACGGCCCAGGAGCTGGGGTGGATGGAGGACCATTGGAAAGGATACACAGAAAGAAACACCGACCTTGACCTCTGAACTATCCGGGATCGGCTGGAGCCCATCAGAGTGGAACATGGCACTCCAAAGGCGGTGTGACATCAGTGAGTAAAGAACTTGAACTGCACCCTCTATGTCATCCCATCATTGCCGGCGCTCCCATCATCACGCCTATGCGCCATAGGCGACTAATACTCCCAATATCCTCCCTGGGGCCTAGCTTTACCTGTGGAGAGCTGCAACACCTGAGCTGCATCACCATCTGCCCCAGAAGAGAGAGACTTTCCACAGCGGCGGCTAATAATTGGCCACACACTACAGGTGGCATCACGAATACTCCCATCATCCCCATCCCCATCTTTATTGACACCGCCGAGGTTACGGAACCGGGCCAGGCTGCTGTGACGTCCCAAACCGACACCGACCCAGTGACGAGTAACCCCAGAGACCCCATGGGCGCGTCATATATACATATAACTAATACAAAGGACCGTGCACCTTGAAGGATTGTGTGCCGCCTGGAACTTCTGTTTCTACATATATACAGTCATATGAAAAAGTTTGGGCACCCCCATTAATGTTAACCTTTTTTCTTTATAACAATTTGGGTTTTTGCAACAACTATTTCTGTTTCATATATCTAATAACTGATGGAGTTAGTAATATTTCTGGATTGAAATGAGGTTTATTGTACTAACAGAAAATGTGCAATCGGCATTTAAACAAAATTTGACCGGTGCAAAAGTATGGGCACCCTTATCAATTTCTTGATTTGAACACTCCTAACTACTTTTTACTGACTTACTAAACCACTAAATTAGTTTTGTAACCTCATTTAGCTTTGAACTTCATAGGCAGGTGTATCCAATCATGAGAAAAGATATTTAAGCTGGCCACTTGCAAGTAGTTCTCCTATTTGAATCTCCTATGAAGAGTGGCATCATGGGCTCCTCAAAACAACTCTCAAATGATCTGAAAACAAAGATTATTCAACATAGTTGTTCAGGGGAAGGATACAAAAAGTTGTCTCAGAGATTTAATCTGTCAGTTTCCACTGTGAGGAACATAGTAAGGAAATGGAAGAACACAGGTACAGTTCTTGTTAAGCCCAGAAGTGGCAGGCCAAGAAAAATATCAGAAAGGCAGAGAAGAAGAATGGTGAGAACAGTCAAGGACAATCCACAGACCACCTCCAAACACCTGCAGCATCATCTTGCTGCAGATGGTGTCAATGTGCATCGGTCAACAATACAGTGCACGTTGCCCAAGGAGAAGCTGTATGGGAGAGTGATGCAAAAGAAGCCGTTTCTGCAAGCACGCCACAAACAGAGTCGCCTGAGGTATGCAAAAGCACATTTGGACAAGCCAGTTACATTTTGGGAGAAGGTCCCGTGGACTGATGAAACAAAGATTAAGTTGTTTGGTCATACAAAAAGGCGTTATGCATGGAGGCAAAAAAACACGGCATTCCAAGAAAAGCACTTGCTATCCACAGTAACATTTGGTGGAGGTTCCATCATGCTTTGGGGCTGTGTGGCCAATGCCGGCACCGGGAATCTTGTTAAAGTTGAGAGTCGCATGGATTCAACTCAGTATTGACAATAATGTGCAAGAATCAGTGACGAAGTTGAAGTTACGCAGGGGATGGATATTTCAGCAAGGCAATGATCCAAAACACTGCTCCAAATCTACTCAGGCATTCATGCAGAGGAACAATTACAATGTTCTGGAATGGCCATCCCAGTCCCGAGACCTGAATATCATTGAAAATCTGTGGAATGATTTGAAGCGTGCTGTCCATGCTCGGCAACCATCAAACTTAACTGAACTGGAATTGTTTTGTAAACAGGAATGGCCAAATATACCTTCATCCAGGATCCAGGAACTCAATAAAAGCTACAAGAAGCGACTATGAAGAAAAAACAAAAAAGCAGCACCAAATGTGCACTACAGCACTAAACATTCCAAACTGTACTTATTTTAAAAATTTTGAGATTTTTGGCAAAAAATTGCAATTTCTTGAGCTGCTTCGCCACGTCACGGCAAATCTCATTTGAAGCAGTCCTACACTAAAATATTTTTATAAAATGTGCCATACGGCCTCACATATGAATAGTAGAACTGCTCTTAGCAGCACTCACCTGGTCTATTTCAATCCCGTACCCATGACTGAGTCATGGCTGTGGGCGGGACAGGTCCAAGCAAATGCTGCATGAAGTAAATAGCCTGTGGACAAAGCCTGATGACTTAATGTGAACAGTCACCAACCGCCAAAATCTAGACAGATGGAATACATCCCAAATTGGGGTGCAAAGCAAGGTGGAGGTCAACCACCGACCAATTCAATGAAAAAAAAACAAAAAAGCAGCACCAAATGTGCACTACAGCACTAAACATTCCAAACTGTACTTATTTTAAAAATTTTTAAAAACTTCATCCAGGATCCAGGAACTCAATAAAAGCTACAAGAAGCGACTATGACTTTATGTTGAGGTGCCCATACTTTTGCACCGGTCAAATTTTGTTTAAATGCGGACTGCACATTTTCTGTTAGTACAATAAACCTCATTTCAATCCAGAAATATTACTCAGTCCATCAGTTATTAGATATATGAAACTGAAATAGCTGTTGCAAAAACCCAAATTGTTATAAAGAAAAAAGGTTAACATTAATAGGGGTGCCCAAACTTTTTCATATGACTGTATATATATATATATATATATATATACACACACACATATATATATGTTTTTATGTTTATACTATCTTATACTTTATTAAACCGTTTCATCCCATAATATACTGTTTAAGACATTCAAATTCAAGGTAACTTTTTAGAATACACAATTTTTCTTGTTAATTAAAGCTAATGTTAAAATGTATTCATGTGTTTGCGTAGAACTTTAGATAATTGAATTAAACCTCAGTAAACCCTGCTTATTCTCTCCACGTCCGTCTTCAATTCACAAAAGATTGACATGCCTTCAGATGTAAGGGCCTAAGGTGTCTATTAATTAACCTCATTAATAGTTCCATCTTCCATAGCTTTATCCTCTTCTAAATGTTTACTTTCAACATGATTCTTCAATGTCTATCTGAAATCCATTCTTTAGTATGGCGCTCATTGCTTTAATGCAGCGCAGGGATATTAAAATGTATTTCAGATACTGGGGAAGCTATAGCCTTCAGCCTTCATTTTGTGTCCTCCCAATGTGATATTCAGAGCACAAATCATGTCTGCTTTAAAGTCCCACTCTGTGTGTAACAGGTAAAAATTACGCCTTTTTGGCTCGTCTCCAGCTCATGGATGAATGAAGTTTGTAATACTGTAAATCACTGAGAGCATATGTTATAAGTCTCAGCAACATTAAGTAGCTTATGATTTATTATTACAATTATCAGAATGCTCCTCAGGCAGATCTCCTGTGTCTACGAGACCATCACAGCTGAAATGATGTCCATGTGTGTGCCATTAGTTGTCGCACAGAGTTCAATGGGTGAAGCCCCCTTGAGTATTTTGGCTCCTCCAATCCGCCCTTTAACCATCTTTTACTGCCCGTGTCTGTCATTTTTTTCATCCAGACTGTTGTTTGGGGATATTGGTTTCTGGGAACTTGTCAATCAATCACTCCGCTGTAGATGTTTTTCTTCTCATCATAACTGGTAATTGTAAAGCAAACGTGTCAATAGCCTAATGCATTAGCTAGTTGTGTAAACTTAATAAATAAACTTTTTGCAGCAAGACTAGTAACAATATGACAAACAGATTTCTGCGCACTAGTTTTTTTTTTGGTGGTTTTTTTTTAGAAAATCATGCTGCTTTACCAATGTAGATACACATAAGAAAATAATTTTTCCCTATTTTGATAAGTTATGATGCCTGATTTTCTTAACATAAAAGTTAGAAAACTCATTTTATTTAAATGACTGAAAATGTTATGAAAGAAAAATATGAACATGACAGCTTTTTCCCTGGTAATCCAGCACACAACTCCAGTGGTCCTTCAGGACTTTGTTTAGAAGCTGACAATCAGTGGTATATAAAATATACTTAAAGAAATGAAGGTTCTTTGCAGAACTATTATCCAATTCTTGTATGCCCATCAACCGTGGAAAGGTGACCTTTCTCTTATGGGACCCTATACTAATGTCATGCCTCTCCTGGACTAAAAGTCTACAATATATGAACAGATAGGATTTAACACTAATTAAAACCACCCTCTGGCTAATGAGTAGAGAGCAGAGTCAGAACAGGAGTCTGTCTACTCCTCCCATATATACTATAAAAACATGGATCTCCTAGTATATCAAGTGCAAACTGCTAAAACTACACGCAGCACAAACAAAGGGATGCCAAGACATATGCAAGCATAGAATATATGAAATTTAAACTGCATTAATCTAATATAAAATATACGTAGAAAAATGAAGGTTCTTTGCGCAAAAATGTGTCCAATTCTTCGGGGGGGCCATCAACCGCGGCAAGGTGACCTTTCTTTACTGGAACCCTATACTAGTGTTTTGCCTCTCATGGACTAAAAGTTTACAATATATGGTAGTAGCAGTGCTTTAGTAGTGGCATCAACTGGAGCCAGAATGCCAGAATTATGGCACATGATGACAACAAAGGCCACTGATTGCCTGCACTAGTCAATGGTTTGGGGACAATCA
This sequence comes from Anomaloglossus baeobatrachus, assembly GCF_048569485.1. Classification (NCBI taxonomy): domain Eukaryota; kingdom Metazoa; phylum Chordata; class Amphibia; order Anura; family Aromobatidae; genus Anomaloglossus; species Anomaloglossus baeobatrachus. The sequence continues at coordinate 489,216,228 of NC_134355.1, forward strand.
ACTCATTAGTGCTGGATCGGCAGGGAAATGAAAAGGTAATTAGAGTGATTTTTTATTTTTATTTTCAACAATTTTAGCTGATTCTGCATTTTTTAAATGTTATTATCTCCTTAAACTAAAGTATGATATATATATATATATATATATATATATATATATATATATATATATATATATATATATATGAAGCAGGTCTTCATACCTTGATACAAGTAACACTAGAGAAAGCCAATAAACTTCCCCTATCTGATAATTAATTGCCATTTTTTATGCAGTGCTCAGTTTCTTGATAGAGTGTAGGATAAATCTGAATGCAAGTGTCTATATGCTCATTTTATTTCACACACAAATCAAATTTAACTTGCGTCCAAGCATATTGTTGACCTGTTTTCCTAAACATATATCATACCACTTCAAGATATCCACCCAACATCCTGTGAAAAATGGTCTATTACAGGGGTGGTCCTTAAAAAGATACGTATGAAAGTGGGAGTCAGTCTACATCTTCTCCTATCAGTGATTTATCCGACAGATAGATTATCCATATGTTAGTCATTGACAAGCCCTCAAACTAGAAAAATGATGACACATAGTGAGTGACATATACAGTGCTGGTCAAAAGTATTGGCACCCCTGCAATTCTGTCAGAGAATACTCAGTTTCTTCCTGAAAATGATTGCAATCACAAATTCTTTGGTATTATTATCTTCATTTATTTTGCTTGCAATGAAAAAACACAAAAGAGAATGAAACAAAAATCAAATCATTGATAATTTCACACAAAACTCCAAAAATGGGCTAGACAAAAGTATTGGCACCCTTAGCCTAATACTTGGTTGCACAACCTTTAGCCAAAATAACTGCGAACAACCGCTTCCGGTAACCATCAATGAGTTTCTTACAATGCTCTGCTGGAATTTTAGACAATTTTTCTTTGGCAAACTGCTCCAGGTTCCTGAGATTTGAAGAGTGCCTTCTCCAAACTGCCATTTTGAGATCTCTCCACAGGTATTCTATGGGATTCAGGTCTGGAATTATTGCTGGCCACTTTAGTAATCTCCAGTGCTTTCTCTCAAACCATTTTCTAGTGCTTTTTGAAGCGTGTTTTGGGTCATTGTCCTGCTGGAAGACCCATGACCTCTGAGGGAGACCCAGCTTTCTCACAATGGTCCCTACATTATGCTGCAAAATTTGTTGGTAGTCTTCAGACTTCATAATGCCATGCACACGGTCAAGCAGTCCAGTGCCAGAGGCAGCAAAGCAACGCCAAAACATCAGGGAACCTCCGCCATAGGGTCCGTGTTCTTTTCTTTGAATGCCTCTTTTTTTTCCTGTAAACTCTATGTTGATGGCTTTTCCCAAAAAGCTCTACTTTTGTTTCATCTGACCAGAGAACATTCTTCCAAAACGTTTTAGGCTCTCTTAGGTAAGTTTTGGCAAACTCCAGCCTGGCTTTTTTATGTCTCTGGGTAAGAAGTGGGGTCTTCCTGGGTATCATACCACACAGTCCCTTTTCATTCAGACGCCAATGGATAGTACGGGTTGACACTGTTGTACCCTCGGACTGCAGGGCAGCTTGAACTTGTTTGGATGTTAGTCGAGGTTCTTTATCCACCATCCGCACAATCTTGCGTTGAAATCTCTCATCAATTTTTCTTTTCCTCCACATCTAGGTAGGTTAGCCACAGTGCCATGGGCTTTAAACTTCTTGATGACACTGCGCACCGTAGACACAGGAACTTTCAGGTCTTTGGAGATGGACTTGTAGCCTTGAGATTGCTCATGCTTCCTCACAATTTGGATTCTCAAGTTCTCAGACAGTTCTTTGATCTTTTTTCTTTTCTCCGTGCTCAATGTGGTACACACAAGGACACAGGACAGAGGTTGAGTCAACTTTAATCCATGTCAACGGGCTGCAAGTGTGATTTAGTTATTGCCAACACCTGTTAGGTGCCACAGGTAAGTTACAGGTGCTGTTAATTACACAAATTAGAAAAGCATCACATGATTTTTCAAACAGTGCCAATACTTTTGTCCACCCCCTTTTTATGTTTGGTGTGGAATTATATCCAAATTGGCTTTATGACAAATTTTTTTTTTTCATTGAAGACAAATTAAATGAAGATAATAATACCAAAGAATTTGTGATTGCAATCATTTTCAAGAAGAAACTGAGTATTATCTGACAGAATTGCAGGGGTGCCAATACTTTTGGCCAGCACTGTATTGGTTTTGAGTGATTAATGCTATAATAAACAGAACAAGAAAAACATTAACACTACTTATAACATGTAACAACTAACCAACAATATCAGTGTCTTGCAGGAATATAATAAAGATAATGGAAATCGGAACCAATTTACAATGAGATAAAGTAAATAACACATAACTAAATGTAAAAAAAACCCAAGCCATTAAATTTAAGCAATCCCTACCAGGCATGTTATTACTATTTAATCTACGGCACGTCAACCCCTGTGGACAGCTGAGAGGGCTGAAAGAAATGTCTTAATTAAGAAATAATGGAATAGCTGTTTGATCCGCAGTACAATGATATGATCCCTGTGCTGCTGGAATGCATGTTTTCATTTACTAGAATATCCCATAAGGTAATGTACACTAACCTTAAATCACGCTTTTCACTTTGGATCAAGAGACCCTTGACAGCTTGTCAAATCTTCTTAGGATCCAGATCAATAATAAGGAAATGGATTTTGCCATTGTAACTTCTTTTATCAATAGTATCTAACTTGGGATATACAGTAGATATGCTAGTGCTTTGACCCTAGGGCGTCTGTAGACTAGGCAAACGTCATACATTTATCTCATAGTATTATATTAAAAAAGCAGCAATAATAATGTATTAAACACATAGGGAAAGATATTTGTTTAGTAATATAATAAGGAGTCATTTTATAAATACTTGAAACATCAGATTTCACAATACAAACTGTATATATTACCGTATTTTTCGGACCATAAGACGCACTTTTTTTCCCCCAAATGTTGGGGGAAAGTTGGGGGTGCGTCTTATGGTCTGACTATAGGACTGCGGGCGGGAAACGAGGGTGCTGCGGTGGAGCGGGCCATCGGGGGCACAAGCAGGCAGCAGCAGCGCCTGCCGTGACCACGTGGGCCCGCTCATTACATATGCACGCCCATCCTCCCGCCCATCTCTCAGCGCTGAAGCCGGCACTGACAGGTGGGCGGGAGGATGAGCTGGGATGCGCGTATAGTAAAGAGCCGGTCCGCATGATCACCCCTGGCAATTACAGCCTGGAGTGATCATGTGCGGCTGTATTCACTGCCCCCCGCGCGTCAGCATCAGCGCGGGGTGCAGTGAATCAGTACACTCACCCATCCCCGTGTGTGGAGCCGCCCCCCTGCAGCACGCGATGTCTTCCTGTCTGTGTCGGTCAGCTGATATGTGCTGATCAGCTGATCGGCACAAACAGGAAGACATTGCGTGCTGCAGGGGAACGGCTCCACACACACAGGTCAGTGGCGCAGAGATGAAGATGATCGGTGCTGGAGGGAGTGAGGAAAAGGTGAGTATAAACGATTATTTTTTTTCTCTGTGCTATAGGATACAGGCCATATACCAGGATGGTATATGAGCACAATGGGGGCATATAGCAGGATGGGAGTATATGAGCAGGATGGATGGGGGGTATATGAACAGGATGGGGGTATATGAACAGGATGGGGGTATATGAACAGGATGGGGGTATATGAACAGGATGGGAGTATATGAGCAAGATGGGGGTATATGAACAGGATGGGGTATATGAACAGGATGGGGGTATATGAACAGGATGGGGGTATATGAACAGGATGGGGGTATATGAGCAGGATGGGAGTATATGAGCAGGATGGGAGTATATGAGCAGGATGGGAGTATATGAGCAGGATGGATGGGGGAAATATCAATAGGATGGGGGTATATGAACAGGATGAGGGAATATGAGCAGGATGCTGGTATATGAGCAGGATGGGGGTTTATAGCAGGATCATATACAAGGCAGGAGGATCATTACCAGGATGGGGTACCTTAGTAGAGAATTTGGGGACATTACCCCCATAACAGTGTCAGCAGCAGATCCTCGCCCCATAACAGTGTGTCATGACCACATTTTTTTGCTTAAAGTTTTATTTTCCTATTTTCCTCCTCTAAAACCAGGGTGCGTCTTATAGTCCGGTGCGTCTTATAGTCCGAAAATACGGTATATACATTTCTTAGACCAGATGAAACTGGTGTACTTACTGTGAAGACCCATATCAATATGGCTGTTTAATCCATAGGGAATCATCTATATATATAATTGCCTTATTCTGTCTGTCTGTCTGTCTGTCATGCTCCAAAATTGTGTCCTTACGGTGACACAAAGCTGATTGGCCGCTGGGCTCGCCATGGCCCCGCCCCCCCACACGGATTGGCCTCTCGCCCCGGCTGTCTGCAGGCCCCGCCCCCCTCACGCAATGCACGCTCGCTCTGGCCCAACTGACACGGAGCTCCGACTCCCAGGTGAGTACACACACACACATCAGATCACACTCACTCTCACACACACCTCACACATCACATCCACACACTCAAAACATCCTGGGATATCGCTTGCTTCTACACCGGCTCCGTCACGATCCCAGCAGCGCCAGACATAACCTTGCGATGCTGGGATCTTGACGGAGGCCGTGAACGCTGGTAACCATTATACACATCGGGTAACTAAGGTCCCTTAGTTACCCGATGTGTATCATAGTTACCAGCGTACACCGACTCCCGGTACACATGTGCAGGGAGCCGGCATTATACTCCTCTCCCCCCAGGACTACTCCTCCTATTACAGTCCTCCTATTATACTCCTCTCTGAATATAATAGGAGAACTATTATAGCATGGGGGATGTGGCACGATGGGGGGTGCGCAGCATGGGGGATGTAGCACGATGGGGAGTGCGCAGCATGGAGGATGTAGCACGATGGGGAGTGCGCAGCATGGGGGATGTAGCACGATGGCGGGGTGCGCAGCATGGGGGATGGAGCATGATGGGGAGTGCGCAGCATGGAGGATGGAGCACGATGGGGAGTGCGCAGCATGGAGGATGGAGCACGATGGGGAGTGCGCAGCATGGGGGATGGAGCACGATGGGGGGTGCGCAGCATGGGGGATGGAGCACGGTGGGGAATGCGCAGCATAGGGGATGGGGCACGATGGGAGGTGCACACCTCCCCCCAACACACACACACACACCCACACACACACACACACAGGGAACCACAAACACCGCCATACACAGACACCCACACACACAGACAACGCTGCACACACACAACACCCAACACACAAACACCGCGGCATACATAAATATACGCACATACCGCACAACACACACATTGCACAAAACATACCTCCCCCAAAACACACCACACCCACACAAACCGCGCAACACACACACACACAATGCGACAGACACACAGCGCTCCACAAACAACGCAACACACATACAACACCGCTCTCACCCCCCGCCACACCCAGACAACACCCAAAACATGTACAGCGCCCTACACAAACACTTGGTAACTACACACAACAACATCTATATATATATACAGTAAGGTCCAGAAATATTTGGACAGTGACACAAGTTTTGTTATTTTAGCTGTTTACAAAAACATGTTCAGAAATACAATTATATATATAATATGGGCTGAAAGTGCACACTCCCAGCTGCAATATGAGAGTTTTCACATCCAAATCGGAGAAAGGGTTTAGGAATCATAGCTCTGTAATGCATAGCCTCCTCTTTTTCAAGGGACCAAAAGTAATTGGACAAGGGAATCTAAGGGCTGCAATTAACTCTGAAGATGTCTCCCTCGTTAACCTGTAATCAATGAAGTAGTTAAAAGGTCTGGGGTTGATTACAGGTGTGTGGTTTTACATTTGGAAGCTGTTGCTGTGACCAGACAACATGCGGTCTAAGGAACTCTCAATTGAGGTGAAGCAGAACATCCTGAGGCTGAAAAAAAAGAAAAAATCCATCAGAGAGATAGCAGACATGCTTGGAGTAGCAAAATCAACAGTCGGGTACATTCTGAGAAAAAAGGAATTGACTGGTGAGCTTGGGAACTCAAAAAGGCCTGGGCGTCCACGGATGACAACAGTGGTGGATGATCGCCGCATACTTTCCTTGGTGAAGAAGAACCCGTTCACAACATCAACTGAAGTCCAGAACACTCTCAGTGAAGTAGGTGTATCTGTCTCTAAGTCAACAGTAAAGAGAAGACTCCATGAAAGTAAATACAAGGGGTTCACATCTAGATGCAAACCATTCATCAATTCCAAAAATAGACAGGCCAGAGTTAAATTTGCTGAAAAACACCTCATGAAGCCAGCTCAGTTCTGGAAAAGTATTCTATGGACAGATGAGACAAATATCAACCTGTACCAGAATGATGGGAAGAAAAAAGTTTGGAGAAGAAAGGGAACGGCACATGATCCAAGGCACACCACATCCTCTGTAAAACATGGTGGAGGCAACGTGATGGCATGGGCATGCATGGCTTTCAATGGCACTGGGTCACTTGTGTTTATTGATGACATAACAGCAGACAAGAGTAGCCGGATGAATTCTGAAGTGTACCGGGATATACTTTCAGCCCAGATTCAGCCAAATGCCGCAAAGTTGATCGGACGGCGCTTCATAGTACAGATGGACAATGACCCCAAGCATACAGCCAAAGCTACCCAGGAGTTCATGAGTGCAAAAAAGTGAAACATTCTGCAATGGCCAAGTCAATCACCAGATCTTAACCCAATTGAGCATGCATTTCACTTGCTCAAATCCAGACTTAAGACGGAAAGACCCACAAACAAGCAAGACCTGAAGGCTGCGGCTGTAAAGGCCTGGCAAAGCATTAAGAAGGAGGAAACCCAGCGTTTGGTAATGTCCATGGGTTCCAGACTTAAGGTAGTGATTGCCTCCAAAGGATTCGCAACAAAATATTGAAAATAAAAATATTTTGTTTGGGTTTGGTTTATTTGTCCAATTACTTTTGACCTCCTAAAATGTGGAGTGTTTGTAAAGAAATGTGTACAATTCCTCCAATTTCTATCAGATATTTTTTTTCAAACCTTCAAATTAAACGTTACAATCTGCACTTGAATTCTGTTGTAGAGGTTTCATTTCAAATCCAATGTGGTGGCATGCAGAGCCCAACTCGCGAAAATTGTGTCACTGTCCAAATATTTCTGGACCTAACTGTATATATATCTATAACAAAAATCATACATGAACTACACAATACGTAAATTCTAGAATACCTGATGTGTAGAATCGGGCCACCTTCTAGTATTAATATAAGAGCCCAGCTAGATAGAGCTAATGCTCATTTTAATATCATGCAAAAAACGTTCAAAAGTATTAAACATTTATTTTGACATGGATTTTCAAGGCAAGTACACCAGCATTATTAGGTTAATAGATTTTAAATAATGTGTGCAGTTTGTAAAATATGGTGATAAATCCCCTTTAAAATGTAAAATTAAATGTAAGACTCTTTTACCTACATATTACTCTTATTCTATTGCCTTTTACTTTTTAAATAGAAAAAAAACAACCATTGCCGATCAGGTAAGAAAAAAATCAAGCGGAAAAGAGGACTTCCAAAATTTCTTTAAAACTTCACTTTTATTCTTTGCATAAAAAATGTTATGTGAAAAAACAACACAGACATGAAAAAATAGCAGCAAACAGCGGGACTACGCGTTTTGGTATAAAACCTTCATCATGGTCCGTGGCCGATCAGGAGTGCGCCTCTAATGTGTGACCCCTCGGCATGTTCTCCCCTGCTAACTGACTTGTCATGAGCAGGGGGCACAGAAGCTCGGCTTTCAGATTTGTGAGGGCTCCAACAGTTAGACAACTTAATTCTCTTGAAGGACCTGTAGAACAACTCCAAGAAATTAATTAGAATATTCTCATATCTGAAGATTGTGATTCAGATATCATTATCTTAAAGGGGTATTCCCATCTCCAAGATCCTATCCCAATATGTAGTAGGTGTAAAAATAATATTAGCAAATACTTCCAAATAGAGTTATAGTATTACTAGCTGTACTACCCGACTTTGCCCGGGTTAATAACTGTTGTTAACAAAATAGAATGTATTAACAAAAATTTATTCTGCACACAAAAACCACAAAACAAATAGATAGAAATGTAATTATTAAAAGGCAAAAACTAAGCTAATAGAAGCATTTCACAACATATATTTCAACACCACACAGATTTAACTAAATTGGCCAAGTAATGTGCTCCGTCTGTCTCTTTCCCCATCTGTCTCTTTCCCCGTCTGTCTCTTTCCCCGTCTGTCTCTTTCCCTGTCTGTCTCTTTCCCTGTCTGTCCCTTTCCCCGTCTGCCTGTCTCTGTCTGTCTCTTTTTTTGTCTGTCTCTATCTCTCTGTTTCTTTCCCCATCTGTCTCTTTCTAGGTCTGTCTCTTTCCCAGGTCTGTCTGTCTCCCCGTCTCTTTGTCTGTGTCTTTTCCTGTCTGTCTCTTTCCCTGTCTGCCTGTCTCTGTCTGTCTCTTTCCTTGTCTGTCTCTATTTCTCTGTCTCTTTTCCCATCTGTCTCTATCAAGGTCTGTGTCTTTCCGCATCTATCTTTGTCTGTCTCTCTGGCTGTCTCCTCCTTCCCTATCTGCCTGTATCTGTCCCTGTCTGCATGTCTGTCTGTCTCTTTCCCCATCTGTCTCTTTCCCAGTCTGTCTCTTTCCAGGTCAGTCTCTTTCCAGGTCAGTCTCTTTCCAGGTCTGTCTCTGTCTGTCTCTTTCACCGTCTGTCTCTGTCTGTCTCTATGACCATTTGTCTGTCTCTTTCCCTGTCTGTCTCTATCTCTCTGTCTCTCTCTATCCGTCTCCCCACCGACATCTTATTATCTCACATATAAGCTTCTTATACTATGAATGTCTTCTGTTCCTATAGCAACCAATCACAGCTCTTACTACTAACCTGTAGTTCCAGGCTCCATTTACTTTAATGGAGGCATGTTTTTTGGAGAGTAACTGTAAAGCGCAGGGTTAAATTTTCCTGTCAAAACATAGTCTACGACGTTCCCTGGGTCACATGAGGTGTTTGTGCAAAATTTCGTGATTGTAAATGCGACGGTGCTGATACACTTTTCGATTCACTTTTTCCCCATTATGTAGATAGTGGCAAAATTGATTGGTAAATTGGAACGCGCAGGGTTAAAATTTCACCTCACAACATAGCCTATGACGCTCTCGGGGGTCCAGACGTGTGAGTGTGCAAAATTTTGTGGTTGTAACTGCGATGGTGCAGATGCCAATCCCAGACATACACACATACATACATACACACATTCAGCTTTATATATTAGATTCTTCAGATTCACTATTTCGTTTATCTCATTTTCAGGTCATTGCAGGACCTTAGGTATCCATAGTTATGAAACTAGCAACTAACTAATTGTGACTATATGCGTGGTCATTACCATGGATACCACTCCATCACCTTAATGTGCTTCTTTTTGAGCCACTCCTTTGTTGCCTTGGCTGTATGTTTTGGGTCATTGTCGTGCTGGAAGACCCAGCCACAAGACATTTTTAATGTCCTGGGGGAGGGAAGGAAGTTGTCACTCAGGATTCTACGATACATGCCTCCATTCATTGTCCCATTGATGCGGTGAAATAGTCCTGTTCCCTTGGCAGAGAAACACCTCCCAAAACATAATGTTTCCACCTGCATGCTTGACAGTGGGGATGGTGTTCTTTGGGTCATAGGCAGCATTTCTCTTCCTCCAAACACTGCAATTTGAATTAAGGCCAATGAGCTCAATTTTAATCTCATCTGACCACAGCACCTTCTCCCAATCATTCTCAGAATCATCCAGTTGTTCATTGACAAACTTTAGAAGAGCCTGCACATGTACCTTCTTGAGCAGTGGGACCTTACGGGCACTGCAGGATTTTAATCCATTATGGCGTAATGTGTTACCAACGGTTCTCTTGGTGACAGTGATCCCAGCTGCCTTGAGATCATTAATAAGTTCCCCCTGTGTAGTTTTAGGCTGATCTCTAACCTTCCTCATGATCCTGGATACTCCATGAGGTGAGATTTTGCATGGTGCCCCAGATCAATGTCAATTGACACTCATTTTGTATTTCTTATATTTTCTTACTATTGCACCAACAGTTGTCTCCTTCTCATCCAGCGTCTTACTTATTGTTTTGTAGCCCATTTCAGCCTTGTGCAGGTGTATGATCTTATCCCTGACATCCTTAGAAAGTTCTTTGGTCTTGCCCATGTTGTAGAAGTTAAGGTGGCTTTACACACTGCAACATCGCAAACGACATTGCTGTAACGTCACCGGTTTTGTGACGTAATAGCGACCTCCCCAGCGACATTGCAGTGTGTGAAACACATCAGCGACCTGGCCCCTGCTGAGAAGTTGCTGATTGCTACAAATCGTTCAGGACCATTCTTTGGTCCTTTGTTTCCCGCTGTGCAGCAAAGTCTCAGTGTGTAAAGGGGACTTAAAACACTGGAAACGAGTGATGTGTCACAATATCTGTCAATCACTATTCTCTGTCAGTCGGTCTCTCCCTCTCGGTCTCTATTCTCTCTCTGTCGGTCCAACACTATCTCTGTCCCCCTCTCACAGTCTGTCGGTCATTTTCCCCTCCTCTCTCATACTCACCGATCCCCGGCGCGGCGCTGCACGGCATTCACACTGCTGCGGCGGCTTTTACTATTTTGAAAAAGCCGGCCGCTCATTAAACAATTTCGTATTCCCTACTTTCCCTGCCCACAGGCGCCTATGATTGGTTGCAGTGAGACACGCCCCCACGCTGAGTGACAGGTGTCTCACTGCACCCAATCACAGCAGCCGGTGAGCGTGTCTATACTGTGCAGTGAAATAAATAATTAAATAATTTAAAAAAACGGCGTGCGGTCCCCTCCAATTTTAAAACCAGCCAGATAAAGCCATACGGCTGAAGGCTGGTATTCTCAGGATGGGGAGCTCCACGTTATGGGGAGCCCCCCAGCCTAACAATATCAGTCAGCAGCCGCCCAGAATTGTCGCATACATTATATGCGACAGTTCTGGGACTGTACCCGGCTCTTCCCGATTTGCCCTGGTGCGTTGGCAAATCGGGGTAATAAGGAGTTATTGGCAGCCCATAGCTGCCAATAAGTCCTAGATTAATCATGTCAGGCGTCTCGCCGAGATTCCTTCCATGATTAATCTGTAAATTACAGTAAATAAACACACACACCCGAAAAAATCCTTTATTAGAAATAAAAAACACAAACACATTCCCTCATCACCAATTTAATAAGCCCCAAAAAGCCCTCCTTGTCCGGCGTAATCCACGGACCTCCAGCGTCGCTTCCAGCTCAGCTGCATGCAGGTGACAGGAGCAGCAGAAGACACCGCCGCTCCTGTCACCTCCACGCAGCTAATGAAGACAGCCGCGCGATCAGCTGAGCTGTCACTGAGGTTACCTGGATCCAGCGGTGGATGCAGCGGTGGCCGCGGGTAACCTCAGTGACAGCTCAGCTGATCGCGCTACTCACGGCCGCTCCTGTCAGCTCCATGCAGCAACTGAGGTGAGTAGCGCGATCAACTGAGCTGTCACTGAGGTTACCTGCGGCCACCGCTGCATCCACCGCTGGATCCAGGTAACCTCAGTGACAGCTCAGCTGATCGCGCTATTAGCTTCATTAGATGCGTGGAGGTGACAGGAGCGGCGGTGTATTCTGCTGCTCCTGTCACCTCCATGCAGCAGAGCTGGATGCGACGCTGAAGGTCCGTGGATTACGCCGGACAAGGAGGGCTTTTTGGGGCTGATTAAATTGGTGAACCAGGGAATGTGTTTGTGTTTTTTATTTCTAATAAATGATTTTTTCGTGTGTGTGTGTTTATTTACTGTAATTTACAGATTAATCATGGAAGGCATCTCGGGGAGACGCCTGACATGATTAATCTAGGACTTATTGGCAGCTATGGGCTGCCAATAATTCCTTATTACCCCGATTTGCCAACGCACCAGGGCAAATCGGGAAGAGCCGGGTACAGTCCCAGAACTGTCGCATATAATGTATGCGGCCATTCTGGGCGGCTGCTGACTGATATTGTTAGGCTGGGGGGCTTCCCATAACGTGGAGCTCCCCATCCTGAGAATACCAGCCTTCAGCCGTATGGCTTTATCTGGCTGGTATTAAAATTGGGGGGACCGCACGCCGTTTTTTTTAATTATTTAATTATTTATTTCACTGCACAGTATAGACATGCCCACCGGCTGCTGTGATTGGGTGCAGTGAGACACCTGTCACTCAGCGTGGGGGCGTGTCTCACTGCAACCAATCATAGGCGCCTGTGGGCAGGGAAGGTAGGGAATACGAAATTGTTTAATGAGTGGCCGGCTTTTTCAAAATAGTAAAAGCCGCGGCAGCAGTGTGAATGCCGTGCAGCGCCGCGCCGGGGATCGGGGATCGGTGAGTATGAGAGAGGAGGGGAAAATGACCGACAGACTGTGAGAGAGGGACAGAGATAGTGACGGACCGACAGAGAGAGAATAGAGACCGAGAGGGAGAGACCGACTGACAGAGAATAGTGATTGACAGATATTGTGACACATCACTCGTTTCCAGTGTTTGACTAGCTAGGTCGTTCTGCAGGTCCGGATCGCTGTTGCGTCATTAGCCGGGTTTGCCTGTTTGACAGCTCACCAAAGACTCACCAGAGACTTTGTAGCGATCCCGGCCAGGTTGGGATCGCTGGTGGGATCGCTGAAAGTCTCAGTGTGTAAAGGGGCCTAAGAGTCTGACTGATTAATTGAGTCTGTGGACAGGAGTCTTTTACAGTTAGGTCCAGAAATATTTGGACAGTGACACAATTTTCGCGAGTTGGGCTCTGCATGCCACCACATTGGATTTGAAATGAAACCTCTACAACAGAATTCAAGTGCAGATTGTAACGTTTAATTTGAAGGTTTGAACAAAAATATCTGATAGAAATTGTAGGAATTGTACACATTTCTTTACAAACACTCCACATTTTAGGAGGTCAAAAGAAATTGGACAAATAAACCAAACCCAAACAAAATATTTTTATTTTCAATATTTTGTTGCGAATCCTTTGGAGGCAATCACTGCCTTAAGTCTGGAACCCATGGACATCACCAAACGCTGGGTTTCTGTTACGAACCGGCGTCATCATAGCCGCAAGCAGCCTGCTGCGGTTCCTGTTGCGCCCAGGCGCCGGCTGCCGTTCTTGGCCGTGCCTCGGGTCGTCCAGTTGGGTGTTCCTTCCACCACGTCTAAGTGTGGAGAGGCGGCTAGTGCGCATGCATGCGCCGATTTACCCCAGCCAGAGTCTAAGCCCGGTGTTTTGCCTAGTGAGCATGCTCAGCCTGATTGTGTTATGTCTGAGACTAAGTCCTCAGTTCAGGCTACTGAGCATGCTCCCACAATTAACCCTAACAGCCTCTTTGCACAGGTACTTGGACTTCGTGCTGTGTCTAAGTTCTGGGATGTGCCTACTGAGCATGCTCAAACTGATAGTCTGCTTTCTAAGCCTGTGGCTCAGGCTACTGAGCATGCTCAGGTACTTAGTGCATCAGAGGCTAGGTCCGGTAAGGACCTCACTGAGCATGTCCGTGAGGGGGCAGGCCCTGATAGGGCAGAGGGTGTCAGGTGTCCTGATGACGTGGCAACTCCGGACTGGCTCGCAGAGGCCCGCCCCTATGATCTGGCACCTCAGTATTGGTCGTCAGACGATGACTGGTGAAGTGTTTGGGGCGTGGCTGCCATGAGGTCATCAATGATGTGGCGGTTCCGGATAGGTCGCATGTGACGTCACTGATGACATGGCACTCTGCTATTGGACCTTGGTGGTTCCACCCTGAGTTTGGGGCGGACCCAGGTTATAAAAGGGGCTGGAGACACCATGGAGGTGCGCAGTCTTCACTTTTGCTCAGTCAGAGCACACCTCCATGTTAGAGCCTCATTGCGGCATAAGCCTATGTTGGGAAGCGGTAGGTAGGGTTAGGCGAACGGTGCCTGTCACGCCAAGATTCGTGGCTCGGCACATCAGGGTCAGGCGCCGTGCTTCCCTCCTGCCGTTCCAGTCTTGCTATAGCAGCCCAGTGGCGTTAACTGGGCTGCAGCTGCTGTGCTTCCTGTCCGATTGTGCCCCCTACACACACGGACAACGCACCTGCTGCGCCACCTGTCTGATTGTGCTCCCTACGCGCACGGACAGCATACTCCAGGACCCCTGTGGAGTTAACAGGGTGTTCCTTATTTTCCTCGGCTTCCCGGTCAACGCTACTGGTGTACCCATCTGGCCTGACGTGTCCTACACACACGTGGCCAGTCGAGAGGTGGCCAGAAACGCTAATCGGAGGACCGCTCGGCCTGACGTGTCCTACACACGTGGCCGACAGGGCGCTTTCGTGGCGGTCTTCCGGTCAACGCTACCTGGTTACCACCCGGCCTGACGTGTTTCCTGCACACGTGGTTGGTGTAGCGCTAGGTGCACCAAAACGCTAATCGGGTTGTCGTCCGGTCTGACGTGTCCCAACACACATGACCGGTTCCCAGAGTTCCTGGGTTATCTCAGAGCCATCCAGCTCTATAGTCTCCGCCTAACCCTCGGGTGCCAGCAGCTCCTTTGTCATCTGGAGCACGGTGGGCCCCGACTGGCGATTAGGATATATACCCCCTGGTCCTAATCTGCCGGTTCCCCCGTAACAGTAAGACTGCACCAGGGTCTGGCTGGCATGGTGGAGATGGAGCAGCTACGTCAGTTCATGCTGCAGCTTGATGCCAGAGTGAGGTCTCTGGAGAAGTCTGCTCTTGCTGCTGATATGGATGATGTGGTGGCTCAAGCGGCTGCAATGGTGTCAGTCACCAAGCCTACTCCAACCCTTCCTCACCTCTCGCTGCCCAACAAGTTTACGGGGAACAGCAAGGCATGTAGGGGATTTGTGAACCAGTGCTCAGTCCATCTAGAGCTGTTGGCTGCATGGTTTCCTACAGAGAGGTCGAAGGTGGGGTTTATCATCTCCTTGCTCTCCGAGAGTGCACTGGAGTGGGCTACACCATTGTGGGAGAGGAATGACGCCGTAGTACAGGACTCTAAGGAGTTTTTGGAGTCCTTGCGACAAGTGTTCCTGGGGCCTCAGGTCACTCATGACTCGGCCCTACAGCTACTGACTTTGGAGCAGGGGCGTACCTCCTCAAGTCAATATGCTGTGAGTTTCCGGACACTTGCTGCAGAACTGGGGTGGTCAGAGAGGACTCTCATTCCACTGTTCTGGAGGGGATTATCCTCACACGTGAAGGACGGATTAGCGTCGCGTGAGGTACCAATTACCCTTGAGGGCCTCATGACTCTGGCTACCCGCATTGACCTGCGGACCTCCGAACGTCAGCTGGAGCGCAGGTCAGAGGGTCGTTCAGCCACTGTAGTGGTCTCTCCTACTGCACCTCCCTTAGAGGACATCTCTGTCCCTATGGACATCGCTAGGGTTGGTGTTGCTAGGTCTTCGAGTCGCAAGGGCATTTCCTGTTTCGCTTGTGGGCAGTATGGTCATTATGCCAACCGTTGCCCAAAGCGTCAGGGTAAGCGACCGCGATTGGTGACCATAGCTGAAGGTAGACTGGACTCTGCGTCATCCATTAGGGTGACGTTTCCTGCGTCCATTTCCTTTAAGGGGTCAACATGGTCCACAAGGGCAAGTGTGGACACAGGTGCTGGGGATAGTGTCATCTCCTCCTCTTTTGCCCGGCGGCATGCCATCCCACTGGTGCAAATGCCAAGGCCAGTGAGAGTCCGTGTATTGGATGGGTCCTTGTTGCCCAAGGTAATTCACCAGCGGACAGTGCCCATTACCCTTGCCATGTCATCTGGGCATAGGGAGACCATTTCATTTCTGGTTCTCCCTAAGGGTGCAGATGATATTCTGCTGGGTATTCCTTGGTTGAAGCAACATTCCCCACATATCGACTAGTCGTCTGGGGTGATTACGCGGTGGAGCGAGTCTTGTAGCTCCCACTGCATGTTTCCATCTTCCGCCCGTCGCTCAGTGGTATCTGTGGCGACTATAGACCATTCGAGTGGGAGGGCCGCTAGAGGGGGGGGTACTGTTACGAACCGGCGTCGTCATAGCCGCAAGCAGCCTGCTGCGGTTCCTGTTGCGCCCAGGCGCCGGCTGCCGTTCTTGGCCGTGCCTCGGGTCGTCCAGTTGGGTGTTCCTTCCACCACATCTAAGTGTGGAGAGGCGGCTAGTGCGCATGCATGCGCCGATTTACCCCAGCCAGAGTCTAAGCCTGGTGTTTTGCCTAGTGAGCATGCTCAGCCTGATTGTGTTATGTCTGAGACTAAGTCCTCAGTTCAGGCTACTGAGCATGCTCCCACAATTAACCCTAACAGACTCTTTGCACAGGTACTTGGACTTCGTGCTGTGTCTAAGTTATGGGATGTGCCTACTGAGCATGCTCAAACTGATAGTCTGCTTTCTAAGCCTGTGGCTCAGGCTACTGAGCATGCTCAGGCACTTAGTGCATCAGAGGCTAGGTCCGGTAAGGACCTCACTGAGCATGTCCGTGAGGGGGCAGGCCCTGATAGGGCAGAGGGTGTCAGGTGTCCTGATGACGTGGCAACTCCAGACTGGCTCGCAGAGGCCCGCCCCTATGATCTGGCACCTCAGTATTGGTCGTCAGACGATGACTGGTGAAGTGTTTGGGGCGTGGCTGCCATGAGGTCATCAATGACGTGGCGGTTCCGGATAGGTCGCATGTGACGTCACTGATGACATGGCACTCTGCTATTGGACCTTGGTGGTTCCACCCTGGGTTTGGGGCGGACCCAGGTTATAAAAGGGGCTGGAGACAACATGGAGGTGCGCAGTCTTCACTTTTGCTCAGTCAGAGCACACCTCCATGTTAGAGCCTCATTGCGGCATAAGCCTATGTTGGGAAGCGGTAGGTAGGGTTAGGCGAACGGTGCCTGTCACGCCAAGATTCGTGGCTCGGCACATCAGGGTCAGGCGCCTTGCTTCCCTCCTGCCGTTCCAGTCTTGCTATAGCAGCCTAGTGGCGTTAACTGGGCTGCAGCTGCTGTGCTTCCTGTCCGATTGTGCCCCCTACGCACACGGACAACGCACCTGCTGCGCCACCTGTTTGATTGTGCTCCCTACGCACACGGACAACGCACCTGCTGCGCCACCTGTCCAATTGTGCCCCCTACGCACACAGACAACGCACCTGCTGCGCCACCTGTCCGGTTGTGCCCCCTACGCGCACGGACAGCGTACTCCAGGACCCCTGTGGAGTTAACAGGGTGTTCCTTATTTTCCTCGGCTTCCCGGTCAACGCTACTGGTGTACCCATCTGGCCTGACGTGTCCTACACACACGTGGCCAGTCGAGAGGTGGCCAGAAACGCTAATCGGAGGACCGCTCGGCCTGACGTGTCCTACACACGTGGCCGACAGGGCGCTTTCGTGGCGGTCTTCCGGTCAACGCTACCTGGTTACCACCTGGCCTGACGTGTTTCCTGCACACGTGGTTGGTGTAGCGCTAGGTGCACCAAAATGCTAATCGGGTTGTCGTCTGGTCTGACGTGTCCCAACACACGTGACCGGTTCCCAGAGTTCCTGGGTTATCTCAGAGCCATCCAGCTCTATAGTCTCCGCCTAACCCTCGGGTGCCAGCAGCTCCTTTGTCATCTGGAGCACGGTGGGCCCCGACTGGCGATTAGGATATATACCCCCTGGTCCTAATCTGCCGGTTCCCCCGTAACAGTTTCCTCCTTCTTAATGCTTTGCCAGGCCTTTACAGCCGCAGCCTTCAGGTCTTGCTTGTTTGTGGGTCTTTCCGTCTTAAGTCTGGATTTGAACAAGTGAAATGCATGCTCAATTGGGTTAAGATCTGGTGATTGACTTGGCCATTGCAGAATGTTCCACTTTTTTGCACTCATGAACTCCTGGGTAGCTTTGGCTGTATGCTTGGGGTCATTGTCCATCTGTACTATGAAGCGCCGTCCGATCAACTTTGCGGCATTTGGCTGAATCTGGGCTGAAAGTATATCCCTGTACACTTCAGAATTAATCCGGCTACTCTTGTCTGCTGTTATGTCATCAATAAACACAAGTGACCCAGTGCCATTGAAAGCCATGCATGCCCATGCCATCACGTTGCCTCCACCATGTTTTACAGAGGATGTGGTGTGCCTTGGATCATGTGCCGTTCCCTTTCTTCTCCAAACTTTTTTCTTCCCATCATTCTGGTACAGGTTGATCTTTGTCTCATCTGTCCATAGAATACTTTTCCAGAACTGAGCTGGCTTCATGAGGTGTTTTTCAGCAAATTTAACTCTGGCCTGTCTATTTTTGGAATTGATGAATGGTTTGCATCTAGATGTGAACCCTTTGTATTTACTTTCATGGAGTCTTCTCTTTACTGTTGACTTAGAGACAGATACACCTACTTCACTGAGAGTGTTCTGGACTTCAGTTGATGTTGTGAACGGGTTCTTCTTCACCAAAGAAAGTATGCGGCGATCATCCACCACTGTTGTCATCCGTGGACGCCCAGGCCTTTTTGAGTTCCCAAGCTCACCAGTCAATTCCTTTTTTCTCAGAATGTACCCGACTGTTGATTTTACTACTCCAAGCATGTCTGCTATCTCTCTGATGGATTTTTTCTTTTTTTTCAGCCTCAGGATGTTCTGCTTCACCTCAATTGAGAGTTCCTTAGACCGCATGTTGTCTGGTCACAGCAACAGCTTCCAAATGCAAAACCCCACAACTGTAATCAACCCCAGACCTTTTAACTACTTCATTGATTACAGGTTAACGAGGGAGACGCCTTCAGAGTTAATTGCAGCCCTTAGAGTCCCTTGTCCAATTACTTTTGGTCCCTTGAAAAAGAGGAGGCTATGCATTACAGAGCTATGATTCCTAAACCCTTTCTCCGATTTGGATGTGAAAACTCTCATATTGCAGCTGGGAGTGTGCACTTTCAGCCCATATTATATATATAATTGTATTTCTGAACATGTTTTTGTAAACAGCTAAAATAACAAAACTTGTGTCACTGTCCAAATATTTCTGGCCCTGACTGTATACAGGTGGCAATTTAAGACAGCTGTCTTTAATGCAGGTAATGAGTTGATTAAGAGCGTCTAGGAGCCAGAACTCTTATTGGTTGATATGGGATCAAATACTTATTTCTCTCTGCAAAATGCAAATCAATTTATATAATTTATACAATGTGATTTTATTTTTGAAATTCTATCTCTAACTGTTAACATTAACCTACCCTTAAAATGATAGACTATTCATATCTGTCAGTGGGCAAACTTATAAAATCATCAAGGGATCAAATACTTATTACCCCCACTGCATTAGGACAGGATCTTTGAGGTGGGCATAACTCTTTAAGGATCATTAAAATAGACAGTACATTGAGTGCCATACACATGCTCTGATGTTCAGCTTCCAAAACATGATAGGAATGATCTTCACATTTTCACAAAAGTTTGCTTTCATAACACGATGAGCTGTCTTGAGAGTTCTCCACTGTAATGGGGAATATTGGAAATTCCCTGCATTTTTCTGAATATTCTTCAACTTAAGAACCCTTTAGAAATGTGTGAAAGGTAAACAACAGGTGATGTAATAGGATCATGTCTGCATGGAGAGAAATCTGCTCTATCATGTACCAGATATATAGTATCTACATAATGCCGATACGGCTGGATTGTAAAAATCCAAGAACAGTTAGATATATGAATAAATTACTAGTGCACTGGAAAAAAAATACTAAATATTTCACTATATAATCCTGGAGGTAGGGAATTATTTGCTATTACTTTCAATTTCTTTTCATACTATAATAACTCCTGCCCAATTGGGCAAAAACTCACATTTTGCTTGAAAATGGGCAATACCTTAGCCTCCTTAGGAGGCCATGTCTATGCAGGTCATTGTTCCTCTCCATTCTTTTGTTCCTCTGCAGGATGTTTCTCACTGGAATCAGGTGAGGTGTCTGTCTCTTTCACCTGCTTGTCCTCTGCTCCACTGGACACGCCACAGTGCTTCTGAGAAACTTTCCTCTTCTCTGGTCAGGATTATCCTACTCTCTCATCTGCACAGAAACTCTATTTCCTATTGCCAAAGGGAGATACTGACACGTACCTGTTTTGCTGCACAATATTACAGTCAGGCTCATAAATACATGAGTCATATGCATTTTAATTAGGTCACCAACTTTCTAAGTAATATATTTCCAAAGATGCCATTTACATGAATTTCTCATCAGATATTAGTAACAACCCATCCAATCCACACTGGCAAAGAAATAAAACTATAGGTGTCCATAAATGATGTTATATGTTATAATGAGAAATGACATAGGGAAAAGTATTAAACACATGCAGAAAGAAGTGCAAAACGTCATTAAATGTCATGACACCATCTGAAATCTGTCAGTAATTAAAAAGCAATACTGCCACTTAGTGAAAAATAATATCAGCTGGTTCAACTGATGGTCTATAAAAAGGTGTCTCATTACCAAGGTACCACACAAGAAACATCTCATGATGGGTAAAACTTCTGAGCTGTCTCAAGCCCTTTGCACCCTTATTATTGCAGAACATACGGATGGTATTGGTTACAAAATAATTTTTAAAAGTGAAAGTTCCAGTGACCACTATTGGGGCCATAATTGGGAAGTGGAAAGAACATAATTTCACCATAAATCGAACATGACCTGGAGCAGCTCACAAGATTTCAGACAAACAATTGAAAAGATTTATCAGAATGGCTGTCTAAGAGGCAAATCTTACCTGTAGATAGCTACAGAAAGACATTGAATCAGCAGGTACAATTGTTTCAAAGAAAACAATAAGTACTGCACTCAACACTTATTGCATATATGCACACTCACCAACCAAGACTCCATTGCTGAACAACAAGGATGTTCAAGAGGGTTTTAAGTTTGCTCAACAATTTTTAGACAAGCCTGTGAAATACAGGGAGATTATAGTCTGTTCCGTTGAAACCAAAATTGAACTATTTGGCTGGCATAATACACACCATGTTTGGAGGCCAAAAAACACTGCATATCACCGAAAAAAAACACCATACCAACAGTGAAGTTTGGAGGTAGGAATATCATGGTGTGATGTTATTTTTCAGCATATGACACTGACATATAATTGAAGAAAGGATGCACGGACAAATGCACCAAGACATTCTTGATAAAAATCTACTGCCATCTACCAGGAGTCATCTTGAAGCTTTCATCACTAATAAACGCCTGTGTACAAAAATGTATTAAATAGATTTCAGCAACCATGTTCAATACTTTTTCCCTGTATCATTTATTATTATTACACATGACTTAATTTATGGACATCTATGGTTTAATTTCTATGGATTGTGTATTGGATGGATTGTTACTAAAATCTGGGGAGAAATTCATGTCAATAGCACCTTTAGAAATATATTTAAATAAAAAATTGGTGACATTTTCAATAACTATTTCATCCGCTGTATATATACACCCATGGCCTTCATCATTTGCCAAGCACCTTTCCTTCGACACTTTGGTGGCTCTGACAGTGGCTTTCATGATTATTATGTTCAGACCCTTAAAACTTGTTGTAATGTGCTGGAATATATGATCATGCAACAAATGACAAAGATATATGACAAATATGAAAATATTTCACAATTTTACATATTTGTTTTTAGCATTTGGTATTGCAGTAAGTTCTTATAAATTGTATCCATATGCTATTCATCTTACATAGTGACCGATCTGCTCCAAGGAATTACAGGTGAAAGGCAGGAGACGGGCCATCACATCATTAGCACAGGATTGTAGATGTCTCTTTTGCATCATTAGGACATCCATAAGTGAATTTTCTGTTGTATGTCCATCTGGAGTTTTAGGCTGCGGCGTGCAGTGAAATAAGGATTAATCATACCTATTAGTGCTCTGAGTGGGAAATATTATATGGCTGTTTCCTGTGAAATGTTCTGTTCACAGGGATGATGGGCTAACTCAACTGGAACAATGATGGTTCATTGCAGTGTAACGTTTATCTGAGAATTGAACTGTCACAATTCCATATTTTACACTATCATTCAGTGTCACAGAGCTCTACAGGATGCCTTCTCAAATACTTAGTTGTTCTTCTGTAAGAAAGTGTTTGCCCAGGTCATCAGATTCATTTTTTGTTTCTTTCAAACTTATAGGAAAATGTCACATTCAGGGCTTCACAGTGAGGCCAGTGGTCTGAGAGTGTGGCTCTCCAGCTGTTGCTCCCAGTAAGGAATGATAGCCTGACAGAGAGTTGTAGAACACTACTAGAAAGTCCCAAAATACAACAAAACTATTTTTAATATAGAACGCAAAGAAGTTTCGCCATGATTGCAATTTATCTCCTATCTGACCATAGCTGCTCACAAACATTGGGGTCTCAGTCCCCTGTGTGAACAGAGTGGTAGCGTACATGAGACACTACTGCTCCATTTAATGTCTAAAGGACTGCCAGAGACATATAATTGGGGGGTCCCTACAGCAATAAAAAAAAAAAACAGCAACAGATGTGATAAGCCATGTGATAATGACAGGATAAGATTTCATATGAAGGCATGATCCTATGCTTTTGCTGCATGCAGATGGGCATTTTATTAAAATGTACTAATGTTTGCGTGGTGTAAACCTAGACAAGAGAGTTTAAAGGTACCCCTATACATTGGACTAATTTTGGCTGAACCCGCCAATAGCGACCGGTTCGACTGACATTCTAATGTGTGTGGTGGTGCTGGCCATTGGGGAAGGTATTGGTCAGGCATGTCTGATTTCAGACTGTTAATCATATTGCTCTCTAGAGAGATAAAGAATACATGAACGCTCAGCCAAATGAGTGCTACGGTGTATGCGAAAGATGGTCGTGATGTTTGTTGGCCAATTGATATGCCGAAGAATTTTTCGACACCCATCCAGTGTGTATAGCCAGCTTTGGACTTTGTTCTCACTGTGTTTGTCCCCATGGTTGGGCACATAAACTTGAAGATATGCACCCTACAGTGGCCACAGTTAGGATAGATGCTGATACATCTGTTCACCATTGCGATCCACTGTATGATATATGTTTAATTACAGTGTCCCTTGGTATAAGATAGGGCAGTCTACTGTGCTCTGTTTACAGTTAAGCAAACGGTATGTAGTTGTATACCGGCATGAGAAGGCTCACAAAACACACTCTTGACCTCTGTCTAGTGAATGGTCACCTATTGCAATGTTACAGTATGTTACAGTATACGTAGAAAAAGTTCTCAATGATCACTAAAGCCTCAATACACAGATGAAGAGTGCAACTAGCCATGTAATGTGCCAACTTTATCATACAGTTTCATGATGTTTCATAAATCTGTATGTTCCAAGAGAAAAGGTTTTGGTACCATGTTAGCCAGTTAAAAAATGATTGATTGTTCTCAGTGAGAGAAACAAAATTATAATCTTGTTGTGCTACCTTTTAATGGCTAACTAAGCTTTCGAGACATCTCAGGTCAGATGAAGGGACCTGAGATGTCTCGAAAGTTTGCTTTGTAACATCATTTTATTTTATTTTAGTTTGCCATTAAAAGGTATCACAACAACATTAGAATTTTGTTTCTCTCACTGAGAACAATCAATCAATCTTAAATCTGTATGATATTGCTTTTTGCATTTTTAGACTGTCTAGTTAAACTATACACCATATATTAGTGGACAAACTTCAGAAAGTGTCTAAGAAACATAATATCACGGGAGCAAGAAATATAAGACAGCTTTTTGGCACAAAATGTGTCAAAATAGTGACTCTTCCCGTGTCTACGGCTCAGCATAGAGAGTAGCACATCTGCCTCCGTGAGCATGTCTCTGCCATGTGCACGAGTCCTTACATTGATTAAGTTGAGCTCCAGTAAAAGTATACAATGGCCTTATTTCCGGCAACTGGAAGAACATACTGTATATAAAATAAGTGCTTCTAGGAGCGATCACATGTTTCACACTTTACATAACACATTCCAGTTAGATGAGGTCTACAAAGAGAACATTTTGCCTCGTTGTGATGTCACTCTAGTTATTTTTCCATTATTTTCTATGTGAGTGATTGAGCAAGAAATTGTCCAGAAGGAATCAACCTTTGATAGTTTCCCAGCAGTTCTCCAAAGGAACAATAACTTTATATACAGTGGCATACCACACGTTGGAACCTAAGTTTTTGCCAACTTTACTACTACAAGAAATTACTTAAAAATTGCTAGGGTTTTACCAAGTGACATATATCCTGAGTTGATGATGTATACAGATAATAACAAAATTATTATCTTACCGGTGATAAATATACCTTTGTATGAGACATCTGACGTCTCATTTTGCTCATCTTGTCACCACCCCTGCAACACAGAATGTCAAATTTTGTAGGTACCATTGACTTGGTCAGAAATCTCAAAAGTTTTCAGTAAAAATATATTTCTTTTAACAATTATAAAATTAGTTGCTGTGAAAAGTGCATGTTTAAGACTTTCAGAACTTTTTAATTCCCCAAATGAATAATAATGGAAATTAAAAAGCACGTTTGTGAAGTACTTAATAACTGATTTGGGCAGTTTGTGAAGTACTTAATAACTGATTTGGGCAGATAAGCCTCTGTAAACAGATTTGTTTTTTATTAGGATGGAAATTGAATACATGATTGAGAAAGTTTATGCAAGTCATATTCTCAATCCACTAATGCTATGAACACTTTGGTACCAGATGGGCATCTCATTTAAATGCCCTAAGCTCAGTTAGCAAATCGCCTTTGGCAAATCCAACTCATATTTTACAAAAACGGGAACACAACAGAAATCAAGGGCTGACAATGCGGCTAATCCAACTGCGCATCCTCAACCATATATTTAACCTTCAACCTATTAAAAACAAATCTACCTACAATGGTTAATCAGCCCAAATCAGTTTATTAAGTACGTCCCAAACATTCTTCTAATTAATATCATTTTCCTCCACAGCCTGGTCATGTATATAAAAATATATTCACATACACTGGATGGAAAAGGTTAGCTGATTTGTTGAATAGGTAAATAAAGAGTAGCCATCATTTTAATTTTTATTATATAAATCAATAGGACACATGAAAATAAGCAACATTATAACAAATCTTTTCAGACAAATCTGCTTTTTTCTTCTCCTGAACTGATCTTTCATTCTCAAAATTCTCAATTCCAGGGTACAATCTGTATTCAGTAATGGCGGCATGGTGGCTCAGTGGTTAGCACTGCAGTACTGGGGTCCTGGATTCAAATCCCACCAAGGAGACCAACCGCAAGCAGTTTGTATGTTCTCCCCGTGTTTGCGTTGGTTTCCTCTAGGTACTCCGGTTTCCTACCACACTCCAAAGACATACAGATAAGGAATTTAGATTGTGAGCCCCAATGGGGACAGAGTTGCCAATGTATGTAAAGCGCTGTGGAATTAATGGCGCTATATAAATAATAATTATTATTATATTATGGACATAGGAGAGTGTAATTGGTTTCTATAAGATTTAATGCAGAAGAGTATAAAGGAGGAGCTCTGCTTACAGTTCCTCCCTCTGCTTCTTCTCCTCCTTCCTCTAGCTCCTCCCTCTGCCTCTAGCTCCACCCTCTCACTCTAGTTCCTCCCTCTGCCTTTTGTTCCTCCTTCCTCTAGATCCTCCCTCTGCCTCAAGCTCCTCTCTCTGCCTATAGCTCCTCTCTCTGCCTATAGGTCCTCCTTCCTATAGCTCCTCCCTCTGCCTATAGCTCCTCCCTTTGCCTATGGATCTGCCCTCCTCCCTTCTACAATAGAATCAGTAGCAACTGCCGTCTCCTATCTCAATGTTATAAAAAACTGTATTCACTGAAAATAAATTTTAATCTTAAATTGACAATATTGAGAATGAAAGATCAGTCCAGGAAGAGAAAGAAGCAGATCTTTATATTATAAAGTTACTTATTTTTATGTGTACTATTTATTTATGCAATAAAAATTAAAAAACTGTTTGAAATCCTGAAAATGGGGATGTAAATTTGGTCCTCTGATGAGGATATTTTACTTATTCGTAGTGGAATTTTCCAAGACTTCAGCTCTTAAGAACTAGCTACAAAATGTTTCAATAATTAAAATCATGTATAAAAAGCTAAAATAAAGCCAAATATTTATTTACAAGGCCTGCCCAATACTTGGACAACCCTTCCTAAATGGTACCATGTAAAATAAAAAAGAAACATATACTCACCTCCTGAACCGGCACCATTCCAGAATTGTTGGATGCTTGACGCTTGCATGACATTGTTAACTTATGTGATTGCCTATCAGCAGCTGCAGAAGGGGTGCAGATTTCTATCAGCAGCATTCCGGCTTAGAGATGTGGGCAGTTTGATTTCACTGATAGCGATTGACATGCGAGCGCTGGCAGTTACAATGCCAAAATCCACACAATGGTGTCGGTTCTCAATGTGAGTAAATGGCTTTTATATTTTACTTGAGGGACATACACAGAAGACAACTTAATTTTGACATCTTTAATGTAATAATGTGTAGGTCAAGTTGGCACTTATTAAAGGGATTCAGCATGGTCATCGACAGCTATGCTGAACTCATTGTGCCTGCCCTTGTCGGATCACGGATGTTACTTAGTTTGTGGCCTGGCAAGTAACAGAATGGGAAACTGGCTGGGAATCCCCGGTTCTGTTGACTCACTTATTAAAGGGAACCTGACAGCTGATTCATGCGGTCTGTAGTTGAAGGGGTTGTTCACAACTAGGATAACCCCTTCTCATTCCACATGTTTTCCCCAGATAAAATAAAAATGCCTATACTCACCTCCATGGTTGGCATGATTCTAGTGGTGCCAGGGCTCATGTGTCATTGTGACATCACGTGAGCCAAGCATCCAATCAGCATTGATTTCTGTCTCCCGCCTTTGGAAAATGAGTTAATTATTGCCACTCAGGAGTCATATGACGTCACCGCCGCGGAGGTTAGTATAGGCTTTTTTATTTTACCTGGGGCAAACCTATGGAATAAAAAGGGATTGTCCTAGTAGTGAAAAATCTCTTTAAGAGACCTCCTCTGTTTTTGCAGTTCTTACATAAAACTTACTTCCGAAAGCTGTCCGGTAAGGATGCAACTAGAAGGATGAGTCAAAGCGGCAAATCCCTGGTGGCTTCTACTCACCCCATTCTCACTTCTTCAATTTTATCTGGACTATATAAAGCCATTTAAAATTTAAAAAATTATTATAATAAACAAAAGAAAAAATATACCAAAATATTATTCTCATGGCATACAACCAACCTGTTGTGCTCAGGATGTAGGAGGAAACCTGAATATTCCCTCTTTTGTGGAACCACCAGCCCACCCAGGATACCTACGAGTGCTCACAATCAGACCGGTTGTCGAGATTAATAGTAAAACCTGTGTGGTTCCTGTTCAACTAATAAGAGAAACTGTACAGAATAGCCATTTATATGCAAACCTCTGCAAAATGCTGCCAGCAATGTTTTGTTAGCACATGAATGCCCTGTTCATACTGGAAAAAATGGCTATCTATGTAGGTTCCTTCACCCTAGAGACTTTCTGATGGCAAGAGATGTATTACTTATAGGCTTTGCAATGTCTTGCAAAACCCTACAGCGGTTGGAGATTCAGCAGATGTTTGCAGTTCGATTCACTTGTTCCATTGTCACCCCCCAGCAGTTTTCAGTTTAGTAGACATTTACATGGGGCCTCTTAATCAAACATGCCACAAATTGTGAATGTCCTAACCAGCATTGCTTGAGTCACAACGTAGCACAGTATGATCCCTTAATTAGCCTGTAATGAAAACCTTATGCATACACTGAAGGCTTGAAGCCAGACTTTCGAGAAGCTATTAGCCATGATTTTGCATTGTGTCTACAGGACTGAAGAAAGACTTGACTGTAGCCATACTGGTATAACTATGTATATAAGACAATCTGAGTGAGTTAATGTCGCTAAGGGAATTTTCTGCAAAATTTACAAATGAATGGTGTAATCAATGACTTTAGCAATGAGTCTTGATATCAAAGTTTAGAAGCCATTTCATACTCTTTATTATTATTTCTATAGCCTTCATCCTACTGAAGGTATCTGCTATGACTATGTAGCCTTTCCCTTAACAGTTAATGTACTGGAAATGCGTTAGGTTGGCTAAAATAAACTAACAACATGTGGTGGGTGTTTATGAACACTGGCGCAGAGGAAATACATGGTCTTGGTCTAGGCAACTAATAAATGTTTCAGTTAATTGCACTAGAAATAGTTGGCAGGACCTGATCAAAACTACAGAAACTAGAATAGCATACAGAATGTATACACTGCAGAATTAATAGCACTTCTATAATCTTTTAATTACATATTTTAATACAATATTTAATATATAAAAGTTGATGACAAAATATAGTCCAGATGGACACATATGAGCTTTGTTCTTACTAGAGTCACAGCTTGAATTTATTTTGGAATTCCTGACTCTATATGCGTTTGATGGACAGCCGCCATAGCTCTATAGAGATAAAATACATTAAATATATCATTTAGAAATTATTACAATTTGTTTGAATTACACGTGTTGATAGATGGCACATTAGACTGATGTTGGTTCAATTCTTATGAGAGATCAATAGATAGATAGATGGATGGATGGATGGATGGATGGATCAATGGATGGATGGACGGATGGATGAATGGATGGATCAATGGATGGATGGATAGATAGATAGATAGATAGATAGATAGATAGAGGGATAGATCGATAGATAGATAGATGGAAGGATAGATAGATAGATAGATAGATCTACTTTGGCCACCAATTACCAGTACCTTAATTTTATGAGTAAGTCCTGTATGGCAGTAATGAAGTCCAAATTTCATTCTTTCAATGTTTGCATACTTCTTTGCGTATACAGGGTGCTGCTATATTCTTTTGTTTGTTGATAGATAGAAACATAGATATCTAGAAGATAGATCTACATTGGTCACCAATTACCAGTACCTTAATTTTATGAGTAAGGTCTATATGGCAGTAATGAAGTCCAAATTTCATTCATTCAATGGTTGCATGCTTCTCTGCGTGAGTGCTGCTGTATTTTGTTGTTTCTACATAGATAGATACATAAATAGATCTAATTTGGCCACCAATTACCAGTACCTTAATTTTATGGGTAAAGCCCCCATCACATTTAATGACTTTCCAGCGATCCCGACAATGATACAACCTGATAAGGATCGCTGGTAAGTCGCTACAAGGTCGTTGGTGAGATGTCAAACAGTCAGATCTTCCCAACGACGCAGCAATGATACAGCAACCGTAGCAACCTGTATAACGATCTCGGTGGTCGTTGGGACCCTGTCACACGGCAGCTAGTGTGACGATTCAGACCTCGATTAGGGGCTCTGAGTCGTCAACGAGGTTGTTGGTAAGGCGTCAAAAACACCGATGCATCCTGCCCAGCAGAACCTCGACAATCAAAAAATAGTCCAGGCCATTCCGACATGACCAGCGATATCACAGCAGGGGCCTGCTATGTGTCAAACGTAGCGAGATCGCTGGCGAGGTCATTGTTGCGTCACAGAATCTGTAACTCAGAAGCGATCTCGCTAACGACATCGATATGTGTGAAGGTAACTTTAGTCCTATATGGCAGTAATGTAGTCCAAGTTTCATTTATTCAATGTTTGAATGCATCTTTGCACATACAAAGTGCTATTGTATTCTTTTGTTTGTAGATAGATAGAATAGATAGGTAGATCTACTTTGGCCACCAATTACCAGCACCTTAATTTTTTGAGTAAATTCTATATGGCAGTAATGAAGTCTAAATTACACATATTCAATGTTTGCATTCATCTTTGCGCATACAGAGTGCTGCTGTATTATTTTGTTTGTAGATAGTTACATAGATAGATAGAGAGATAGATAGATAGATCTAATTTGACCACCAATTACCTGCACCTTATTTTTATGAGTAAATTCTATATGGCAGTAATGAAGTGTAAATTTCAAATATTCAATGTTTGCATTCATCTTTGCATATACCGAGTGCTGCTGTATTCTTTTGTTTGTTCATAGCTAGAAAAATAGATACTTCAAAATAGGAAATCAGAAATCCAAATTATGAACAACAAAAAGACGGACTGTTTAAATGTCCACGTACAGCAAAGTTTCATCTCAACCCACAATGAGCCTTTCTCAAGTTGAAATGTCTTTCTTTTTGTTGCCCATAATTAGGAGTGCTGATTTCCCTCATTGTGAGTACATGTACGAGTATTGGATATTTGGGGATACTCCTCATGCTCAGGGGCTGGTGCGGCTTCAATTTTGCTCACATTGATATGGTTAGGTGCTTTTGCTAACTTCAAGGATTCATAGTTTTCAATGGAAATCATGACACGGTGACAGATTATTTTTTTCAATAGATCTAAACTGACACTGACAGACATCATTGACTTCAATATGGTCCATGAAGGTCGATGGGGGATTCCAGTATTTTTTACAGCAGAAATGACATTGTACACTGCACTTTTCTTGAAACAAAAATATATTTGTGCTTCCCTACATCAACAGTCTCAAGATCAGTATTCTGAAACCAAATAAATACTGGTCATATTAGTAATAAATTGTTACATATTTGTTCACATAAATCCTTCAACTTCTTAAATTTTTAATATCATTTCCCTTTTAAAAGACTATTTTTGTCTGATAGTTCCAAGCACTGGGGGACATAAGGATCCCAGTCCTTTATACATACATAGTTGACTATATGTTAAATTTAACAGTGTACTATAAAGAAAACTTAGCACTCAGAGTGTATATGTTATTTTATACATGCAAAGAAATGTATATTTATCCATGGTATATAGTTGTAATAATGAATCTGCCTCTTCCCATGCATCATCTCTCTTACCTTATATACTTAGGGTATGTGCGCACGTTGCTTTTTACCTGCTTTTTACCTGCTTTTTTGCTGCTTTTTCTTCTGCGCTGTTTAATGCCAAAATGGATGTGTTCTTCTATTCAAGCAAAGTCTATGGGAATTTGGGTTTCTTGTTCACACTATGTTGTTCAAAAAGGTGCCTTTTTGTGGCAGAACTTTGGTCAAAAACTCAGCTTTGCAGTGCAAAACCCAAATGGCAAAAACAATTGACATGTTGCTTCTTTGAAAAGCTGAGTTTTTAACCAAAGTTCAGCCTCAAAAAGGCACCTTTTTGAACAACATAGTGTGAACAAGAAACCCAAATTCCCATAGACTTTGCTTGAATAGAAGAACACATCCATTTTGGCATTAAACAGCGCAGAAGAAAAAGCAGCAAAAAAGCAGGTAAAAAGCAGGTAAAAAGCAACGTGCGCACATACCCTTAGCCTTTTTTTGTTATCATTTACATTTATATTATTTACGTGCATATTCGAAACTAAATCCTAAATATGTAGACCCTTAACGAAGAGAATCCGAGACATCTGTCTATTAAAAGTGATGTCTATTGGCCAGTTAAATAATGGGGTGCTAATTCTAAAAATACACAAAGCCGCCCCAAAAAGACACCGATATTTGTAGGAAATCAACCCTGGAGCAGTCTCTGGCAAGTCAGTCTGACCTCAGCAAATGAAAATAATCAAAAGCAATTAGAAGCGTGCTGGACTTCTCCTTAGAGATCTGTGGGGGAGAAAAAACATGCCTGAGCCCTCAGAACCCAGGCAAAGACCCTATGTGTGAGCTGCGAGGTTGCCTGACCTTGTCCACATAAAGATGTGATTTATGAAGTGTGGGGCACAGCAGCAGGCTTCTGTCTTCTCCAGGAGAACCAAATTACTGAGGTGGAGATTAACATGCTTTCAGCTGGGCTCAATTCCAGACCAAGGGAAATTTCTTATTTACATTTTTGTTCTTGCGTTTAATTTCCTCCGCCTTTTTTCTCTCTTAACTGATTTTTCATCAAAAAGAAAAGGAATTGCTTCAAAGTGTAAGGGGGAAATCATATAATGAAAGTTAACAATATTAACAAAGTAATGGCAGTGGGACAGCCAGGACTCTCCACTGCAAACACTGGTGGAAAAGGTCACCCGTGATATTGGAGGGTGGATAGCGTGCTACTGCTTTGGGGAGATGAAACCATATTTTCTCTAATATTATGATTTGTTATGTTATCCATTATATCGACTTCAGCACCTTTACAATGGACACATTTAACACATTCCTTCCTGTTACAACAGATTTTGGCCACACTATATATTATATACATTATTCAGAATGGTAGTTTAGCACAAGTATTTTCTGTGACTCTGTATAACAGTAGTAAAACCACATTTTGGTAACCGTATCCATATCCAGTAACTGTAGAGTAATAATATGGATATATGAGAGGATATAAGATGCAGTAAGAGACAGCCCTCATGTGGAATACAAAAATAGTTATTTCAAATGTTTATAATTTAAACTGGTAATCCTACTTTAGAGATTTAAGTCATGGCAAAAGAATTTCGCATGTGTATGCACTGTATGTAGGTCTCAACTCTAGGAGCAAAACTTATGGGGGCTCCCTGACCATCATCCCAGCTAATAACGCAGAGAAAAATGGAGAGTTGACAAAGTGGATACAAAAAAATGTCTATGGTGGTAATTAAAGCTGAGCGAACCTGTGGAAGTTCAGTTTGGCAGGTTCAGCCGGACTTTAGATAAAGTTCGGATTGAGACCCGGACTTGACCTGAACCCCAATGGAAGTCATTAATTGGGTGGTTCTGGTCTCTGCCTACATGCAGCCAGCCATAAACAGATCACTTCCAGCAGAAGGTGGGCAGGGTTTTCCATTTTTTTTTTGCTTGGTGCAACTTCTTGTAACTCATGCTGTTGTGACCCTCAGTGCGAGCTGTTCAAGCACTGCAAGCGGCTCGCACTGGGTTGAGCACCAACGCACCCGAGCACAGTGATGCTCATGTGAGTGGTTGGCTTATGTAAAGCACTCGAACTCCAAACCTTTTTTTTTTTTTGTAAAATCTGTGTTTGGTACGAACACTGAACACCAAACCTCAAGTTTGCTTATCTTTAGTGGTAATTTGTAATGAGCAAACCCAAACTGTAAAGTTCGGAGTTCGTACAGCAGACCTAGTGTCCGGTGCTCAAACTCAAACACCAACTTCTTACGGAAATCCGTGGATGAGTTTCGAGTTCAGATGCTGTTACTATGTTAATAAAGTTTGTTAAAAGGGTGCAGTGCATACAATCAACAAGCTTTCTAGCTATGGGCACATCTGAAGCCATCACAGCCATGGCGGGTATAAGAATGAAAAATATCATACCTGCCGCTGACTGTGAGTGACCTATGGAGCCTAGTTCTCAGAACAAGGCTCCACAGGATTCAATGGACATCATGGGTTATTATACCATTGATTTACGTCAGAAGTTTGAGGACTTGTTTTAATTAATAAATTGGTGAACAAGGGAGTGTGGGGTTCTCTTTTTTTCAAATAAACTATTTTTTCCCTATGTGTATGCTTTTTAACTGTACTCTCACTGGGTTAGTAATGGGGGTGAATAATAGACTCCGCCCCATTACTAACCCCTGAGCTTGATTCAAACTGTCAATTCACAGCTGAAATCAACCCCAATATTACCCCAATTGCCACCGTACCAGGGAAATCTGGAAGAGATTGGCAATGCGCTAGAAGTGGCGCAATTATGTTTTTTTGGGCTGGGAAGGGGCAAATAACTATGGGTTTTCATAGCCTAATACCAGCCCCCAGCTGTCTGCTTGTCTGCTGCAACTTGACTGGTTATAAAAAATAGGGGGGACCCAACGTCATTTTTTTTATGCACTCTCTATCCACATTTGTTTCCAGGCCAATTGTCCTGCTATCACCCCCATTTTGCTTTCTTTGCAGCCCCCTAGCCTTTACTATGACTATTTCACAGCCATTTTACAGCAACGTTTGAGAGCCCATTGATTTATATGATATTCGCAGTCCATGGTCAAGTTCAAGTGCTGAACCGAACTTTTAATTAAAGTCTGGCAGACCTGGCGAAAGATTATCCATGTTTCCGTTCATCTAGAGTGATAATACCTCTAATACCTAAGATAAATGGCTCAATTTACTATGAATTAAATAAACTTTATGGACAAAAGTATGGACTGCCAAAATCATTGCATTTAGGTTTTCCATGCAGTCCAATTCCCACAGCGTATAAGATCCAGCACCACACCAAGCAATCTGCCTTTACTAATGTTTGTGAAGGATTGGCTCTTTCTAAACAGCTTAATGAATTCAATTGTGGTACTGTAATAGGAAAATGTTGTTAGAACAAGTCAGTTCATGAAATTTGTTCCCAACTTAATATTGCAAAATCAACTGTGAGTGGTATTATTGAAAAGCTTAAACATTTAGGAACCACAACACGTCAGTTATAAAGCAACAGAGCACGTAAAGTTACAGATCGGGGTCACCAAATGCTGAGGCCTTCAGTACATAAAAGTCCCCAACAATCTGCTGATTCGACAACTGCAGAGTTACAAACTTCCTTTGGCATTAAAATGATTACAAAAACTGTGCCGAGACCGTCCTGCTATGGCTGGACTGATACATGCAAGCCTCACATCACCAAGCACATCACATGTAATATGGAGTTGGACACATTTCTGTGCAGTGTTAAACCATGCTTTTCTATCTGGCAGTCTGATGGTTGAGTCTGGATAAAGAGAATGTCGGATTGTGAGAGCTAGATATTAGCTTTATTAGGAAATAAACAGGTATATGCTAGCTATAGAAGTGGGATCATCCATAATGGGCATGCTCATAAGTGCCAGCTCACATTGGCTTATAAACTGTTCTGTGGTCAGATGAGTTAAAATTTGAAATTCATTATGGAAACCATGGACACAATTTTGTGCAGACTCAAGAGGAGAGGGACCATCCAGCTTGTTATCTGCACACAGATCAAAATACTGCATCTTTGATGGCATGTGGGTGCATTAATGCCTATACCATGGTCAGCTTACACATCTTGATAAGCTCTATCAATGCTGAGCATTATATAGTGGTTTCATTACAACTTATTCCCCAATCCAGACAATGTCTATTTCAGGGAAGGCCTGGCATATTCCAGCAAGTCAATATTAAACCATGTACAGCACTCAACACAACAATATAGCTTCACAGAAGAAAAGTTCGGCTGATGAACCGATAGCCTGCAGTCCAGCCTGCAGTCCAAGCATTGAGACCTGCGTGGAGTGCGACTCTCTCTCTCCTTTGGATTATTTGTGGCTTTTGCTTTGAGCTTGCACCCGGATCTCATCCATACTATTTGCAGACTGAATTGCGGTAAAGACGGCAACACGTGGAGCAAGCGGTGCACCGGGATTTATTATACCTCTTTAAACATAGACATCACAAGAATCACATCTGTGTGTTCTACGAGTTTTTCACTGAATCCATTGATTTGGATTAGCTATTTTCATCCATGATACCAGAAAAAAATGCATATGTCTCCATGTGTGTGGCAAGGACACACGGTGTGTGGCAAGGACACACGGTCTGTGAAAAAACAAGGACATGTAAATAGCACCCTAAATTATAATGGGTATGTGTTTTATCCAAGAAAAAAATTGGTTCTAACATGTATGTGTGGTGCCCCTGAGGCTTCCGTCGCCACAGAGACATTGCACCTCAGCCAGAGGTGTGATGTCCCATACTGGGTAAGGAAGGGGGTAAACGCCGGTCCACAGGCAAATCTGCACTACACCCATTGTTAGGTACACACAGGGACCGGGGATAGTGGCAGCTACCCTCCCATGCTGCATGCTGGGAGGGGCCGTAAGACCCATCCCTTCTCCCATAGGGTGGGAGCTTAGCAACTGGGTGGGTGGGAGGAGCCAGCCGAGAGAAGAGTAGTTACAGGAAGGTCAAGTGAGAGAGTTTCAGTTTACCTCAGGGAGGAGGGGAGTGAGGAGGTCTGCGTGAGGCAGAGGAGCAGTGAGTTTGGAGTTTTACCTCAGAGAAGGAGGAGAGGAGTAAGAAGAGAAGTGCTCTAGTCAGTCAGGAGCAAGAAGGAGAAAGTGACGCTTCCTGGTGAAGACCCTGAGGCCCGGCTAGGCCCAGGTGACACCAAGCAGAACAGAAGGGATTCCAGGGCCACTGTAAAGCTTCCAAGCCTGTGGCCTCTTCCACAAAGTCATTCGGTGGAGGGATCAAGCTGCAAACAGGGGACGGTCCCTAGAAACTGGAGGAAGAGAAGTCAATTCCAATAGTAAAAACCGAGGTCCAGGGTGGCTGCAAGCGCCCAGGGCCACAGCCCACAGCAGAACCTCTGGAAAGGGGGTAGAACACCCACTAGGAAAGCCCCTGGCCCGGAGGCTGTAGTGGAGGCCAAGCCAGGTTCATCCAGCAAAGGCTAGGCTTAGAAGTCAGCTGAACAAAGGAACACAATAGAGGGGTGCACCGGCTTCCATTTCCAGGTCTACCCAGGATCAGCGGAGGTCCCTGACAGGGGATTCCAGCACACCAGTGGGCAACCGGACAGCTGCCGTGTCAAATAACCAACTGTGAGTAAACATCTTGAAACTGCACCCCCTGGTGTTGCCTCTGTTATTTTATCTGCATTGACTTCCATCACTGCATAGACACTTACAAGCACCAACTGTTGCCCCGGGGTACCGCTCCACCTGTGGAGAGCAGGACCATCCAAGCTGCCGTTCCATCACCCCCGGAGGCGCCATACAGCATAGCCGCAAACCACAGGTGGCGTCATGAATGTTATAAACTTTAATCACCCCCACTAAAGCCATATTAATTGACTCGGGCCCCGCCACCACTGACTACCCCCCGGACTAGTCCGGCCTGACACCGGGGGTCCCATAGCCCTGGGGTGGACAAGTCATATGTACAACATGGACGTCTTTGAGAGATACAGTAGATAGATAGATGGAGAACCGCCGCTGCTCAATGTGGGTACTCCCAGGGATGGTGGTAGTGGCAGCTGTGATGGTAGGCCCTCTGCAGGTATGGCTGTGCCTGGGAAATGTAATAGGGCAATAATGGAGACCACCCCAGGTTGTCTTTAACAGTCTCTACTCACTGTGGACCCAGGGATTGCTGTTTCAGACCAATGCCAATGTAGTGACCCAGGTTGTTCTGTCCCCAGCACTCTCTGTAAATTGAGTACCCGTAGCGTGAAGCGTTTGGGAACCCCGACTGTCCCTTTTGGCGTACAGTCTCCTCCGTACGGCGGGCAGTGCGGACCCTGCGGGGAGGTAAGTGTCCGAACCCAGATCCTAGTTTACTGCGGATGCCCCCGGATTATTTGGTTCGCTGAAGTCCGTGAAGGTGTCCTCACCGTGCAGGTATTTGTCAAACAGTTTGAAACTTGTGCTTGACCAAGGGCCCTGTGCCTGGTTCGTGCTCCGGTCCCAGCGATATCTCCGTACCCATCCTGGCAACCTCTCTTCTGTGCCCCCAGGGTCACTGTTACACGGACCAGCTCAGCCACGTCCGCACACCTCTCCTGTGTGCTCC
This sequence comes from Anomaloglossus baeobatrachus, assembly GCF_048569485.1. Lineage (NCBI taxonomy): Eukaryota > Metazoa > Chordata > Amphibia > Anura > Aromobatidae > Anomaloglossus > Anomaloglossus baeobatrachus. The sequence goes on from NC_134355.1 coordinate 489,253,869, forward strand.
CGACTCTAGACTCTCTCTAACAGACTGCTGACCCCTCCCACCAGGCTGACTATACCCAGGGACTCTTTCCCATGGCGACCATCCCCTTACATGGTTAACCCTCTATGCCCAGTGTGGAGAGGAGAACTAGGATTTTAGATGTGTTTTGATGGAATCGGCACTGGTACTCCAGGTCCCAGGGGATAGGTCCTACATCCCCAAGAGGATGCAGTTCCCTGTAGTGCCCTGAGGGTCTCAGGGGTGCTACAGATAGATAGATAGTTAGATATATAGAACTAAGAGAAACAACAGTTGCACACTGTAATGGCAAGGATATAAACTACTAATAAAATTTGAGGTGTTTGGCATATTAGAATGGCCATTATAATACCTGCCCAGCAGCCACATCATGGCAACCCCCTTATGCTGGATCCTACTTTATACTGCATCTATCTGGGCTCCTAAAAACCTTCAAATAATTAGCAAGTAACCATGGAAGATAAATTTGGAGAGTTAACATAATTAAAATCCATTTATTCATCTTTAACTGTGGATACCTGCGTTTTTGGGGAGTTTTTGTATCTAAGAAATTGGTTACAACCTTGGGGGCCTTACACCCATCATAACATGGAAACATGTTGCTTCGTTTTTCTTTTTCTAGTTAGATTGAAATGTAGACAAATAGATAGTTTAGAGTATCAGAAAATGTACATGATGGGAAGGAAAGATAGATAGATAGATAGATAGATAGATAGATAGAGGGATAGATGATAGATAGATAGATACATAGATGATAGATAGATAGATAGATAGATAGATAGAAAGATAGATAGATAGAGGGATAGATAGATAGATAGATAGATAGATAGATAGAAAGAGAGATGTTTTACATTACGTGGCTCTCATATATGTTCATTCTGTTCTGTAGGACTTATTAAGTGCTGGAATCCTTCAGACTCATAGGGTTTCCATTAGTAAACTTGAGTCCCACACTTCACATGTAGGATTTTCGTGAAGTTAAAGACTTAAAAGTGGAGTCATCTTACAGCCTTTTGGGAATAGCCGGTGGATTGCATTACTAGCTCCTTGCTGCTTTCGCTAATATATTGACATATTTAAATAAACAAAACCAAATCCTACGCTCCGCTATGCTGAGTGCTCTGTAGAAACATTGAGAGATGTATCCATACACATGACATCAGTAAGGACAAGACAGATGTCTAAAGGAAAACTGACTTAGAACATCAAGTAGCATTCCCAGGTTTCCCACTCGTGTCACTGTGTCTTGTGTATAAGAAGTCTTTCTTACAGGACCTGTATATCAGACTTCTCATAGCTATTTGTTTTTGATGGCGTTCTAACAATTTTATTTATTTATATTCTTCATTCTTTTTAAACTCTTATTGATAGCCCTGTAGACTGTGAGCCCTCGCGGGCAGGGTCCTTTCTCCTCCTATACCAGTCTGTTTTGTACTGTTAATGATTGGTGTACGTATACCCTCTTTCACTTGTAAAGCGCCATGGAATAAATGGCGCTATAATAATAAATAATAATAATAATAGCAGTAATTGTCGTACTGCCCCATATCATCTAGTTACTGGAGACCAGCAGGATGCTTCGGTCCCTCAATACATAGAAATGGGACTAATGCTAAAGTTCACACAAGTGTATGAAAAATCATCCATTTTGTCAACCATGTCATGGATCTTTTGTCATCCACAGCCATCCTTTTTTTTACATCTACAATTAAAAAATATTTTTTGCTATATAATCTTTCCAATTGATCCAAGATCAAAAAATATTTTTGTGTGAACTAAACTTAAAGGGAGTCTGAATCCCTCAAAACTTCAATTGTACTGCTTGTACGGCCATGACGGTAGCTTAGTCGCTATAACATTCATTCCTGTACTAAAGACTTTCCTGTTTTTATTGATCACGGAAATTTGTTTATTTAATGTGTAAATCAGGGCTCCTCAGTGCACCCTTCAAGTGGCCAAGGGTCCTGTGAACCATTCTGCCCTTGTTTTACCATGGTGTTCATGGCGCCTTAGCTAAAATGAAATCTGTCACCAGGTTTTTGATACCTCATCTGAGAGCAGCATAACGTAGGAAAAGAGACCGATTCCAACAACGTATCATTTAGTTTATTGGATGCTGCAGTTCTGACACAATCAGAATTCTAAGATGTAACATGAAGCAGAGCTCAGGAAGCTAACCCCACCCACACCAGGCTCTCTGTGTACACTGTCTACTGACAGGGAGCTGCTTATCACAGGAGGGGTTGTGGCTGGTCTAGCACTCATGTGAGCTGTAGTCCTTGCAGTGATTATCTCCTGATGTTAAAATAATCATTGTAAGTAAACAGCAGCATATAGCCTCATAAATGACACATCACTGAAATGTATATTTCAGCCCCTATCTCTTCCTGTCTTCAGAATACATTGCAAAAACATGCTGTCAGGTTCCTTTAAATTGACAGCCCTTACTCACACAGAGCTTATTTGCCTAAAGTGAACTGCATATATCTAGTCAGTGTCTGCTACGGTCAGAAGTCAGGAACTAACACTACATGCGCACTGTTAGGTTTCAGAAGTGTCAGAGTACATACCTCCGCTCCATTCATAGTTGATGGGAATGATGGAGATAGATAATCGCTGTACTCGGCAGTCGACTAAATGGTGGGTCCACCTTCAGAATGAGACTGCAGAGCCCCATTCTTGTGGTTTCAGAGCTCTGTTGTCGTGATTGCTGGGGGTCTCAACAGTCGAACCCCTGAACATCAGCAAGCTAGCCCTAACATTTATATAAAAGATGACTTCTCTCATTTGTGGGTAAAAGTCTTTAATCGGGTTGAATATATTGCAGATACATAGCTATAAGGTACTGATGAGACATGTGTCAGGTTTACTGAGCGTCAAGCACTTGAAGGAGAGTGCCAGCCCTAGATGGTTTGGGGGTCGTTCTTCCGCACCAAAGACAATCTGGGTGCAAAGTTGACTTCAGGTGGAGGGATTGACACTTACTTGCTCCCTCTGTCTATTGTCCATCACCCTTGCTGCCAGTCATCAGCACAGAGTAAGACACACCCCATTAGAGTTCACTTAGTCAACCAGATTTTGTGCACTTTTCTTCCTCACACCAGTATGACCAACATGGCTTTTTTTCCTCTCCCTATAGGGTACTACTCTTCATGCTGTACTCCACTATCTTGGACCGCGTCTGCAATACTCTGGGGTCTGTGCTTCTTTCCCCCTAATACTTCACACCTTTGTCTACTTCTCTGCCCTGACGGTTCTCTAGTCGAGCAACTCTCTAAGCCCGCTAGGATGAGCGGTAGGCTCCGGACCTCTAGAGGACACCTCAGGGTTCCCTGACTGGCCCTAGCACTGAGACCACATCTTCTCACACTTGAACCCAATAAACAACTGCCTACTCTCGAGTCCTCTCTCCTGTCCTTCCTCTCTCGCCATCTATCGCTCCTCCCTTCCACTACCTTAACGCTATCCTATCTTAACATCTAATATAGAACTGTCTCGCCGCTGTCCTTACTCGATCCCTATATGGCAGCTGTTGTTATTCTGGTACACAGCCTTAACTCTGCTACATGCGGAACTGGTTTTATACTCCAACTCCTCTAGACACTGGTATTTGCATGTACATCTGTCATATTAAACATTACATAAAAACATGGTACATTACATAATGGAGCGCAGCCTCCCTTGATATAAAGTTACAAAAAGGTTTCTGAGGCTTGCCTCCTGTATATAAATACAGGTTGAGGGCAGTAATCAAGCCTAGCTATAACTTATAACTTGGTATTATAGTTTGTATGCTCTGAATTTGTTGATGTATGTTTATATTTGTTGATGCTAGTCATCATCATTTTCGATAGTAGCAAAGAAATTAGAACAGAAGGTCTCTACAATTTGGAATGCGTAAGTACAGTATGGCACAGTCTATGGGCACAATATTACAGATTTCTGCAATTTGGTTCTATTATACAGTAGTGTACATTGGGCCATGTATAATTGGACATTTTTAGCTGCATCACTATTCATGAACTTGTAAAATAGCATCTGTACTAAGTAAATATTGATACATAACATGGGTGTAATTGGAATATAGATAACATAATCGATTTAATTTTTGTTTTTGGAGGCAACAAGATTCATAAAAACTTACACATAGACCAAAAATGGGTCATCCCAATGAAAGAAAATGGTTCACTATTCACATATGTGAAAAAAACCTCATCTGACAGCAACCTAAAGCCTGCTTTACACCTTACGATCCAGCATACGATATCATATGCGATCGTAACTACCCCCATCGTATGTGCGGCACGTTCAATTTGTTGAATGTGCCGCAAATACGAGTAACCCCCCGTTACACGCACTTACCCGTCCATACGACCTCGATGTGGGCGGTGAACGTCCATTTCCTGGAGTGGGAGGAACGTTCAGCGTCACAGCGACGTCACTCGGCAGCCGGCCAATAGAAGCAGAGGGGCGGAGCTGAGCGGGACGTAAACATCCCGCCCACCTCCTTCCTTCCGCATTACCGGCCGGGAGCCGCAGGATGCAGGTAAGATCTGTTCATCGTTCCCGGGGTGTCACACACTGCGATGTGTGCTACCCCGGGTACGATGAACAATCTGACGTTCAATCCATGAGGAATGAACGACGTGCGTGCGATGAACGTTTTACTGTTCAATCACAATCGCATGTAGCTGTTACACACTGCAATGTACCTTACGATGCCGGATGTGTGTCACTTACGACGTGACCCCACCGACACATTGTAAGATACATTGCAGCGTGTAAAACGGGCTTTAATCCGTGTGTGTATGGAATCATAGCCATAAAATTACAATATGGCCTCATATACCCTTGTAAGTACCAGAATGTAACTCCTACTGTCCCAACGTGATACGTTCCAGGAAATGATTTTCTCAATTTGTCGTATAATTTTATGTAACAATGCAGAATGAAGAACACATTGCTCATCAGTGAATCATTGAAATACTGAATGTAGTGACGCAGGGGGAGCATTCTGGGCAGTGAGGTTTGGTTTCAGGTACTGTGCTGTATACATTTATTCTCCCAGACAGTTTTGAAGAGATTTTCCATGAGTGATACTTGGCTATTGCTGGTGTGCATGATATTTGATGAAAACTAACCTTCAGATCCTGGTATGTGCTGGGTAATGCTTTAAATGTGTGAAACACTCATTACTGGTCTGTAGAATTAGTTTGCACTTTTAGCATGGCTGCCATCCATGTCTGGGTAATACAGAAAGAGAGTCACACAATATTTAGACTAGCATTAGAGAGGCTGTGAGAGGACAAATCTTGAAGGTAACATCTGCACCTTGCATCTAATATATAAAGCTGAATGTGTGTATGTGTGTATGTCCGGGATTGGCATCTGCACCGTCACAGCTATAGCCACAACATTTTGCACACTCACACGTCTGGACCCCGAGAGCGTCATAGGCTATGTTGAGAGGCGAAATTTTAACCCCGCGCGTTCCAATTTACCAATCAATTTTTCCCCTATCTACATAATGTGGAAAAGTGAAACAAAAAAGTGTATTCACACCGTCGCATTTACAATCACGAAATTTTTCACAGACACCTCATGTGACCCAGGAAACGTCATAGACTATGTTTTGACAGGAAAATGTAACCCCGCGCTTTACAGTTACTCTCCAAAAAACATGCCTTCATTAAAGTAAATGGAGCCTGGCACTACAGGTTATTAGTAGAGATGAGCGAACCGGTCCCGGTTCGGCTCGAGGCGGTTCGCCGAACGGGGGGTCTGGCTCGAGTTCGGCTCGTCGAACGTTCGACGAACCGAACTCGAGCCCATAGGAAACAATGGCAGGCAATCACAAACACAGTAAAACACCTAGAAAACACCCTGAAAGGTGTCCAAAAGGTGACAAACAACTCACAACATAACACAAACACATGGGAAAGTGACAAGGACATATACTCATGTGAAAACAAAACAGCTGGACAAGGAAAAAGAGGGAGACACACAGATATATGAGTATATGCAAAGAAACATCGATTCCATTATTGTGCAACTTGAGCCCTGCTCATTTTAGGCTTCCAATCTGGATAAATTGCCTGAGCTCGCCACGTACGCCTTGAGGATCTTGTCGTGTCCTGCAGCCAGCGTTCTCTCGGAACCTGTCTTCAGTGCTGCTGGGGGTCTGCTGGCAGATAAGCACACGTGTCTGTCCACTGACAATGTGGACCTGGCTCTCAGAGGACTTTTCTTCCCCTGGGTCAGCCAGGGGAGGCGAAAGGCACGCGTATTTTTGAGAGTGCTTCATGCAAAGCATCTTTTTCTTTGTCAAAAGGGGGGCTCAACCGATGCCAGTCAAGTGGGGTGTGTGTGGCCCAGTTAGTGGCAACGAGGGAGACTGTGGTTGGAGTCCCCTCGCTGTGTCTCTAAAAGAACCAAGATGAACAAGTCATGGCTCTCAGAGGACTTTTCTTCCCCTGGGTCAGCCAGGGGACGGGAAAGGCACGCGTATTTTTGAGAGTGCTTCATGCAAAGCATCTTTTTCTTTTTCAAAAGGGGGCTCAACCGATGCCAGTCAAGTGGGGTGTGTGTGGCCCAGTTAGTGGCAACGAGGGAGACTGTGGTTGGAGTCCCCTCGCTGTGTCTCTAAAAGAACCAAGATGAACAAGTCATGGCTCTCAGAGGACTTTTCTTCCCCTGGGTCAGCCAGGGGACGGGAAAGGCACGCGTATTTTTGAGAGTGCTTCATGCAAAGCATCTTTTTCTTTGTCAAAAGGGGGGGTCAACCGATGCCAGTCAAGTGGGGTGTGTGTGGCCCAGTTAGTGGCAACGAGGGAGACTGTGGTTGGAGTCCCCTCGCTGTGTCTCTAAAAGAACCAAGATGAACAAGTCATGGCTCTCAGAGGACTTTTCTTCCCCTGGGTCAGCCAGGGGACGGGAAAGGCACGCGTATTTTTGAGAGTGCTTCATGCAAAGCATCTTTTTCTTTGTCAAAAGGGGGGGTCAACCGATGCCAGTCAAGTGGGGTGTGTGTGGCCCAGTTAGTGGCAACGAGGGAGACTGTGGTTGGAGTCCCCTCGCTGTGTCTCTAAAAGAACCAAGATGAACAAGTCATGGCTCTCAGAGGACTTTTCTTCCCCTGGGTCAGCCAGGGGACGGGAAAGGCACGCGTATTTTTGAGAGTGCTTCATGCAAAGCATCTTTTTCTTTTTCAAAAGGGGGCTCAACCGATGCCAGTCAAGTGGGGTGTGTGTGGCCCAGTTAGTGGCAACGAGGGAGACTGTGGTTGGAGTCCCCTCGCTGTGTCTCTAAAAGAACCAAGATGAACAAGTCATGGCTCTCAGAGGACTTTTCTTCCCCTGGGTCAGCCAGGGGACGGGAAAGGCACGCGTATTTTTGAGAGTGCTTCATGAAAAGCATCTTTTTCTTTGTCAAAAGGGGGGGTCAACCGATGCCAGTCAAGTGGGGTGTGTGTGGCCCAGTTAGTGGCAACGAGGGAGACTGTGGTTGGAGTCCCCTCGCTGTGTCTCTAAAAGAACCAAGATGAACAAGTCATGGCTCTCAGAGGACTTTTCTTCCCCTGGGTCAGCCAGGGGACGGGAAAGGCACGCGTATTTTTGAGAGTGCTTCATGCAAAGCATCTTTTTCTTTGTCAAAAGGGGGGCTCAACCGATGCCAGTCAAGTGGGGTGTGTGTGGCCCAGTTAGTGGCAACGAGGGAGACTGTGGTTGGAGTCCCCTCGCTGTGTCTCTAAAAGAACCAAGATGAACAAGTCATGGCTCTCAGAGGACTTTTCTTCCCCTGGGTCAGCCAGGGGACGGGAAAGGCACGCGTATTTTTGAGAGTGCTTCATGCAAAGCATCTTTTTCTTTTTCAAAAGGGGGCTCAACCGATGCCAGTCAAGTGGGGTGTGTGTGGCCCAGTTAGTGGCAACGAGGGAGACTGTGGTTGGAGTCCCCTCGCTGTGTCTCTAAAAGAACCAAGATGAACAAGTCATGGCTCTCAGAGGACTTTTCTTCCCCTGGGTCAGCCAGGGGACGGGAAAGGCACGCGTATTTTTGAGAGTGCTTCATGCAAAGCATCTTTTTCTTTGTCAAAAGGGGGGGTCAACCGATGCCAGTCAAGTGGGGTGTGTGTGGCCCAGTTAGTGGCAACGAGGGAGACTGTGGTTGGAGTCCCCTCGCTGTGTCTCTAAAAGAACCAAGATGAACAAGTCATGGCTCTCAGAGGACTTTTCTTCCCCTGGGTCAGCCAGGGGACGGGAAAGGCACGCGTATTTTTGAGAGTGCTTCATGCAAAGCATCTTTTTCTTTTTCAAAAGGGGGCTCAACCGATGCCAGTCAAGTGGGGTGTGTGTGGCCCAGTTAGTGGCAACGAGGGAGACTGTGGTTGGAGTCCCCTCGCTGTGTCTCTAAAAGAACCAAGATGAACAAGTCATGGCTCTCAGAGGACTTTTCTTCCCCTGGGTCAGCCAGGGGACGGGAAAGGCACGCGTATTTTTGAGAGTGCTTCATGCAAAGCATCTTTTTCTTTGTCAAAAGGGGGGCTCAACCGATGCCAGTCAAGTGGGGTGTGTGTGGCCCAGTTAGTGGCAACGAGGGAGACTGTGGTTGGAGTCCCCTCGCTGTGTCTCTAAAAGAACCAAGATGAACAAGTCATGGCTCTCAGAGGACTTTTCTTCCCCTGGGTCAGCCAGGGGACGGGAAAGGCACGCGTATTTTTGAGAGTGCTTCATGCAAAGCATCTTTTTCTTTTTCAAAAGGGGGCTCAACCGATGCCAGTCAAGTGGGGTGTGTGTGGCCCAGTTAGTGGCAACGAGGGAGACTGTGGTTGGAGTCCCCTCGCTGTGTCTCTAAAAGAACCAAGATGAACAAGTCATGGCTCTCAGAGGACTTTTCTTCCCCTGGGTCAGCCAGGGGACGGGAAAGGCACGCGTATTTTTGAGAGTGCTTCATGCAAAGCATCTTTTTCTTTGTCAAAAGGGGGGGTCAACCGATGCCAGTCAAGTGGGGTGTGTGTGGCCCAGTTAGTGGCAACGAGGGAGACTGTGGTTGGAGTCCCCTCGCTGTGTCTCTAAAAGAACCAAGATGAACAAGTCATGGCTCTCAGAGGACTTTTCTTCCCCTGGGTCAGCCAGGGGACGGGAAAGGCACGCGTATTTTTGAGAGTGCTTCATGCAAAGCATCTTTTTCTTTTTCAAAAGGGGGCTCAACCGATGCCAGTCAAGTGGGGTGTGTGTGGCCCAGTTAGTGGCAACGAGGGAGACTGTGGTTGGAGTCCCCTCGCTGTGTCTCTAAAAGAACCAAGATGAACAAGTCATGGCTCTCAGAGGACTTTTCTTCCCCTGGGTCAGCCAGGGGACGGGAAAGGCACGCGTATTTTTGAGAGTGCTTCATGCAAAGCATCTTTTTCTTTGTCAAAAGGGGGGGTCAACCGATGCCAGTCAAGTGGGGTGTGTGTGGCCCAGTTAGTGGCAACGAGGGAGACTGTGGTTGGAGTCCCCTCGCTGTGTCTCTAAAAGAACCAAGATGAACAAGTCATGGCTCTCAGAGGACTTTTCTTCCCCTGGGTCAGCCAGGGGACGGGAAAGGCACGCGTATTTTTGAGAGTGCTTCATGCAAAGCATCTTTTTCTTTTTCAAAAGGGGGCTCAACCGATGCCAGTCAAGTGGGGTGTGTGTGGCCCAGTTAGTGGCAACGAGGGAGACTGTGGTTGGAGTTCCCTCGCTGTGTCTCTAAAAGAACCAAGATGAACAAGTCATGGCTCTCAGAGGACTTTTCTTCCCCTGGGTCAGCCAGGGGACGGGAAAGGCACGCGTATTTTTGAGAGTGCTTCATGCAAAGCATCTTTTTCTTTGTCAAAAGGGGGGGTCAACCGATGCCAGTCAAGTGGGGTGTGTGTGGCCCAGTTAGTGGCAACGAGGGAGACTGTGGTTGGAGTCCCCTCGCTGTGTCTCTAAAAGAACCAAGATGAACAAGTCATGGCTCTCAGAGGACTTTTCTTCCCCTGGGTCAGCCAGGGGACGGGAAAGGCACGCGTATTTTTGAGAGTGCTTCATGCAAAGCATCTTTTTCTTTGTCAAAAGGGGGGGTCAACCGATGCCAGTCAAGTGGGGTGTGTGTGGCCCAGTTAGTGGCAACGAGGGAGACTGTGGTTGGAGTCCCCTCGCTGTGTCTCTAAAAGAACCAAGATGAACAAGTCATGGCTCTCAGAGGACTTTTCTTCCCCTGGGTCAGCCAGGGGACGGGAAAGGCACGCGTATTTTTGAGAGTGCTTCATGCAAAGCATCTTTTTCTTTTTCAAAAGGGGGCTCAACCGATGCCAGTCAAGTGGGGTGTGTGTGGCCCAGTTAGTGGCAACGAGGGAGACTGTGGTTGGAGTCCCCTCGCTGTGTCTCTAAAAGAACCAAGATGAACAAGTCATGGCTCTCAGAGGACTTTTCTTCCCCTGGGTCAGCCAGGGGACGGGAAAGGCACGCGTATTTTTGAGAGTGCTTCATGCAAAGCATCTTTTTCTTTGTCAAAAGGGGGGGTCAACCGATGCCAGTCAAGTGGGGTGTGTGTGGCCCAGTTAGTGGCAACGAGGGAGACTGTGGTTGGAGTCCCCTCGCTGTGTCTCTAAAAGAACCAAGATGAACAAGTCATGGCTCTCAGAGGACTTTTCTTCCCCTGGGTCAGCCAGGGGACGGGAAAGGCACGCGTATTTTTGAGAGTGCTTCATGCAAAGCATCTTTTTCTTTTTCAAAAGGGGGCTCAACCGATGCCAGTCAAGTGGGGTGTGTGTGGCCCAGTTAGTGGCAACGAGGGAGACTGTGGTTGGAGTCCCCTCGCTGTGTCTCTAAAAGAACCAAGATGAACAAGTCATGGCTCTCAGAGGACTTTTCTTCCCCTGGGTCAGCCAGGGGACGGGAAAGGCACGCGTATTTTTGAGAGTGCTTCATGCAAAGCATCTTTTTCTTTTTCAAAAGGGGGCTCAACCGATGCCAGTCAAGTGGGGTGTGTGTGGCCCAGTTAGTGGCAACGAGGGAGACTGTGGTTGGAGTCCCCTCGCTGTGTTTTACATGCTTTTAGAAGGGCATGAAATGGCTTGGAGGTTGACTTTCATCATATGCAAACTGTTGGCTACCAAAATGCTGCCTTTCCAACAACTGTGGTTATAGGCAATGAGGAACATACTGATGAAGATGAGACGCAGATACCCGATTGGGATGACAACTTAAATATTCGGTCAGGGCAAGAAGAAACTCGGTCTGAGGGGTAGGGGAGTGCAAACACAACAATTGATGATTAAGTTCTAGATCACACCTACTGTCAACCCACAGTCAGACACTCGAGGAGGTCAACAGAGGCGGTGGAGGAGGATGCAACCGACGTCGAAGTAACCTGGCGCCTTCCTGGACACAGTCGGAGCACTGGTAGCACGTCTACAACTGCATCCTCAGCCACCACTCTGCCTCTGAGCATTATTCGGGGTGGATCAACAGGTCGCATGGCCTCTAAGCCTTGCCTAGCCAGGTCCTTTTTTGACATAGAAAAAGATCGCCCAAATTATGTGATCTGTAAAATTTGTCATGGTTCTCTTAGTAGAGGTCAAAACCTCAGCAGTTTGACAACTTCTTCCATGAATCGTCACATGAATAAATATCATATGGCCCGATGGGAAGCTCACCGTGCTGCAATGCGGCCTAGCGGAGCGAACCATCCACCGCCTGCCCCTTCCAGTGCATCCGCGCGCTCGTCATCTTCTAGGACTGTGGGGACAGCTGTCACACCTGTTTTTCCACCCACAACTTCCACCACTGTAACCGCAACAGGCAGTTTGCTTGGTAGGTCGTCAGTTGGTTTGGAAGGGGAAACAAGTGAGTGTGTACAGCTCTCTCAGACATCGATAGCACCAACTTTGGATGAAGGCAACATCATGTCTCCGCCTGCACTTTCCTCACAAAGCTGCATTTTTCCAGGGACACCCGACTCAACACCGTCTACACACAGCAGCCAGATCTCTGTCCCTCAGATGTGGTCAAATAAAAGGCCACTTCCTGCGACCCATGACAAAGCGAAGAGGTTGACTCTATCCCTCTGTAAGCTGTTGACTACAGAAATGCTGCCTTTCCGCCTAGTGGACACACAGGATTTTAGAGACCTTATGTCTGTCGCTGTGCCCCAGTACCAGATGCCTAGTCGCCACTACTTCTCTAAGAAAGGTGTGCCCGCGCTACACCAGCATGTCGCACACAACATCACCGCTTCCTTGAGAAACTCTGTGTGTGAACGGGTGCATTTCACCACCGATACTTGGACCAGTAAGCATGGACAGGGACGTTACATGTCGCTGACTGGCCACTGGGTAACTATGGTGATAGATGGTGAAGGGTCTGCTGCACAAGTCTTGCCGTCCCCACGACTTGTGTGTCAATCCTCTGTCTGTCCAAGTTCCGCCACTGCTTCTGCATCCTCCACCTCATCTGGGTCCTCCACCTCCGCCCCAAGCCTGCCTGGTCAGGCCACCAGCGTTCTCACTGCGCAGAAGGAATCACGCACCCCTCATTACTATGCTGGTAGCAGAGCGCAACGGCATCAGGCGGTCTTTAGCTTGACATGTCTTTGAAATAGGAGTCACACAGCGACTGAGTTGTGGGCAGCTCTGGAGACTGATTTTGATAAATGGTTGTCTCCACTCAACCTGCAGCCTGGTAAGGCCGTGTGCGACAATGCTGCAAACCTGGGTGCGGCCCTTCGCCTGGGCAAGGTGACACACGTGCCTTGTATGGCTCACGTGTTTAACCTTGTTGTCCAGCAATTTTTAACACACTATCCCGGCCTAGATGGCCTTCTGACCAGGGCACGGAAACTGTCTGCAGTGCTCACTTCCGCCGTTCAACCGCCGCACCTGAGCGACTTGCATCGCTCCAGAAGTCTTTCGGCCTGCCGGTTCATCGCCTGAAATGCGATGTGGCGACACGCTGGAATTCAACTCTCCACATGTTACAGCGACTGTGGCAGCACCGGCGAGCCCTGGTGCAATACGTCATGATGTATAGCCTGGGCCAACGAGATGCAGAAGTGGGGCAGATCACCCTGATGGAGTGATCTCAGATCAAGGACCTATGCACCCTTCTGCACAGTTTCGACATGGCGACGAATATGTTTAGCGCTGACAATGCCATTATCAGCATGACGATTACAGTCATTTACATGCTGGAGCACACGCTAAACACTATTCGTAGTCAGGGGGTGGGACAACAGGAAGGGGAGGAACTACAGGAGGATTCATATGCGCAAGACACAACAACATCACCAAGGTCCAGACGTTCATCATCACCAACGCGGCAGGCATGGGACCATGGGGGACAGGGATCAACAAGGGCGCATGGTAGCAGGTGAGATGTTGAGGAAGGTGCAGGAGGACATGAAGATATGGAGGACGAACTGTCCATGGACATGGAAGACTCAGCAGATGAGGGGGACCTTGGTCAAATTTCAGTTGAAAGAGGTTGGGGGGAGATGACAGAGGAAGAAAGAACGGTTAGCACCTCTATGCCACAAACACAGCGTGGACTTGGTGCGCATGGCTGCGCAAGACACATGAGTGCCTTCTTGTTGCACTACCTCCAACATGACCCTCGTATTGTCAAAATTAGAAGTGATGATGACTACTGGCTTGCCACACTATTAGATCCCCGGGACAAGTCCAAATTTTGTGACATAATTCCACCCATAGAAAGGGACGCACGTATGCAGGAGTATCAGCAGAAGCTGTTACTCGATCTTAGCTCGGCTTTTCCACCAAACAACCGTGCAGGTGAAGGGAGTGATTCTCCCAGTTGTAACTTGACAAACATGGGACGGCCTCGTCATCTTCAACAGTCTACCCGTACCAGTAGGACCGTATCTGGTGCTGGTAACAGCAATTTTATGGAATCTTTTCATAATTTTTTTAGACCCTCCTTTGCAAGGCCACCAGAGACAACAAGTCTGACACATAGTCAACGGATGGAGAGGATGATACAGGAGTATCTCCAAATGAACATCGATGCAATGACTTTGCAAATGGAGCCTTGCTCCTTTTGTGCTTCAAATCTAGAAAAATGTCAAGAGCTCTCCAGTTACGCCTCGAAGATTTTGTCGTGTCCAGCTGCCAGCGTTGTCTCTGAACGTGTCTTCAGTGCTGCTGGGTGTGTGCTGACAGATAAGCGCACGCGTCTGTCCAGTGACAATGTGGACAGACTGACGTTCATCAAAATGAACAAGTCATGGATCCAGAAGGAATTTACTACCCCTGTGTCATCCTGGGGAGAGTAAATGCTTGTGGATTTGGAATGTGCTTGATGCAAATCAAAACATCCTGTTTGCAACTAGGGCACAAGTGCTGCCACTGATAAGGTGTCTGTGTGGGGCCCAATTTTTGGAAAAAAAGGGAGACTCCGCTTGGAGTAACCCTTGCTTGCTGTGTTTTTTAAAAATGATACAAGATGAACAGATCTGAAGGCAAGATGAAGCCAACATCATGTCTCCGCCTGCACTTTTCTCACAAACCTGCATTTTTCCAGGGACACCCTACTCAACACCGTCTACAGACAGCAGCCAGATCTCTGTCCCTCAGATGTGGTCAAATAAAAGGCCACTTACTGCGACCCATGACAAAGCTAAGTGGTTGACTCTATCCCTCTGTAAGCTGTTGGCTACCGAAATGCTGCCTTTACGCGTAGTGGACACACAGGATTTTACAGACCTTATGTCTGTCGCTGTGCCCCAGTACCAGATGCCCAATCACCACTGCTTCTCCAAGAAAAGCATGCCCGCGCTACACCGGCATGTCGCACACAACATCACCACTTCCTTGAGAAAATCTGTGTGCGACAGGGTGCATTTCAACACAGATACTTGGACCAGTAAGCATAGACAGGGTCACTACATGTCACTGACTGGGCACTGGCAAACTATGGTGAGAGATGGAGAAGGGTCTGCTGTACAAGTCTTGCCGTCCCCACGAGTTGTTTCAATCCTTGTTCTGTATGTAGAAGTTAATACACTGCTTCTGCCTCTTCAACCTCGTGTGGGTCCTCTACCTTTGCGCAAACCCTGTGTGGTCAGGCCACCCTTCCTTGCAACTGCGCACAAGGACTACCACACACCTCCTTACTATGCTGGCAGCAGAGCTCAATGCCATCAGGCGGTCAAAGTTTTACTTTGAAATGTATGGGAAATGTGAGTCACACCGCTATTACAGAGAATAGTAGTCAGGCAGGGTCAAAACATTAATTGAGGAACAGGAACAGAATGGGACGGCCAGGACTTAATCAGAAAACAAGCAGAGGTGAAATGCGTATCGGCCAACAAGGTACATAAACAGCAAGCAGGAAAAGTAGTCAGGTAACAAGCACACAAAATCATAAAACTGAACTGGGGGTAAAATTAACCAGAGGTTCATAGCTATGTCTGGCAGTGGTCTGCAGACAGGATGGGCATAAAAAAGGGTGTGGTGTCTTCCCATTGGTTGTAGCTGAATGATGGTATTTCATCTGTGAGATACCCACCAGCTACATTCAGCCAGAGATTCTGCATCTGTCAAGGTAATGCAGCCCAGTGGGTGAGCATAACCTGCGTCCACCTGCGCCGCTGGCATCGACTACTCTCCCATCATCAGCACTATTCATGAAAGGAACACGTTGTCACCTGGCGACCGGAGTACAAATTGACGGAGCGGACTCCGTTGGTGACTTAACAGCCGTGTGCGGCAATGATGCAAACCTGGCTGCGGGCCATCCTCAGGGCAATGTGACACACGTGCCTTTTATGGCTCACGTGTTGATCCGAATTCTCCAGCAATTTTTAAAACACCATCACGGCCTACATGGCCTTGTGCAGCGGGCACGCTCGCTATGTGCTCACTTCCATCGTGCGCACACAGCAGCTCAACAACTTTCATCACTCCGGAAGTCTTAGGGTCTGGCAGTTAAACGCCGGAAATGCGATGTTCCGACACGCAGGAATTGGAATCTGCACATGTTGCAGCGTGTGTGGCAGCACCGCAGAGCCCTGCTGAAATACGGTAAGACATATAGCCTGGGATAAGTTGATCCAGAGGTGGTGCAGATCACGCTGCTGGAGTGGTGTCAGATCAAGGACCTATGCACCCTGCTACACAGTTTTGAAATGTCGACGAAGATGTTTAGCACTGGCAATGTCATTCTCAGCGTGACAATTCTGGTCATCTACATGATGGAGCACACTGTAATTATTATTCGGAGTCAGGTGTTGGGACAAGAGGAAGGGGAGGAAGTACAGGAGGAGTCATATGCGGAAGGGATAACAAGATCTACGAGGTCCAGATGGTCAGCGGCACCTATGCGGCAGTCATGGTGAGGGAGAGGGATTAACAAGGGCGCATAGTATCAGCAAAAAGTGTTGATGAAAGTGCAGGAGCCCATGAAGAAATGGAGGACGAACTGGCGATGGGCATGGAAGACTCAGCAGATGAGTGAGAGCTTGCTCACATTTCGGTTGTGCGAGGTTGTGGGTAGAGGGCAGAGGAAGGATGCACGATTCTCACCTCTCTGCCACCAACACACCAAGGACTTGGTCCTCCTGGATGCACAAGACACATGAGCGCCTTCTTGCTGCACTACCTACATGACCCTCGGATTGTATGAATTTGAAGTAATCCTGAATACTGGGTTGCCACACTGTTAGATCCCCGGTACAAGACAAAATTTGGCGAACTAATTCCTGCCATAGAAATAGACGCACGTATACAGGAGTATCTGCAGAATGTGGTACGCAATCTTAGATCTACTTTTCCACTAAACACCAGTGCTGCACAGAGTGAATCTCAACACTTTGTCATGGATAGGAGGAAATGGTCTTTTACTTGTCCACATCGGAGGGACCGAGGGATGGCTGCTGTGCTGAGATGGCGTTGAGTACGGTGTCCCTGCACAGTTGCACTTTTGGTCATATCCCAAAATGAGTTGAAAAAGGACAGATGCTGTTGGAAAGGGGAACAGGTGTGTTGGAAAGGGGAAAAAAATTTTGGTCCGTGGATTTGGTGGTTAAACAACTGTAACATTTGCTGAAGAAACAACATCTGTTACAGTGGGACTGGCAGATTTGGATAAAGTGGTATATAATCTGTGACCGCTATATAACAAAAATTAATAAGAAAAGAAAGAGAAAGGTATATATCACCTTCAGCAGTCAGTGTCCACCGTGCTCCCAGTTGGAAAAGGAGAGGTTGGCAACTTGAAGGTTTGGTGGAGGATACAGAGCTGTGTGGCTATGAAACTAATAGTAGCCTGAACCGAGTTAGACGCCATTCGGATCTGGAGACTGTGAGCCCTGTTAGCGTCACAGGGTCCACATGCCCACCCAGCCCAGGAACTCCCTGTTAACAACACAGGGGCCATTGAGTACGCTGACCGTGTGCGTAGGGGCCACACCTGTGGACAGCAGGCGCATCAGCAGCAGCAGGCCTGTTAATGCCACTGGGCTGCACAAGCAGGACTGTTAGGACAGGAGCTGGTCTTAACCGTTCTGCGTTACCAACTGTGGTGGTGGCCTGCATCCACCACCCTATCCCTGCCTACCTCTGGCCTAAAGCCGCAATGGGTTCAACACATGGAGGTGTGCTCTTTCGGAGCATAATAGAAGACTGCGCACCTCCTTGTTGGCTCCAGCCCCTTTTATAACCTGGGTCCGCCCCAAACCAGGGTGAACCACAATGCACCTCCTGGAGACAAAAGCAGAGTGACACGTCATGAGTGGCATAACTAGCGTCCTATTTGGAAACGCAACTTCAATGATGACCTCATGGCTGCCATGACCCAAACACCTCACCAGTCATCGTCTGACCATCAATAATGCGGTGACAAGTCATAGGTGTGGGCCTCTGCAAGCCATTTGGGAGGACACCTGATGCCCTGTGGTCTATATGGGACCCCCACATCAGGGCCAGGGCCAAAGAGTTCATTACCGGACCTAGTCTCTGATGCAGGAAGTGCCTGAGCATGCTCAGTAGCATGAAATACAGTCTCTGAAAAAAGACTATCAGCTTTAGCATGGTGTCTAGGCACAAAACAGGACTTAGACCCGGCACAGAATGCAAGCACCTGTGCAAAGAGGCTTTTCACACTTAGTGTGGGAGCATGCGCTGTATCCCGAAATGAAGACTTAGCGTCAGGAATGGCACAGTCAGGCTGAGCATACTCACTAGGCGAAACACTGTAATTATGCTGCAGCTGGGGTACATCGGCACACGCATGCGCACTAGCTGCCTCTCCACACTTAGACGTGGAGGGGAAATTTGTCTTGGAGATGCTGTCTATGAACAGAAGGAAAAGCTAAAGGAAGCCTGACTTTCTATCCCTCCGAATTATGAAATGCAGCAATGAATTCCATGAGTTTGCTATAACATTAGCGTAGCTAAATGTGCATGAGGGTGTGATGTAGAGGTGCTAGAAATAGCTTGTCACCAGTGGGGCACTAATGGAATACAACAGCCAGTTCTATGATGCCACAAAATGGCAGTATTTTGTGCTATCATTATAGCTTATTAAAAACAGAGCACGAGGTTGTCATGCAGAGGTGCTGCACATAGATTTGCAGTAGTGTGAATAGACAAAAGTACAATAGCCACGTTTAGGATACAACTAGGTACAGTGAGTGTTTGCTAGTATAATGGCTGAGTTTAAAAAAGTTTGAGTGTGCAATGCAGGCAGATGTCCTGCAAATATCGTTCCAATACTGTGAATTGACAAAAGTACAATAGCCACGTTTAGGATACAACTAGGTACAGTGAGTGTTTGCTAGTATAATGGCTGAGTTTAAAAAAGTTTGAGTGTGCAATGCAGGCAGACGTGCTGCAAATAACGTTCCAATACTGTGAATAGACAAAAGTACAATAGCCACGTTTAGGATACAACTAGGTACACTGAGTGTTTGCTACTATAAATGGCTGAGTTTAAAAAAGTTTGAGTGTGCAATGCAGGCAGACGTGCTGCAAATAACGTTCCAATACTGTGAATTGACAAAAGTACAATAGCCACGTTTAGGATACAACTAGGTACAGTGAGTGTTTGCTAGTATAATGGCTGAGTTTAAAAAAGTTTGAGTGTGCAATGCAGGCAGACGTGCTGCAAATAACGTTCCAATACTGTGAATTGACAAAAGTACAATAGCCACGTTTAGGATACAACTAGGTACAGTGAGTGTTTGCTAGTATAATGGCTGAGTTTAAAAAAGTTTGAGTGTGCAATGCAGGCAGACGTGCTGCAAATAACGTTCCAATACTGTGAATTGACAAAAGTACAATAGCCACGTTTAGGATACAACTAGGTACAGTGAGTGTTTGCTAGTATAATGGCTGAGTTTAAAAAAGTTTGAGTGTGCAATGCAGGCAGACGTGCTGCAAATAACGTTCCAATACTGTGAATTGACAAAAGTACAATAGCCACGTTTAGGATACAACTAGGTACAGTGAGTGTTTGCTAGTATAATGGCTGAGTTTAAAAAAGTTAGAGTGTGCAATGCAGGCAGACGTGCTGCAAATAACGTTCCAATACTGTGAATAGACAAAAGTACAATAGCCACGTTTAGGATACAACTAGGTACACTGAGTGTTTGCTACTATAAATGGCTGAGTTTAAAAAAGTTTGAGTGTGCAATGCAGGCAGACGTGCTGCAAATAACGTTCCAATACTGTGAATTGACAAAAGTACAATAGCCACGTTTAGGATACAACTAGGTACACTGAGTGTTTGCTACTATAAATGGCTGAGTTTAAAAAAGTTTGAGTGTGCAATGCAGGCAGACGTGCTGCAAATAACGTTCCAATACTGTGAATTGACAAAAGTACAATAGCCACGTTTAGGATACAACTAGGTACAGTGAGTGTTTGCTAGTATAATGGCTGAGTTTAAAAAAGTTAGAGTGTGCAATGCAGGCAGACGTGCTGCAAATATCGTTCCAATACTGTGAATAGACAAAAGTAAAATAGCCACGTTTAGGATACAACTAGGTACACTGAGTGTTTGCTAGTATAATGGCTGAGTTTAAAAAAGTTAGAGTGTGCAATGCAGGCAGACGTGCTGCAAATAACGTTCCAATACTGTGAATTGACAAAAGTACAATAGCCACGTTTAGGATACAACTAGGTACAGTGAGTGTTTGCTACTATAAATGGCTGAGTTTAAAAAAGTTTGAGTGTGCAATGCAGGCAGACGTGCTGCAAATAACGTTCCAATACTGTGAATTGACAAAAGTACAATAGCCACGTTTAGGATACAACTAGGTACACTGAGTGTTTGCTAGTATAATGGCTGAGTTTAAAAAAGTTAGAGTGTGCAATGCAGGCAGACGTGCTGCAAATATCGTTCCAATACTGTGAATAGACAAAAGTACAATAGCCACGTTTAGGATACAACTAGGTACACTGAGTGTTTGCTACTATAAATGGCTGAGTTTAAAAAAGTTAGAGTGTGCAATGCAGGCAGACGTGCTGCAAATATCGTTCCAATACTGTGAATAGACAAAAGTACAATAGCCACGTTTAGGATACAACTAGGTACACTGAGTGTTTGCTAGTATAATGGCTTAGTAACAATGAGTTGTAGTGTGCAATGCAGGCAGACGTGCTCTGCAAATGTCTTTGCACTAGTGGGACTATAGCAAAGTCCAATAGCCACGTTTAGGATGCCACTAGGTACACTGAGTGTTTGCTAGTAAAATTGCTTAGTTTAAAAAAGTTGGAGTGTGCAATGCAGGCAGATGTGCTCTGCTAATATCTTTGCACTAGTGGGACTATAGCAAAGTCCAATAGCCACGTATAGGATGCCACTAGGTACACTGAGTGTTTGCTAGTATAATGGCTTAGTTAAAATGAGTTTGAGTGTGCAATGCAGGCAGACGCGCTATGCAAATGTCTTTGCACTAGTGGGACTATAGCAAAGTCCAATAGCCACGTATAGGATGCCACTAGGTACACTGAGTGTTTGCTAGTATAATGGCTTGGTTTTAATGAGTTGGAGTGTGCAATGCAGGCAGACGCGCTCTGCAAATGTCTTTGCACTAGTGGGACTATAGCAAAGTCCAATAGCCACGTATAGGATGCCACTAGGTACACTGAGTGTTTGCTAGTATAATGGCTTGGTTAGAATGAGTTGTAGTGTGCAATGCAGGCAGATGTGCTCTGCTAATGTCTTTGCACTAGTGGGACTATAGCAAAGTCCAATAGCCACGTATAGGATGCCACTAGGTACACTGAGTGTTTGCTAGTATAATGGCTGAGTTTAAAAAAGTTAGAGTGTGCAATGCAGGCAGACGTGCTGCAAATATCGTTCCAATACTGTGAATAGACAAAAGTACAATAGCCACGTTTAGGATACAACTAGGTACACTGAGTGTTTGCTACTATAAATGGCTGAGTTTAAAAAAGTTAGAGTGTGCAATGCAGGCAGACGTGCTGCAAATATCGTTCCAATACTGTGAATAGACAAAAGTACAATAGCCACGTTTAGGATACAACTAGGTACACTGAGTGTTTGCTAGTATAATGGCTTAGTAACAATGAGTTGTAGTGTGCAATGCAGGCAGACGTGCTCTGCAAATGTCTTTGCACTAGTGGGACTATAGCAAAGTCCAATAGCCACGTTTAGGATGCCACTAGGTACACTGAGTGTTTGCTAGTAAAATTGCTTAGTTTAAAAAAGTTGGAGTGTGCAATGCAGGCAGATGTGCTCTGCTAATATCTTTGCACTAGTGGGACTATAGCAAAGTCCAATAGCCACGTATAGGATGCCACTAGGTACACTGAGTGTTTGCTAGTATAATGGCTTAGTTAAAATGAGTTTGAGTGTGCAATGCAGGCAGACGCGCTATGCAAATGTCTTTGCACTAGTGGGACTATAGCAAAGTCCAATAGCCACGTATAGGATGCCACTAGGTACACTGAGTGTTTGCTAGTATAATGGCTTGGTTTTAATGAGTTGGAGTGTGCAATGCAGGCAGACGCGCTCTGCAAATGTCTTTGCACTAGTGGGACTATAGCAAAGTCCAATAGCCACGTATAGGATGCCACTAGGTACACTGAGTGTTTGCTAGTATAATGGCTTGGTTAGAATGAGTTGTAGTGTGCAATGCAGGCAGATGTGCTCTGCTAATGTCTTTGCACTAGTGGGACTATAGCAAAGTCCAATAGCCACGTATAGGATGCCACTAGGTACACTGAGTGTTTGCTAGTATAATGGCTTAGTTAAAATGAGTTTGAGTGTGCAATGCAGGCAGACGCGCTATGCAAATGTCTTTGCACTAGTGGGACTATAGCAAAGTCCAATAGCCACGTATAGGATGCCACTAGGTACACTGAGTGTTTGCTAGTATAATGGCTTGGTTAGAATGAGTTGTAGTGTGCAATGCAGGCAGATGTGCTCTGCTAATGTCTTTGCACTAGTGGGACTATAGCAAAGTCCAATAGCCACGTATAGGATGCCACTAGGTACACTGAGTGTTTGCTAGTATAATGGCTTAGTTAAAATGAGTTTGAGTGTGCAATGCCGGCAGACGCGCTATGCAAATGTCTTTGCACTAGTGGGACTATAGCAAAGTCCAATAGCCACGTATAGGATGCCACTAGGTACACTGAGTGTTTGCTAGTATAATGGCTTGGTTTTAATGAGTTGGAGTGTGCAATGCAGGCAGACGCGCTCTGCAAATGTCTTTGCACTAGTGGGACTATAGCAAAGTCCAATAGCCACGTATAGGATGCCACTAGGTACACTGAGTGTTTGCTAGTATAATGGCTTGGTTAGAATGAGTTGTAGTGTGCAATGCAGGCAGACGCGCTCTGCAAATGTCTTTGCACTAGTGGGACTATAGCAAAGTCCAATAGCCACGTATAGGATGCCACTAGGTACACTGAGTGTTTGCTAGTATAATGGCTTGGTTAGAATGAGTTGTAGTGTGCAATGCAGGCAGACGCGCTCTGCAAATGTCTTTGCACTAGTGGGACTATAGCAAAGTCCAATAGCCACGTATAGGATGCCACTAGGTACACTGAGTGTTTGCTAGTATAATGGCTTAGTTATCAGTTGGAGTGTGCAGAGGACAAGAGGGTACAGTGGCAGGATTGTGGTGCTCTGGGTAGAGGAATGGAAGCCTGCCTTTCTATTCCCTCCTAATGGTGAAATGCAGGTAGGAAATCCCTGACCTGGGCTACACAGACGCTGTTGCTGTTTGCAGGACCTGTCACCTATGGCTCTCTGACCCTGCCGGTTGGAGCCCTTAAAAGGACTGCTATAAAGTGCTCTCCCTAAGCTGTCTAACGCTGTGTATGCAGCGCATACAGCTGTATCGGCTATAGGACTCAGGAAGACGGAGCTGCGACAGTGATGTCTGACACCAAAGACGCAGAAGGCAGATAATGGCGTCCGTGAAGAAAATGTCCGGTTTTATAATGCAGGGACATGTGACATGCAGATCCTATCACACATGCCGTTGCTTCTCTGGCTCAAAGTCCACTTAGCTGTGTGTGTGTCTGGGATTGGCTGACATGCTGGCCCGCCCCACAAGACGCGCGCGCTTAGGGAAGGAAGACAAGAAAAAAAAAAAAAAAAAATGGCGATCGCCATTATAGAAACAGCAGTGATCTGAAGGCGCTGTTCACGCACACTATACACTGAAATGTGATAATAGTTTGATTCACAGAGTGACTTACACTATTACAGCAGAAACCAAGCTATGATTTAGCTGTTTTTTGGCTGCTAGAACCGTTCTCGAACGTTTCTAGAACTACCGAGCTTTTGCAAAAAGCTCGAGTTCTAGTTCGATCTAGAACATGCCCCAAAATCACTCGAGCCGCGAACTGGAGAACCACGAACCACGAACCGCGCTCAACTCTAGTTATTAGTAGGAGCTATGATTGGTTGTTATAGGAACAAAAGACATTCATAGTATAAGAAGCTTATATGTGAGGTAATAAGATGTCAGTGGGGAGACGGATAGAGAGAGACAGACAGAGAGACAGACAGAGACAGACAGAGACAGACGGGGAAAGAGACAGACCTGAAAAGAGACAGACAAAGACAGACCTGGAAAGAGACTGACCTGGAAAGAGACTGACCTGGAAAGAGGCAGATAGGGAAAGAGGCAGATGGGGAAAGAGGCAGATGGGGAAAGAGGCAGATCTGGAAAGAGGCAGATGGGGGAAAGAGACAGATGGGGAAAAAGACAGATGGGGAAAGAGACCGACAGACATGCAGACAGGGAGAAACACAGGCAGACAGGGAAGGAGGAGACAGCCAGAGAGACAGACAAAGATAGATGGGGAAAGACACAGACCTTGATAGAGACAGACGGGGAAAGAGACAAAGCAATAGAGACAGACAAGGAAAGAGACAGACAGGAAAAGACACAGACAAAGACGGGGAGACAGACGGGAGAGACAGATCTGGGAAAGAGACAGACCTAGAAAGAGACAGATGGGGAAAGAAACAGGGAGATAGAGACAGACAAAAAAAAACAGACAGAGATTGTCAGACTGGGAAAGAGACCGACAGGGAAAGAGACAGAAGGGAAAGAGACAGACGGGGAAATAGACAGACCTGGAAAGAGACAGATGGAGCACATTACTTGGCCAATTTAGTTAAATCTGTGTGGAATATCTGAGGTGTTGAAATATATGTTGTGAAATGCTTCTATTAGCTTAGTTTTTGCCTTTTAATAATTACATTTCTATCTCTTTCTTTTGTGTTTTTTGTGGGCAGAATACATTTTTGTTAATACATTCTAATTTGTTAACAACAGTTATTAAGCCGGGCGAAGCCAGGTAGTACAGCTAGTTATTCATATTATTATTGGGTTCTTCTTATATTATGTCATTAAATATGTACATCATTGTTATGAATAATGTATAGATGTAAAAAACTGCAGTACCTCCATATCTTCCAATACTTTTACACCTATGACATATATTATGGGTTTAATTGAATTAAATAGTTGTTTTCTTGGCTTTCGCCTATAGAGAATGTATGGAGGAAAGGTCGAGCATGAGCAACTCTGCTTCATGCAGGATGATGCTCTGCTGAGCTCGATTCCTGGATTCTAGAGCCTCGTTTTCAGTATCACTGGGGGGTCTCAGCCATTGGATGCTATCTAAATGTAAAAAAAAAAAATCATAAATTTGTATAAAAGATAATGTTGCTTGTGTCGCCACTTTCTGAGACCCCTAACGTTTTGGATTTTTGGCCAATTGAGCTGTATGATGGTTTTGTTTCTTGCAGCCTGAGACGATATTTTTATTCATACCATTTTGGGGTATACATGTTTTGATTGTCTGTTATTGGATTTGTTTCCAGTGTGTGTGGTGGACAAAAAACAATTCTGGCATTTAGATTCTTTTTTTGCATTATGTCATTTACCGGTCAGTTTAATTCATTTTAAATTTTGATAGATTGGACGTTTGAGTTTGTATCAATACCACATGTGTATTTATTTTATTATTATTCCTTTATTTTTAATTTTTAAAAACAATTTTTCAAACTTGTTTGCTGTACTTGTTAGTCCCCTTAGGGGGTGTGAACCTACAATCATCAGATCACTTATGCTATACACAGCAACACCACAGTAGTGCTGTATATAGCAAGTGCTGTTGTCACAGCGTTTAACAGATTAACAGTGACACATGGCTTTCCAGCTACACGTGCACTGTTAGATGCAGATTATGGCTGACTATTTACAGCCAGCATCCACCAGGAAAGATACAAGCACAATTCCTGAGTCCGCAGCAAAGCCAGGAGGCTGGTGTATGATACTACTGTACACCATGTAAGAAGATCAGGCGATAAATCGGATTCACGTGATCTTCTTACATTGTTCAGTCCATGGTTGTGGCTTTCAAGGCTGGAGTCCGTCAATATACGGTATCAGCTGCAAGATGGTGGTAGTATATTTTTCTATATAGTACTTACTGTACGCCATATGTCCATAAGTAGTTAAGAGTTTTTCAAATCATTACATTTTTGTTTTCTCTGCATTTTTCATAGTATCCCAACTTTTTTGGAATTGGGGTTGTATATATAATTATATACACTTGTAAATTAAATCTCATCTGTGAGCTCATGGGTTTATTAGCCAAGATGTGTCTGTAGTTACTATGTAGAACAATGCTGGGAGTGAGATGTAGTAGAAGTGACTGGAGCCCAGAGCAGGAACAGATCTGTATTGGTATACAGTGAGGGAACAGGCATTTGTGTGTCTTGATGTGATGGACACAGACCCCTGATACTCCCATAGGATGAACTGAATTTAACACCGGAGCTGGGGCTCATTAACTGGCTCCAGGTTTCCTAAAAGCTCCTTCCTTTTCTCTTCTCCTCGGGGCATTGGGGCAGAAGGATACCTATCGGTTCACTGAGGGCATCCCTGCACTAACCATTCTAGCAGAACAGCTTGGGAAATGACACTACGTGGCTGACTTCAGGATAATCACTATTGTGAAACAATCATTTGCAGACAAGCAGAGCATTACATTGATTACCCTGAGATAAGTCAGCTCACATTAGTTTAACAATGAGTGGAAATTATTCCAGAATTTTCATACATTTTCATGTTTTTTAGTTTTTGGGGGGATTTTTTTTTATAAATGCAGAATCATTTCAAAATCCCAGATGATGAATCATAAGTGTGCATGGATTAGATAAATATTAATTTGTAATGAAACCCAATATGAATACTGTGAATTGTCAGTACCTACATATCACTTTATTAAATGCTTGTCACAATCATCATGGGTCTACACTGAGGTTTATTTAGGTATTCTTCTTCACTGGCGGACACAGACAAGAGAGGGCTCCTGTGCAAGAACAGTATATGGGAACTTTGCCGTCCAAGAGCTCATCATCATACAATCCCACCTGCTCCCTTACCTGCGGCTGCACCGGTGGCTCCAATGATATGTCCACCCCTGTTCTTTTTCTTACTGGAGACTCATAAGTTAGTTTATATGGTTAGTGCCACAAGTAGATGTTCATAATTGGCAGCTTTATACTGGATTTTTAATGCAGAGCTGAGATTACTCCCATCTCTCTAAATACATTGAAATTAGTTCCCTGTTGATCCTTATGACCAAGTTGTGCATTTTGTGCACCAGTTTATATATTAAAGCAGGATCAAACATGCTACTTGCAACTTTTTTATTATCCAGCTTTAGGTCCAAACTGATGCAATAATTGATGGACCGAATGTGTAAATGTGGTGCCCCTGAGGAGTCAGGTGCCACAGGGTATTGCACACGGTAACAGGTGCGGTGCTAACCTCGGGATTCCTGGAAGACCAGTGCCGGTAAATACCATTCAAACACACACATCCATGCCCTTTTTCCCCAGATTGGGTAACAGGCTAGAGACAGATCTGATGGATGGCCAACTATTGGTCGGGACTTACCCAAACCACTAGTCAGAAACCTGGGATTAGGAGGGGCTAGTCAGTGCAGTTGACGGGAGACGGACATCTTGTCAGATATACATTCAGTCAGACAGACAGTAAGAAGTCAGTCAGAGAGTCTGTGGACGGTCAGTCAGAAGTTGAAGCTCAGAAAGAGAGTGTAAAGGGACTTATTGGGCTAAAGGAGTATGATTGCTGGGGAGAGTACGGTGTGAGTACTCACAGGACCGAGTGTGGCGCCCCTGACCTGGTCAGGCACCACTGAGTACTGCACCCATGCTGGGGACAGTACAATACAGGTAATCCAGATGGCTGACTGGGGTGTGGAACACAGGCGCATAGTGATCAGGCCTCACACATGTACCTAAGAGAGGACCCCTGGGGAACCCAGGAGGGGGCAGAGCCTACGCCTTCACTGGAATAGTGGAGGGGGTGAGAGCTTCCATCTCCTCTCAAGGGGTGTGGTAAGAGAGTCTGGTTGCTAGGTGGCGTAGGCAGACACAAGTGGGGAAGGAAAGAGAGATAGGAGGAGTTAGTTAGAGCTTGGAGCTCGGACTGAGGAGATGTCAGCAGAAAGAGCAGAGATGGAAAAACCCACCAGTGAGTCGGTTAGAGCAGAACTCCAGAGGGCTCAGTGAGGAGCAGACCTGTGGGGCTGCTGCTGTCTAACAGCGCCCGCGCAGTGGCTACAGACGGGGGAGAACGGTCAACTAGGAGTGCTGCCTGAAAGCCAGCTTCAGCTAGAGAGTGCACGGAGTGGGAAGTAAGGAGACTTCTAGAGAGCACCAGGCCCAACCGGGCGGCAGATCCCGAAGCGAGGATAGATTCACCTTTCCCTGCTAAACCTGCCGGTGTGGGGCTCTTACAGCCCACACCACAACACTACAAAAGCCGCAGCCACGTAACCGCAGTGAGGGCCCATAGGTCATAGGAGGCAAGAGGCTGGAGTGGCCTGGTCCGGGGAACAAGCACACGGCACACAAGAAGGGGAGAGAGGCTTGGAGCATCTTCCCTGGGTGACCCCCATAGGGACTCAAAGTCGGGGTCACCCCAAACCACCAAGGGCTAAGGAAGGCGAGTCAGTAGTCACCCTCATAAAGTCAGCCTGAAGGACACCTGGTTCCCATCTGGTTCATCTCAGCTACGCCCGGGCTACTCACCCTGCCATCTAATGTGAGTAAAAACCCTGAAAGACATCCTGCCTGTGTGGTTATTCTGCGACTTGTGGTACTACGCATCTACACAGGGCCCTGGGGCTTGCCTCACTCTCAGGAGGCTACTACATCTAACTGCACACACCATCAGCCCCAGGCGACCCTCAACCTGCAGTGGCGGTCCCTACTGGCCGCAATACTGAGAGTGGCGTCACGATCAAAAACAGAAGATTTCCTACCAGTGACGGAGATCCAGCAACGTGGAGTCCCTGAAGGTAACGCACCGACACCGACACAACACCCGTGGGGCTTCACATCTGGCGTCACGAACAGGATAAGGACTAGACCTGTTCAGACAGGTGACCATGTGCCTAGGCGGTCCGCTTGAAAAATTGGAAGCGCCGCCATATTGCCACCATGAAAAGCGCGCTGAAAAACAACAGCAGCCCGCGCTGGAAGAAGTTACCGCCCACGAAGAGGCGTGGCTACCCAGAGATCCCCTGCAGAGTTCTGACCTTGCCAGCTATGAGAGTGGAAGCGTCGAGAAACGGCGGAGCAGAAGGGGAGCCACAAGCCTGCTGCTGGGAGAGGAGCTGCTGAAAGAGGCAGAACAGAAGCTGGACAGCTTGCTACAGGAGGCAGCGACGAGGCCACCGCTGGGAGATCGTGCGGAAGACGGCGCAGAAGGAATGGCGTCTGACAGCAGGAACCCAGAACCAGGCTCCGCTGCCTGGTGGTATCGGGAGCTGGCCCAGTTCTGTGATCGACTGGAGACCCGGGTCATAGAGCAGGTCAGAGAAGAGTACGCGGAGTTCCTGGGGATGGCTGCGGCGGTGCGGACCTACGAGGAGGGAGCCGCGCGACGCATGTCAGACCGAGCGGCGACGACGCAGACCCCGATGCTGCCACCGGTGGGTGAGTCAAGTGATGCCCCGGCCAGCGCGAGTGCCCCGACCCCTGCAGCCACGCCCGCGGTCCCCGAAGAGGCGCCCGGCGCGGCGATGCTGGACCAGGCCGCAGCCACGCTAGAAGCAGCCCGCCAAGCCCAGGCCGCTGCAGCGATGCCCCGCCTGTCCCGCAGGGCTCCGACCACCACGGCAGTGCTCATCCGTGCTGCAGGTGTGACGCTGACCCAGGCTGCCACCCTGCTGAACCCAGCCCGCCAAGACTCCAACGCAGCAGCGACGCTCGTCCGCGCCGCAGGTGATATGCTGAACCAGGCCGCAGCCCCGCCGGGTGCGGCCCGCCAAGCTCCGACCACCGCAGCGATGCCCTGCCCGGCCCGCACAGACCAGGCCGCCGCAGCGATGCCCTGCCCGGCCCACACAGATCAGGCCGCCGCAGCGATGCCCTGCCCGGCCCGCACAGATCAGGCCGCCGCAGCGATGCCCTGCCCGGCCCGCACAGACCAGGCCGCCGCAGCGATGCCCTGCCCGGCCCGCCAAGACCAGGCCGCCGCCATACAGGGCGCGGCCCGCCAAGATAAAAGAGACATACCATTTACCCCGGCCTGCAAGGCCAGAGCTGATACCGCTCCCCAATCCACGGAGGTCTCTGATAGGAAGCCCACGCTGGAGGAAGAATACTGGCAGATGAGGGCTGACATGGAGGCCAAGTTTCCCCAGTGGTTGGTGGATCTGTACCTGCGCCCCCCATGCACCCCTGAGGAGATTCAGGCAACCCCTGCAGCCGCGCCGGAGAGTCCCCCGCCCGGGCCAGCAGAAGAAAGTCCATCCCCAGTCCTGCCACCAGAGGAGTGCCAGGAAGAACTAAGGGGGAGAGGAGGCCAGGAAGCAGAAGGGCTAACTCCGACGCCAGCCGCAGCAGACCCCTACCCAGAGCCGGAGATGCTGCCCTATTCCCGCTGGGAGGAGGAAGACTTGACACCGTCAGCAGACGAAGATCAGCCCAAAGACCTCACCTGGGAGCCTGCAGGCATGAACCCAGCCCGCAAGACACGGCGCAGCAGATCAAAGCGTCCTCCGACACCACAGTCCCCAGAACAGAAAGAGGTTACAGCCAGAGATCTGGAGGAGAAAAGGTGCCTAAGAAGGTCCAAAGCCCAGGCTAGAGGACCCCTTTACAGAGGAATAGTAGAGGACTTCAACCTGAAAAGTGGATACGGCTTCATTGTAGTGAAAGGAATAAAAGAGGGCATATTTGTTAATAGGAGAGATGTTCAAGCCCACCTGCCCAGAGGACATTCCGGCAGAAATTTGAAAATTGGAGAAGCAGTACAGTTCACTCTGCATGAAGGTGAAAGGGGATTGTATGCGCTCGATGTAGCACCATGTCCAAGACAAGAAAGACAAGAAAGACAAGAAAGACAAGAAAGACAAGAAAGACAAGAAAGACAAGAAAGACAAGAAAGACAAGACAGAGATAAAGAAACAGATACAGAAAAGGAATCAGATGCAGACCAAGAAAGGAAAGACACAGAACCTATAGATGAGGCAACCACAGATGAAGAAAGAGACAAAGAGCAGGAAAGTCACAGGTGCCAGTGCCCAACGTGCCCTCGCCCTAGTGAAAAAGAGGAGTAAAGTAAAAGGAAAGTAAGAAGAGAAGTTACTGTTTTGATCAGTTTTGAAAAGTTTTGTTTTGCAACGTTTAAGAAATGCGCCCACAAAAACTATTGTGAGAAACAAACTTAAGGCTATGAACTTGCTATAGCCACAAACTCTCGCAGTGTAAAAAGTTACACCAGTGGCACCACCACCAGGGCCAGCCTGTTTAGGGGCTTGGCTCGTCTGCAACCAGGGGGGCCCGTCCGTAGAAAAGGGCCTTGGCTCACCTGCGACCAGAGAGCACGCCTGTTTATGGGGCCTTGGCTCACCACCACAAAGAGGGTACCTGGTCAGCACCAACTGTGGAGGCCGCCTCTGAATCCTGCCAGAAGAGGCTGACGGCGCGGATCCACCAGGCCAGGTATACCCTGAAACCACCAGCCCATGTAAGCCGCCTCTACATCCTGCCAGAAGTGGCTGAAGTCGCGGCCAACGGGAGAGGAAGATTGGAGGAAAGGTCTGGGGAAGTAGATGGCCCAGACCTGGTTGCCAACAGGACCGGTGACCTGCCTCCTGAGAGGGTTTTGGGTGGGTTAACGGACTTGTGGGTGGAGGGTGGTGATGTCTGATACCTGGTGCTTTTAAATGTTTTACATGTTTTAATGTTTTATGCATTTTAAAATGTTGTCTTGCAGCCCGAGGACGTGCTGGTGATAACTAAGGGGGAATGTGGCGCCCCTGACCTGGTCAGGCACCACTGAGTACTGCACCCATGCTGGGGACAGTACAATACAGGTAATCCAGATGGCTGACTGGGGTGTGGAACACAGGCGCATAGTGATCAGGCCTCACACATGTACCTAAGAGAGGACCCCTGGGGAACCCAGGAGGGGGCAGAGCCTACGCCTTCACTGGAATAGTGGAGGGGGTGAGAGCTTCCATCTCCTCTCAAGGGGTGTGGTAAGAGAGTCTGGTTGCTAGGTGGCGTAGGCAGACACAAGTGGGGAAGGAAAGAGAGATAGGAGGAGTTAGTTAGAGCTTGGAGCTCGGACTGAGGAGATGTCAGCAGAAAGAGCAGAGATGGAAAAACCCACCAGTGAGTCGGTTAGAGCAGAACTCCAGAGGGCTCAGTGAGGAGCAGACCTGTGGGGCTGCTGCTGTCTAACAGCGCCCGCGCAGTGGCTACAGACGGGGGAGAACGGTCAACTAGGAGTGCTGCCTGAAAGCCAGCTTCAGCTAGAGAGTGCACGGAGTGGGAAGTAAGGAGACTTCTAGAGAGCACCAGGCCCAACCGGGCGGCAGATCCCGAAGCGAGGATAGATTCACCTTTCCCTGCTAAACCTGCCGGTGTGGGGCTCTTACAGCCCACACCACAACACTACAAAAGCCGCAGCCACGTAACCGCAGTGAGGGCCCATAGGTCATAGGAGGCAAGAGGCTGGAGTGGCCTGGTCCGGGGAACAAGCACACGGCACACAAGAAGGGGAGAGAGGCTTGGAGCATCTTCCCTGGGTGACCCCCATAGGGACTCAAAGTCGGGGTCACCCCAAACCACCAAGGGCTAAGGAAGGCGAGTCAGTAGTCACCCTCATAAAGTCAGCCTGAAGGACACCTGGTTCCCATCTGGTTCATCTCAGCTACGCCCGGGCTACTCACCCTGCCATCTAATGTGAGTAAAAACCCTGAAAGACATCCTGCCTGTGTGGTTATTCTGCGACTTGTGGTACTACGCATCTACACAGGGCCCTGGGGCTTGCCTCACTCTCAGGAGGCTACTACATCTAACTGCACACACCATCAGCCCCAGGCGACCCTCAACCTGCAGTGGCGGTCCCTACTGGCCGCAATACTGAGAGTGGCGTCACGATCAAAAACAGAAGATTTCCTACCAGTGACGGAGATCCAGCAACGTGGAGTCCCTGAAGGTAACGCACCGACACCGACACAACACCCGTGGGGCTTCACACCGAGCACCGGCAGGGGGCAGAGCCCTAGTTCAGGAAGACGCTTCAAGCTCACCTGATAAATCTGCCCAGTGAGGGAATCATCAGGGTTCCTCACTAATGTTAGTGTCCGGGGCACAGCAGCAAAGAGGGAACCCGGGAATTGGGACAGAGGTCCAACCCAAGAGAGGTTCAAGCTGCCTGCCATACAGGCCAGTACTATGACATTAGGAGGGGACCCCAAAACTCTTCAATTCACAGAGACCCACCAACTGCAGACGGGTGCATGGAAGTAAAGCTCACCAGGTCTCCACACCAGCACTGGGATCAAGGGAATACCGGATTACCAGAGGCCCAGATTGGTAGAGACCAGCACCAGCTGGGTTGCAGCTACTCAGAAACAGTGAGTAAAGCACAAGTTAAACCGCAGCCCCTGTGTTGTCTGAATTCTTCCTACACCTCTGCATCACCATATTATAACCACCATCATCCTCCACTGGAGCTTATCTCTACTTGCGGAGGACCGTAACATCCAAGCTGCTTAATACCACCAGCCCCAGTAGTGAGAGACTTTGCAGCGGCAGCTTTCCCCACATAGCTGCATATCACAAGTGGCGTCATGAAAAACATTTTAGTTTTATTTTTTCCCCTTTTTATAAGCGATAACAAGGGTCATGGAGCCGGACACCGGCCACCTCCATGACACATCCCTGTGACTCAAGGCCTGGGACCGAATACCCCAAGGCCCTGGGGTGCGTGATATATACAATCCCATAGAAATCTATGGGATTAGATCTATCATCCTTTTCCCCATAGGGAGTCAGCACGATGATGGAAAAAAATAACAACAGATCACCTGATATATGGAAATCAGGCTTTAGGGCCATCTCACTCTACTGAAATACTGCAATGTGAATAAAGTCATAAGGTTTTAGCAGAATTATAGGTGAATGAATTAGTGAATGTTATTATCCCATTTCTCATCTGCCCAATTTGATTTCATCAGTGGAAGGACGCTGGACGCTGGGCAGGACTGTTTCTATGGAAATCGCCTAATGCCCAGTAGGTATTGTGTACGCCGTATACGTTCTGCTATAATTGATAAGACCGGTAGATAACATACCAGCCAGGCATTGGACACTTTCCTTAGAAACTGTTCAGCCACAGGTTCAGCAGTGTCCCTCCATATCCAGTGTCAGAAGGGGAAGAAAGAGGCAACTCTCAACCACTTTAAATTTATAACTATTTACTAATTAAAAATGAAAGAAATGCGCAAACCGCTGTAAACAATATGGCTTTAGTATTGAGCAAAAAAGTTTGTTTGGTAGCCCAATCAGCAGTATTTGACCACTTGACCAGTGCACTGCGACATCCCCGACACCTCTTCTTACTAGCTTATATAGCAAAGCCATTACATTACAGGATGATACACACCCCATATTGTGGCATCATACTAATCAGAAGGGTGCTAGGGGTACTACAGGTAGTTGGATGTTTCCGATGTTGGGGTCCGACAGTCACGCACTACTGTTTTGGCCACTGGACCAGAAAACTGCAAACTTTTTTGCTCAATTCAATAGTATCCTATTAAAGGCAATGTAACAAAAATATAATGCTTAGACAATTCTGCTTTCGAAAGAACTCAGCGATACAAAAACACACAGTATGCTCTAACATTGCGGCACACTTACTGCAAAAACTATGATGTTGGAATATACAATATATTTTATAAATTCCCATTTACTAGCAGATCACAACTTGCCACTACTAAGAATGTACTTGTCCCAGTTTGTATTGCAGCTCCATTATACACAGAGCCATAACAGGGCTGTCCTGGAGGAGCAGGAGGTCTCTACTACCTTTCTATTCAACATGAAGAAGAGTATTCTATTATTTATTATTTAATTCTTAAATTGATCATAATTAGTTGTGTTGGTGCCATAGATATAATAACTATTCTTATTCTCATCTTAAGGGTTCACTCACGCTAGCGAAGATTTTCTCATGCAAGAGCATTGGATGCTATATGCAAATTACACTTTGCTCAAACTCTGCTCCAAGTGTGGTCCGAGTGTCATTCACTGTGCTCCGAATTTCTCACACGCGATGAGGAAAAAATGGAGAACTTAATTTCTCCATCTTCTCCATTGCCTGTGTCCATGGTAATCAGACTACACTTGGAAAAAATCTGAGCACACTTCTGTAAGGAGGTGGAAAGGTTGTGGAATTCCCCCTGAAGACACCAATTGAAATAATGTGGGGGTTTTTTTGTTTTTTTTATCTCTATGATGCTTTTTGTGGTTTTAGGGTACGCTCACATGAGCGTGAAAATCGGACGAGTGCATTGCGAGAAAATCTAACCCCTCCCTCTCCTCCGCAGTGCTCGCCGTCAGCTTTACAATCGCATGACACTCGGCTCATGCTCACAGCAGAGCCTGAGCCGGGAGTCATTAGCATATCGCATCTGATGCCTCGCATCGGATGCCATACACTTGTGTGAGTCCAGCCTTACATGTTTTATCTTTCAGTAAGCAGGTCATGATAGCCAGACATTATAGAGTTAACCTAGGGTCGGCCCATAGTGGGGAGGAGTACTAGGGACTAGTTTGTGAGAGGGTTCCTGTTTAAGGGCAGTTAGTGGGGACATCTGTTGAATGCAGGCAATATTTGAGTGTATGTGTGAACAGTACAAGGGAGCAAGGTCAGCACAAAGCACTAACTGTGGCAACAGTCCTACTAGCACCTGAGTGGGGTATTCTGGGAATTAAACAGCTGAAATGCATCAGTAATGTGCTGCACACTGGGGAACAGCCTTGAAGAGAAGGTGGATTCAGACAGACCAGTGGTGCATTTAGTAGGGTGGTAACTAACAAGAGCTCCCTTACTTTAGTTTTACAAGTATGGAGGTACCCCTATGGCTGTGCTGCACATTTGAAATGTACACCTCTAATCCATCAAAATTGTTTTCTGAATGATGCATAAGAATTTCTAAGGCTGGACTCACGCTAGTGTCGCGGGCGGCGGGGCGCTGCGCTCGCTAGCGCTCGGGTCCGGCGCTGCTGCTGCTCGGTGGCTCGAGCGGTGGGCCCGGATCCAGGGACTCGAGCGGCGCTCCTCGCCCGTGAGTGAAAGAGGATAGTTTGGTTTGGGGATTTGGTTTGTGACGCTACCCACGAGTTGTGGTGAGGTTGGGCACCACCGCTGCTGGTGACGGGGATCCCGGGAGCGATGGTAGGGAGCAGCTGGGATGTCGTTTTCCCCCTCCGTGGGTAGGGGTTGGTGGTCCCGGGGCCCGGTGAGGTGACAGGGAGGCGGGGTTGGCAAGGTGCAGGGTCGCCTGGACTGCGCAGCGCGGTGCCGGGTGGCACGGTTGTACTCACTCAGCCACAAATGTATGCAAAGTCTCTGGTAAACCAAACGGCTGGATGGACGGGTCCCGCAGCCGGCTGCTGTGGCTTCTCCCGGATGGTTGGTGGTGGCTGCCTTTCCCTGCACCTTTGTGTATGTTCGGTCCCGATGGCTTCCCACCGGTAACCCGCTCCCCAGCATATTTATGTGCCAGAGAAGCCCTTTTGCCCGCAGGCTCTAGCCCTTGGAACTCTAGCTGTGGCGGTAGCTGTATTCCTTCTACTGGTCAGACGGTTGCCTTCTATCGGGTCTTGGCTGTTAGGAAACCCCTGGGGTTCCGGTCACTGATGGATTTTACCTCTTAGACGGCGGCTCCAAGCCTGGTCGGGGTCCGCAGACCCTGCCTGTGTGTTCTGGCTTCACTTCGCTCCCCGGTTCGGTACTGGCGGGCCACCGCCCGACCCCGGTCCTACGGTTCCACGTTGATTCGCCTCTCCTGCAGACGGCCACAACCATCTGCCAACCTTGCTCTTAGTGCCCGGGCCATGCACCCGGACACGGTCAGTTTACTCCTTTACCACATTTCACTCCTCTCTCTTGCACTTCCCTAACTGAACTCCCCTCCTTTTCCCGCCTCCAGGACTGTGAACTCCTCAGTGGGTGGGGGCCAACCACCTGGCTCCACCCCACCTGGTGTGGACATCAGCCCCTGGAGGGAGGCAACAAGGATTTTGTGTCTGGCTGATGTGTCTCGGGGTGGGGGTATGTGTTGCAGTACCTGTGACGACCTGGCTAGTCCAGGGCGCCACATTCCCCCTTGGTTAAATGCAGACCATCCGTGGGCTGCCCGTCCATCACCGGTTTTATTTTTATTTTTCAACTGTAAGATATAAAGACAACAACACAGTATGCATTTCAAATCTTCCCTTATGGGAGGCATGTCACTTAAACGTTGCAAAACACATATTTATATTCATTTTTAATAAAAAACGGACGGACGGCTTCCGCTCTCCCACCCAAGCAACCTAGCCCTGATGCTGCCCTTAAGAAGTGGGCAGCACCCCTTGACCCCAGTCCAGATCCAGGCTGCCCGAGCGGCAACGGGTACGGTGACTCGCACCCGGCTGTCACTTCAGGGGACCCCACGTCCATGGGGGACCCCTGACCCCCGGAGGATCGGCACCGGTTGCGGTAGTGGCGGGCCTGGGCCATCACTTTCCTCCAGGCCCATCCTCCAAATCTGCCTCTCCGGAGGCGGCAACAGAAAACATGCCCCCAACTTATTTACAATCCCACCAGTTCGTGGGTGCCCTGCAAGTTCTCAGGCATGTCCATGAAGAGTTCCTCATGCCAATGGTAACAAAGGGTCCCTGCAGGGACAACTTGCCGGCAACGGCCGGGTCAATTACGGTGTCAATCAGGTTATTTACTCGGTCTGATTCATTCATTCAAACAGGGTAACGGTACTGATGGTCCCAACGGGGACAACGGTGCAACGGAGGGACCGCTGCCTTACTTCAAGTCCACACCGCAGGACAGAGGAGGGGGCTGGGCCGGTTCTTGGGCCTCCTGGCCTCCTCTCAGCTTGGCATCCAGGGCATACCAGCCCCTCTCTCCCCAGTGCCGTGTGTACGTCACCAGGTCGCCTGGGAGTAAGTTACGGCCCGGGTGGCCCTCTGGTAAATGGGCATTGACATCCCGGCGGGCCACAAACACCTCAGCCTCCAGGCCTGGCTCGAAAATAAATCCATACCCCCGGCGGGGCCCGAATCTTCGCACCTGACCCTTGTATACCGGGCCCCGCACCCGGAAGGTGGCTCTGCGGAGGTTTTCCTTCTCCTGGATCGTGCGGGCTATCATCTCAGCCTTCCGCTTCCCCCTCTCTGCGATTTCCCGGCCCAGCTGGCTCAGCTCCCTGTCCCAGTAAGGGGCGTCTGCCTGCCCCTGCGCGCGGGCCGGGCCCCGCAGGGCCTCCTTCACACTGCCCACTACTGGCGTCCTCTGTGGAAGGTCCCGCGGTGTCATGGCCTAGGGTGCTGCCTCACAGCGATGACCCGGCGCAGCCTCAGCCGAGGCGTGGGGTATGGGTACAGGGGTCCTCACCTGCTGAGCCTCCTCCTGGACGGGACAGATCACCGGAGCCGGGACGGTACTGGGTGCGGTCACTTCCGATGCCACCGGTGTGTCTTCGCAGACTAACGCTGCCCTCGGGAGCTTCCAAGGAAGCGGTTCGGGTCATCTGCGGACCTCTTCTGCCGGCTGGTCCGCTCGGGCGGACAGGCAGGGTTCCGCTACCGATTGTAGGGGTAGCGGGCCTAGTGGCGGGGCGGCAGCAGCCAACACGGGTAGCGGGGGAGGCAGCAGGGTGAGCGGGCGCAGACCGGGCCCCTCAGCCGCAGCGACCGATCCTGTAGGGGCACAGGGGCGTGGGTCGCTTACCCGCTCCTCCAAGTCTTCCTCTACCTCGCATCTCCGTATGGCCGCCACCACATCCGCCATGTCGGCCTCCAACTCCTCCAGGAGGAGCTGCACTTTCACCTGCAGACGGCTGCTCAGACGGACGGTCCGGATTTCTACCCACGCTGTGGTGCCGGGCGCGGGCTCGGGGACTGCGGGGCTACCGGATGGACGGTGCATGCTGGCAGCGGTATCTTCCAGGAACCAAATGGCGGCAGAGTCCTGGCGTCCCTGCTTTTATGGATTCGGTTTACATGCGGCCAGACGTCATCCGTCCCCCCTTGGTCTTTTCTCGGCACCTCCTCTTCAGGGGCAGGGCTTCAGCTTTCGCGCCTCCACTGCTCGAGAAGACGCTTGAGCGGGAAAATTTTCGCGCCCAAGATGGCGGATTCTGATATTTTTCGGCCGGACACCGCCGGCGGGGCACAAGGCGCACTTCTACAAGCCGGTAGAACGGTAAGATCCTGTTCGTGACGTCAAGTTGTCGCGGGCGGCGGGGCTCTGCGCTCGCTAGCGCTCGGGTCCGGCGCTGCTGCTGCTCGGTGGCTCGAGCAGTGGGCCCGGATCCAGGGACTCGAGCGGCGCTCCTCGCCCGTGAGTGAAAGGGGATAGTTTGGTTTGGGGATTTGGTCCGTGACGCCACCCACTGGGTTGTGGTGAGGTTGGGCACCACCGCTGCTGGTGACGGGGATCCCGGGAGCGATGGTAGGGAGCAGCTGGGATGTCGTTTTCCCCCTCCATGGGTAGGGGTTGGTGGTCCCGGGGCCTGGTGAGGTGACGGGGAGGCGGGGTTGGCAAGGTGCAGGGTCGCCTGGACTGCGCAGCGCGGTGCCGGGTGGCACGGTTGTACTCACTCAGCCACAAATGTACACAAAGTCTCTGGTAAACCAAACGGCTGGATGGACGGGTCCCGCAACCGGCTGCTGTGGCTTCTCCTGGACGGTTGGTGGTGGCTGCCTTTCCCTGCACCTTTGTGTATGTTCGGTCCTGATGGCTTCCCACCGGTAACCCGCTCCCCAGCGTATTTATGTGCCGGAGGAGCCCTTTTGCTCGCAGGCTCTGGCCCTTGGAACTCTAGCTGTGGCGGTAGCTGTATTTCCTTCTACTGGTCGGACGGTTGCCTTCTATCGGGTCTTGGCTGTTAGGAAACCCCAGGGTTTCCGGTCACTGACGGATTTGACCTCTTAACGGCGACTCCAAGCCTGGTCGGGGTCAGTAGGCCCTGTCTGTGTGTGCTGGCTTCACTTCGCTCCCCGGTTCGGTACCGGCGGGCCACCGCCCGACCCCGGTCCTACAGTTCCGCGTTGATTTGCCTCTCCTGCAGACGGCCACCACCGTCTGCCAACCATGCTCTTAGTGCCCGGGCCACGCACCCAGACACGGTCAGTTTACCCTTCACCACACTTCACTCCTCTCTTTTGCACTTCCCTAACTGAACTCCCCTCCTTTTCCCGCCTCCAGGACTGTGAACTCCTCAGTGGGTGGGGGCCAACCGCCTGGCTCCACCCCACCTGGTGTGGATATCAGCCCCTGGAGGGAGGCAACAAGGATTTTGTGTCTGGCTGATGTGCCTGTCTCGGGGTGGGGGTGTGTCTTGCAGTACCTGTGACGACCTGGCTAGTCCAGGGCGCCATTCTAGCGTATGCTATCCAATGCTAGAGCATCAGATGTGATATGCTAATGACTCCCGGCTCAGGGTCTACTGCGAGCATGAGCCGAGTGTCATGCGACTGTGACCCGATCTTGCAATCGGGTCACTGCTGTGAAGCTGATGGCGAGCGCTGCGGAGAGGGAGGGGTTAATCCCCCATCTCCTCCATTGTCAGTCTGTGCGTATATCGCACTGCACTGGGATAACATCTGAGTGCAGTCTGATGTTTCTCTCGCACTTATTCACTTGAATGTGTGTGAAAGATACGGCTCTCGCAGAGAACCGCAGCAAGTTGCGACTTCTCTCGCATCCAGAATCTCGCCCAGAATGTGACCGGCCTGAAGATAGAAGTGACTCCAGTGCACACAGTACAAACATGCACACATCTAGAAACCCCTTACTTTTGTAGCAAGCCAGGGTGTTAAAGGAGAAGATCTTTCCCATGCCTATGGCTCTGAGCTATGTTACAGTCCGATGTTTCACACGTACCCATAGACTTGTATAAGTGCACGTGATCCAAATATCGGAACCATTTGCTGCATGCTGCGGTTGTTTTCTCATGCCAAATTGGAAAATAATCCCAGATCTGCACTGCCCCATAGTATAAAAAAGGTCTGAGTGCTATGTGATAAAGCATTGGATTGCACTCAGCCATGTTATACGCTAGTGTGACAGTACCCCAAAAACTTGGCATATCACTAGGCTCGGTGAGGATCCAACCTCAGGATCTACACTGATCCTGAGAATGAAGGGAACGCAGTGCATTCCTTGCATTAGTTTTCTCTATAAAGACACACCAAGACAATCAAATGGCGGCCAGCATTGAATATGCATGGTGGCTCAATGGTTCGCACTGTTGCTTCACACCATTGGGGTCCTGGGTTCAAATCCCACCAAGAACAGCTGAAAAGACTTTGTATGTTCCCCTGACTGCAACCAGCAAGTAAAAAAAAAAGTCACAGCTAGTTGTGAATTGCTTATTACAGTTGAAAGTACCCTGCAATATGACCTCATTCACATACATGGTGCTGCAATGTAGTGCTGGTATGTAGTAATCTTTGGCCATGGAACCCGTGTGATGGCCACAAATCAACATGAGGCCTCAACCTAAAACATCATTGTATCGTATTACAATGCATTTAAGGGGCTGAGCTAATTATTTTTAATAAATAACAATTCGGGTATGTTCACACGTTGCGTTTTTGCTTTTTTTTCCCTGCAGCTTTTTTTCTGCTC
Source organism: Anomaloglossus baeobatrachus (assembly GCF_048569485.1). Taxonomy (NCBI): domain Eukaryota; kingdom Metazoa; phylum Chordata; class Amphibia; order Anura; family Aromobatidae; genus Anomaloglossus; species Anomaloglossus baeobatrachus. Next base: position 489,295,610 of record NC_134355.1, read on the forward strand.
TTTTGGCAATAAAAAAGCTGCTTTCAAAAAACAGGTTTGCTGCTTTTTTTGCCACATTTTTGCTGTGCTTTTTAGCTGCACTTTTGGTGTCATACGTCTACAGTATATGTTTAAATAAAGTTAGTTTTATTCACCACACAAGCAGCAAAGACAACAAAAAACACAGCAAAAAAACTGAAAAAAAACACAGCTGAGTGAACATAGCCTTAAGGGGGCTTTACACGGTAGCGATATTGCTAGCAATTTGTAGCGATAGCGAGCGTGTAAGTACCCGCCCCCGTCGCGCATGCGATTGTTTGTGATCGCTGCCGTAGCGAACATTATCACTACGCAGCATCACACATACTTACCTGGTCGGCGGCGACGCTGTGACTGCCGAACAATCCCTCCTTCAAGGGGGAGGGACGTTCGGCATCACAGCGACGTCACCGCAATGTAACTAAGCGGCCGGCCAATGAAAGCGGAGGGGCGGAGCTGAGCGTGATGTAAACATCCTTCCCACCTCTTCCTTCTGCATTGCGGCGGCGGCAGGTAAGGAGACGTTCCTCGCTCATGCGGTGTCACACATAGCGATGTGTGCTGCCACATGAGCGATGAACCACAAAGCTAAACAACCCTTACCTATTTTTGAGTTTGGGACGACCTCTCCATGGTGAACGATTTTCACCATTTTTGAGATCGCTGGTCAGTGTCACACGCTGCGATATTGTTAATGACGCCGGATGTGCGTCACTAACAATGTGACCCCGACGATCAAACATTAACGATATCGTAGCGTGTAAAGCCCCCTTTAGACTAGTTGCAGATAACTGTATTTCAGGTCCAAGTGCGACCTAACAAAACATCGGATCACACTTGGACCAATGTTATTCTATAGGATGAGTCTGTCCTAGGGAAAAAAATAAGAGCACACCAAAGTTGCTTTTGGAAATTGGATGGCATTCGGCCATGGGGAAAAAAAAAATGGGATGAACTTGTATGACAGCCAAGTACGGTCCGATTTTCACGGATTGACAGAATGGAGACGATTAGAAAAAAATATTCTCCGTCTTTTCCACATCCGAGAAAGAGTCTGATTGGAGCGTGAGTAGGATGGTCTGGTTTTCTCAGATGAGGAAACCACAGTTAGGCTGGACTCACACGAGCATATGGCATCCGATGCGAGAGCATCCGATGCGATATGCTAATGACTCCCGGCTAGGTTCTGCTGCGAGCGTGAGCCAAGTGTCATGCGACTGTGACCCGATCCTGCAATCAGGTCACAGCTGTGAAGCTGAGGCAGGTGCTGCGGAGGACAGGGAGGGGTTAATCCTTCCATCTCCTCCATTGTCAGCCTGTGCGTATATCGCACTGCACTGGGATAACATCCGAGTGCAGTCCGATGTTTCTCTTGCACCCATTCACTTGTATGGGTGCGAGTGATACGGCTGTCGCAGAAAATCATAGCATGCTGCTACTTTTCTCGCATCCAGAATCTGGATGCGAGAAAAGCTGACCAACTGCTCTCCCTCATTGACTAACATTGGTCAGAGTGCAATGTGAGATTTTCTCGCATTGTACTCATCCGTTTTTCAAACTCATGTGAGCGTGCCCTTATCGCTATACTCCCATGGTGAGCGTTTGGTGAACTTTTGATATTGCAGAATTTCTGCACCTATCATGTAAATTAGGTCACTTGCATTATTTTACACTGTTTGTAATGCTTTTTTTGATGTTGCATTTGTTATGTCTTCTTGATGTGTCAGGTTTTAAACAAACCTGCTTTGATTTTCACACTTCCGGGCATTTAGCTTTGACACTGAACTTTATTGATATACTTGTGTGCAGAATACATGCATTTTTTATCTGTGTTTTTTCTGCATTTGATTCAAAGTCTATGGGGAAAAAAATCAACAGAAATTGACACATTGCAGATTTGTAACATGCACCGCAGGTCAGCTAATGCTGAGTAAAAAAAATCAAAAACAAAAAAAAACAAAAACACTGGGCCAGAGCTTTCTATAATTCCCATCCACTGTGCTGGAATTATTAGTAATGTTCACATGTTGCCTTTTTTTGCCTACATGCAGAACCTGCTCTCTTGGCAGTAAAGAAGCTTCCTACAAAAATCAGGATTTTTGCTGCTTTTTGGGGGTTTTTTTTTCTATTTTTTTGGGTGTCAATTATATCTGTCATTTGTCTGCAGTACACGTTTAATAAAATAAGTTTTAGTCACAAAAAAAATACAGAAAAAACACAATTGCGTTCAAAAGACTTTAAACTGCAGTTTTCAAAAATGCAGAGGTTTTCCAATTCAATTAGGCTATGTCCGCACGTTGCTTTTTACCTGCTTTTTACCTGCTTTTTTGCTGTTTTTTCAACTGCAGCGTTTAATGCCAAAATGGATGTGTTCTGCTTTTCAAGCAAAGTCTATGGGAATTTGGGTTTCTTGTCCGCACTATGCTGTTCAAAAAGGTGCCTTTTTGTGGCAGAACATGACAGACATGTCAATTGTTTTTGCCATTTGGGTTTTGCACTGCAAAGCAGAGTTTTTGCCCAAATTTCTGCCACAAAAAGGCACCTTTTTGAACAGCATAGTGCGGACAAGAAACCCAAATTCCCATAGACTTTGCTTGAAAAGCAGAACACAACCATTTTGGCATTAAACGCTGCAGTTGAAAAAGCAGCAAAAAAGCAGGTAAAAAGCAGGTAAGAAGCAAAGTGTGTTCTTAGCTTAAGGCGCTGTGTTTTGATGCAGTGAACATACTGATGGTGGGCACACAGCCTACGGCCTCATTCACACCTGTATTTTTTTGTATCAGTGTTTATATACCAAAGCCAGGGGTGTAAGTTACAGAGAAAAAATGTAAGGCTGGAATCACACTTGCAATTGGAAAATCAGTTTGAGTCTCATGCTAGAAAGTAGGACGATTTTTCCTCACTTTTCATCAGTGTGCTGTCAGTGTGCAATCAGTTTTTTTCCTCAGCAGCTGCTTCTCATTTACAGTGTTCTCTGCTACATGATAGAAATGTATTGAGAAAAACGGATGCCACTAGGATGGTCCGTGTGACATCTGTTTTTTTTCTCGCACCCATAGACTTGCATTGGAGAGTCTCGCATGAGAAAGGCTGGGGCCACACGGGCACTACTGCGATCCACTTGCATGAGACTCGGCTCGTGCTGGCAGTACAGCAGAGCCGAGTGTCATGCGTGTGTCCTTGCAACTGAGGTCCGTTCGTGCGAGCAGACCTCAGCTGCGGGGGGCGGGCCGGCACTCAGGAGAGGAGGGAGGGATTTCTCTCCCTCTCTCCTGCATAGTCGGCTATTGCCATTCTCGCACTGCACTAGCAGTACACCGGTGTACCGCGAGTGCAGTGCGATTTTTCTCTCGCCCCATTCACTTGAATTGGTGCGAGAGAAAGAGACTCAGCTTACAATCGCAGCATGCTGCGATTGTTTTCTCGGTCCGATTAGGGCTGAGAAAATAATCGCCCATGTGTGCTGACACACAGGCTAGAATTGGTCCGAGGGGAATGCGATGTTTTATCGCACTCCACTCGCACCGATTTTCTCGCCGTGTGGCTTAGCCCAAACTCTTGAAATCGCAGCAATTTTTTTTCTCAGTCCAATTTGAACTGAAAAAAAAATAGCAGATGGGAGCTGCCTCATTGATTAACATGGGTCTGAGTGCAATGCGAGAATTTCTTGCATTGCACTCGTGCGAGTTAATCGCAAGTGTGAATGCGGCCTCAGTCTGATCTGGGCTGAGGAAAAAACAGCAGATCAGAGCTGCCTCATTGATCAACATTGCTCCGAGTGCAATGCGAGATTTTCTCACATTGCACTCGTGCGAGTTAATCTCAAGTGTGACTCCAGCCTAATGGAAAGACTGACACCTGTCCTGTGTTTTAGAAACAATCCTGGATTTGGCAAATACTGATGAAAAACTGATCAGAAATACTGCTGTGTGAATGAGGCCTTAGGGAAACATAAAGGAGTAGTCTATTTAAAGGCAAGTGGCTCACACATAGTGCTTTTGACCTTGGCCCTTCTGCTGTCTCTGCCCACATTTGGCTGTGAAACACCTGTGCACCTATTACAGCAAGAAAAGAAAAACATCCATCCATATTGGAAGCTGGCGTTCTATATAAAGGAAGAGACATGTCTACATCTATTAACTCTTTCATTCTGCAATCTCAGACTACACTTCATGTAGCAGAACGAAACGTGTAAAGCATTACATAAGCACAGCAGGGTGTAGCAGGGAGGTGTGATTCCAGCATGGAAAGAGTTAGTGCAGCTCATTTTACTGCATGTGTTATTGGGTGTCGTGTGAGGGTTTACCAGTCAGGTCTGGATTTACTCCGGGAAGCAGCGCCATCTGCCGGGCGTCTGGGGAACTGCTCGTCCATTATACTGCAGCGATTCCAGCGGAATCCCAACTCTCCACCCTAGATAAGTGAGAAGCGGAATCTCTTTGCCCCTTTCATGGGATCCCAGCATATTCAGGGGCTTTAAGAGCAACATTTCCTTCTTTTAAGAAACAAAAGCAGGGGAGAGGGATACCCCTATCATAATCTGGGATCAGACCTATGGACTCGAGCAATCAGTTTCCCAGATTACTTGTATTTAATACACAATACATCATAAAACAAATCCCTCATCCTGACAGGAAGAAAATAGCTCATAGCTAGAGCGGCTCAATTTATGGTTAAATAAAAAAAAAAAATAAGAAAGAAACTCTCCAACAATGGGTGGGATGAGGGGGGGGGCAGGAAACCAACGAGCAGCAAACCGGGACCTCCTTACGGTTCTCAAGCACCCAAGTCTATGGGAAGCTCTGCTCAGTGAGAAGGGCATTTACAAAGGATTTTTCCTGTCTTACCTAGCATTACTGTGTGATTTTACAGAAACAATGGCCATTATCTAAAGCAGCAGTTCAATGTCACAGATAACAGTCTGCGGAGACAAATTAATCATCATCTCTTGTCAAGAAAGTGCCCCCCTCCTAAATAAATAGCACTCTATAACGGCACATTGCTCCAAAATTATAAAGGGGAGCCAAAAGAAGCATGATCAGCATCAACCAGCTATTCTTCCATCTTTAGAGGGGTGCGAGGTGTTAATCAAACAGGAAGATCACTTGTGTCCCCCCCTCTGTGATTCAGCAGAAATCTAATGATATCCTGAGGATTGTTCTCATTTATCAAACATGAAATTAACTTTATAGATCCGATATAAAAAATAAGCTTATAAAAAGGATACAAAGAGGATACAAAGAGGATACAAAGGCTGAAATTCCCGTGCAAAGATTTACAACAATGTAACAGGGTTGAAAATAAATAAATAAATAAATAAAACAAACAAACAAACAGGTGATTCTGAGGTTTAGGTAATTAATATGTATTAATCATCTGGCTTAAATTAGCAAAAGTAACTGGTTCTAAAGTTCTAACAAAAACTCCTGCAACCTTCCAGAAAGGGCAGAGGTTATTGGGGTTTGCTGCCTACCTGTCTTCCACATTTATACTGGGATTATTCAGATTAAGGATTCATACTGGGAATATTCAGATTAAGCATTCATACTGGTAATATTCAGATTAAGCATTCATACTGGTAATATTCAGATTGAGGATTCATACTGGGATTATTCATATTGAGGATTCATACTGGGAATATTCAGATTAAGCATTCATACTGGTAATATTCAGATTGAGGATTCATACTGGGAATATTCAGATTAAGGATTCATACTGGGAATATTCAATTAAGCATTCATACTGGGAATATTCAGATTGAGGATTCATACTGGCAATATTCAGATTGAGGATTCATACTGGGATTATTCAGATTGAGGATTCATACTGGGATTATTCAGTTTGAGGATTCATACTGGGATTATTCAGATTGAGGATTCATACTGGTAATATTCAGATTGAGGATTCATACTGGTAATGTTCAGATTGAGCATTCATACTGGGATTATTCAGATTGAGGATTCATACTGGGATTATTCAGATTGAGGATTCATACTGGTAATATTCAGATTGAGCATTCAAACTGGTAATATTCAGATTGAGCATTCAAACTGGTAATATTCAGATTGAACATTCATACTGGGATTATTCAGATTGAACATTCATACTGGGATTATTCAGATTGAGGATTCATACTGGGATTATTCAGATTGAGGATTCATACTGGGATTATTCAGATTGAGGATTCATACTGGGATTATTCAGATTGAGCATTCATACTGGTAATATTCAGATTGTGGATTCATACAGGGATTATTCAGATTGAGCCTTCATACTGGGATTATTTAGATTGAGGATTTATACTGGGATTATTCAGATTAGGGGATAGTTGTAGCCTCCTCGGTTGCTCTGACCAGTTTATGGTCTATTAGTAATAATGGGACAGGGCTTTCTGACTGAACAGACTTCTTCAAAGGCTAAGAGACGAGATTTCCCTGTAAGAATGAAATCCACCCACCCAGATCTCCCCATTGGTCGCTGATTGCCTGGATGGACATGCTGAAGGGGATGGTGCATCTGTAATCACAGTGTCCTATAGGAGTCCTTAGCGACCTTTTAGTGACCTCTTCTTCTACAGGAGGCTGCTGCTGTCACTTTAAAACTGTCCTGAGAGAGGAGCCAGTGTCTGCTGAGATAGCTGTGGCCCCTGTCCTCCGCCTGCATGGCCGCTCATCCTCCATAGAGAACTTCACATTGTGCACTGAAGACTGGGGAAAGGATGGCTCCCGGAGGATCTCCCCCTGAAGGACGATCTGCAGCCTTGTAGCTCCATCCTGGGACGCCCTGCCAAGGAGGCTCATCATTCCAGGACACAGGGTCTCCTAGCCAGGCTTCCAGGAGAGGGCTGCTGTCAGCTGGAGCCCTGCACATGGCATTATAGAGGAAATCCCAGGACAGGAGGATCCAGCCCAACTTCCAGACAGGATCTCTGCATCCCCTCACTGCAAGACAAAAGCAGCTATCCTCTCCCGGAGCTGCACAGCACCAGGGCTGGACCCGCACCTCTCCTCCAGCCACCCTGCAGGGGCTCCGGACTCTCCAGCGGGGACGGGGTGATAAGAGCCAAGAAAGTGCGAGAAAAGGAGGCGTCCGGAGCGGGGATCCACCGGAGCAGGGATCCACCGGAGCAGGGATCCACCGGAGCAGGGATCCACCCGTGGTAGTCATGGAGCTGTAGGCTGGGATCTGTGGGCTCCAGGAGCCGGGGCTCCCTCCTCCTCAGGTAAGTGCGCACTCCTGGCTGTGAGGTGGAGGCTTCCTCTTGGCTGCACTTGTGGTTACACTTGGAGTTCCGCTGTGAAGTTCTAGTAGAGTGCACTGCGACTATTCTGCGACACTTCTATTTACTGCAGCTTATTTACATAGACTCAACCAGAAAAAAAAGTATTGTGTGCGACTTATGGGATCTTCACCCGGTGTCTAAGAAAACAAGTCCTCGTGTTCAGGACACTTTCTGATTCCAGTCAGGCCACTTTCTCAGCATGAGGCCATTCATCCAGGGTATTAGCAGCAAATCCTCCAGGTGATGCGATAGTCCCTGGGAGACAGGAGGAGGATCAGGTGCGGATCACAGCCTCACCCCGGCCAGACAGGACCCTGCGCCAGGGAACTGCGACATATCGCGACAATCACCCCCGTCCTCCTAATCCTGATCAGAGCCTAACACCCGGCTAGATCGGAGAGGACCCTGGTCACACACTGCAGCCTTGCGCCAGGTAACTGCGACATATCGCGATAATCGCCATCCTCCTAATCCAACTGCACATCACACTGAGTAAAAAAAAGCTGTTTCTTTTTATTTTCTTAACTCCTCATGTCCAGAACAAATCGCACTATTTAGTAATTGCACCGCACTTGTGAGAAGAGGAAGAATAACTTAGTCAGCTCAGTTCACTAGCTCAACTATGTGTGTGTGATATATGTGTGTGTATATATATATTTATTACACACACACTTGTGTGTGTATGTATGTGTGTATGTGTATATATAAAATATATATATATATATATATATATATATATATATACAATGTCACACGTGCAATAAATGATAACGACACATGGATAGATATATAATTTATTATATACTCCCATACATATGCACAAGTCTAGCTAGGTATGTGTGTGTGTGTATATATATATATATATATATATATATATATATATATATATATATAATATTATAATTGCACGCACATGTGAATATTTTGCGTTTGCTGGTGTTTGCAGGTATATTCTGTATTTTATATTTTGATTTATTTAATGACTGTAGGGGGCTGATTTTAGGGGTCAGACTGTGGTGGGGCCTACAGATCCGTGCGGGGAGTAACATGGAGTCCCCCCAGATCAGACGGCACAGGGGGAGCAGGATACAGTGCAGCCTTTTCTGCCTTATTATATCTCAGCCCATAATGTGACACTTTGTGTCCAGATCGGACACTTCTCTGCAGAATACACAGTGCCCTTTTAACCCTATAATACGCTGATCCGCAGCCTGTATATGGGGACATTGGCCTTTCTTCTGGGACGTTTGTGCCCTTCATATAGTTGATGACCGGGTGTCGGGCTATAAGGAGCCATTATAGCACCTCTATATACCGTAGTGTGGAGCATTCTCACCTTCTTCTGCAGGGAGAGCAGACTTTAGAGAGTAAATTGTGTCCTCTCCTTACATGTAGAACATACTAATAGATAAGAATATTCTATCAAGCTCCTCTACTTAGAGAAGGATATACTCTACACAGCAAACAGCTTATTTATTTGGCCGATTGCCTCCACACAGTTAATTTTGCTACTTAAACCTAAAACACATTAAATATCTTCCCATCAGGTTGGGCTATAAATTGTGGTGATGAGAGAGTAAGTCCCTACAAGACAGGGGATAATAACACTGTCATCTGCAATGTGGAGATGCAGGAGATTTTCTAAACCTCCAGGAGACGTTTGGCTTATTGTTGACTGCAATAAAAACGACTTGGGAGGAAATCTGGAGATCTGATGTGAATGCTTACAAATTAGGGCTGGGATAATTACAAGGGTTAACCCCTTCAGGGCTGAAAACTAGATTCTTTTTATTGTCGGTAGTTTATATAGTGTGTAGGTGATCCATGCAGGAAAAATACAGAATGGAGCTGGCAGACAATCCTGCAATCTGTCCTATTCCCAGCAAAGGCTTCACCTGGTTTCCAAATTCCTGCACACAATAAACTTCCTGCAGCCAAGATGGATATTAGTGAGTTACATGCAGGGGTAAAGGATACAATGTTCCTTGTAAAGATTCAATTTGGGCAAATAAATCTCAAATCCCAGTATTTACAATAAATGTATGTGTAGAACAATTGCAATTTATTAAGGGCACCATGTAACCTGAATACCAATGTGTTTTCTCTTTAGATCTTGGATGAGCATTGTAATATAAAATTCTGCATCGATGCCAGTCAACCAGATGTGGGCAACTGGCTGAAATTTATCCAATTTGCTGGACATTACTATCAGCACAATTTGGTGCCATATCAGCTAAATGATCAGGTATGTCCTATTTTATTTATTTATTTATTTATTGCTTAATGCCAGTTATAAAGTCAGACAAATTACCCAGACATGAAAAATTGAGGTTCCTAAGTAGTCTGGATGAAAGGCAAAATATTCAATGAATTATATAATTTACTAATGTCACCAATACCATCAAGGTAAAACAGATGTATATTAATGTGATTGTATTTCTTAAATTCATAATTTTAAAACAAAATATATAATATAAAATGTACATTATTAAAAATATTTTTAAAATGATTAGGTGAAAATATTACAGAACCTTTCCAAGAAATAAATTGTTGATTTAGAAGATTGGTATGCCCAGTACCTGTGTATAGAATATTTATATATCAATTTGCATAATTTAATTTATTGCTACTTTTTATAATTTGTGTTTATAAAAGAATAATGTATGTACATATATATATTAGATAATGTGTGTGTGTGTGTGTGTGTGTGTGTGTGTTAGATTTATTTTTATATATATCATATATAATTATATAATTTCATTTATATAGCTCTATTAATTCCACAGCGCTTTACATACAATGGCAACACTGTCCCCATTGGGGCTCACAATCTAAATTCCCTATCTGTATATTTTTGGAGTATATTCATGTGTTTAATATATACATGAGATAGAAAAAAAATATATTTATAAAATAAAATTATAAAATCTCCTGTATTTATTAAATGCATGTTGGCAGAGAATATAACATTGAAGGAAGCCTATATAGTAGGACAAGCCTTGCTCAGTGTATATTATGTATGGTTTCCAGACAGTGTGACTTATTTATTGTTGAGGTGACCTGCTGGTGTTCTCTCCAGGACTCGAGAGGTTAAGGCGGTCTTGGCCTGGTCCTGTTCAGCTCTGAGAAAGCTGCTCTTAGGAGCAGGATGAAAGGGATTTCTTAAGAGGTTCTCCAGGACCTTTTATTCTTTTGCATGAAGACTAAGATCTGCCAACTGGTGAATAAGCAGTACTCATCACATAATGAACACCCTTATTGTGTAAGAGATTATTCAATATCACTGTATAGTTGGGAGACACTTGATCAGCAGTAATTGTTAACCGCTAATTACTTGAACTCACCTGTGAAACTCCCAAGCAAACATTACACTCCACCTGAAACCGAATAGGCGCATTACAAATCCTCCGATTCTCAGAATGGACCTACATTAATAAGTTAAGGGAAAGGAAAGGTCTGAGACAGCTGGAGGTATGGGATTAGCACACACCCCAAAGTTTTTCTAAGAATTCTGCAGAAATGGGGAAAAAAAGTTTAACTTCTGCCCCCAATTATATTTACTACTCAGCTTATTATTGCTTAACCCTTTATGTCACTTTCCAATTAAACACTGAGCACCAAACATGGTGCAAAATGAATATATAAGCTATTTTTTTTCTTTTGTAAACTGAATAGCTTTGATATATTATTTTATTATTTACCGTTCAAATATAATTTTATTTGTAAGTTCTTACTAGGATAAAATGGAAACAATAAATAAAGAATATTACAAATAAATTGTCTATAGAAAAAGGGCTTGACGTTTTCAGAATAAACAAATAATTAGGATCACTTTCCTGACACGGATTCTAAATGTTGGAATGTTCCATCCTGGCGTGTCCATGACTTAATATTTCGGCCCTCCTAATTGCATAGTGTCTGAAAGCTTAGCATTAACTGCAGTAATTTGTCTCCTTACAGGATTTCATGCCAAAAGTGCTTGTAAAATTGTGGCCACAGGTTGTTACAGCCCCAGAGTGTAGAATCCGTGCTGTGCAGCCATGATCGTCATATTTTTTTTTTTTTTTGGATTCCAAATATAACACTTTCTACCATATTTAAAATGTTTTTCTATTCATAAAATATTTCTTTATTTATTCGTAGTGATAATATACTGCAGTTTATATAAAAATGTGTTTGAACTACATGAAATATGTAGATATTGATAATTATGTTCAAAACACCAAATATTATCATGTTTTGATCAATAATGGTGATTATTTGACTTTGATTTCTCAATATTTTTCTGGAAAAACAGAAATATTGAGAATATCCAATATGTCAGATTATAATTTAACACTGACCGAGAACTGAAATAATTTACCTCTTATTTCAGTCTGGAAAAGCAATGACATTCCATAGATTGTCATATATTTGTTATATTTTACAGTGCCAAAGTGTGAAAATATATAATATGCAATTATCAAATTAATTATATATAATATATACTGTGTATGTATATGTGTGTACGTGTGTGTGTGTGTGTGTGTATGTGTGTGTATAACATGTATATATATGTGTGTGTGTGTGTGTGTGTGTATATATATATATATATATATATATATATATATATATATATATATATATATATATATACATACACACATACTTATTACGCATACATACATATTATATACATACAAACATACATATATATATAAATACACACACATATATATATATATATATATATATAATGTGTGTATTTATATATATGTATGTGTGTATGTATATAATATGTATGTATGCGTAATAAGTATGTATGTGTGTGTATATATATATACATACACACACGTGTGTATAATTATTATATATATTACATATATATAATAATTATACACACGTGTGTGTATCTATATATATTGTGTGTGTATGTATGCGTGTGTGTGTGTGTATATATATATATATATATATATATATATATATATATATATATATACACACACATATATACATACACACACACACACACACACACTCTATATGGTGCAGGGGATCTGTCCAATAGGAGCTTGCAATCTAATGGGCACACAGAATTGTTTCGAGCCATTATTTATCACCAGAGTAACCTGTAATTGAATGGTTACTATAAAGATTACAGTACTGAGAGTACTAATTCATCTGCCTGCGTGGGATTTAACTTTAACCCCTTTCTTGCCGCTAGTCATAATTGCATTTCGCTGCTGTTACATTTGTGAGTTCTCCAGTGTCATAAGGCTCATCGTGTACATTTTTTATTTCGGATCCTGTTGCGTTTCAGAAATAAGTTCAATAAGTATCAGCTTCTCCTCTCTGAAGAATCGCATGCTTTTGGTCTCGTACAATAAAACTTTATATACAAAAGCACATGCCAGCAACGCTATGCAAATTGTAGGCCTCTCTGGCTGGAAATAGGTCTCCCTGCTAATTTCCATTTTAATTATTGCACTGGGAAAATATTTAAGTCTCTTGCAAACCACTCCTCTTATGTTTCATGTGAAGATTGTGGCCATGGAAAACACCCCCTGCTTAATGTTCCTGACATCTTTATTTGTAAACTCAACCTGCCGCAAATTGCCTTCCATGTAGTAGCACCATGTGTCGGCTTCTCCGCTCCGGACGGCGCAGAGCTGCTTTGCATTTATTGCAGGTCGCACAGTGCAGTTTTTCACATGGGCCTTGCATTAAATCCGGGGTTCTCTAACCTTTCTGTTTCCCACGTTTAACAGTTCTGTTTCTGCGTTGTTAACACTACTGTGACCCTGGTTCTGTTGTTTCACTTTTATATCATTGAACACTCTCTAAAACCCTTACAATTACCTGGAGAGCAATACGTATATCATAAATCAGAGTCCTAGTGCTGCAAAACCCCTCAAAACAGTTCTGATTTTGTTATATCGGCTACAATCACTTTTACTTGGGGGGGATTTTCATAGTGGATTCCATAATGCACATAACAAGCTTTGTTTTGATGAATAAAACATCATGAAATTCTGAAAAGTTTTACCCCTAGGCAAACAAATTATCTTTTTACATACAGGAGATCTATTATTTGGTCTTTGGTATATGTTGTTGACCATAAGTTTGTGTGTCGGAACTTTTGATAGCACATGTTCCCACCATTACCTTTATGGGATGTGTATAGAACGTCTACAGCTGCCCCTTGTTAAAACTATATATTTTTTTTTTTATGTCATCATTTTGCCTTTCTATATGGGGTTTACTCCTCAAAAATGTAAGAATATTCTTCAAAGCTGATTAACCTGCTCTTTCCAGTTGTGGTAGAACCACTACTACTCATTGCAGAACTACTAGTTTCAGCAATTATTGTTTAAGAACACATTGCTGGGACTTCTAGTACTATATAGCGGTTAATACTTTTAATAAGGTACTGTAGCATTGAAATGACAATGCTTAACTTTTAAACGGGGGTACAATGAATTCTAAAAGCTTTTTAAAGATATCGTAAGATCTGTTTTGCATAGATTTTTATTTATGTTGATCAAAATTGTAGCTTTCTGAGGGTGTCCGCCTGGCGCGCCTTCTGAGGGTGTCCGCCTGGCGCGCCTTCTGAGGGTGTCCGCCTGGCGCCCCTTCTGAGGGTGTCCGCCTGGCGCCCCTTCTGAGGGTGTCCGCCTGGCGCCCCTTCTGAGGGTGTCCGCCTGGCGCCCCTTCTGAGGGTGTCCGCCTGGCGCCCCTTCTGAGGGTGTCCGCCTGGCGCCCCTTCTGAGGGTGTCCGCCTGGCGCCCCTTCTGAGGGTGTCCGCCTGGCGCCCCTTCTGAGGGTGTCCGCCTGGCGCCCCTTCTGAGAAATGCATATTACCCTTTTCTGCTGTAAAGTCAGACTATACAGCAATACATTAGATTAATTACCTTAATTGTTATTTGCATGTCTGTGTGTGTATGTATATGTATATATATATATATATATATATATATATATATATATATATATATATATATATATATATATATATATATATATATATATATATATATATACACACACTATGAAAGGCCATTTACCTTCCCTATAGTAAAATCTATTGCTATTTACCGTGTTGCACAAGTGCATGACCCTTCACCAGTGGATACCGACTGTTTCACAGCGGCCAATTCTCTGCTGGAGGATGCAGCTATTTTTATAGAACGTGGACTTGCTGAAGCTTAATGGTCATCTGCTTCACAACAGGAATCTTGGATGTCTTTGCAGAGTAAAAAAAGGCAAACACTAGCGCATATTTCTGTGTGTCCTGGGACAGATAAAGTCCTGCTGTGATGCACTAGGATGTAGGTTTTGTTCCAGTCTGTGGTGTCCTATAGTGTAACACGGGCTGCATGATCATTGCAGCTTGTGCTTTACAATGCACGTATACTCGGGCTTATTTTATGGTCCATAAATAATAGTGTATCGGACAAGGAGCATGCAATGCTATTCACTGAAGCATGGAAAAAATCAACATTTTCCTTCAAAGACGACTTCCAGCAGCCGCCTGCTCCAACACCGAGAGGGAAATTTTCCTTTATTAGTTCAATTATTACAACTTCCTGAAAAGGCCAAAGGTCGTTCATAATTCACACTTCAGTCATTTTTAGAGATGGCAAATGGAGTCTATTAATCCTAAATGAAATGACCTGTATATGGCCGACAGTGGAGATTTAACGCTGAACATCACCTATTTCAAAGGGGAATCATTTTGGCCTTTCTGGTGTCTTTTCTAAGTAATGATTTTCCTTTCAGTCTGGTGCTGTACAAATGTGGGATTTAATCGGATAGGTGAGAGTTCACGTTTCTGCGGCGGTAAATTTTTAGGCTGTATGTTTTGGAACGTAATCTGAATATTTATTTAGAGAGAGGGGAAAAAAAAAAGATGTGAATTTGTCGCTTCCTAAAACAAGTCGGTGACAGAAATGGCTGGAGAGGTTCCTTTTGGCATAGCGAAGGTTATTTTACCGGCGCTGAATAATAAATAATATCTTGTGTAATAGGGCAGCAACTGGCTGTATAAAATGTATTTATGTGCATGTAATTTATGGAGCATGAAGTTCACCACTCGTGTACTGCTGCTTTTTAAACACTTTTGCTCTTATGTCGCTGGCCTTCTGTAGAGCGGCACCTAATTTATGTCTTCGGAGAGCGCATTTCTTCCTTTCCCAAACAGCCAGGCGAATGTGACACCTGACAAACATTACAGCAGCATGTCGAAATAAAAGTTTACTGGTCCCTCCCATTGCATGTGACATCACGGGGTGCCAGCCGTGTAACATGTCCGCTGCCGCCGACAGATGACTTTTACATACAATTACAAAGTGTAAATTATGTTTGCGCGAAGCCACTGGAGGATAACAGATCGGCAAAAAATAGTTTAATTTGAATTATTTCAAATTTTCAAAATATTTATATTTCTAGACCAGTTAGGAACAAAACATTTATCGAAATGTTGTTATTTTTTTCATTAGTATTGGTTAATATCTAGAATTTGATATTCTTTATCCAACAATGTCTTCTATAAGAGCATAGGTCGATGACCGTACCCTATAGATCAGCACCTGTCTCCAGACAACCGCCCGATCTCATTGTCCTACGTCAATTACTCACATGTACACTAATTCTAGGGCCAACTTCATAATCTCTAGTCAGATCTGTTTGAGCTATTAGTTTACAAGATAAAGGCTTCTAAAATTAATTGGCTCAGGACTACGCTTCTGGGTTTATCAAGATGGCATCTTGATTATTTTAATGGATGTACTAATTGTTAATGGGAAGCAACAGGAAATCTGTCCTCTTCTTAGTTTACTGGGTTCACTTTAAGAATAATATACCCCTAGTAAAACACTAAAAACCCCTCCTTTATCTCCTAGTCCTGTCACGCGTAAGTATCTGAGGAAGTGTATTTAAACCTATAAATCTGAGTTCTCATCTTTGAGGGTATGTTACTTTTGAGAAAATGCAATGTTCTCAACATCGTTCTATTTCTGGGGAACTGCCATTCACTTTTTATAGGATCTGAGCTCTGTCTGTACCTATGTAGTCTGATTAATATATATTAATCAGACTATGGACTGGTCTATATTAATCAGACCACATAGACTATATACAGGCAGCACACATACAGTGTGTATATGTGTGTGTATATGTATGTGTGTATATATAATATATATATATTATACTGTATGTGTGCTACCTGAATATAGAATAAAGTTCTGATCTCTGTGTCATCAGGTCTGTGAATTTTTTTTTTTTTTTTTTATTCTCTTTTGTAATTTGTCAACATATTAGGTGGTTTAATAGTAAGTGTTAGAATTAATGGAACACCTAAGCTGCGCAGGGTGAGAAATATCCTAAAAATGAAAATTAATGTGAGTTCTGTTAACTTGAAGGATATCCCTTTCTGCATCTAAATACATGTTAGACTTCCCCAGTCATCACATAACCTATATAGAAAGTATGATAAGAAAAGTAATTCCATCTATACTTTACTGTTGAGGATCTTGCATTGGATCCTTTAGACCTGAAACATAATTACTTTAGAAGGCTGAATTGATTTCTAGAAATATCACTGTCACCAAAACAGTCCACAAATTTATGAAAAATCACTGACCTAGTGGATATATACTATGTATATAAACACTTTGGTCAGTGTTTTTGTGTTTTTTTTTTTTTTTTTTTTTATTTATAAATTTCTAGCAAATCTGACTATTTTGGAGACTCAATGTTGAAAAAAAATTTTCAAACCTCTTTTCTGTATTGATAAATCGTGAAGGTAGCATGGTTGAGTTTTGTCAAACTACAAACTCCGCCCTGCTAAGTCTATATTTTATCCATTTTTTTTTTTTTTTTTTACAATAGCTGCCCACAAAATATGACCAGGAGTTGAAGCTTTTCTCCAATAATAGTTTAAAAGTACTTGAGACCATGTTTACAATTACAGGGAAGAGTATTACAAAACTTAACTGACTTGGGATGTATTGTCCTCTGAACCTGCGTGTTTCCGAGAAGCCAATGCAAAGTTCTAATATGTCACAATTCAAATGTCAACATGCTGCTGGAAAGGAAGCCAATAAGCCGAACCTGTGAAAGCTGCCAAAAGAGGTGCTGCTAAGTGCTGAGAGAAGTTCATTGTTCTTAAAGGGAAGTACACTTCCAGTGTGAACCTTCTTTTCACTGACATCCATTAGAATTTATTTTTTATTAAAGAAAGTCGCATAAGACCAAAGAATATCCATGTCAAGAAATCCCAACAATGGGGCAATATACAGACTGTGAATTCCTCATGCAATTGTATTCATGTCATTATAGTACTGAGGATTATCTTGTAGAAAGTGATTGAAGGCAGAAATATTCCGATAAGTAGTATTCTGTATCAAGTATATATTTAGTACATCAATATATTTTTCTTCTTGGTTAAGTAAACCCAACATTTTCTCAGGTGCGAAAACCATTATCTCACATTTTGTTTCTGTCCGACGTAAGGGCTCAAAATTTATTTTCGGACATTAGCTTTATAGTAAACCATTTTATCCTATCTTTAGGGGATTCATTTTGCTATGCAAAATAAAAATGGATGTAGATCATTTAAAACTTGTCATCATTGAAAAAGTTGGTAGGACAAAATGTTAAGGCTGATGGCAGAAGCGACCTTCCCATATAACGAAGAACGCAAACAATAGCTAACCTGCTGAACACGGAATTAGGTTTTATGATGACTAAAGATGTCTAATTTCTTAGGTAATGCATAAAATTAGATTTTTCATTATAATTACACTGCTTCTCTTGTAATCTGCCCCTGTTTCTGATTCTAGAATAACGTTGTCGTCCTCATTGACGACCATGCACAGCTAGCCTTTAGGGCCATCTACTGGAATTGCATGCTAACTACACTTGAGCTGGTACATGTTTAGCGATTTGTAAGTGAAATCTGAAAATGATGTGTTTTTACTCGGTTTGTCAGGTAATGCTGGCTGAAAACAGATCATTTTCAGTCTATAAATGTATAGGTTTTAACTGATGTAAGTAGTACATATGTAGATAAGTGGCAATACACAAGAAGTACTGGCTACTGTTGTCTTATTCCTAAGACAAAGGAGTATTAAGGCTCCTCCACTTCATTACTAAAATTTCTGGAGACTTTATGACTTGGGTCTAGGTCTATGGACCTTGTGTATGCCCTCCCCTAAGGCAGGGAATACAATAATACCTTTTGTCACATCTGCAAGGCAGCAAAAAGCCGTGGTTCGACTGGACGTATCTCATCCTCTAAAGAGAACCTGTCAGCGCAATTTTGTAATGTAGAATAGCCATGGCTGTAATTTGATTTAAATTGATGCCTTTTAAAGAAGAACCACAAAGCAGATCCCCCCCCCCCCCCTCCCTCAGCATTTCAGCATTTGAAGTTTTCAGTTAACGAGATTTGGGTGCACAGGAGCCAGACTATGCACTGAGTCTTCTCCTCCCTGTCTGTGATTCCCAGCCCCTTCATCTGCCCCTGAATAATCTGCATTCTTTAACTGACATCACAGCAGTGACCTGTCATACGCAGACTGGAGGCAGGCGACGGGTATAGGGAAATCACAGACAAGGGGGAGGAGACCCAGAGTACAGTCCAGCCCCAGAAATCTTATTAGCAGAAAACGTCAAATATTGCTTAAAGAATAACCATAAAGCAGATTTCTCTACCAAAGGTATCAATGTAATCAATATTAGAGCGCCATTAGCTTGTCTTTTCTTTATATAACAAAATCGTCCCGACAGGTTCTTTTAATGGACTATGTCATCTGATTTATGCGGCCTTACCCATGTGCAGCATGAATGAGATACTGACTGTGTTCTTGCAGCTGTATATATTTTACTGTCTGTGATGACTTGCCGGAGTTCGGTACCCTGGCGACTTCTACAGTACATTAAGTATTTTCTTCTTGCAAATTGAAATCTGTAGATGTCATTTCTTGCAGCGTTTTTGCTGCAGATTTCACCCATTTCTATTGAATAGGAAAAATATGCACCAAAAAAATCTTTTTCCTATCAAGAGATGCAGAAATGGTGCTAAATTTCTGCACCAAATCCTAAACGTGTGCACATACCAAAAAGACTTTATCTCATAAATATTTAACATTTACCTACAAGCTAAAACCTATATGATTACTGAAAAATCCCATTAATCCTGAGAATAGGAGTCCAAAATCTCCAGTGAGAAAGTATTAGAGAGCATGTGCAACCTCTGGTCTATAATTTCTATACATCGTTAATGGATGGAGCGGAGGTCACCATCTTTGACACCCCTGTCCTCATGATCTGTGGATGGTCCGCTTATTGGATTCCCATTAATCCTACATTTATGACCTACACATTTGAAAAAATATATATTTAAAACATGCAGTGGAGACATTGTCTTGTCTCATCATTATGACAGCAGAAATGCAGGGGAGACATTGTCTTGTCTCATCATTATGACAGAAATGCAGGAGAGACACTGTCTTGTCTCAACATTATGACAGAAATGCAGGGGAGACCCTGGGTCTTATATTTCCATTTTAATGACAGCAGAAACACTTGCCATTCAGAGAAACTTGTTTGACCAGTTTCAAATGACCGTATTGTGGACGTTGTATGACAGGGGTTATGACTGCAATGCGGGGTATATTTGCAATTACTTTACGTTTTACCTGTAGTTTTATTTATGTCTACAAAAATCTGTCTGGGCTCAATTGGAAGCATTAAAGTTTTGAATATGGTGTCGAGTGGAGGTCTTTGTGGGGGGTGGAGTGCAAGTAATGGCCATGGGAAACATAAAAAGTAAATCCTGCCCGGACATTATCTGAAATGCAGAAACGTTTCTATACCCAGTGATACAAGTCTTATTTTTCCTTTTCTTTCGGGCACACAATTGGTTTTAATTTCTTTCTCATGCTTTGGATTGTCTTGCCATGTTTTCTGCATTTAGGAAGTGTAACTCAGCGGGGAGTGCGATTGGCTAATCACCTTTTACGGCGTAGTATAGTTAGTTATGGTCCCATTTGAAAAGGTAAACATTTTCCTCGGCATTGAGCGCACACATAATGACATGCGGGTTTTTGCACCAGCGCTGATTCTCCGGTCTCCCTTGTTCCAGATATTCTACAGAGTTGTAGCTGACATTGAGCCTGGTGAAGAGCTCTTATTGTTCATGAAGAGTGAAGATTATACTCATGTAACAATGGCTCCTGACATCCATGGTAAGCTCTATACTATTCCCTATTGTCTGATGCCCACATGGTGTGACCAGGAGGCTGAATGCAATTTTGTTAAGTCATAGAATAAATTCTCAATGCAGAGGGCACATTTTTCTTTTCCCTCGTGGTCATTCTGGTTATTTTATATGGATGCATTTGCTGTTATTATATTACATGCACTTATGCTATTTTCGTGCTTTTATTAAACAGAGGAGTGCCGGTATCGCTGTGAGGAGTGTGATCAGCTGTTTGAATCCAATACTGAACTGATTGACCACCAGAAGTTTCCTTGTGGAACGCCCCACTCAGCGTTTTCTATGGTTGAGAATAATTTCAAGCAAAGTCTTGACGATGACAGTGATCTCATTGAGATGCAACACTCTCACGAGTGTAAAGAATGTGATCAGGTGTTTCCAGACTTACAAAGGTCAGCCATGTTCTTATACAATTTCTTCACCCTTTGGGTACACTCCCACAGGATATTTCCACTGAGAACTTCTGTATCTGTGACGCCCTGGTCGTCTATGTTTTCATTGTCTAACTATTGAACACTATTAGTGAATATTGTATAGAAAAACTGAAAGCATAACCGTCGTTTTAATTTTTATTTCGTAAATCAGTAATACACATCAAAAAAGCAACTCTGTAATGGATTTGTGACGCCCTGGCCTATCCGGTCATCACAGGGTATTGTGCAATCTGCCCTTATGTGCAATATCCATCTCCTCCTTGGTTACGGGTCTCTCACCTTTTGGTGTTGCCAAGAACAGGCTAATCAAAATCCTAGGAACACTCTGCACCACACCCACCAGACACACCAGTGGACGGCCTGAGTGGAATATTGTAGCCCACTTGGGGGAGTTGGTAA
Organism: Anomaloglossus baeobatrachus; assembly: GCF_048569485.1. Lineage (NCBI taxonomy): Eukaryota > Metazoa > Chordata > Amphibia > Anura > Aromobatidae > Anomaloglossus > Anomaloglossus baeobatrachus. The sequence continues at coordinate 489,317,004 of NC_134355.1, forward strand.
GGGGGGTCAGGAGTGTCAGGAGATACAGTTGAGCAGTGACTCTCAAGAGGAGAGGTCAGGAGCTGGGCTCCTTGGAACTATTCGGTGGCAGACGTTGGACTGGGCCTGGTAGGAGTTGGACCCCGGTCGCAGGGGATCTTGACAAGGGTCACGGACTGTCAAGGAGGACAGCCAGCAGCCTTGTGCCATCACCGGGTAGGGGCCAGGGCACGACTGGGTATGTGGACCCTGGGTCAGGGAGTAGCTTCAGGCATCCTGACAATTTACCTAATGAGGACTGAGTCTTCAAGAGCCATTCTCCACCCATTCCAAAATTGGGGTACTAGCGCAATGAGGGGGAAAGGACTTTCCACTACACAGTCCAGAAAATCCCAAGTGTGAACCCTGAGAGCAAGCTCACTTAGTTAGCCATACTGGGGAGCTGGTCCCGATTTTTAGTTTCACACTACAGGGACCAACTAGAAGACAAGGTGCCACGGGAAAAGGTCACAGACTAACAGGCAACACCAATGGGCACGGGACCCTGGCATGCTCCCTCTAAGCGGCAGCGGTGTCCAGAACTTTGGTTTACTACAGTTGTCGGTGTCAGCGTTATTAGACTGAGTATGCAAGTGACCCCCACCGTCCCAACGGCACACCACCATCACAGAGTCCCGGGGCTTCCCCCTATCCGTGGAGGGGTTAAACACCTAGCTGCCCACACCATTGCCACTGGGTACTCCCAATTGCAGCGGTGGTACTCCACCTTACCACGCACCACGGGTGGCGTCACGAACTTTCCACGCCATCCCCTGTACATAACCCTTCTTGGTTTGAGGAGCCGTGCGACCCCCGGGTCCGGAGTCCTCTTGAGCCACCGCGGATCCGGATCCGAGCAGCCCGGCTGCTGATGCGGGAGTGACACATATTCATAAAGTAGCCGCAAGATCCACAGCTGTAAATACTACTTTCCATTGTGTTGTGGAAAAAGTGCATTTATGCTTCATGTTATTCCACTGTTATATCTGCAGCAAAATCAACATATTGATCATCAGTGATAAATGAACTCTGCAAATTCTTCATTCTCTCCTTCTCAATGCTGCTATATGTAATATGCAGCAGATCTTTTGCGAGCAAATCTGCATTGAAAAATTCACTGTATTTCCTGTAGGAACTTATGCCAGCGGAACTTCGCGTGACTTCAATCTGAGACAGAAAATATATTTGTTGCAAATTCGATATTTTGTGACCAATTCACATTAATTTCAACCTAGGGTGATATATGCAGGAAAAAAATCCACAGTATAAATCCGTATGATACGGATTTAAAAGGAAGTTTGTCAGCACAAAATGACTTTCCAAACCAAGCACAGGTGCATATATCTCCACCTTTTTCTTCCTTTATTAACGGATGTGGATTTACAGCAACCAGAGAAGGTTTGAAATGCATGAAAAACAAATGGGATGGAAGGTGCACCAAACTGTTTGGTCATACCAAGGGTACTTCGAGCACGCGGGCTTAGTTTGGACAGTCATTTTGTCCGGACATCTAAGAAAAAGACTGGCACATCCTATCTTTTTAATGTGAACAGGTGCAAACTGAATATGAAACCTAGTAAAAAAAAAAAAAAAAAAAAAAGGAGACAGTTGCACTCTGCAGTGCTAAGATATGTGGAACAATGAATATGGGAATATAGACATGCATTACTGCTATGAAAAAAACATGTAAATATTGAGATACTTGGCACACAAAATTGGCCAGATTTTATGTGAGCCCAACAGCCAGCGGCAAGGTGATCTTGGCATTAGTTTGATAGGGACCCAACAAAAAATGTCGCCTTGCCGCTGGCTGTTGGGCTCACGTAAAATCTGGCCAATTTTGTGTGCTTCGTATCTTCATTTTTATGTTTTTTTATCATAGCAGTAATGCATGTTTATATTCCTATATTCATTGTTCCACATAGCACTGCAGTGCCCAACTGTCTCCTTTTTGTTATTTTGTCCTGGCAGACCTTGCTTAAAGGAAAATTGTCAGCAGGATTTCATCACCCAAATTATTTTAAAGCACATGTAGCCTGCTTTACTGAAGGCTCCTTTGCCTGAAATCACACAACATAGAGGCTTCCCCTTATGCAGGAGAAGACAGCGATGGGTGGGGAATAGAGCTAGAGTGACAAGAGGCTTCAGATCTTTAGCCTAATTTGCATATCAATTAAAATGCCGATTTCTCAGTAACAGAGTAATGGACTGGCCACATAAAGGATTTGCTGGACTTTTTTTTTGAAAGATCTACATGTGTGCAACAAATATTTACACACACACACACACACACACTTTAGACTTTCCAGCTGAATTCTAGGTGGCAGCTCAGACGAGAAGCTGCATGTGTGATCATACTCTTAATGGTGCTTTACACGCTGCTACATCGCTAAAGATATATCGACGGGTTCACTTCATTAGTGACGCACATCCTTCGCCGTTAGCGACATCGCAGTGTGTGACACCAAGGAGCGACGATCAACGATCGCAAAAGTGTCAAAAATCAATGATCGTTGACATGTCGCTCCTGGTGGTTCGTCGCTCCTGCGGCATCACACATCGCTATGTGTGACACCGGAGGAATGACGAACATCTCCTCACCCGCGTCCACCGGCAAAGAGGAAGGCAGGAGGTGGGCGGCATGTTCCGGCCGCTCATCTCCACCCCTCCTCTGCTATTGGGTGGCCGCTTAGTGACGCCGCAGTGACGTCGCTATGACGTCGAACGCACCTCCCCCTTGAGGGAGGGATTGTTTGGCGGTCACAGCAACGTCGCTGAAAAGGTATGTGCGTGTGACGCTGCCGTAGCGATAATGTTCACTGCGGCAGCGATCACCAAATGTTGCACGAACGACGGGGGCGGGTGCTGTCGCGCACGACATCGCTAACTATCGCTAGCAATGTCGCAGCGTGTAAAGCACCCTTTAGTCATTCATAGACACACAGATTTTGCTAACCAGACCATTATCATTGAACCACATGCTTTTCCTCTAGGAGTATCCTCATTATAATGTACAATTTGATAATAACTGCCCACAACAAATAACATTTTTTTTTAACTAGGTCTGATACATTTTCTGGACAGAAAAATTGACCTTCCTTTGTCTATCATCTATCGCATATTTTCATTCAGATTGGTAAATTGGATCTCTTTTTCTTGCACATGAATTCCAAAGAATGGGACATTCCATATATTCATTGCATATTTCTATTTTAACCACTGGGTTATGAAGTCTGGTAGATAAATTACACCAGATCCAGCAGCTGACTGGTAGTATTGATGCCATGTATGTGACCCTAACAACCTTCAATATAATGTCTGTAACTCTTGCACCTATAAAAATATTCTGCATGCTTCTCTTATCTCACGTCCATGATGTAATGCTTTTACAACATGCTTAGACTGGGATAGCCTTTTATATTTATACGTCCATTTGTTTTTCAGCCTGGATAAGCACTTACAGTCTCACACAGAGGAGAGAGAATATAAATGTGATCAGTGCCCAAAAGCCTTTAACTGGAAGTCCAACTTAATCCGCCATCAGATGTCGCATGATACTGGAAAGCACTATGAGTGTGAGAACTGCTCCAAGGTAATGTGAATTTGTGTTTGGTCATTGAAAGTACACCATAATCTGAGACAATTAAGCTGGTGTCACACATAACGACAACGACGTCGCTGCAACGTCACCATATTCTGTGACGTAGCAGCGACCATAGATGATCGTTAGTAAGCTGTCAAACATGTTATAAAAAGCAGCGACGGAGCAGCGATCATAGCGACGTCGACGGTCGTTGTGTGGTTTCAGACGTAGCGTCGCTGCTGCGGTGTCAAACACAAGGATTATCAGCTTATCAGCATGGCGCAGCGGGATAGCAGCGATCAAAAAATGACCTGGAGCATTCAGGGGCGAGCAACGATTTCGCAGCAGGGGTTTGATCGTTGTTATGTGTCACACACAGCGACGTCGCTGTTGAGGTCGCTGCAACGTCACAGAATATGGTGATGTTGCAGCGACGTCGTTGTCGTTATGTGTGACACCAGCTTTAGGCACTGTTGGGAGGTGCTTTATTTTCTTGCATATATTGTATTCAGATGGGTATTTCACTTAACAGGTTTGTCCAGTGTTTAACTGTTAATCATTGACTGCAGACTTGTGAATCCTGAGAGTGAGCACTGCACACTGTGAGGATTCTCTGGTGTTAGCACCAGGCACGGCGGTCACATGAGCACAAGTATGTGATATACAGACTCCAGGACAGAACCTGGCTAGAATGCTTCCGGCTCATTTAATGAAAGTGTGTTGCCCGAGGCTGGACACTGTCTAGTCCAAATTCTGGCCAGGAGTATGCATATTGCATATTTGTGGCCATGTGACCGCCGTTCCCAGCTCTGACACTGGAGAATCCTCACAGCTTACACGGTGCGCACGATGAGAGGATTCATAAGTCTGCAGTAACATATTGACTCCTGACTTGTTGTTTTAGACTGAACACCTTTTTTAAATTCCAAGTGAAAAGGAGCCTACCATAGCCATGTGATCCAAACCACCTAGGGTGCACGGATGAAGAAAAGGGGCGGTCCACCCCTGCAGAAGTCAGTCTAAATGAGAGTAAGTGATAATCCAGCACCTGTAGTCCAGTCTTCAGTGAAAATTAAGACATTCTTTATTCATAAAACATGTTAGAAACATACATGCTTAAAATCAGAACTGCCTATTCTAATTTTAGTCACTGTATCGACCTACTGAACCCGGTTATTTTTAACTGTGTTTTTCAGATAGGCTTCAAAATTGTGTGGAATTATCAAAATTTTTTTAATAGTATTTAATAATAATAAAGGTTAAATTTTATTGTACTGTCCACACAGCCAGTGAATTACTGTTCTAATTTTAAACATGTATGTTTTTAACATGTTTTGTGAAAAAAAGGATGTCTTAATTTTCACTGAAGACTGGACTCAGGGTGCTGGATTACCACATACTCTCATTTAAACACCTTTTAAAGGCTCTGTTGTAACACTGAGGCAACCTTAGCTAATGTTGACCCTTCTTCTTTCTTCAATATGTGTTTTATACCTAAGTATGCCTGATTCTTTTAGTTACCTGAACATTTGTAAGGCCTCTTTTACACATCCGTGAAAAACCACACACGTTTTTCACGGACGTGTCAAAGGTGCGTTTTGCCCTCCGCGAGCCGTGTTTATGGCACATGTGTGTTATCCGTGTGCTCCACACGTACACACGGTCCATGGTAGAATACACATGTGAGCGCAGACCCATTGATGTTAATGGGTCTACGTTTGCCCGTGTCTCCGGTACGTGAGGAAACGGACCAAACACGTACCGGAGACACGGACGTGTGAAAGTGGTCTAAGAAAGGGTTACATCAAAAGGTCTCAGAAATGGCACAGGAATGATGAAGATGGTTGCTAATCAAATAGCTTGGAGCAGCTGGGCATGTGCCAAGGGTATTGGGTGCTGATGGACCATGAACAAGCCAGTGTGCTTTGGCTATTCTTTTTAGACATAGGTTCAGTTCACTTTCTTAGCCCTATGCCCTGAGTGATGGAAAGCTTACTTATGGCTCTGACTACTGCTAACTGGAGTTTTGTTTTAAATTTTGCTCTTCGACCTTTTTTCTCCAACTTATTTCTGAATCTTTGAACTTAACAACGTTTTAGGTTAAAGATGTGTTGTTAAATAGGACCTGTCTCCGGGACCAAAATGTCCAGTTCTTGCTCAGATTTAATTTCTAAAGCTCCTCTGAATTTTGTATTATTAATAATATTAATTAATTAATATTATTAGAATATTATATTTTTTTTATTTGGTGTATAGTTCCAGTAATATGGCTTTTATAGTTGGTGTTTATTCTTTATGGTCTTTTCAAAGTAGGCGTGGTATACATTCTCTGGAGGCGTATCTTTAGTCTCCTCTGTATTATTATCCTATAACCAATGTCTCCTTGATAAAAATCAGCTCCTAGTACAAAACGCCCATATGATTTTAGATTGGTCTAAAATTACAATAGCGATGGAGCACCAACAGACGAAATAAAGGAAAGTCCACATTCCCTTAAATGTGCAATCATTTTAAGTTTCCACTCGTGGTTCACATTGCATAAAGAAATGGTCAGACTACGGTAAATACTAGTTTCAAATCGCTACCTGTTATATACATGTAAGCATAGAGGGACTCCAAAGCAAGACAGCGGTGTTACAATGGTTGTACACTGGTAATTGTAGTCTTCTAGCGCAGCCTAAACCAAGTAACGGTGCTTAGGGCATTATGACGTTGTCAAACTGTCAAACCTTTAAGTGTACATTCCCACCTTCTTGTTTTCCTTTTGTCTCTGACTCTATGAAGCCAGAGCTGTCAGTCAAAGAATAGGGAGAGTGGAGATGGGTGGGAAGGTGAACTAAAATGTTTGGTAGCGCCATGATGCATGGGCACCTGTACTTGGTTTGGGCAGTCATTCTGGGCTGACCGAGTCCCTTTTAACAAAAATTTTGGTCTTGACATGCCTTGGCATACGTTTAGGCTGGGGCCAAATGGGGACTAATGCGATCCTCGCATGACACTCGGCTCGCGCTGGCAGCAAAGCAGGAGCTGAGTGTCATACTAGTGTCACTGCGACTGCGGTCTCATCATGCGATCGGACCCCTCAACTACGGGGGCAGGCCGGCACGGAGGAGGAGAGGGAGGGATTTATCTCTCCTCCATAGCCGGCTATTGCCATTCTCGCCCTGCACTCACGGTACACCGGTGTACCGCGAGTGTAGTGCGATCTTTCTCTCGCCCCATAGACTTGAATGGGTGCAAGAGAAAGAGTCTCGCATTACAATCGCAGCATGCTGCGATTATTTTCTTGGCTCCAATCGGACCGAGAAAACAATCGCTCATGGGTGCTGGGACATGGGTTAATATTGGTTTGAGTGGAATGCGATGTTTTATCGCATTCCACTTGGTCCGATTTCCATGCCGTGTGGCTTAGGCCTAATCGTAATACCATAGTGCAGCAAATCTTATGCTTAGATAATCAAGAAGTTATTTTTTTATATACTACACAATAAAATTCACATGGTAAAAAAACACAGAGACCTAGTGGGATGCCACTCCTCTACCTGACACTGAGTTTCGCTTTCACAGCTTTTTCTGTGGCTGTGAAAGTCCAAAGAAGCTGCAAAATTTAAACCCAGGGTCTGGCAGAAGTCTGGTGGTGATTGGACATGGTTCTCGCGTGACGTTAAACATCACATGAGCTCCAGGAATGAAAGTGTTGGAACCGCTCCGACTTGGGAGGGGAGCATAAGGTGTGTTTTTAACTTTTGTACAGCAAATCTGGGGAATGGAAGCATGTACTAGTGGTGGACAATCCCTTTAATATATCACTAGGAATATCAAGACTGGATTTTTGTTAAGTGGCATTGGAGGACAACATGTACCATTGGATAACCACTTTGGATACGTCTTTTTTGTTTTTCTGTATGAATAAAGGTTGAGTGCTATTCTAACCGTGACCATTGCTTGTGCGATGTGAGACACAGGAGCACGAACTGGAACTGGTCAGGATTATTCTGTCATGCCGTCTACAGAAGACATTATCAAACTGGACAGTCTATTCCTTGTTTAAGTTAAAACCTTCAGGTAGAGAAGAGTTGGTTTGGTTTAAAGTTTGTTCCACTTAAGGCTGAGATAGACGTGCACCATGCTTTGCTCGAAAGGAGTCATATGCTAAGGTCAGTGTAGCAGGAGTGGTGTTCAGACCCCGTGGCATGCCTACTTCTAATACTCTATCAGTAATGGTAAGTTATACAGAGTATAGTCACAGTATTGGGAATTGGGGAATTCTGTGAGTCTCTGGCTAATATTCTAAAAACAAAACAGATAAATAACTATCAACTTTATGGAAAATTGTACTATTTTCTTTCCAGAGCATATTCTCCTTTTATAAACTGATACAATGACCTTATCAATATATCCAATCCAAATATGAATATGCCTATTCATCCAAGCTACATACATTAAGTAATAGAGTTTAGACTTGATGTGGCTGGTGTTCGTACCTTGGATACCCATGTCAGAATGGCTGTATAGTGCTCAAATGTAAAAGGGAACCTGTCATATTTGATAATGCAGATAATCTGCAGATATAGGGTTAATGGGTGTTAGGAAGCTGCTCAGCCACTTTACCAAAAGTGTGGAACCTGGGAAAAAATGAACTTTAGTTCTCACCGGAGCCGTCGGCTTTCAGTCACACAGGTTTGCTGGTGCGACTTCAGTTACTGCTCAGTAAACAGAGCGGCGGCTGTAAACACTGCTTGCTCTGCATTGATGCATTGTAGATTCGGCAGTTGGGGTGTGTTTACAGTATAGTGAGTGATGAATGAAGATGTACTGGCATACTTGTATGACTGAAAGCCAGCAGCTTCAAAGCAAAATATATACAGCTGCAATAATGCACCCATTGTCTCATTCAGGTTGCATGAATCAGATGACAGGTTCCATTTAATTTTGAGTAACAAGTCCATTGTTTTCAAAGTTGACTTTTCCCAGGTACTGTACTTTCAGTACAACACTCCAGTACCTTTTTTGTAACGCTTTATCGCAAATTATCCTCATTATCGAACATGACAATTTCCTTTTAAATATCAGAGCCTTTCACAAAAGTTCATGGAACCCTTCATACATTGATTCTTAGAGTAAGTACACCAGCCTCATCAGGTATCTGAGATCTATTTAATACTGTATTGCTGTTTTTGTATTGTTTAATTTCATGACAGATCCTCTTTAATGTGTACATTTATCAACTAATATGTACTCATTTCCTAGCAGGTTTTCACGGATCCTAGCAACCTCCAAAGGCACATTCGCTCCCAACACGTCGGAGCCCGAGCCCACGCTTGTTCGGAGTGTGGCAAAACATTTGCAACCTCATCAGGTCTTAAGCAACACAAGCACATTCACAGCAGTGTCAAGCCCTTTGTATGTGAGTAACTTTGTTTGCAATTTCTCAGTTTCCGTTTTCCAATGCTTTTTTTTTTTTTTTTTTTCTCTTTTATCTTAAATCAAATGTCTACAAATTAGACATGAATGATGGGAATATTGAAAGGAGCATCCTGTAGGAACAGCTTTTAAGATTCAACAGAAGTCTTAGCAGTTCTTGCATTGGAGGTATTTGTGCTTGCTCCATAGAGCAGCCACAGTCCTGATCGGTCATGCCAAGCTCTGTGAGATGGATTGCTACTCGCAGGCACAATGTCAACATTTTTATATCTAATTAGCTAATAATTTAAAGGGACAAATTCATTCTAGATATCTGTTTGGTGCGCAGATCAAAAATCCAAAAAGGTGCAAACGTCTGATATTTCTTTGATGTGTCGGAAGTTTTCAAACATCGCAGGTACTCCTTTTTAAAGTATATTTTCATCTTTGATTACAATTTTTCATTCTACATGTTAAGAAAATGTAACAATTTTTGTAAATGCTTTGTATTAGTCCTCTTCTACTGATCCAGGGCCACATGCAAAATAAGTACCGTATTTTTCGGATCATAAGACGCACTTTTTCTCCCCAAAATTTGGCAGGAAAATGAGGGGTGTGTCTTACAATCTGAATGTAGCTTACCGAGAGGGGGAGAATGGGCGCTGTGCTGGTTGCGGGTAGTGGGGCGGTGCGATTGGTGTCCCAGATTCTATGTCAGCGGTGTGAGCATAAAATCATGGCGCCGGGAGTCGACGCGTGTGCAGATGGAGCTCTTTTCTCAAGATCTTATTTGCACATGGGATGCCTCTGGCCCATTGATCTCCCAGCAGCGGACTTAAGGAAAATGGCGCCTGGAGGTGGCACTTGTGCATATGAGATCTTCGCTTGTCATTGAGCTGAGAGAAGAATCTGTGAATACTCCAACTCCTGACGCCATTTCTTTGAAACCTGCACCGCCAACAGAGCATCTTTGATAGCCACCGCACCACCCTGCTCAACACAGATAGCACGGCCCTTGCATGCAGCACAGACCCCGCAGCCAGCACAGCCCCCACCGCAGTGCCTGCAGCATCGTCTTACTCCAGCACCACCCCTGCCTCCTGTGACCCCTGTTACTCCACCACCGCTGCTGCCCCCATCTAGAAAGACTGCACCGGATTATAAGACAGACCCCCACTCCTTTTTTTTTTTTTTTTTTTTTTTCTTCCATCTAAAATTGGGATGCATCTTATAAAACAAAAAATACGGTACATGTTCAAAAGATGGATCAAAAATCAAAAAAAGTGTTTTCTAAAATTGAGTGAATCCATTCTCAATACTCTGGTTCAGATTAGCTGCTGAACGGTAAGCCTATGAACCCATCTTCTACCTGCCGGAATCCTTAGCACCTCTTAAGAATTGAAGGTCCGACACAAGAAGATGCCATAATGATGGGGTTGTGCTGGGCCTACAAATCTGTAAAGGTGATGGGGTTTCTGACAGTCAGAATCTGGTTCAGAAGCCCATGTCCGGCAGCCATGGGATTTATTTTCCAGTATTTTCTAAGGCTGACCTCATATCCATGTTATGGGTGTGTGTATATATGTATATATAATATATATATATCTCTATCTATTCTAATCTCTATCTATCCGTTTGTGTGTGTAATATATAATGTGTATGTATGCATCTGGTGATATCTCACAAATTGCTCCTCAAAACCGCCCATACCATTCAAATAAGTTAAGTGAGGCAGCTGTGCATGTTCTCCGTCCAAATAGCGCCTTCTGGGCATATATTCAAGTTCCTACATTACTGGATAAAACCAACGGCACACAATTTTGAGCACCACTTCTGTAATTACACAATTTGGAAATCTCCTTGCACCAGGACTATTTTACATGTAAAATTGCTGTCTATGTCCAGATACAGGCCACACACAGTGTACAGCACACCAGTCTGTTTATGGCAACTGTCTCTTATTACACTATTCTGCTCAAAGTTGAGGGAAAGCTCACCAACACAAAGGTAATTACTCACTGCCTTCGCAAACTGTTCAGGTCCTCCAAATAGAAACCACATGCTATAATTGGTCCAGCGGATTCAGTACGCTGCTTAATGTGTTTAATAAGCAGAAAATATGCAATCCTGACGGCTATCTTGTACCAGTCTTCTCAGAAATTACAAATGAAGTGAGCTAGATGTTGATAGGATAATTCTCATTGGCGCATGGGTTTTTTGGAAAGTGATGAAAGATGGTAGGATAGATCTATGAACATTGGAATTGTAGGTGCTCCGGTAGAAGAACGGTGTCTTTTGTTTTTGAAGGGTACTGTATGGAAGCTATTAGCCCATCTGGTTTACTTAAAGTCAGATATCAAGTACTGAGTATTACAGCTTAAAGACGTTCTGTTTTCCCAAACCTGCTCAAGGGCCACATTAATGCAGAGACTCTATTGTTCAATGTGTGAGGCCATTCAGCACAGGGTTATATAATGCATTGCCTGTCCCAGTGCTGTCCATGGATTTAATCTTGTTAATTAAAATAATAGCATTTTTACTGTTCTATCATTAGCAGGTGACCATTAAGGCTTTTTCTAGTATTGTGCCATCAGTCAATGTTACAAAATAGCCTTCTAAGAAGTGATCATTTGCAAATGAAGGTGGTCCCAATAAATCTCTGTCCACAGCGTAACAGTTTTTATGTGACCATAATAAATTTGAAACAATTGACTATGGCGGGTTCAGTTATCCTTTCTCGGTGATAATTACGTCAACATTATCTAATTTATCAATAGATTTTCTTCCTAGACATTATAGTAGAGTTCATGATTTCCATAGAAAGATACTTTGGGATTATAGATGTGTGTGTGTGTGTGTGTGTGTGTGTGTGTTACAGATGTGTGTGTGTGTGTGTTACAGATGTAGTGATGGGCAAAAGTGTTAGGCAGTTAGGCAGGTGTTTTGATAAAAGAGGTAAATTTTAAGAATGCTTTCAAAAATAGAAGTCTTAATAGATTGCAAATTGTTAATTGATTTACAAAGTAAAGCAAGTGAACAAAATGAGAAATCCGAGTCAAATCAGTATTTTCTCTGACCACATTTTTGTCTTAAAAAAAAAACATTTAAAGCATCAGTTCTATTGAATAACACTCGTACACAGTTTTTTCAAGAACTCTGCAAGTTGTTCTAAACATCTTGGAGAACAAACCACAGATCTTCTGTGGATTTAGGCTTATGTAAATGCTTCTGTATCTTTATATAATCCCAGACAGACTTCATGATGATGCGTTCTGGGCTCTGTGGGGGGGCCGTATCTTTATGTCCAGGACTCCCTTGTTCTTTATTAAGGTACTGTCACACCTAGCGACACTCCAGCGATCCCACCAGCGATCTGACCTGGCAGGGATTGTTGGAGCATCGCTGCATGGTCGCTGGTGAGCTGTCAATCAGGCAAATTTCCACAGCGATCAGAGATAAGCCACCAGTCACCAGTGATCTGTGTAACGACGCTGTGCTTGGTAACCATAGTACACCTCAGGGTACTAAGCAAAGCGCTTTGCTTATAGTTACCCGATGTGTACCTTGGCTACGTGTGCAGGGAGCCGGCTTCTAGAAGCTGCGGATGCTGGTAACCAAGGTAAATATCGGGTAACCAAGCAAACCCCCCCCCCCCTCCCGCTCCACCACTGCTGCCGCCCCCCTCCGGTAAGACACCACCAGAATTTTAGATTGACCCTATATTTTTTTTTTTTTTCTCTAAATTTGGGGTGCATCTTATCAACCGAAAGATACGGTATATTTCAGCAAGACAATGACCCCCCAAACACACTTTATATATCATGAAGACCTACCTTCAGCTTTAAGAAGGAGACCTGGAAGTGAGAACTAGAGATGAGTGAACTTCTGAAGGCTCGAGTTCGGTTCGTCGAACGGAGGGCTGGTTCAACGAACCGTTCGACGAACCTCTCGAACCCCATTGAAAACAATGGGAGGCAAACACAAACACATAAAAACACATAGAAAACACCTTCAAAGGTGTCCAAAACAACTCCCAAGACATCACAAACACATGGGAAAGTGACAAGAACATATACTCATGCGAAAACAAAAGAGATGGACCAGGAAAAAGAGGAGGAGACACAGATATAGGCATGTCATGCCCTTCTAAAATCATGTAAAACACAGCAAGGGGACTCCAAGCAGAGTCTCCATTTTTTCCAAAAATTCGGCCCCACAGACACCACTTCAGTGGCATCACTTGTGCCCCAGTTGCAAACTTGACAGGTAGATTTGCATCAAGCACAGTCAAAAATACGCCAGCCTTAACTGTCCCCAGGATGACACTGGGGTAGCAAAGTCCTTGCTGATCCATGACTTGTTCATCTTGATGAACGTTAGTCTGTCCACATTGTCACTAGACAGACGCGTGCGCTTATCTGTCAGTACACACCCAGCAGCACTGAAGACACGTTCAGAGACAACGCTGGCTGTGGGACATAAGATCTCCAAGGCGTATGTGGCGAGCTCAGGCCATTTGTCAAGATTGGAAGCCCAAAATGATCAAGGCTCCAGTTGCACAGTCATGGCATCGATGTTCATTTGGAGATACTCCTGTATCATCCTCTCCAGCCATTGACTATGTGTCAGACTTGTTGTCTAAAAAAATTATAAAATGATTCAATAAAATTCTGTTACTACCAGATACGGTGCTGCTGGTACGGTTTGACTGTTCATGACGTGCCAGTCCCATGTTTGTCAAGTTACAATTGGGAGATTCACTGTGTGCACCACTGGTGTTTTGTGCAAAAGCCGAGCTAAGATTGCGTAACAGCTTCTGCTGATACTCCTGCATACGTGCGTCCCTTTCTATGGCTGGAATTATTTCGCCAAATTTTTACTTGTACCGGGGATCTAAGGGGCACTTTGCACACTACGACATTGCAAGCCGATGCTTGCGATGCCGAGCACGATAGTTCCCGCCCCCGCCCCCGTCGCAGCTGCGATATCTTGTGATAGCTGCCGTAGCGAACATTATCGCTACCGCAGCTTCACATGCACTCACCTGCCCTGCGACGTCGATCTGGCCGGCGACCCACCTCCTTATTAAAGGGGCGGGTCGTGCGGCGTCATAGCGACATCACACGGCAGGCGGCCAATAGAAGCAGAGGGGCAGAGATGAGCGGGACGTAAACATCCCGCCCACCTCTGTCCTTCCGTATAGCCGGCGTGAGCCGCAGGACGCAGGTAGATGTTCCTCGCTCCTGCGGCTTCACACACAGCGATGTGTGCTGCCGCAGGAGCGAGGAACAACCTCGTACCGTCGCAGCAGCATAATTATGGAATTCACCGACCCTACACAGATACCATTACAACGATTTTGCGCTCGTTAATCGTATCATCTAGGATTTACACACTACAATGTTGAGAGCGACCCCGGAAGTGCGTCACTTTCGACATGACCCCACCGACATCGCACCTGCGATGTCGTAGTGTGCAAAGTGCCCCTAAGAGTGTGGCAACCCAGTAGTCATCATTACTTCTAATTCGGTCAATGCGAGGGTCATGTTGTAGGTAGTGCAGCAAGAAGGCGCTCATGTGTCTTGCGCATCCATGCGGACCAAGTACTCACTGTGTTTGTGGCGGCGAGGTGATAACCGTGCTTTCTTTCTCTGACATCTCCCCCCAACCTCGTTCAACCGAAATTTGACAAAGGTCTCCCTCATCTGCTGAGTCTTCCATGCCCATCGAGAGTTCGTCCTCCATTTCTTCCTGGTCTCCTGCACCTTCCTCAACATTTTGGCTGCTACCATGTTAATCCCTCTTCCCCACCGTCTAATGCCTGCCGCCTTGGTGATGCTGAACGTCTGGACCTTGTAGATGTTTGTATCCCTTGCACATATGAATAATCCTGTACTTCCTCCCCTTCCTGTTGTCCTACCCCCTGACTCCGAATAGTGTTTAGCGTATCCTCCAGCATGTAAATGATTGGAATTGTCATGCTGATAATGGCACTGTCAGCGCTAAACATATTCGTCGCCATGTCGAAACTTTGCAGAAGGGTGCATAGGTCCTTGATCTGAGACCACTCCAGCAGCGTGATCTGCCCCACCTCTGCATCTCATTGGCCCAGGCTATACGTCATAACGTATTGCACCAGGGCTCGGCGGTGCTGCCACAGTCGCTGTAACATGTGGAGAATCGAATTCCAGTGTGTCGGCACATCGCATTTCAGGCGATGAACCGGCAGGCCGAAAGACTTCTGGAGCGATGCAAGTCGGTCAGCTGCGGCGGATGAACGGCGGAAGTGAGCAAAGAGTGACCATGCCCTGTGCAGAAGCCCATCTAGGCCGGGATAGTGGGTTAAAAATTGCTGGACAACAAAGTTCAACACGTGAGCCATACAAGGCACGTGTGTCACCTTGCCCTGGCAAAGGGCCGCACCCAGGTTTGCAGCATTGTCACACACGGCCTTCCCAGGCTGCAGCAACTTGGACTGCAGAGCTGACCACAACTGGGCAGCTGTGTGACTCTTATTTCCCCAGACATTTCAACGTAAAGACCACCTGATGCCGTTGAGCTCTGCTGTCAGCATAGTAAGGAGGTGTGTGGGATTCCTTGTGCGCAGTTACAATGCGGGTGGCCTGACCACACAGGGTTTGGGCAGAGGTGGAAGACCCAGACGAGGTTGAGGAGACAGAAGCAGTGGAGGAACTTCTACATACAGAGGATTGACGCACAAGTCGTGGGGACGGCAAGACTTGTTCAGCAGACCCTTCTCCATCTCTCACCATAGTTACCCAGTGCCCAGTCAGTGACATGTAACGCCCCTGTCCATGCTTACTGGTCCAAGTATCAGTGGTGAAATGCACCCTGTCAAACACTGAATTTCTCAAGGAAGCCATGATGTTGTGTGCGACATGCTGGTGTAGCGCAGGCACACCTTTCTTGGAGAAGTAGTGGTGACTGGGCATCTGTGGCACTGCGACTGACATAAGGTCTCGAAAATCCTCTGTTTCCACCAGGCGGAAAGGCAGCATTTTGGTAGCCAAAAGCTTAGAGGGTGAAAGTCAACCTCTTAGCTTTGTCATGGCTCGGAGGAAATGGCCTTTTATTTGTCCACATCTGAGGGACCGAGATCTGGCTGCTGTGTGGAGATGGTGTTGAGTAGGGTGTCCCTGGAAAACTGCAGGTCTGTGAGGAAAGTGCAGGCGGAGACATGATGTTGCCTTCATCCAAAGTTGGTGCTCTTGATGTCTGAGAGAGCTCTACACCAGCACTTGTTTCCCCTTCCAAAACAACTGACGACCTGCCGAGCAAACTGCCTGCTGTGGTTAAAGAGATGGAAGGTCTGCGTGGAAAAAAAATGTGTGACAGCTGTCCCCACAGTCATAGAGGATGAAGAGCGCGTGGATGCACTTGAAGGGGCAGACGGTGGTTGTCCCACTCCACTAGGCCGCATTGTAGCACGGTGAGCTTCCCACTGGGACTTATACTTGTTATTCATGTGACGATTCATGGAAGAAGTTGTCAAACTAGTGATGTTTTGGCCTCTACTTATAGATTGGCGACAAATCTTACAGATCACATGATTTGGGAGATCCTTTGCGATGTCAAAAAAGGACCAGGCTAGGCAAGGCTTAGACACCATGTGACCTGCAGAGCCACCCCGACTTGTGCTCAGAGGCAGAGTTGTGGCTGATGATGCAGTTGTTGACGTGCTTCCAGTACTCCGACTCTGTCCAGGAAGGCGCAAGGTAACTTCGTCGTCAGTCGCATCCTCCTCCACCACCTCTGGTGACCTCATCGAGTGCCTGACTGTGGGTTGACAGTAAGTGGGATCTAGAACTTCATCATCAAGCGTTGTGTTTGCACTCCCCTCGCCCTCAGACCTAACCTCTTCCTGCCCTGACTGAATATTTAAGTTGTCATCCCAATCAGGTATCTGCGTCTCATCGTCAACTCATTGTCTCCACCAATAGGTGTTACAGTTTGGGAATGAGGGTCTACATTATGCTCAGAAACTTGGTCATCAGGGCCTGAATCTGACTCACAAAGCTTCTGGGCATCACTGCAGACCATTTCCTGGTCTGTACTCACTGTAGCTTGGGAGCAGACCTCTGATTCCCAGGCTATAGTGTGACTAAACAGCTCTGTAGACTCAGCCATCTCTGTTACACCATACTCTGCAGGGCGGGTGGAGACTTGAGAGCTGGGAGAAAGCAAGTGCGATTTGGGGTGACAACTCAGAGGACTGTTGTTTTTGGGATGTTGAAGTTGAGGTGGAGGAGAGGCCACTTGTTGGAGCACTTGAGATCCATTCAAGCATGTTCTTTTTTTTTTTTTGTGCATCATCTACCTTTTGTTACAGTTGTTCGGTTCTGTAAAAAAGGGAGCACATCCGATTGTCCACGGAAAGTAGTAGACATCTTACTTTTGCTGGAAGATGGCCTTTCTTCAGCAGATGTTAATGTAGCTTTTCCACCTACCCCACGGACACGAACTTTTTTTTCCTTTTCCTAACACTCCTGTTCCCCTTTCCACCAGCATCTGTCCTTTTGCCACTCAATTTGTTAGCAACAAGATTGAAAACTTAAAATGTGGTAGCAAAAATGGAGAGGGGGTGTAGATTACAGAGGTGGTCTAGCTTTATTGACAGCTGAAGAACCAACACTGACTATCTCAGTCAATTTTAGTATGCCCTTAACAGTGACAGCACAGTTTGCAGTTAGAATTGCGTAGCAAAAATGGACAGGTGTGTAGCATGCACAAATGCTGTACCGTGATTTGGTAGCAAAGGAACACTAAGGTAGTATCCCAGACAATTTTAGTATGCCCCTCACAGTGGCAGCACAGTTTGCAATTAGAATTGCGTAGCAAACACTGGGCAGGTGGGTAGAATGCACGGATGCTGTGGGTCACTGGACAGCAAAAGAACACTAACTTAGTATTCCAGACACTTTTAGGATGCCACAAAAAGTGTAAGCTCTTTGGGGAAATAAAATAGCGTGGCAAAAATGGGCAGGTGTGTAGAATGCACGGGTGCTGTAGGTAACAGGACAGCAAAGAAAGCCTCACTTTCTATCCCTGCTAATGAAAAAATGCAGCAAGGAATTGCCTGAGCTGAGGTAGCCAGACGCTGTTAACTAAAGCCATGCACAGTGTTAGCACGGACCTGCCTAGCAGTTATGGCTATGAACGCCTGTAAATCAGCCCTGAAAAGGGCTGAAATAACCAGTAGTCCCTAATCTCTAAAGCGCTGTGTAGATTGCACTGTATCTCTATAGCGCACACAGCAGCAGCAGCAGCGGGAGTAGTGACTGTCACCCACACGCAGCAGAGAGATAATGGCGGCGACAGGGAAAATGGCCTTGTCTTATAAGGCAAGGACATGTGACATGCACAGCTTATGGCACATGCCCTTGCTTGTCTGGCAAAAATCCACTTAGCTGTGTGTGTGTCTGTGATTGGCTGACAGCCTGGCCCGCCCCACTGTACGCGCGGTTAGGGAAAAAAAAAATAAATAAAAAATGGCGATCGGGATCGGCATTCTCTCAGCAGCAGCACAGATCTAAACCACGTCCCCCACCCGCACACTATACGCTGAATTTTGCTAATAGCGTGATTCACAGTGACGCGTACTATTATAGTTAAAAGCCAGCTAGTAATTACCTTGGCTTTTTGTTGATCGAACCGTTCTCGAACGTTACTCAAACTGTCAAACTTTTAGCAAAAGGCTTGAGTTCGTCGAACGACTCAACACCCCCCAAAATCACTCGAACATGAAATTGGCAAACCTCGAACATAGCTCATCTCTAGTGATAACATTGTCCCCATAGGGGTCTGATCTCTATATTAAATCTGTCTGGGATTACATGAATAGACAGAAGGATTTGCACAAGCCTACATCCTTAGAAGATCTGTGGCGCATACTTCAAGATCCTGGGAACAGCCTCCCTGCGGAGTTCCTTCAAAAACTGTGTGCAAGTGTACCTAGAAGAATTGATGCTTTCATTCTGTTTTTGAATGCAAAGATCGATCATACAATTTTTGATTTCTCTCTAACAAAATATAAACTATTAACACTTCTATTTTTTTAAAGTGTTCTTCTTTCTCAGCGTTTTTCCACATCTACCTAAAACGTTTGCACAGATGTGTATAAAAAAGATGTTTATCATGTCTTATAAAGAAGTCTTACTTCATGCTTGTGGTGCTTAATAAGGATATAAAATCTTTTCAGCATGAATGTCAGATTTACTAATAGGTATTTAGGCAACGGCTAGATTACTGTAACTTCTAGCACTCTTATTGTGATACCTTGTTTGTTTATGAGAGGTGATGCCAGGGTAAATATTTGGGAGATGACAGCAAGTGTTCTGGATTGTCAAGGACAAGGGTTTTCCTAGTGCTGGAAGGTTAGTGCTGGTGTGAGTGGAAGTTAGGGACGTGATTACAGTTCATGGGAACCAACAATCCAGGATGAGATACATTCAATTTGGTTTCCTTCTCTTGCTTAAAATAGAGCTATTGTCAGTTTGGGCAGCCTGTCTCTAGCTCCACTTGTCGCACATGGTCCGGAATGCTCACTGTTTATACTTTGTATGTCTTTGATGTGAGAATGATGAGAACACCATGATTTATAATACATCCTTTGCAGGTACAAAAAAACCCTTTGTGTTAGTGACACCTAGCAATGTTATCTGAAGGTGACAAACAATTCCCCAAATTAACTATATCTGCAGGTCATCACCTATCATCCAAATATTTGTTATTGGGGCTTTTTTGCACTTCATTTTATATTAAATGAAGTAATAAAGTTTTAATTTATATAGTGCCAGCATATTCCCCAGCACGTTACAGTTGAAGTAAAATATAATTAGGCCAGTTATCAGGATCCATTTGCTACTGGAAATGTTAATATTAAAAGCATATCAACCTTGTCTAACAGCCGTGGTCCGCTTATGTAAATGGACTCTTAAAGTGAACCTGTCAGGTCCAATATGCACCCAGAACCATAAGCAGGTCTGGGTACAGATTGCTAATCCCTGCCTGTCACAGCATCTAGTAGCATAGATAAAGAGATCTTTTGAAAAAGTATTTATAAAGATTCTTTATTATATGCTAATGAATGCAGGAACTAGATTCCCTCCCCCCAGAATGTTGACACGCCCCTGTGGATATGCCAACATGCTATTCAATGCCCAGCATCATCGGTGGTGACGCACATATCTGTGTCCATTGTCATGCGTCATTGGCGGTCATGCACACTATGAAGCTGGGTGTTCGCATCACGGTTTCTGAAGGGTCTAGTGCTCATGACTGGCAGTGTTGGGACTTCTGATAATGCTCACTGACCTTCAACCCGGCGTCTGAGGTGGTGACACACGTACCTGTGTTCATTGTCATGCGCACTATGAAGCTGGGTGTACGCATCCCGGCTTCAGAGCAGAGCTTAATGCGCACTGCACCTCAACCCGGCGTCTGAGGTGGTGGTAATGGACACTGGTACGGGAATCCCAACCAATGATGCTGGGCATTGAATTACTTGTTAGCATGCCCCTTTGGACGCCGTAACATGCTAAGAGGGTGGACTAGTAGGGAAAAATAATGCCCTTGTGACTAGGCCCTGTGCTCATTAGCATATCCTAAAGGACCTTTAGAAATACCTTTTTTCTAAAGATCTCTTTGTGTATGCTACTAGATACAGGTACAGTTAGGCAGGTAATAGCAATATGTACTCAGGACTGCTCGTAGTTCTGGGTGCATATAGGACCTGACAAGTTCCCATTTTTAAGGTATATTCACACCTCAGATCTGTTGTGGAAATTTGTGAGTGGACTGAATCTATTCTATATGCATGAATGGAAGGTGTGTGTGTGTGTGTGTGTGTATATATATATATATATATATATATGTTGTGTGTAGTTACCAAGTGTTTGTGTAGGGTGCTGTACATGTTCTGGGTGTGGCGGGGGGTGAGAGCGGTGTTGTTTGTGTGTTGCGTTGTTTGTGGAGCGCTGTGTCTGTAGCGTTGTGTGTGTGTGTTGCGCGGTTTGTGTGTGGTGTGTTTTGGGGGGAGGTATGTTTTGTGCAATGTGTATGCTGTGCGGTATGTGCGTATATTTGTGTGTGCAGCGTTGTCTGTGTGTGGGTGTCTGTGTAGGGCAGTTGTTTGTGGTTCCCAGTGTGTGTGTGTGTGTGTGTGTGTGGTGTGTTGTGCAGTGCGCACGCGCGTGTGTGTGTGTGTGTGTTGGGGGGAGGTGTGCACTCCCCATCGTGCTCCATCCCCCTATGCTGCGCACCCCCCATCGTAATACATCTCCCATCCTGCGCACTCCCAAACGTGCTCCATCCGCCATGCTGCGCACTCCCAAACGTGCTCCATCCGCCATGCTGCGCACTCCCAAACGTGCTCCATCCGCCATGCTGCGCCAGCATCAGCCTCTCTGCCCGCAGCATCATCTCTCTCCTCCCAGCATCAGCCTCTCTCCTCCCAGCATCAGCCTCTCTCCCCACAGCATCAGCCTCTCTGTCCCCAGCATCAGCCTCTCTGTCCCCAGCATCAGCCTCTCTGTCCCCAGCATCAGCCTCTCTGTCCCCAGCATCAGCCTCTCTGTCCCCAGCATCAGCCTCTCTGTCCCCAGCATCAGCCTCTCTGTCCCCAGCATCAGCCTCTCTGTCCCCAGCATCAGCCTCTCTGTCCCCAGCATCAGCCTCTCTGTCCCCAGCATCAGCCTCTCTGTCCCCAGCATCAGCCTCTCTCCTCCCAGCCTCCTCCAGCACGCCATGCTCCTCTGCCGACACTCACACACCCGATCGCATACACTCACACACACCCACACACACCCGATCGCATACACTCACGCACACACACATTGACGATATTGCACATACGCGCTCATACTCACAACATCCGGAGATACCACATGCTTCTGGCCATGTGATCCTCCGACAGGTCCTGGAAGGTCACAACAGCACAGTATCGAGGCCGAGAAGCAAGCGATATCGCCGGATGCTGTGAGTGTGTGGATGCGATGTGATGTATGTGTGAGGTGTGTGTGAGAGTGAGTGTGATCTGATGTGTGTGTGTGTGTGTGTGTGTGTACTCACCTGGGAGTCGGAGCTACGTGTCAGTTGGGCAAGAGTGAGCGTGGATTGCGTGAGGGGGGTGGGGCCTGCAGAGAGCCGGGGCGAGAGGCCAATCCGTGTGGGGGGGCGGGGCCATGGCGAGCCCAGCGGCCAATCAGCTTTGTGTCACCGTAAGGACACAATTTTGGAGCATGACAGACAGACAGACAGAATAAGGCAATTATATATATATAGATAGTTTGCAATGATATCTGCAAACCTCATTCAGACTAATGAGAAATGTTAAACATTTTGACAACAAATCTGTTGCTTGTGAATGATGTTTCATCAAGGAATCTCACAAGTACATCTATTTGCTTAATATATGTAGGTAGTACATGTGGCATTGAATGTTTAAATTTTAAAGAAAGTTGTTTGCATTTTGGTGTATCTGTAATTTCTGCTAAACACATGTAACATTTAAGATCTTTCTTTTTTCTGCCCAGGTGAAGTCTGCCATAAATCTTACACTCAGTTTTCAAACCTCTGTCGACATAAGCGTATGCATGCAGATTGTAGGACTCAGATCAAATGCAAAGACTGTGGACAAATGTTCAGCACTACATCATCACTTAATAAGCACAGGAGATTTTGTGAGGGGAAGAATCACTTTGCTGCTAGTGGATTATTTGGTCAAGGAATTTCCCTTCCTGGGACTCCCTCTTTGGACAAAGCTTCAATGATCAACATGAATCATGCAGGCACAGGACTTGCAGACTACTTTGGTGCTAGCCGGCATGCTGCTGGTCTTACTTTTCCAACAGCGCCTGGATTCTCTTTTAGTTTTCCAGGTCTTTTTCCCTCAAGCCTATATAGACCTCCATTAATGCCTGCCAGTTCTCCTGTGAAAGGCCATCTAAGTATTGAACAGACAAATAAGAGTTCACATTTGAATCGACCACAGATCTTGCCAGCAACGCAAGACCTTTTGAAAGCACTGAATAAGCATTCGTCTATGGGTGAAAACAAAACCTTGGATTTTGTAGGCGAAAATATTTCTGACCAAAGGCCTCTTGACAAAATGAGTGACCCGTCCGAAAGCAGTGACCTTGATGACGTCAGCACACCAAGTGGTAGTGACTTAGAGACAACTTCTGGCTCTGACCTAGAAAGTGACATTGAGAGCGATAAAGAAAAAATGAAGGAAAATGGTAAACTATACAAGGAGAAAGTTAGCCCATTGCAAAATCTGGCTGCCTTGAATAGTAAACGAGAGTTTAACAATCATTCAGTTTTTTCACCATGTTTGGAGGAACAGACTGCTGTTTCAGGAGCCGTCAATGATTCCATAAAGGCAATTGCCTCGATTGCTGAAAAGTACTTTGGCTCGACAGGACTTGTAGGTCTGCCAGACAAAAAAGGTGGAACTTTACCTTACCCATCTATGTTTCCCCTTCCTTTTTTCCCAGCATTCTCTCAAACAATGTATCCATTTCCTGACAGAGATGTAAGGCCTGCTCTTCCAAAACTTGAACCGGAGTCTCCAAAAGAAGTCAAGAAAACTCCAAAGGGGAACGTAGAGTCCCCTTTTGATCTTACTACAAAGCGTAAGGAAGAAAAGGTTGTGTCAAATGTGCCCTTAAAACCACTGGGATCAACGTCTTCTGGTCCTGATCAACCTTTGGACTTGAGTATGGGAAGCCGAAGTCGAGCTGTCCCAACAAAACAGACTGACCAGCCTAGAAAGAACCATATATTTGGAGACAAGAAAGATGGGGAAACAGAACAAACAAAAGCATCTGAGCATTGTTTGCAGCATGCCAGACCTGCACCTTTCTTTATGGATCCTATTTACAGGTATTACTTATTTTCGCACTGTCTTTTTTTAAAGATTTATAACTTCAGAAGATGTTGTCGTAATTAGTGTGTTTTGGATTTTTTTTTTTATTTGTGAGAAAAGTATGATGATGTTTGAATAATCTACAAAGTTAAAGGCTTGTCAGGTCCAAAATGATTAAGTCTGCATACTTATGAATCCTTCCAGCGTGCACACTGTGCACTGCGAGGAATTGCCGGTTTCTGAGCCGGGAATGGTGATCATGTGACCCCAATTGTGCTATATGCATGTTCCAGGCCAGAGCCAGACTAGTGGACCCTGCCTCACTATATAAAAGTCTATGGAGTGGGCATGTAAAACTAGTAGGCATGACTTTGCTCAATGCACTTGTATAGAGTGCGGCTGCGCCCACTAGCCGGGAACATGCATATCACTCAGAAACTGGCAAATCCTCGTGGCACGCAGTGTGGGCGATGTGAGGATTCACAAGTCTGCAGTCACATAGAGCGATACATAGTGACTGCGGATTTTGCGGGCGGGGGCCGCTGCCATTTCTTCTCGGGGGCCTGCTCGGTTCCAGTATCGCTGCAGCGGCTCGAGTGGTGACCGGACCCGGACTCACGCGGCCGCCTGTCCTCACAACCATCGGAAAGCGGATATTGCAACTCATGGGTTGCGGTAAGAGATGGTGGCACCGCCGCTGCCTGGTGATGGGGTGCCCGGGGCTGATGGAGCAGGGCACCAAGATGTGATCCCCTCCACGGGTAGGGGAGGTGTAGTCTCGGGGCCCGCGGTCTGAACATTGAAGTGATGGCTGCTGGAGGTGGCGCACCGGGCTGGACCGGTAGTCAATGGTGGACTCACAGTTCAGTAATTTCACACAAGTCCAATAGTAAACCAAGTTGCCAGTGGCCGGCTGCCTTAGGAGGGTACATTCAGGTCCCGCACCCAGGTTAATGAACAGGTATCCCTTCCTCCTGCACTTTGTGTTTGTCTTTCCTTTTGGACGACTTTGCATGGAACGGAGAAGTCCACTCCCGGTTCTGCATGTATTTGGGAGCTGTGGCCCGCGAAAGCTAACCCTTGGGATCTCAGTGGGTTCTGGCGGACACTCTATCCCCCGCGTTGGGCTTCCGTTTCACTCTATCTGGGCAGTTAACGGGACAAAGTCTGATACCTTGTCTCCGGCTGGTTAATTGGAGAGGGGCTTGCAACCTTCCTCGCCCTAGGGTCCAAGCACCTCGACTGTGCATGGCCTTCGGACCGGATTCCCTCTGTCGGCACTGGCAGGCTACAACCCTGCCCCAGTCCACTTAAGGTTTCCTGCGACCGGATTTCCGTTGCCTGTGGCCCTGTTCACTGTCTGCCACCTAGCCAGGTAGTCCAATGGCTACTACCCCTGACTACACTTCTCGGTGTGTGCTCCACTTCCACTTGACTGTCTACACTTCAAAGCCTGAACTTGATCTACTGTGTTCCCATCTCTGACACCTCAGGACCCCTAGGTGGACGTTCTCATCCACCTAATCCCGCCCAATGGTGTGTCCCTATTATCATGAGGGGGTGGCTAGGGTTTAATGGCCTTGTGTTGAACCTGAGTGTGGGTTTCTGGTGGTACCAAGGACGATGTACACTTTTTTGTGACTACCTTGTTTTGCTAGGGCATCACACAGACTTATCATTTTAAGCCAGACAACCTCTTTTAAATGGCAAGCATATATTTCTATATGAGAATCTATATTTAGTTTTTAAGGGAGTTGCAAAAATTGTTAAGCGAGCGATTTTCAAGAACTTCAGTAAAACTAAAGAGAGCTAGATCTTTTCATTGGCAAAGGTGTATGACTGGGCCCATTTTTCAAGAAAGATGTGAACTCCAGGGGTGGGACCAACATTTATGGCATGTATAGTGGTTATATAAATATTTGGGAAAGTACTGGAAAGGGAACCTTTTTAGCAGGCTTTTGTACCAAAAGCTAATGTTTATATTAAATCACTATAATATTTTATAAATCCATACCTTAATTTTTGCAACTTGTGCTTCCATTTTGGAGAAATCCTTCCTCCAATTATATGCTAATGAACCACAACTGTAAGGGGCTTAACTTGCACTTACAACTCTTCAGTCTCCCTCCCTCATTATCTGTCCACCGCTTCCCTCCCATCTTGGACTGATAGGTCATTCTTTTCTGTGACCTGCTTTGCCACCTGAGATCTCACACAATTGCCCTCATTCCTGGGGGTGGCACATATGCAGATCGATACTCTGGCTATTGTAACATCCTCCATCCTGAGAATGACAACACTTGTTTGTGACTTGCTCCTCCAAGATCTCACAAAAGTGCTTCGTCAATCAGTGATAGGAGGCTGGCCGCAGGAGGAGAAAAAGGTAGCGAGACCGGAAACCTGGAAGTGCGCGGCCAATCCCTTTTGTACTTGCAGCTCATTAGCATAAAAGCTGGATAGGGTATTTCAATGAAGCTAAAACAAAGGTACGGATTTATTCAGTATTACATAAACTTCACATGAGTGATAATACTTTGGGGTACAACAATTTTGTGTAAGGTTTCCTTTACATTAACAATATATTCCTACTCGATTATTGACTGTGTGGTGAAAGTGAAAATGGTATAGATAATAAAAACTCCATGTCGTCATAGAGCGCCTTCCACTATTACTTTATTCTCACTTTTGCATTAAAGCTTGTGAGTTTTGCCATCTTTTGTTTATGATAAGGCAGTTAATAATGTATAGTATGTATTGACAAATATATGCAATATTAAAATGTTGTGCAAAAAATGATTTTTCTTTTCTGATCAGACATTTGTTCTATATTTGTCAGAATGACTGATGATAACCTGAATATCGACAATTGCAGGGTAGAAAAGAGGAAACTAATGGATCCACTTGAGGTTCTCAAAGAAAAGTATTTAAGACCTTCCCCCGGATTCTTATTTCACCCACAGGTATGTGCAGAACTGAAATGATAAAATTACCAAATGGCCTCATTTGCCTATGTGGCGCTCCAGGATCTGGTTGCCACAACAGCATTGCCTCTTCCAAAGGGTTAATGCTGAGCCTGGAGGTAATTGGGAAGTCTATTGGCCAGTAAGTACCAACATTCAACATCGTCCTTTCTCAGGCCAGCAGAGGAAGCTCTAAACCTGGAGTTCCAGGGAGCACTCCCTTAAGTCTGACCTGAGGGAGGAGTTAGGTAGTCAGTCTGTTAAAGAAGTGCAAAGAGAGAGGAGCTAAGTAGTGAGTAGTGCGGTCTTGTGAGCTAGGGTTTGGAGCTAGGCTAGCTCAACCCAGAAAAACAGGAGCCGTAATGAGGCAAAGAGAAGATCCTAGGGGAGAACTGTCACAATCTGATCGCCTCAGAGGAACATACTGAAAATTAGACATCGGAGTCTGTGGTTGCCGGGCTGTAAAACCCTTACCTGGTAGCCGAATCCGAAAGGCAGGAGGACTGTAGGTCTCCTGGCCCCCAGAACAATCCGAAGGTACAGCTGCATCACCAGGGCCCGGTGTGGACCCCAGCAGGGAAGCATCAGAGAAGGCCTGCGCAGCCTATCCTAGGAGAAAGGGATGAACCACCGGTCCCCGCAGCAAGAGGGCCATTGCTAAACCCAAAGTGCAGGGTCCTGCAGAAGCAAAAGGGAGAACAGGGAGTAGGCCTCAATACTCGACTGGCCAAGGAGATCACCCCAGTTACTTCCAGGCCGGCCGGATCCTCTTCACCACCTGTGACTGTCTCCCAGGACTGAATTGTTGCACAGTAAAAAGAAAAAGGTAAAGAGCCTGTTGTTTGTGTCGGTTCTTTCCACTGTCCTGATTAGCCCTGCACCCTTTCCAAGCACCAACGGTTGCTCCAGAGTACCGCTCCACCTGTGGGGAGCAGAACCATCCCAGCTGCTACTCCATCAGCCCCGGAGGTCCCATCCAGCAGCGGCGGCTCTATAGTCGCAATCCACAGGTGGTGTCACGAATAACCTACAAACTCTATTATTGATTACCATCCCCACCACTGCCATATTAGTTGACCCCCGCCAGGGTCACGGAGTCGGGCCCCGCCAACACTCGCCACCCCCCCGGACTAGTCCGGCCCAGCACCGGGTGTCCCAAAGCCCTGGGGTGGGCGGGTCACCTACACCTTACTTTGGATGTTTTCAATACTTAGATTATTTAATTAAATGACGGTTTTATTTATGATGCAGATTATGACTTAATTTATTTGGTATATTCTGTAACAACATTAGTTAGTTATTTATAGCTGAAGCATTTGTTTTTCTAGTCTTTAAAAGGCAAACTGTCTGCTCTTGTGACACTTGCTTTAGCAATTACTTGTATTCCCTAGAAATCAACGATTCTAAATCATCTTTTCTTGTAACTCCATGTTATGCCATGAAAGATGTTTTGTGCTGCAAGATGAGTTGATACATGGCATTTCTGGGGTGGTGCTCAAGTAGGGTGCAAAACTGTCTCAAGTAGATGTAGAAACTTGGCACTCAAGCTAAATGTGAATAGTGTCTTTTATTGAGAAGAACTTGCAAATCAAAAAGGTCCGTGGAGCCTCTGTTAGGAGTCTCAACATGGAAAATAGCCAGATATCCCTCCGGAAAGGACCTAGCCAAGGAGCCACTCCTTGGCTAGGTCCTTTCCGGATGGATATCTGGATATTTTCCGTGTTGAGACTCCTAACAGAGGCTCCATGGACCTTTTTGATTTGCATACCTCCTAGGGGGCAATGCACCTAGGATTTCACTGTGTTGAGTAGCTGGTTACCATTTTTCTAGATTCAGGCAATTATACGTTTTGGGGGGAAATTCATAAAAATTCAGTTTTGGAACAGATTTGCTCCCGTCTAGTCACAAGTCTAAGCTGTCAGGGCGGACAAGTTGGTGCAATCTACTACAGGAGTATAAAGTGTCATCAGAGTGCTTTGTACTCTGTTCTCCGGCTCGTGCAATATCAAGCAATGAATGGACATTGAAGTATTGCCCGGATGATGATGATCGCTGTTTTTAGGGCATTGGCTTTCTTTTAAAATTGGTTACAATTAAATAGTTGATTGTTCTATGACTATATAATGGACCAGAGTAGTCAATACAATGTGTGAAATAGATGAGATTGTTTTGAAACCTGAGTTGGCTGATTCAGCAGAGGTTCATCAGCAAATGTTACCTTTATGGATTGAGGAGACACAACTGAGGAGGCCATGAATAACGGAGAACGTGAGTTATGGCTTTTGTCTCATTAGGGTAATGTATTGACATTTGCAAACAGGTGCACTCATTCTTGCAAACAAAGAGGCTTTTCTCCACAAGGGAGTAAATGCATCAGCTTCAGCTTAATTGACGGGAGAAAATGTATTAACCTAATAGTGTGATATTGCAACGCTCTTGCAAGGACAGTTTTAAAAGTGTATTTGGTTTAAGGCCAAGAATGCAGTCATTTTAGAAGAAGAGACCTGGTAATATGGCGATGGATAGAATTACAAAATGCTCCAGTATTTGCTTAGTTTACACTTGCTCATCATTTCATACATGGAATTTGTCTTTTGGATTTGGCATATTTGCCATTCCTATATATTTACACATTGGTATTTTCGTAAGGCTTCAGAAACGGAATTATTTAACTTGGCAACTGATTTGTTATGTATGTTCTGGGAAATGGTTTCACAGCCCAAAATATCTTCAGATTACAAATAGCAGCTTATGTTTGTATGATGTAGTGTGAGATGCTCGCTCATGTGTTGGTCCAGCCAGTGTATCTAAGATCCTTTGGGACGTGGAAACGTTCCATGTATTGGCAAACACTAAATCTTCTATTAGTGTCAATCACTTGGTACAGCTTGCAGGGCTGCAGATGATGGCTACTAAAGATCAGCATGCTGTAGAATCCATTCCCAGAAAGTTTTAAGCCTGGGTTCACACCAGTAGCTTTGAAACGTTCCTGTCCTTTCAGATGACTTTGCAAATTAAGTTGTTGTGCGTTTTCATTAGCAATGACCTGATTTCTGGCCATTATATCACTTTTATCCAGGATTTTTCACCAGTTTTCCCTTCTGCTGGTTTTATCACTAATATTCAGTTATTTCTGTGTTTTTTGGTGGAGACTATCTACTATGATGTCCATTTACACAGCACACAGAGATGAAGAGACAAAAGCAACTGGATATACATGGAAGACCTTACTGAGCAGTACTGAGCTTTGTAGCTGTGAATTTAGCTCTGTGGTGAACTCTCAGCACAATCTGCCACTGCCTATGTCTGTATGGTCTCTCCCTGCGCTGACTGCGCCTCACTCCTCCTCTACCTTTCCCTCTTTATAGAGTTTAATAAGACGGAACATGGTACTTCTGTGAACTGGAAGTCCGACTTGTATTGGCCAAAACTGATTTTTGTTTAGTTTGATGATTAGTTCAGGAGAAGTGGCTCATGGGGAGACATTAATAATTTTTTTTCTCAGATAAATAGGAATCTGTTTATTAAAAAAAAAAAAACCCAAAAAAAAACTATTAACCTGCAGATATTGGGTTACTCTGCAGCTTCTGACACCATACGGCCACCACAATAACAGAATAATAAGATTATATTAATAATTAAGAATTATAATAATAAGAAATGAACATTATTCCTTCTGGCAGGCTTGGCTTTCAGGTATACAGGTGCGGATGACGTGGTTTCAGTCACTTCTGAAAGCATAGTGAGTGGCAGCTGTAGCCATAAACCAATATTGACAGCCAACTCTGTACTGATGCAATGCGGAGCTGGCTGTCAGTCTGTGCCAAAGGAGTTGTTGGTGCTGCCACTTACTCTGTGGGGAGCAGTGACTGAAGCTGCGCCAGCCAGGCCTTTGGCTGAAAGCCCAAGGCTGCCAGTAGGTAAAAAGTTAATTTCCTCCAGGTAATGGAGCTCTCAGTGTGGTGGCCATCCGAATGCTGTTAACCTGCAGATTACCCCAATTTTTGCAAATTAATATATATATATATATATATATATATATATATATATATATATATATATATATATATATATATATATATATATATATATATATATATATATATATATATATATATATATATATATATATATTATAATATATATTTTATACATACATATACATAATATATATTAATTTGCAAAATAATAATAATTTTGTTATTTGACATGATGGGTTCCATTTAAATATATTACAAGGTTTCATACATCTGCTTGACTTATTTGATTCATGCAATGTGTGTTGAAAAACAGTGACCAATTAATGCATTTTGGTGCCATTAAGGTATAAAGACAAAATGAGGCTTGTATCAGCCTTCCCTGTTACTATTTTTCTTCCTTTTGCATCCACTCCTCGCTTTCGCTTAAAACTGACACAAAATAGGTTTATTTTGTATCGGTTCAGACCATCTAAACATTTGGCCAAGATGTAATTCCTAAGATGGCAGTTATCTGCCCATTTTCATGCTACTATATTTTTCTCATAGTATTGGCACTCTCAAGATAATTTGTCATTTTTCAGTACACAATTATAATAATATTTTTGTCCTTTTTAGGCTAATGCTAAAATGGCAATAGTTTCACAGATTATATGAATTTCTGAATTGTTATACAAGGAACTTAATGATCTTCTTTATCATTTCAACAGTTCCCACTGCCTGATCAAAGAACCTGGGTAAGTAGTTATACATATAAATGTTAATTACCTTTTTGTGTATGGAAAAAAAAAAAAAAATTGGCTTTAAAGTGGTTATCTGGGGATTTTGCTTCATTTTTTTTCTATGGGGTTTAGAATTTATCAGCAGTTAGTTGCTAATTACCTGCCTGTTCTGCTCGGCGATGGTCTCTGGTGGCTCAGAGTGGGCACAGACCGCTTCTGTCAGTGATTCTCCTCCCAGTGATGTCACATTCACAGAGCAGCTGCCTAACTGCAAGGAGTGGGCTATCAATCAGCAGGACATCGGCAGTGACACCCCATCGACATAGCAGACCAAAAGAGAGAGAGCTGCTCTGTTAACATTACATCATTGAAACCAGTAGAATCATCTCCTGAACAGAGCTGAGCGAGTACGTAATTATTCGTACTTGCTATACTCCTAATGAGTACTTTCTAATACTTTTGTATTCATTACAAAAAGCATGTACAATGCGAGTTTTTCCTCAATGACTTGCAAAGGAACGAGTAACCCAAATGCCGCACTATTTGCTACTCTCATGAATAGTACGGCATTCGGGTTACTCGTAATTTTTGCACATTTTTCCCCACTGACTTGCATTGCACACACTATTCGGAATGAATACGCGAGTATTAGACAGTACTCGTTATGAGTATAGCGAGTACGAATAGTTGGGTACTCGCTCAACTCTGCTTCTGAAGCTTCAGAGATCTTTGCTGGGCACAGCAGGCAGTTAACTAGCAACTACCTGACCATAAGTTCTGAGTGTCATACAAAAAAATAACCAAAGTCCTGGATAACACTTATTATTATTATTATTATTATTATTATTATTATTATTATTATTTATTATTATTTATTATATATTTTTTTTTCTTTTTTTTTTTTTAAGTAATTTATTTACAGAGTTTTGAAATATAAAGTTGTGTAATTTTCAATATTTAGAAAAGTATTATTGTAATTAGAATAATACCCAAAGAGGAAATTTATTACCAGATTAACATAAAATCGCTGAAAAATGTTAATCAGATTATTTCTGATGTGTCAAAAAAAGAAGAAACTTCAGTTGTCGGAACAGTCTTGAAAATTGGTGGAAATCCATTTCATATTCATCAACAGAGCACATTATTAGTGTATTCTCATCCAACAACAAAAGCCCCATGATATTGACTTTTTCCTTTTTCTCATATTAGATGACATTTTTAAAAATATGTTCTAAGTCTTAAAACTACATGACTATATGTAGAAAGCTTAAAATAAGCAAGGAGAATAAAAAATCGACAATTCTTTCTTTCTCAAAAATATTACGGTCTTTAATTTTTCCAGTGTTTTATTAATATTTCCTTTTTGTCCAAAGTTAATTTTAGGTGATATCCTAATGGAAAAGTCCTATCTATTATATTATAATCTTAAATATCAAGAAGGCAATGAATCATTGTTAGTTAGTAAATGACCTTTCTGCTGAACTCTCCTCCTTTGTAAACATTGAGTTCTCATAAATAAAGTTATACTTGTCTTTTTGATAAATCATCACAATAAATACATGTTTTATAAGTAGGGCTGCAAACATCAGGATTCTGAGATTTCCCCCAGTGATAACATTTAATATAAAACAGTATTTCTCCAAAATATTGTGTATTATAAGTTTTTATATGAGCATTCAGAGTATCTATATGTATGGGTCTATCATATTTCTGATTTTAAAGAGGTCTTGTCATTTGCTCAAAAATATTGAGTCGAATAACATGTAAAAATCCCTGCGCTCCCCTTATTCTACCGCTTTCTTTTTTGCCTTGTGTCTCCATTGCATTCACATTTGTTGCTTTTAGTGCACACTTTGTGAAATTTCTGTTTACAGTCCAACAATTCTTCAGAGTCTTCTTTTGTAGGTGAGTACTTTCACCTCTCTCTCTCAAATGAAGCCATCACAGGTAGGCAGCATCTGTGACTGCTAGATTAGCTGCCAAGCTGTGATTGACAGCATCTGGTTGGAAAAGGTAAAAGCAATCACTCCCGCAAAAGATTCTGAAGAAACCCCCCAGTTGGTCTCAAAGCAGAAATTTCACATATTCATATTTCTTGCTTTTGGATGGCAATATCTCTGTGAGGAAGTGACACAACGTAAAGCAGAAAAAAAAGCACCAGCATAAGAGGAGCTTAGGGATTTTTAAAAGGCATTTAATTCATTTGAGCAAGTGTGTTTTTTTTTTTATTTATTTTTTTTTTTTTTTGTTTTTTTTAAGGGGTATTCCTGAGTGAAGCATTGATCACCTATCTATGGGATAACTGAGAAGTCCTAGAACAGTGGTAATCAAACTACTGGCATTATCACTGATCATCGGAATTAGACCTAAGCCACATGGCATGAAAATCGGTGCGAGTGGAGTGCAATAAAAAAACCGCATTCCACTTGGACCAAAATTAGCCTGTGTGTCAGCACCCATGAGAGATTATTTTCTCAGCCCTAATCAACCGAGAAAACAATCGCAGCATGCTGCGACTGTAATGCGTTTCTTGTTTCTCTCGCACCCATTCAAGTCTATGGGGTGAGAGAAAAATCGCACTGCACTCGCGGTACACCGGTATACTTCGAGTGCAGGGCGAGAATGGCAATAGCCGGCTACGGAGGAGAGAGGGAGATAAATCCCGCCCTCCCCTCCGCAGCACCGGCCCTCCCCTCCTCGGTGTCGGCCGGCCCCCTGCAGCTGAGGTCCGCTCGCATGATCGGACCTCAGTCGCAGGGACCCTCGCATGACACTTGGCTTTGCTGTACTGACAGCGTGAGCCAAGTGTCATGCGAGGGGATCGCAGTAATCCCCGTGTGGCCCCAGCCTAAACAACCCAATCCCTCACTGCTCCTAACCTCAAGACCTTGGCTAGCGGTTTAAGCTATGTGCGCACGCTTCATCTTTGTGGTGACCGCAAAGATGAACTTTTTTGTTCCCAAAAAACACTCCCTCAGCATGCACTTCTTGCCGCGTTTTAGACCTTGTTCACACACTGCGTTTTTACCCGCGTTTTTATTTATTGCATTTTTGCTGCAGAAAGTTGTTGAGAAAATGGCTGTAACCTTTCTGCAGATATTCCACAGCAAAACCTATGGAAAAATAAATAGCCGTGCGCACACCTGCGTTTTTTTTCTCAAGAACATCCTTTCTGCAGAATTTCTTGGGGAAAAAGAAAGAGCATGTCACTGCTTTTCTACAGGTACCTACGTTTTTTGCAATAGATAATGGTAAAAAACTGCAGGGACCAAGCTGCGAAAAAACAGCACCAAAAACGCAGTAAAAAACGCATGCGGTGTGTTATTGGTGCGTTTTCTTTCACCACAATTGCACTAATCTTTTAGACTTTCAAGAAATTTCTTGAGAAAAATCCTTTTTCTAGTGTGAACAGAGCCTTACTGCGTTTTTTTAAAACGTTTTTGCCCAATGCATTTTTATTTTTTTTTTTAAGTCAAATCTTTTGACTGGAAGGGCGCAAAAACGCTGGCAAAACCGCAGAAAGAATTGACATACTGCATCTTCGTGGTCACCACAAAGACACGGCCAAAAAAAATTGCAACGTGCGCACAGCAAAAATGAAATCTCATAGACTTTGCTGGGGAAGGAAATGCATGCAGTTTTGGGACCAAAAAAATGCAGCATGCACACAAGGCCTAATTGGAGAGGCCATTGCAGTAATAAAAAGGTGTGTTATATTAAGGTGTGTGATATATTCTTGTAGTTCCGGGTTTACAAAAGGCATTCTTAGTTGTTCTGGTACATCTAAATCGATGAGCTTTCTCTTTCAGAAGGCCGGAAAGTTGACGTTTTGTAGCACCTATACATTTTTTTTAAGGATCCACACACAGAGAACTATTTTTAAACTGGAGAGCTACAAATTACAGGCAGACTACTGCATTTTGTCATAGATAGCCATTGGCTGAAGAATACTGCTTTATTGTCCAGTTTCTACTTTGACCCTACAAGTTCGTGTAGTTTGTTGTTGGGTGGCAGTTGTGGGTGACGGATTGATTTCAGATGCCCCAGCATGCAACATAAGAGTTAGTGCAGGCTCGGATTTTAGCCTGTGAACTCGTGCAGGTCGCATACTGCAGCTTGCCAAGACTAGATGACAACTCATACTCCTTAGAAGACCAACAGTTTTTTCAGACCACAGTACTTTAACTCAACCATTCATTGTCAGCAATAACTATACAAAGATACCTGGCACAAATCTGCCAAAACATTACAATTCTGCAAGGCATATTTGGAAAGTCTCAGTTCCCACTGGGTTGCTTCACATCTTGCTATTCTTGTGAGTTCCAGCACAAGCCAGCCTAATGACACTACAGTACAACTCGTAACCGTTGCTTTCTCTTGCAGTGGCTCCATGTATTTGCCTATCACCAGGGTAAGGTTATGTGTCCACGATGCGTTTTTACATGCTTTTCTGCAGCGTTTTCAACTGCACCTTTTTAATGCCAAAATGCATGCGTTGTAATTTCCCAGCAAAGTCTATGAGAAATAGGTATTTCTTGTGCCCACCATGCAGTTCAAAACGCTGCATTTAATTTGCATAATTTTGGGCAAAAACTCAGCGTTTTAAAGAAGCGGTATGTAATTGTTTTTGCCATTTGGGCTGCGTTTTGATAACATTGAAGTCAATGAGAAGTTGCAAAAAAACAAACCACATCAAAATTCTTGCTTTTTACCTGCTTTTTAGGTGCTGAAAACATGCTTTTTGGA
Organism: Anomaloglossus baeobatrachus; assembly: GCF_048569485.1. Classification (NCBI taxonomy): domain Eukaryota; kingdom Metazoa; phylum Chordata; class Amphibia; order Anura; family Aromobatidae; genus Anomaloglossus; species Anomaloglossus baeobatrachus. Next base: position 489,353,300 of record NC_134355.1, read on the forward strand.
CATCAAAATAAAGATTTCATATGTCACTTTACAAACACACATAGTCCAACAATTAAATTAATGAAAAATATCAATTTATTGCTATTTTACCGCTAAATAGTACATAACCGCTAGAATTATAACTTTTTTTTTTTTTTTAATAAATTATATATTCTTTTTTTTCCTCTTTTTTCATTGTTTGACTGTTTAATCTTTATTTAGCAGTATCTTTATGTTCAAAACGCATCTGTCAAAACGCTATTGAAAAGCATGTAAAAAGCGCTAAAAACGCACCTAAAACGCGGTAAATATGCTATTTTATGGTAAAAAGCAACTTTGGCAAAAGCAATTACTGCCAGAGGGTGCGTTTAGAACTGCACCAAGCTCGACGCATCGTGGACACCTAGCCTTAGAGTAAAGCCTTGTGGTCTCAGACTTTCAGGGAAAATTTGTTAGGGTAAGCAAACTCCGTTCACACGCTAGTTACCATTAAGGGGCCTTGCCCTCAGAGTCCTCTCCGTTCAAGAATTGGTCTCTTGTTTCAATGTTGTTTTTTGCTCCATATTTCAGTCAACACTGAAGGATTGCACTACATTGTCTCCAGTATCCCTTCTTTCCTGTGCTGCCACAATCAATATACTATATGTCTGTAATTATCACTCACTAGATCTTCACTGCACTGACTCTTCTAGAATGAACAGTCTCTAGAATGAGCAGTCCCTTAACCTATCAACTAACCCCTCCCATTGTGGGTTAGTCTTAACACTTAAGTATTATTTACTCCATAGTCTGGTAACTGCCTAAACACCAATGCTATGTCACACATTACCAAATATACACTGCACAAAAATATAAATGTAACACTTTTCTTTTGGCTCCCATTTCTCTTGAGCTGAACTCAAAGATCTAAGATTTTTTTTTTAATGTACATAAAAGGCTTTTTTCTCTCAAATATTGTTGACAAATTTTTCTACATCTGTGTTGGTGAGTTCTTCTCATTTGCCAAGATAATTCATCCACCTCACAGGTGTGGCATATCAAGATGCCGATTAGATATCATTAGGTATTCTCCACACAGATGAATGCCAGTTTTGACTGCACAGGGCAGATGTCAGACCATGTGTATGGCGTTGTGTAGGTACGTGATTTGCTAATGTTAGCATTGTGAATCGAGTGGCCCATGGTGGCTGTGGGATTATGGTACGGGCAGGCGTATGTTGTGAACATAGGTGCATTGTATTAATGCCATTTTGAATGCACAGAGATACTGTGATGGGATGCTAAGGGCCAGCCATTGTGGTGTAATTTATCCACAACCATCACCACGTGTTGGAGCATGATAATGTATGGCTCCATGTTGGAAGGATCTGTACACAGTTCCTGGAAGCTGAAAACCTCACAGTTCTTGAATGGCCAGCATACTCACCGGACATGTCACACATTGAGCATGTTTGAGTTGCTTAGGATTGGAATATATGACAATGTGTTCAAGCTTCTGCCAATATCCAGAAACTTCGCACAGGAAAGTACCAACATTCCACAGGCCACAATCAACAATCTGACCAACTCTATGCAAAGGAGATGTGTTGCACTGTGTGAGGCAAATGGTGATCACACCACTTAGGCCGGTTTCACACATCCGGCATTTCACCACTTTGCCGGATCTGTCACACTCCAGTACAGTGCAATACAGTACAATGGCATCGCGGCAAGCATGTGACCGGAGCTTGCCGCAATACCATTGTACTGTATTGCACTGTACTGCAGTGTGACTGATCCGGCAAAGCGGCAAAATACGGCATGTGTGAAACCGGCCTTGCTGACTGGTTTTCTGATTCCCCAGACCCTATGTATATTATAAAATTGTATATTTTAGTGTGCCCAGCCGACGGCGCACCTGTGGAATAATCATGCTGTCTAATCAACATTTTGATATGCCACACCTGTGAAGTGGATGGATTATCTCTCCAAAGGAGAAGTGCTCACTAAAAGATTAATTAGTGAACAATATTTGGGACAAAAATGTTTTTTTTTTTTTTTTTTTTTTTTGTGCATAGAAAAAGTGTTAGATCTTTGCGTTCAGCTGCTGAAAAATGGGAGCAAAAACAAGTGTTGTGTTTTATATTTTCATTCAGTGTAATACTATACACAATGCATTACAGGTTACACTGTACAATACAATCCACTCATTATTATCACAGTTCACATAACATATATACAAAAGGGGCAACAAAACATTACCATTACACTACAATGACGCGACTGGTGTCTTCAGGGGAAGGAAGGTGACCACCACAGTCCACCACCTTACGTTAAAAGCAGAATTGCTTTTCATCATCCAATCCATTGTTTCTCCCAGTGATGTTTCCTCAGAAATGATCAAAGTTTCTTTTTCCCGCCGAACAGCCAACAACATGTATTCTGATTCTTGCTCTTTCGAAGAGTCAATTTGGCAGTACAGGTGAAGGATGACTCTCCCACCTAGACATAGGTCTATTTTATTATGTATTTCGATATTTGTATATCTGAGCTGGAATAATCCTTAAATGGATCTATGTACATGAACGGTGAGGAGTCCCAACATGTACATAAACTTCACATACATACACATGTCAAAGCTTGTAATTTACCTAAGTGGTTGATATTGATTAGAATATATTATCCATATAATTTGTAACATTACACCAGGACTCTTAGAAGCTTTGTTTTAAAATGCTGATTTAATTTTGGTGTACAAAGCTTTGGAGGAAGTGGTTGCCGTCCCGAGGCATAGCGGAGCATTAACTCTTGCTACACATAATTTTCAACCTCTTGTAGCTGCCTGGAATAATAATATATTTCTAAAGCGTTGGCTGATTACATTAATTACGCTCCGACAATGCCGAGTACATGTGCGCATGGGAGGTCAGTGTTGGGCAGACAAGACTACAGTCTGTTCCTCTGAACCTCTTTATATGTAATGTTAATAATTGAAAATAAATTGGCTCTGAACATGGCCTGCGGCTATGAATAGATATTACAGTAATAGGCATTGTGCGCCATTTTCCATGTAAATGGGCTATGATTCTAAAGTATCTTGGCACACAAAAATGTCAAGTGATTTAATACCTCTAGATAATGGAACTAACCCGAATATTAAAGGACTATAAATAAATAATATTTATTATCTTTAGGAAGGTACTTATTATTCCCAACTATTATATGCGCTTTCATAACCCCTGTGCGTATCTGTCACTGCTAATCAGCCCAAAGGCCAGAGGTCATTTATCATTCACGAAACCTTTTCCCGCTGCAGTTACGCAAATATGAAATTGATTTCTTACCCAAGAACAGTCCGGCAAGATTAAAATCCTCAGGATTCAGATTGCATGTGATAAAAAATTGATTTTTAATAAATAAAAAAATAGAAGCGTTAAAAATAAAAAATCCCTGAAATGCTAATTCTCCAGATGCTTGAGTTAGATAATGGCATTTCTCTGCAGGGATGGAATTACCTGCTATGAGATCAGCAGTAACATTACAAAGCTGTCTGCCCTGTGATCAGTAGGTGTCAAGATCCTTCATGTTGACAAATGTGCTGTCCATAAGAATCTGTGGAAAATGTTTTAGCGGCAGAATGATTATGAATCAAACCTATGTGAGCCTGCGGCCCTCGCTGCATCCCAGGCCCTTTGTATTTGCTGCATGACAAGTAAATGCATCTTGACTTCCCTTGGAGAATTTTTTTTTTCCTGCTCTGTATTTGAAAGACACACAGCAAATTGATAATGGTATTCTGTACTCCGCAATTTGTATCCAGCATTAAAATCTCCAAGCCTGAAACGCGAGGGCAAGCCTGGAGGTCACGGGATATGGGGGGAAACACAACATGCCATATATAATATTTTATATATAATTAGTGAGATCTCGCCTGCTCACGTGATGGGGTACTCATTTTGTTGTGTATCAGAGGTAGCAACAGGTACACCCCGGTCACTTAAAAGTTCAGCAGTTTTTATTACAACGCCTCATAAATTGCTCACCAGGAACACAAATGAGTCTTACACAGGCTTTACAAAAAAAAAACCATCATATGGTTCACTGACCATCTTAAGTGTGGCGCTCCCACACAGGTCTCACTGAACCCAGTCAGGTTTTGTCCACAACTACCAGTCCATTATACTCCAAGAGGTTTCTGTCCCTATTTACTGAGTCGAGCAGTCTCTTGTCCACCCTCAGAAGCTGCTCCTCAGACACCTGGACTCCTGATCCATACCCAGTCTCCTGGCTCCTGCCAGTGTACTCATTTTTCCTCGTAGAGGCTTCTCAGATAGTCTCCTCAGACTCCCAGTCTCTGGCCGTCTAGGTCAAATCTCACCAAGGCTTCTCTAGACACATTTTGCCGTGTGCCAAGCACTGACTCCATTATACAGGAGTGACACACCCATGGGCGGGGTATGTAGGTGGCCTTGCCCAGTAGACCTTATAATACAAAGCTGCGGCACTACAGGTACCATAACGGAACTCCAGGCTTCCACCACTTTTGGGGTAAATACCGCCTGTTCACAACAGAACAGATCGCTTTCTCAAAATAATCTCTCATTAAAAAAAATAACCATTGTCTGAAACCTATTGGCCCATTTTTAGGATAAACTCTACTACATTATACAGTATTGGTTGACATTGATGTTGGTATAAGGGGTTCATGGTTGCACTCATTCCTGTGTCACTCTCGAGACAAGTGTTTATAACTTACACATATAGAAGTTCAGAATTTCATTTTATTTTTTATAATTTTTGCATTTGGACCCAGAGCTTCAGGTTAATTCTCTGCGAACTGTGCTCAGTGCCCCGATACAACATTTGTAGAAAGCTGTCAAAGATAATTTTAGACAAACTAAAGCAAATCTAGTTTTCAATAGGCCATGTAGAGTTAGTCTTCAAAAAGCCGGGAACATGAATATGAAGCAGCAATAGTTAGATTTTATTCAAAACAACCATATTGTAAACCCCTGATACAGATGTAGCAGAGCTGGATATATAATTGAACTGTTTGTTTTGTGCAGTGGGATATATCATTGAGTTAAGTGAAGAGGTTTATTCTTCATTGTCAAACTTGGCTTTGCTTCATCTGTACTTTATGCAAAACAGTTTCAATGTAATTGTGAAGCCCCACAGGTGTTGTGTCGGTGCATTACCTTCAGGGACTCCACTCAGCTGGATCTGGTCACAGGTAGGAGATCTTCTTCTTGTCGTGACGCCACTCTCAGTATTGCGGCCAGTAGGGACCGCCACTGCAGGTTGAGGGTCGCCTGGGGCTGATGGTATGTGCAGTTAGTTGGAATAGCCTCCTGAGAGTGAGGCAAGCCCCAGGGCCCGATGTAGGTGCGTAGTACCACAAGGCGCAGAATAACTCCACACAGGCAGAATGTCTTTCAGGGTTTTTACTCACTTCAGGTGGCAGGGTGAGTAACCCGGGCGTAGCTGGGATGAACCAGGCGGGAATCAGGTGTCCTTCAGGCTGACTTGTGAGGGTGACTACTAACTCGCCTTCCTTAGCCCTTTTTGGTTTGGGGTGACCCCGACTTTGAGTCCCTATGGGGGTCACCCAGGGAAGTTGCTGAAGCCTCACTCCCCTTCGTTTGCCGTTTGCTTGTCGCCTGGACCAGATCACTCCAGCTTCTTGCCTCCTGTGAGCTATGGGCCCTAACTGTGGCTACGTGGCTGCGGCTTTTGTGGTGTTGTGGCGTGGGCTTTGAGAGCCCCACACCGGCAGGTTTAGCAAAAGAAAGTTGGATCTATCTCCGCTTCGGGATCTGCCGCCCGTTTGGGCCTGGTACTCTCTAGCAGTCTCCTTACTTCCCACTCCGTTGCTCTCTCTTTAGCTGAAGATGGATTTCGGGTAGCACTCCTAGTTGACCGTTCTCCCCCGTCAGTAGCCACTGCGCGGGCGCTGTTAGACAGCAACAGCCCCACAGGTATGCTCCTCACTGAGCCCTATGGAGTTCTGCTCTAACTGACTCACTGCCCCTCCTCTCCTGTTCTTGCCTACGCCACCTAGCAACCAGATTCTCCTACCACACCCCTTGAGAGGAGATGGAGGCTTTTGGCCCCCTCCACTATTCCAGTGAAGGTCAAGGCTTTTCCCCCTCCTGGGATCCCCAGGGGTCCTCTCATGGGTACATGTGTGAGAGCTGATTACTATGCGCCTGTGTACCACACCCCTGTCAGCCTTCTGGATTACCTGTGTTGTACTGTCCCCAGCATGGGTGCAGTACTCAGTGGTGCCTGACCAGGTCAGGGGCGCCACATTCCCCCTTAGTTATCACCAGCACGTCCTCGGGCTGCAAGACAACATTTTAAAATGCATAAAACATTAAAACATGTAAAACATTTTTAAAAGCACCAGGTACCATACATCACCACCCTCCACCCACAAGTCCGTTAACCCACCCAAAACCCTTTCACGTTGGCCGCGGCTTCAGCCACTTCTGGCAGGATGTAGAGGCGGCTTACATGGGCTGGTGGTTTCAGGGTATACCTGGCCTGGTGGATCCGCGCCTTCAGCCTCTTCTGGCAGGATGCAGAGGCGGCCTCCACAGTTGGTGCTGACCAGGTACCCTCTTTGTGGTGGAGAGCCAGGCCCCATAAACAGGCATGCTGTCTGGTCGCAGGTGAGCCAAGGCCCTATATACGGACGGACTCCTCCTGGTTGCAGACGAGCCAAGCCCCTAAACAGGCTGACTCTGGTGGTGGTGGTGCCCTCTGGTGTAACTATTTACACTGCGAGAGTTTGTGGCTATAGCCAGTTCATAGCCTTAAGGTTTATGGTTTTCTCACAATAGTTTTTGTGGGCACATGCTTAAACGTAACCGTTGCAAAACAAACTTTTCAAAACTTTAACTTTCTAACTGCTGAACTTCTTACTTTCCTTTACTCCTCCATACCAGGGCTTTGGCCTGTTGGGCTGCGGCACCTGCTGCTTTCTTGCTCTTTGTCGTCGTCTGTAGTTGTCTCTTCAGTAGGTTCTTTGTCTTTTCTTTCTTGATCTTCATCTGTTTCCTTTGCTGCATCTGTTTCTTTATCTCTGTCTTTTCTTTCTTCTTTGGGACATGGTGCTACATCTAAGGCATACCAGCCTCTTTCTCCTTGGTGCATGGTGAACTGCACTGTGTCTCCCATCTTTAAGTTTCTGCCAGGGTGTCCTCTGGGCAAGTGGGCTCTCACATCCCTCCTATTAACGAAAATGCCCTCTTTCATACCCGGTGCCACAATAAAGCCGTATCCGCTTTTCAAGTTAAAGTCCTCCACAACTCCTCTGCAAAGGGGTCCTCTGGCCTGGGCTTTGGCTCTTCTCAGGAACCTTTTCTCCTGTAGATCTCTGGCCGTGACTTCTCTCTGCTCTGGGGATGGCGGTGCAGGGGACAGCGTTGTTCTGTTGCGACGCCTTGTCTTGCGGCCTGAACTCTGCGTGGTACAGCTTGCAAGCTCCCAGGTGAGACTTTTAGGCAGATCTTCGTCAGCGGACGGTGTCAGGTCTTCCTCATCCCAACGGGAATAGGGCAACATCTCCGGCTCTGAGTATAGATCCACTGCTGGTGGCTCCAGAGTCGGCTCCTCAGCTTCCTGGCCTCCTCTCCCCCTTAGTTCTTCTTGGCACTCCTTTGGTGGCAGTGCTGGGGATGGGCTTTCTTCAGCAGGCTCAGGCAGGGGACTCTTTGGCGTGGTTGCTGCAGGGGTTGCTGGAATCCTCTTGGGGGTGTGCGGAGGGAGCATGTATCTGTCCACCATCTCCTGTGGGAACTTGGCCTCCAGGTCAGCCTTCAGCTGCCAGTATGCGGAGTCTTCACCTATCAGGGATTTCCTAGTAGGGACTTCCTCAGACCGGGGAGCGGTATCTGCTCTGGCCTTGCAGGCCGGGGAAAATGATGAGGCAATCTTTCCTTGGCGGGCCGCGCCCGGCATGGCGGCGGCCTGGTCTTGGCGGGCCGCGCCTGGCATGGCGGCGGCCTGGTCTTGGCGGGCCGCGCCTGGCATGGCGGCGGCCTGGATCAGCGTCGCTGTTGCAGGGGGCTCTGTGCAGGCTGGGCTGGACGTCGCTGCAGCAGTCTGGGCTTGGCGGGCCGCACCTGGCGGGGCTGCGGCCTGGTTCAGCACCTCACTTGCGGCGCGGACGAGCGTTGCTGCGGCGGTGGGGTCTTGGCGGGCCGGGCCTAGCAGGGCGGCGGCCTGGGTCAGCGTTACGCCTGCGGCGCAGATGAGGGTCGCGGTGGCAGCCGGTTCTTTGCGGGCCGTGCAGGGCATCGCTGCGGCGGGCTGGGCTTGGCGGGCTGCACCTGGCATGGCTGCGGCCTGGCTCAGCGTCGCCACACCGGGCGCCTCTTCAGGGACCGCGGGCGTGGCAGCAGGGGTCGGGGCATCCGGGCCGGCAGGGGCAACACTGGACTCACCCATCGGTAGCAGCATCGGGGTCTGAGTCGTCACCGCCCGGTCTGGCACTCGGTGCGCGGCTCTCTCCTCGTAGGCCCGAACCGCCGCGGTCATCCATAGAAACTCCTCGCGTCCCTCTCTGATCAGCCTTCCGACCCTGGCTTCCAGTTGATCGCAGAACTCGGCGAGCTCCCGACACCACCAGGCAGCGGAGCCTGGCTCTGGGTATCCGTGTCTGGACTCCATTTCTTCTAGCACGCTACTGGCTTCTTCTCTGTTCCACCGTCTCTGGACGCTTCCGCTCTCTTCACAAGCGAGGTCAGAACCCTGCAGGGGATCTCTGGGTAGCCACACCTCTTCGTGGGCGGTAACTTCTTCCAGCGCGGGCTGCTGTTGTTTTTCAGCGCGCTTTTCATGGTGGCAATATGGCGGCGCTTCCAATTTTTCAAGCGGACCGCCCAGGCACATGGTCACCTGTCTGAACAGGTCTAGTCCTTATCCTGTTCGTGACGCCAGATGTGAAGCCCCACAGGTGTTGTGTCGGTGCATTACCTTCAGGGACTCCACTCAGCTGGATCTGGTCACAGGTAGGAGATCTTCTTCTTGTCGTGACGCCACTCTCAGTATTGCGGCCAGTAGGGACCGCCACTGCAGGTTGAGGGTCGCCTGGGGCTGATGGTATGTGCAGTTAGTTGGAATAGCCTCCTGAGAGTGAGGCAAGCCCCAGGGCCCGATGTAGGTGCGTAGTACCACAAGGCGCAGAATAACTCCACACAGGCAGAATGTCTTTCAGGGTTTTTACTCACTTCAGGTGGCAGGGTGAGTAACCCGGGCGTAGCTGGGATGAACCAGGCGGGAATCAGGTGTCCTTCAGGCTGACTTGTGAGGGTGACTACTAACTCGCCTTCCTTAGCCCTTTTTGGTTTGGGGTGACCCCGACTTTGAGTCCCTATGGGGGTCACCCAGGGAAGTTGCTGAAGCCTCACTCCCCTTCGTTTGCCGTTTGCTTGTCGCCTGGACCAGATCACTCCAGCTTCTTGCCTCCTGTGAGCTATGGGCCCTAACTGTGGCTACGTGGCTGCGGCTTTTGTGGTGTTGTGGCGTGGGCTTTGAGAGCCCCACACCGGCAGGTTTAGCAAAAGAAAGTTGGATCTATCTCCGCTTCGGGATCTGCCGCCCGTTTGGGCCTGGTACTCTCTAGCAGTCTCCTTACTTCCCACTCCGTTGCTCTCTCTTTAGCTGAAGATGGATTTCGGGTAGCACTCCTAGTTGACCGTTCTCCCCCGTCAGTAGCCACTGCGCGGGCGCTGTTAGACAGCAACATCCCCACAGGTATGCTCCTCACTGAGCCCTATGGAGTTCTGCTCTAACTGACTCACTGTCCCTCCTCTCCTGTTCTTGCCTACGCCACCTAGCAACCAGATTCTCCTACCACACCCCTTGAGAGGAGATGGAGGCTTTTGGCCCCCTCCACTATTCCAGTGAAGGTCAAGGCTTTTCCCCCTCCTGGGATCCCCAGGGGTCCTCTCATGGGTACATGTGTGAGAGCTGATTACTATGCGCCTGTGTACCACACCCCTGTCAGCCTTCTGGATTACCTGTGTTGTACTGTCCCCAGCATGGGTGCAGTACTCAGTGGTGCCTGACCAGGTCAGGGGCGCCACATAATTATAGAACTGTAAAGCACTGTATTCTTGCCCTTTGATCAAAAACTCTTGATATGCTGTAAGCATGTGGGGTTATAAGCCTGAAGAAGGCCAAAAAAACTATCCTTTTCCCTGTTAAAAGGGCTACTAACTTCTGTCATTCTGCAATGAAAAAAAAGTGTGAAACAGGGTTCATTAGAGTAGGCTTCTTTACAGTAAGAGCAATAGGACTGTGGAATTCCCCACCACAAGTGATAGTAATGGCTGACACTATAACAACATTTAAAAAAATGGCTGGATGATTTCCTCCATACACACAACATTGTCGGTTATAAATGATTTAGTGACAAAATGTATAATTGGTGGAGGAAGGTTGAACTAGATGGAACTAGGTCTTTTTGCAACCTATGTAACTATGTAATACTATAATTAACAAATAGTATTCTATTCAATGATATCCACTAATTCATATATACGTTGGGTTTTTTTTTTTTTTATTATATATATGCACTAGGGCCCTATAGGGTGTTGTACACACTTTATACCGCAATGGGATATACCACAGGCCTCTGTCAGGCAATCAGGATTTTTTCTGGCATGTCTGTCATACAGAGGCCATTAAAGTTGAACAAATGTGAAAATGGCATTAAATAATAGACCCATGCGGACCGGGATTAAAAATGATAAATGGAACACATTTACCGTTATTGGTACAACTTGGTGCCATTGCTTTGATGACTTATTTTTTTGTAATTCTAAACTAACCTTAAAAAGAGTACTATGGTAAGAACAGGTATATAGAAGCAAACTAGCACTATAGAATAATCTGTTGAACTTCATGGACTTAAGGGGCAAACTATTTCTATGAAATGGATGTAAATTGGCAAATTTGGGGGAAATTTCTTCAAGTTTAATTTATAAATACCTAGCTTAACATAATGACCCTTTTTCACTAGTAAATTGTAATATTTTTACAGGAAAGAAGCACTTTAGAACATAGTGAATGTACACTGGTCATAGTTGTTGGCCTTGGAATAGAATAAAGAGCTCATTAGGAAGATTTTTGTATGTTTACATTTTTTAGTTGTGTTCTGTCCTCCCTACTGTCCCTGGGGTGTGTGAAGTTTGACAAGCAGTAAAACCTTCATCCACCATAGCTCAATAAGGAGACTGTTACTATGAGATTTGTGCATTTATTGAACATTAGTAATTGGGGTTGGTGAAACTAGGAACAATGAGATATGTACAAATTAGCACGTGTATAATACAACAGAGAAACATACCTCGGATGCCTGTACAATATACATAGAATTCTACAAATAGCTTGAATTTAGCTTGGTAAATGCAGCTAACTAAACAGAGTACAGCGCATCGGATGGGAGCAAAACATAGACTTCTTTAATAGCAATGCAATCACAAGGGGAACAAGATGGAGAATGTCCTCAGTTTGTGAGTCATGAGAAAATGGAGACTTTCTACCCAGAATGCACTGCAAAGTGGAGGGAAAGGAGGCATGAAAAAACAAGGCTAATACTGATTAAAAAGTTTGGTCACTAGAGGGAGCTAAAGTACTCTAGACAACTTGGTAAAGAAGACATAGATGTACAGCAAAGCAGAACAATGAAGAACACAGATTAAATGCAGAAGGCAGAACAAGGTGGTTATTAGGATTCCACTAAGCGCTAATTTTTTTTCTCAAACTGAATAACCCCAATATTGCTGCTGTGTCTTCAAAGGACAAGATGATATAGATATGGGGTACTAAAAGCCTTTTCTTGGCACCAGATGGGTCAAACATAACTCTTGCATTATATTCTTTATTAAAGCACTCTCAAATTTAAAAGGGGTTATTGAAACACCCACGCCGGGGCTTGCAGGGCTCGCATGGTCACCGGTGGTATTCGGGGTCAGGCTGTGAGTGGCCCGACCCGGCTTCCGTGACCCCAGCGGGTTTCAATAAAAGGGAAAGTCCGACAGTCAGTACGGTGTGACAAGGGGGTGGAAGGAGGATACGGGGTTCCTGGGGAGCTTGCAATCACTCACGGCAGCCACTGAGGTCTCGGCCTCCTCTGCCACCGCTCTCCCCCAGGAAACGGTATGGTACGGGGACGGGGGATGCTAGCAGCGCCACCCGTGGTATACGGCCAGGTGTTCAGCCGCCGCTGCACAGTCTCTCTCCGGGGCAGGTGTTACAGGCAGCCGGATGGAATTGCTCCCCTCGGGTGGAGTGGGGAAGCCCCGGGAGGTTAATGAGACCCAGGGCAACAGTCTTCAGAGACATCGGGGGCACAGGGCGGCGGCATTACTCACACTAGTCACAGAGTGCGAGTTCCAGTTTCTCTTTATTTTAAAGTCCATTCCACATCGCACCCAGGTGCTGGTCCTCGCCGCCTATAGCCTCTGGTCGGTCCCGGGCAGGTAGGAGGAAGGGTCCGGTGGAGTGATCTGGGGCATGGAGCATCTTGGGAACTCGCCGCCACTGTCTCTTATTTGCCCGGTAGCGGGCACACCACCAACCGCCACCGGGTACAACACACTTCAAAGATCACCAGTCCTCAGCTCCATTCCCTTCCTCAGATGTTATTGTGATGCCCTGGCCAGGCAGGTAGTCACACAAAAAGAGTTAATCCTCCTTGGTAATCTGATCCCACACTGGTGCACCAAGGCAGACACACCCCTTCCCCCCCTCTCCCCCAGTGTAGGAGCTAAACTGAGCTGCAGGGGAGGGGCTGCAGCAGAGTGTGTGAGGAGTGAGAACAGAACAGACCGGGGGTGCTAGCTCCCGGCTGCTGAAGATAAGGGAAGTGTGAGGAAGGGGCCTGAGGTGACCGGGGCAGGGTAGTGGCCCGCCGGCACCAAGGGAAGATCCGGATCACTGCAGGGGGAGTGGGCTCCCTGTTCTGAACTGAGGAGAGGGAGAGTGAGAACAAGGAAGGAGGAAGAGGCTTCTGGCTGCAGGGCAAGGACAGGGGCCTGCTGTACCGCGTGTGGGAACCAAACACACTCCGTACCAAAGGCTGCGGACACTGGCAATTTCTAGTTTACCAGTGACTCTTGTGTGGTTAATAACAGTGAGTACACCAGTGCCCTCGGGCACTGCACCACACTACACTGCCCTTCCCTGCATCCCTCTGGCAGCCTCATCACCCCCAGGGGGCCCCGGGACCCACATCCCCTACCCACGGAGGGGTCAACACCTAGCTGCGCCACAACACCGCAACCCGGGAGCCCCCACCATCACCAGTAGTGGTGGTGCAAATAATCACCATGACCCGTGGGTGGTGTCACGGACAATCTCCGTTACCTAATCCCCTTTTTTACTGTGGAGCCTGGGATCACAGACCGGGTTATGCAACCGTACACCTACAAAAGTGACCCCTTGGCCTGGATCTGAGTACCCCTTATCCCTGGGTGACACATTATCAGCCCTGGTCTCGAGGCATCTCCACAGCAGGAGCTCACAGCCTGTCTCGTTCTGACAAAACTTTGTCGCTCTGCACTTCACTCCTCATTTCAGGCCCCCCCCCATCAGGTTGTCATGGGGACCTACACTCCTGCTTGTTAAGGAGACAGGATGAGTCATGCAGACTCAAACTACGTGCTGCAAAACCTTTTAACTCTTTCCTGCCAGTGTTTTTGTGTGGGGACTCTTCTCCTCCTTCCCGGGAAAAAATGGGGTAATATTTAATACCCTGTAACGACCCGGCTGTAGGGGCGTTACACTATCCTTTAATGAAACCCCGTTCCCTAGACATAGATGACTTTAAAATACTGATGTATAGTGACTATTTGGCTTCCCTGTGGATCCAGTAAAGATGGCCGCCGTGCTCTGAGCCATAATTAGAAGACATGACTTCACCATTCATCTATCACAAGTATTAACCACCTGACCACTGCAGTCGATCACAGGTCTCAGAGGTTCTGTGACAGAATAATGGTGCCATATTGGCTTCAGATATTGATACTGAGCACTAAATCGATCTGTGCTTGATTTTGGGGTGGGAGGAAGTGAAAAAAGGAGAAATTACTCTTTTATTTATTTATTTATTTATTTATTTATTTTTTTTTGGAGGGGGGTGTGGAAGGGGGGGGCAGTAATGTGAATAATTAGTGTTTTTAGTTAGGCAGGATAATTCCTTTTAACCGACAATCATTGCTTTTTTTAACTAGCACTGTCTTGCATTCCCCCATGAGCTGTGTACTTACAGTAAGCCGGCAGCAATTGCTTCAAGCCGTTTTCATTGTACTTGGACTTAAAAGCATGTGCACCGGTAACCCCACAATATACAGTGAGCTCTATTCAGAACAAAACACATTTCCTGAATATTTTTTTTTCAATATGGAATCCATCATTATATTGAATTTTATAGACAAGTCAAAGCAGATGGAATTTTTTGTCTTGTTAATCGTATTTTGGGATCCATCTGCGGTTCACAGACCACCTGTGTGGAAGGAAAATGACCTGGCACCCAGACGGTTACATAAATGGTTGTTAAACATAAAATAGATCTTATCGAGAGTATAGAGAAATAAATGCTGACGTACAAGCAACTTTAATTGGGTGTCTGAGTTTCTTTTCAAGTTTAATTTTATTTTTTTGAGTTTGGGTATAAATATATGTTACATTATATTGTAAAAACACACACTGTTTTTATTGTGTGCCATAAAGTACAGATATTGTCAATATGAAAGGAGGGCGTTATGTTCTAAGGAGTTTTTCTATTATAATACAAGTCTTCTATTGTGTTCTTATTCTAATGTATTATTAGATTAATATATTCAAAATATAGTCACATATTTAACTAAAGCTTACGATTCTATAAAATGGGTAAATGTCTGTTTCATTTTACTAGATCAGTGAAGTTAATGAAAATCCGTGTTTTTTTTTTTTTTTTTTTTTTGTTTTTTTTTTTCTTCTCTGATGCTAAACGTTCACATTTGTACGGGTCACAAGCCATTAACTGAATGTTTTGCTGTTTCCTTAATTGTATATTTACTGTTTTTGCAGATGTCAGCAATAGAAAATATGGCTGAGAAGTTGGAAAGCTTCAATGCCCTTAAACCCGAGTCCAGTGAGCTGATACAGTCAGTCCCTTCCATGTTCAATTTCCGAACTTCACCATCTGCTCTTCCAGAAAATATTCTCCGAAAAGGCAAAGAACGATATACTTGCAGGTGCGTAACAAAACACTGGAAATTGTCAACCAAACTAATCCCTCTACCGGGACTCTGTCAGCACGGAATAACTGTTCAAATCAAGTACATGCGCTCAGTGCATCATGGTGAAGCTAATCATTTAAGTGCACCTTCCCACCTGCTTGTTTTCCATATATCTCCATCATTCTCTAGCTCTATGTAGGCAGAGTTGTTTAGCAAGTCAGGAGGAGATGGAGGGAAAAAAAGCAGGTGAGAAGGTGCACTTAAATGTTTGGCCGCATCATGATGCATCGGGCGCCTGTGCTTTGAATAGTCATTCTCTGCTGACAGTCCCTCTAAGGCCAGAGTTCCACTTGCATATGACACAGGTGGGTCTTGCATCGCATCATCCTGGCACGGCCGTACACTCCTGACAGGAGCGGGTCGGCTGCTGTATTTCTATGCAGGTGAGAAGCTCGTGTCTGGAAAGCATCAGGCCGTACCAGGTGATGCAATGTGAGTATCGCGCGTATCATATGCAAGTGGAACTCCGGCCTAAGGCAGAGTTACTCAACTCCAGTCCTCAAGACCCACCAACAGTGCATTCTTTCAGGATTTGCTTAGTATGGCACAGGTCACCGTTTTATTGCCTGCACAGGTGATGATTCCAACACCTGGGTAATACTAAGGAATTCCTAAAAAGCTGCACAGTTGCTCGGTCTTGAGGACTGGAGTTATGGAACACTGCTCTAAGGACTCATTCAGAGAAGCATATTTTACTAGTTTCACTACTTGTATATCATGTGTAATCTCTAGATACTCAGCAAGCCTACTGGGCAATAAAATATTTTTTTGGGATAGATGTATGGCCAACACACTTGTGAGATTTTCACTTATGAGTAAGACTGAAACTGGCTAGGTTTTGCAAGGTTAAAAATGTGCAAAACAATAATTGATCTTAAATAATGAAAATCCATGAACTTTTTAATAAGACATGAAATCTAAGCTGTTAACTTTTGGTTTTTTTTTTGTATAAAATATGCAATGGGATCTAATGTCCTGCAGTTTGCTGCCCATTCCCATGCCTTACTTCCCGCTTCTATGATTTCTTCCAAATAAATAGTCATGTGACGGCTGTAGCCAATCTCTGACTTCGGTGGGACACAGCTATAGTCAGTAGATATTTGTTTTGTCATTCCAAGTTTCTACACTTTTGTCTGGTGCCATAAAAAAAAAAATCAATAGTTTTGACCAATCTGAATGGGGGGCTCACATTGACCCCATGGTACCAGACAAGGGTTAAAGAAAAAGACCTTCAAAGGTTGCAAACTCTTTAAACATTGGGACAAATGTAGTATAACAAGGTGTACATACTTTAAGAAATTGACTATAATAAATACATGTTAGTTATTACCAAAGCACAAATCCATTCAAGGTGTACCGCCCTGAGAGGGGCCCGGCCGCTTCCTCCGCTTGCTCGGGCCGAGCCGCTCGAGGTCCGGGCTCGGGTTGTCTGTGGCACGAGCATCTCCGGACCGGGGGCCATGTCGCTCTGTTAGAGGGGGAGAGAGGTAGTGGGGTGGTGATGATGGTGGGACGGGGAGCGCAGCCGGGGAGGGCCGCGCTTTCGTCTCACGGGTCGTGACACCACCCACGGGTCGTGGTGACGGGATGCACCACCGCTGCGGCTGGAGTGAAGGCGGGCTCGTTCGGGATCGGTGTTGCGGCCGCAGCCTAGATGTTAGCCCTTCCGTGGGTAGGGGCGGTGTGTCCCGGGGCCCCGGTGGTGGGGACTGGAGCGCTGATGTTGTTGTCGGGGTGCAGGGTGCCGTGCCGCGGTGTAGTGTCGTGCCCGGATGGCACTGGTATACTCACGATTGATTCACACTCAGTCACTGGTAAACCAAAGTTCGGATGTGGGCGGTTCCCGCGGCCGGCTGCTGATGTCCCCTGTGGGGTAATGGTGGCCCCTTTTCCCGTGCACCTCTGGTTTTGTTTCGGCTCCCCCTGCCTGAGCAGTGGTAGCCCGCTCCCCGGCGTTGAGCTGCCAGAGGAGCCCTCGGTTGCCCGCAGGCGCTGGTCCGTCGGGTGTTTGGCCCTTGGTGGTGGTGCTCACCCGGTCTCGGTGGGCTTTTGCCTTCTTTCGGGACTCTGTGTGTGGATGAACCCGTGAGGTCCAGCCAGCAATCAGTCAATTTGCCTATACTCAGTCGCTTCTAAGCTAGGACAGGGTCTGAGTACCCGGTTTCTGGTGCTCTGGTACACGGTTGACTCCCTGGTTCAGGACCGGCGGGCTCCAACCCAGGCCCGGTCCATACGGTTCCGCCGGTTGCTGTACCGGTACTCCTGCAGACGGCCACCACCGTCTGCCTGCCTGACGTTTCCAAGGGGGCCCAGGCTCCTAGCCGGGTCCCTGACAGCTGCTCCACTACCACTCACTGTCAACTCCAAAACGTAACTGTTTGAACTTCCTGCCCCAGGACAGTAGTCTCCTCGGTGGGCGTGTCTTTCCACCTGACTCCGCCCACCTGCTGTGCTCTACTGGCCCTGAGGGAGGCATCAGGTCTCCCTCTCGGGTGACTGTGTGTGACCTCACAGGGGGTGGGGGTGTGTGTGTATGTGGTAGGTGTAATTACCTGTGACCCCTGGGGTCCAGGGCATCACAAAGGCATATATATGCAACTTGAGTTTGAGGAGACCTCCAAGCACATTCAATTAACATCAAATTGATTTGATGTTAATAGAATTTCCCAGCTAAAATTGATTTTTTTTCTTTACAGATTCTTTCATCTCTAGTTGATATCTTGGATAACTATAAAAATAATGGTGAGTCTTCTAGACTGCTTGGGTCCCTTCATTAAAGGGAACCTGCCTGCAGATTTACGACCTATAAGCTGCAGCCACCACCAGTGGGCTCTTATATACAATATTCTTACATTCTGTATATATAAGAGCCCAGGCCACTGTGTTGAAATGTAAAAATCACTTTATAATACTTACCTAAATGGTCACTACGGTGGAGTTGGGTCAAATGGGCATCTCCGTTCTCTGGTGCCTCCTCTTTCGGCCATCTTTGTCGTCCTTCTTCTGAAGCCGGGGTGTATGATGCATCCTACGTCATCCACACTCGCCAGCATTGAGGTCCTGCGCAGGCGCACTTTGATCTTCCCTGAGCAGGGCAGATCAAAGTATTGTAGTGTGCCTGCGCGGAACCAGCGAGTGTGTATGACGTAGGACACGTCATGCACATAGGCTTCAGAAGGAGGATGAAGATGGCCAAAAGAGGGGGCGCCGACACAGGAGAATAGAGACACCCATATGACCCAACTCCACCACAGCGACCATTTAGGTAAGTATTATAAAGTGATTTTTATGTTCTACACAGTGACCTGGGCTCTTATATACAGCATATAAGAATGCTGTATATAAGAGCCCACTGGTGGTGGCCGCAGCTTATAGGCCCCAAATCTGCAGACAGGTTCCCTTTAAACAAATATAGGAGCACATATTAATACAGAACAATATATAGTGACTTTGGATATTGTGTTAATCCATACCCGATGAAGACACCTAAGTAGTCTGGAAAGTTTTGTCACCACCTTTTCAGTTTGCCATTAAAGGCTATCAGCTGAGGAATCTCAAATTTATTTTTGCACTTGTTTGGAGACTTGAGTTGGCAAATAGAAATACACTAAGTAATGCTGACTAATTTGGTTAACCCCTTCACGACCATGGACGGATATATCCGTCATGGAGCATGTCCCGTTAAGCCCCGCCCCCTGTCACGGGCAGGCGGCGGCGGTCGGCACACACATCAGCTGTTTTCAATGGCTGACGTGTGCCTGCTAGCCGCGGGTGGAATCGCTTCCACCCGCGGCCATTAACCCCTTAAATCTTGCTGCCAAAGTCTGGCAGCAAGATCTAAATGCGCGCGGCGATGTTTTTTACTTACCGCCGCCCCCACCGGAAGTCACGTGCGTGATCACGTGACTATCGGTGGTTGCCATCGTAGCACAGGGTCATGTGATGACGCCTGCAGCTACGAAATTTCACTTTCGTTTTTCCTCGGCCAGGAGCAGAGGGAAAAAGAAAGTGACTGAATCTGCTGTTTTATAGCTGTATAGCTGTGATCAGCAGATAGCGATCAGCGATCAGATTGCTGATTGCTATAGCCCCCTAGGGGGACTAGTAAAATAAAAAAAAAAAAAAGTAAAAAAAAAAAAGTTTTAAAAAATAAAAAAAACAAAAAAAACCAAAAAATTTTCAAATCACCCCCCTTTCCCCCCAATGAAAATTAAAGGGTTAAAAAATGAATAAATATACACATATTTGGTATCGCCGCGTTCAGAAATGCCCGATCTATCAAAATATAAAATCAATTAATCTGATTGGTAAACGGCGTAGTGGCAAAAAAATTCCAAACGCCAAAATTAAGGTTTTTTTTGTCGTTGCAAGTTTTATGCAAAATGCAATAACAGGCGATCAAAACGTAGCATCTGCGCAAAAATGGCACCATTAGAAATGTCAGCTCGAGACGCAAAAAATAAGCAGTCACTGAGCCATAGATCCCAAAAAATAAGAATGCTACGTGTTTCGGAAAATGGCGCAAAACATGCGCCACTTCTATTGGACAAACTTGTGAATTTTTTTTAACCTCTTAGATATAAGTAAACCTATACATGTTTGGTGTCTACAAACTCGCACCGACAGGCATCATACCCACACATCAGTTTTA
Organism: Anomaloglossus baeobatrachus; assembly: GCF_048569485.1. Lineage (NCBI taxonomy): Eukaryota > Metazoa > Chordata > Amphibia > Anura > Aromobatidae > Anomaloglossus > Anomaloglossus baeobatrachus. Next base: position 489,373,205 of record NC_134355.1, read on the forward strand.
CCATATAGTGAACATCGTGAATAAAACATCCCAAAAACTATTGTACCATCACACTTTTTTTTTTGCAATTTTTCCACATTTGGAATTTTTTTGCTGTTTTCCAGTACACCATATGGTAAAACTTATGGTTTCATTTAAAAGTACAACTTGTCCCGCAAAAAACAAGCCCTTATATGGCAAGATTGACGGAAAAATAAAAATGTTACGGCTCTCGGAAGAAGGGGAGCAAAAAACAAAAACGCAAAAACGAAAAGTGCCCCGGGGCTGAAGGGGTTAAAATAGACATGAAATTAAATAGAATGTGTATATCAGAGGGACCTGATGGGAAATTAATAAGACAATAGAAGGAAGCTGTGGGAACAAAACCATAAAACTTATAAAAGATCAATTTTCTTATATTGTTTATTCTATTAGGTACTGTGGAAAAATCTTTCCCAGATCCGCAAACCTAACTCGCCATCTGCGGACCCACACAGGAGAGCAGCCTTATCGGTAAGACACATTTACTCACTGTCTCATGTTGCAGTTTTTCCTTCCAAAAGTGTATGTATGTATGTATGTATGTATGTATGTATTTTCTAAAAGTTTCAATCGATTTTATTTATTTTTTTATTTTATTTTTTTTTTAAACTGATGTTTTTAGTTTCTCATGTGGTGACTATATTAAATACATGCAGAAATAAAGATCTACCGATGTGCTGTAAAGAAGCTGGCTTCAATGCGTTTAATGGGATTTTCAACAATATAGAAGTGAGGGACGATTGTTGTATTTATTACATTTTTTTATTGTAGTCAGTCGCAAAACATTCCTCTAACACATGTTCCTCATTCATGGCTCCTGGTGAAAACCACCTTGTCAGTACTTGCTCATTACAATAAATGAAAAAAGACCAAAGCCTCAGCTAATGAACAAGGGGTACTTTATGAGTATAACCAAAATAACAAACCCCATATAAAATATAACCTTTAATATTATTATTAGGTAAAACAACACAAAAAAACTATCTCTTACAGTGTAGGGTAAATCTGAAAAGGGGCAGGTAATACCCGATAAGTACAGTATTTACCAAAACAGATAAAAGCGTAGGGATATAGCTGACCCTAGTGGGCCCTAAGCCTGTCCCTACCTAGCAATGGAGGGTATGACGCCCTAGGGTTGTGGCGCCCCCATTCACCGATGGGGAAACTCTCGTGGTCCCTAGTACACCCTACACTGTACAAAAAGTGCACCATCAAAACAAAAAGAGAAAATATATTAAAAACTGGATAGGCATAATTACACCATAGACAATAAATTATGACTCATCTGGTTAGAAAATCCATGAATCATGGTCTTCAGAGGAAAAAGTCGTCCCAACGCATTTCTCCCTATTGAGGTACACAGGGTTCATCACGGAACAATCAAACCAATAGTACCAAGATACCACCTGGTATCTTCCACAAGCACCCAGACTCTGGCTGTTCATGGGGTGTGACATCCATCATCCTGGACTATTTGATTGTCCCCTGATGAACCCTGTGTACCTCACAGGGAGAAACATGTCCCTAAATACCCTCCATTGCTAGGTGGGGACAGGCTTAGGACCCACTAGGGTCAGCTTTATCCCTACCCTTTATCTGTTTTGGTAAATACTTATCGGGTATTACCTGCCCCTTTTCAGATTTACCCTACACTGTTAAGAGGTAGGTTTTTTTTGGTGTTGTTTTGTGACACCCCAGGGCTTTGGGGTACTCTGTCTCGGGCCATATATGTACGGGGATGCTGTGTCACAGTTGTGTAATGGCCGATGCCTGGTTCCGTGACCCCGGGGGTTGCTTTTTAAAGGGATTATTTACAGGGGAGATTAAAGAGTTTATATCATGACTCCACTTGCGGGTTGCAGTTATGGTGATTGAACCACAGCTGCACAGTCTTACCACTGGGGATGATGGTAATAGCAGTCTAGATGATAGGCCCTCCGCAAATAAAGCTGGGCCCCAGGGAGTGGATGATGGGATCTGGCGCAGAAAGAAGGGAGACCAAACGATGGAGATACAGTGCAACTGTTGTTTATTCACAGCGGTGTTGAGCTGATGCACTGAGGACAGCTGGTTTCAACCCCTGGTCCCTTTTTGTTCCAGTGCTGGTGTGGTAACTTGGTGGCTTCTTTCCCCGACACCTCACTGGTCGGTGGAACCCTGCGGCTTGGAGCGTCTGGGGGTCCCCTACTGTCTGTCGGCAGTCTCTGGTCCATACGGCGGGCAGTGTGAAGCCTGTATGGTCGGTGTTCTGTTCTGGTCCCTGGTTCTATCTTTACTGCTGGTGCCCCTGGATTCTTGGGTCACTGAGGTTCTTGATGGTCCCCTCACTGTGCAGGTATTTGTCAGGTAGCCTGAAGCATTCGCCTGACCTAGGGCCCCGTGCCCCATCGGTGCTCGGCTTCCAGGGATACCTGGCTGTATTCTCTCTGGCAACCACTCTCCTATGCCACTTAGGTCACTGCTACACGGCCCCGTCTGGAGACACATCCGTCCCTTTCAACTGTCACTACCGGACTCTGTCTTTCTGTCTGTCCCCTCCCACCTGGTTGTCGTCTAGTGGACTGGACTGGCTCCACCCTTGGGTGGCCATCCATTGGGTCCTGGACTAGTCAGTCACCCATGATTGGGAGAGGGAAACTGGGGATGTTTGTGTTTTGATGTTACCGGCACTGGTCTTCCAGGTCCCTGGGGGTTGGCCCTGCATCTTTGACAGGATGCAGTATCTAGTAGTGACCTGATGGGTTCAGGGGCGCTACAGTTTTGCATAATAATAATATTATTATTATTATAGGTTATATTTTATGTGGGGTTTGTTCTTTTGGTTATACTCATTACAATAAATCTAAGGGCAACTTTTTTTTTAAGAATTTAATTCTTTCTGGAATTTATTTGTAGAGCAGTATCCACAGAAAATTTATAAGAATAACCATATAGAGCAAATGTATTTTTTGCCATCCTTATTTTACGTACTTAATGTTCCTCCTATACCTATTTTCTTTACTTTAGATGCAAATATTGCGATCGATCCTTCAGTATCTCTTCAAATCTTCAGAGACATGTCCGAAACATTCACAACAAAGAAAAACCATTTAAATGTCATCTTTGCGATAGATGTTTCGGTCAGCAAACCAACCTGGATAGACATTTAAAGAAGCATGAGAATGGTAACATATCGGGTAAAGAATCTTGTTTTTATGCTGTAGGTTTTGAGGAAAGCCATGTATATTCTTTGGTTGAAAAAAAAAAGTAAATGACAGTTATGAAAAGCAATGTCAAGTATTGTCACAATATGAAAACGACTTAATGTTACTTGTCTAGTGTGATAGAATGTCCACTTGGGAAATACGCAGCCCCCTTACTCAACGTGTTCTGTTATGCTTATTGCATACTTCACTGATGGACAAAGACAGTAGAGGGCCCCTGTGCAAGATCAATATAAGGACCCTTTGCAGTCCAATAATGCACAATTCCACCTGCTTTAGAGGTAGAAATGGGTCTCTTGACCTCTTTGGGCCACTGTGTGGTTGCACCAATGATCTGTGTGCTGCTGGCATTGTTAGTTATTCTCAGACAATAGGACAATACATTGAGATGGATTTCTTATGGTTTTCTTGAAAACTCTAAACAAACACATTATTACCTTTCACAAATGTCTGCCCTCCTCCAGACAGACCCAAGAGATTGAATAAATAATACATAAAACTGAGCTTCTCTTTGCCTTCTACCAGGTACAGCTGCATCCTCCCCTCACTCGGAGTCTGAAGGCACTGGAGCAGTTTTGGATGACAAAGAGGATTCCTATTTCACTGAAATAAGAAATTTTATTGGGAACAGCAGTCATACAAAACATTCACCCTTAAATCCTGAAGAGAGGTAAGACATTCAAATTTGTGAATCATTATAGCATGCAGCATCATTTCTGTGGAACAGTAACTGTAGCACCAGTTTCTTCTGCAAACACATTAAAGACATTTATCTCGGGTGTGCCATTGGTGTGATGTTCTCTTGTTCATGGTGTTGCCCATATAATTTCCCGATGTCATCAATGGACTGTAATGGAGGTATATCCTCATAACTGATGAGTCCCGCTTTTGAGTTATTGAGAGTAATAGTCAGAGATTGGTCTAGAGTTCATCTGGCCAATGCCATGAAGTGACCTTCACAATACGCCTGAGATCGAATAATATATGGTGACCTGACCCCCCTAGTCTTTATTCCAGGTATAATCATGGCTCAGCGTTAAATTTTTTTGTTCATGAAACCAGTGCTACGGTCATTTTTACAAAGTATTCAAGGAGCTGTTTTTCAATATAAAAAGGCCAGGCTGCAGTTTACCTGTCCTACTGTGAACAGCCTGTGTTGCCTAAAGGCTACTAAGGCTTGCAGCGTCTCTTGGCTTGTTTCCCATTGAATACATCTGCCACGTCATTGGTCGGCTTTTGCAAGAGGAGCTGCCAGCAGCGGATCTTGGTGATTCTGTGTGTCCAAATGCATTCAGCATGGCAGAATATTTCTCAGTCCATCATCAATAACTTAATTTATTGCAGGCAAGGCATGTAGATGCTGTATTTCTGCACTTGGTGCTCATTTTGTATATGTTCTGTTGGTAGTGCAGTTGTGGACAAACCCTTAAATGCTTCAACGTGGCAAGACATTTGTACAACTATGTGCTTTAAAAGTTTTCGGGAACGATTTAGGGAATGCCCCTTTCTGATTTAGCATGACTGTGTCTCAGTACACAAATCAAAGTATACAAAGACCTGGCTGGATGTGTTTGGTGTGGAAGATCTTTACTGAATGCACAAAGCTCTCAACTAGGCCTCACTGAACACTTTTTTGGGATGAACTAGAATTGAGATTGCGAGCCAGATCTTATCAATCATCCGTGTCTGATCCACACGTGCTCTACTAGGTGAATGGGCAGAAATTCTCAGAGACCTTCTGCTAGGAAAGCTTTCTACTGTCGTGAGGCAAAACTTGTTGGAGGGTCACTTTGACTTCTAGCATTGCTACTTCCAATAGGTGGCACCAGAGTTAGTCTTCTTCCTCCCTGAAGAGACCATTTGAATATTTTCCAGAGGAGCATTGCGGCTTAAAAGTCTCCTCACTGGCATGCTGGACAAGTTTGTTAGTCTCAGTAAGAAGAATAGCTTCCCCTTTAGACTACGTCTTTGCCTCTCATATAGTCAGATCAGATCTCATACTTTTGCACTGGGAGGGACAACCATCCCAAAACACCGTGTCTGCAAATTGAAGTTCTGATCTGGCGTAAATCCCAAGTCCTACAACAACTCATTGGAGGGTCACTTTGACTTCTAGGATTGCTACCTCCAATAGGTGGGACCAGAGTTCATGTTCTTCCTCCCTGAAGAGACCATTTAGAAGATTATAAAGTTGTTTTAGCAACAAAGGCACCATATTGATGCTTCTGCATTTAAAATGAGATCTCATAAAAAGCTTGTGTGGGAGTAATGTGAAGGTTTCCAAATATGTCTGTCCATACAATGTACATCCACATAGCATTATAAGTTATACTAAAACCCGCTTCCATCAATATATTATTAAAATTTTGAAGTTATGTAAGATGTTTTATTGCTTAATAGCACTTCATTGTGAGCAGTTTAGGCTAATAAACTTCCACATTTAGATGTCTATGTATTCTTTAATCCAATAGTACTAAAACATTACAAATAAGTGTTTTGTAAGATATATATTTTTTATCATTTTATTTCTTTTTTTCTTTTTTTGATTGGTGACTTTCCTTAACATCTGGCTACAACATGTCCCTAAACAGGAAGTTAATAAGGAGAGTGGGTCATAGGGTCACTCAGTATTTCCTTTTCAGAATTCTGCATTTTGACTGCTCTTGATGGATATTTTATCCCTGGCAAATTACTGAACTTGGAGACGTAATTAGCAAATCTGTTTATTCAATCATAAAGCGTTCCTTTCTTTAGGTCCAATTCATGAAACCTTCATCCATGAGAATTGCGATGTAGCATACCTTACACTATTATTTTGGCTGTGATATATATTTTTTATTTATTATTATTATTATTATTATTATTATTATTATTATATTTATCTTTTTATTCTGCTGGTGGTAGTCCAAAATTACTATCATTTGTACTCGGATAAAAGATAGAAGTTACTGGGTGATTTGAGTGTTCCAGTAATTATTCTGTTTGACTCATACAGACTCCATTGCATATTTAGTTTTTCTAATTTAAATAAATAATTTCCTGACTTTTTTGCATTGATCCTCTTTAACAGTGTTGACTTTTCATGTTTCCTGGTGGGGGTGATGTATATGGGAGGAGAGATTGCAAGAAAAAATAGACCCAAAATAGTCAAGTCTTAATTTACCAAGGAAGCCCATTGTCTAGAACGTGTGATACATGATTTGGAGAATTACTGACTCATTTCTAATGTGGTTACAGATGATTTAGTAAATAGATTATTTCCTGAGAAGAAAAGACCCCATTTTGCAGAGCTGACAAAAGTTTCTCTGTGCTGCGGCTATAATAATGAGGAGGTTTAGACCTAATCTAAACATTTTTTTTTTTCTTTTACGATTTTTGTAAAAAAAATATAGTTAGATCATGCATAACATTGATGTGCGCTAGACTAATATAAGATAGATATTAAATAAGGAATTAGGGAAATTATAGATTTTTTTTTACTGGATACTTTTTCTCATATTTGGAAATTTGCTACATGCATATGTGTAGAGTTAAAACAAATAACATATGTTTGTTTGGATATCCTGAAAATCTAACTGTCCAAAGGCAGTGACAAGATTGTAATATATGCTTCATATCCCTCCTTTAGAATGAATGGTGCCCATGACAAAATTATGCTGACTGGACAAAATTCTGATATATTGGATGATGATGAGATTGAAGAAGATACTCTACTGGATGAAGATGATGAAGGAAGTGACATTGCTGGAAAATCAATGAAGGAACAAAACACAAGCCTACTTGAAAATGGCAATGACAATGATTTTGAAGAAGCTAGTAAAGCGGAATTAAACTGCAAAGTCTCCCCCAGCAGGTAAGTGTGAGCAGCGTCTGACTGGCTACCGGAGGAATCACCAGTAATGCTAGGCCTGGATTCAGTTACCTGCATTGCATTCCGGAGCTCTCACCTGAGCTCCAGAGTGGAACCTAGACTGCACCGTGAGCGCCGAGTGATTGATTCCCTGGTGATTGCGGTTCAGTTCATGACAGCTGAAGACAGACCGGGCTGATCTCCAGTGCTCTCACCTGAACTCCGGAGATCAGCCCGGCCTGTCCACAGTTGTCATTAACTGACCTGCAATTGCTGGGGAATTAATCACTCTGCGCTTGCGGTGCAGTCCTGCAAACTCTGAGATCAGTCCAGGCTGGAGGTGAGAGTTCCGTAGTGCAGTGTAGGTAACTGAATCCAGGCCTGGCATTACTAGAGATTCCTCCGGTAGCCAGTCCGACGCTGAGTGTGAGTCTTCTAACTCGTAGGTGATCGGCCATTAGCAGTGAAAGTCGTGATCCACCTTCAGTCTTCCTTCAATCTATGATTGTTTTATGCAGATATGACGATGAAGACTTCAAAAGTGGTCTATCTGCTTTGGATCACATAAGGCACTTCACTGATAGTCTCAAGATGAGAAAAATCGATGAGAATCAGTACAATGATGATGATCTCTCTACGTTCACATCTTCTCATTTGGCGGAAGACTTAAAACAGCCGATATATAGGAAGTCCAAATCCCAGGTAAAGATTGTTCATTCCTGTATAAAAAGAAAAAAGTGTAAATGTGGCAAAGCATTATTTATGGTATGATAAATTTGAGGCCGCATGCTAGCTCTCAGATATTGTGCACACTGTGCAGAAAATTTCTGCACCTTATGGCAGAAAAATTAACCAAAATCCACATGTGTTTTTTGCAGCATTTTATAGGCGGTGCGTTTTTGTGGCATGCAACAAGGAAAAGACTGTCAAAGCTAGGTTAATAAAAAAGAAAATAAAAGCTTTCTTGATGTCATTTCCTGCTTAAACCGTTCTTCTGTTTTAATTTTACATTGTTCTGCTCCTGATGACATCACATACTGTTGTAGCCATGTGTTTTTTGTTTAAAAAAAAAAAAAGGATCAAAAACTCAGTGTGAACAAACCTGCGGATTTGCAGCAGTTTTTCATCACATTGAATTCAATGGGTGAAAAAACTCTGCAAATCTGGACCAATAATTGAAATGCTGCAGATTTTTTTTTTTTCTGCATCAAAATCTGCACCAAATCCGTAAGGAAAAAAATATGCAGCATTGGCACAGCATTTCAGAAGTCGCATAGCTTTTGCTGGCTTCAGGAGAGGCATGCAGATTCTGGTGCAGGTTTTGAAAAAAAACTCTTCAAAAAACGTACTGTTCTAAATACCATTCCTTCTATATGTAAACACATTACTTAGAATCCGTGTCTGTGCCAGAATTGTGCTGAAATATTATTTGAAAGTCTCAAAAATTTTTATGCAACAGTGTTGCGCAAAAATTTGGTGACTTGTAGCACTTTCATGCTAGTTTTTGCCAGCTCTTTAGAAAGTGGTGGTGTTGGGATGGGATTGGGGCGATGACAATTTGTATAACTAATGATGGTCTATGGCAGTGTTCATCCAACTACAGTCATTAGAAGCCACAAACAGTGCATGTTTTCACGATTTCCTTAGTATTGCACAGGTGATAATTACCTGCACAGGTAATAACTCAATCCCCATGTGCAATACTAAGGAAATCCTGAAAACATGCACTATTGGTGGCTTCTGATGACTGGAGTTGGGGTTCACTAGTCTGTGGCATCTTAATCTTACTCAGATCTGTAAAGCAACTTTAAGACACACCTGATTCATTAAGAAGTATGTATCTCTTAACCCTCCGTCACATACAATATCGGTTCTAACGAGTTCACATACAATGTGACTGTCAGGCGCAGGCTAGAAAAATACCTATAATATCTAATGTTAATCAAAAAATACCTAAAGAAGGAATAGGTGTCTTTTTTTTACGTTAAAAAATGATTTTTTATTCAGAAATTTAGGTTAAAATTACATCAAATGCACATTTATAAATACCAATAATAGGACTGGATCAGATGCCCATAATACAACAGCAGCGGTTAAACCAAAATATACAACCTTTTAATTATTAGACCAACCAGTATGTAATATAATATTGATGTTTTTCAAAAAATGAGACATAAAGTGCAAAGTGCTTTTTCATTGTAGAAAACACCAAACAATTGTGGTAAGAAAGGCATTAAAGTAAAAAATCATTATAATACAAGTGCTAATAGACCGCAATGAATATTGCTGAATACAAAATACCTTAGAGGTGGTCAGGGTTGTTAGATATGCCGCATTTATCCCGACGTGCGTTTCAGCGTGCTTTCTTCAGGGGCTGCTATAATATCTAATGTTTGCAATTTCAGTGCTCTAAAAGTGATCAGTGACCTTCATAGGGATGTAATAAAAGAGACTACACATAATCAGGGGCAAAAAAAACCCATTTACTTAACATAAAACTAATAACTCTGAAATACAAACATTTCAAAACTCCCGCCAAATAGTCCCCAGTTCGACTCTGTCAAAAAACTCTACAAAGAAAATTGATGGAAACAAACTTAATTTTAAGGTACCTTAAGTACTAGTAAACACATATTCAATCAGAATTAGATCCTGAAGTTTCCCCAGAAAAATTACACTTGCAGAGCATGTGATGAATAAAAACATAAAATACCAACCTTATTGAGTGGGACATGTTCACATACAATGAGCCTGAGAGATTAGCGCAGTTATATCTGTCCTCCTGAAGCTCTGCAAGCCAACTGTGGTATGATGTTTCACAGAGCTGCTAGAGACAGGAGACAACCTGGAGGGAGGGGATTTCCTCACAATCTGGTGAGGAAGGAGAAATGAAAGTAAAAGAGATGTGCCTGTCAGGCCTATTGTATGTGACGGAGGGTTAATGAATCAGACACCGGACTCCAGCACATCTCTTATAAAGGTCATGAACAATACTGGTCTTGATAGATCGGGGTCATTTTATAGTTTGTTTAAAAATACAAATTGAACATGTCTGTAATTACAAAGTATAATGGGGTTAACTCCTTTCCACTTTGGGAGGTGAGCTGTGGCGTCATGTTTATACACATGCATAATTGATCTGCATTGTGCATGTGGCCTATTCCAATGAATAAGGGGCTGATGCTTGACCTCATCAGCTTGGCTCACCACCCAATGTGGAACTGAGTGGAACTAATCAACTACTTTGGGAACTTTAAGTTAAGTTTTAAGACTGCTTAGTAAATATCAGAATTTTTGCTTTAGATTAACATTGTTTTCTCTACATTTTAAGGCATATACAATGATGCTGTCTCTGTCTGACCAGGAACCAATCCATGCAACGGGCCACAATTCCACCAGCATTTGGCACAACATGGCAAGAGCAGCTGCAGAATCCACAGCTCTACACTCAATTAGTCACGTATGACACTTTGGGGAAACATCCATGGGACCAAGTCCGACACTTCGCATGGCTCTTCCATTCGTGACTTTTTAGGGAAAAAAAATAGAGAAAAGACTGAAGAGCAGGATGCCTTATTACCTGCAGGGTCATCTCAAGTCCTGGTGACCTTAAATGGAATAATTTAAGAAAAAAAAAAAGCAACTATTTATTCTCATTGTTTTGTTTTGCACAGCAAAGGCAGCTGCTGATTTCCTGAGCAAAAAAAGACAGACTATGAAAAGCTATGAACTTTGGTGGACGATGAGTCTTCCAGCCCATTTGGTGTCATCTCGGCACTTATACAAGCACTCGAAAATAAAAAGGAAAAAATAAACAAAAAACTGAATCTTTTTTTATACACACTGATTTACTACAAGTGTGGCAGAAAGAGTTGCTCCATTATAGACAATTTCTATAACACAAGCTTCATGTATGTAAACACTTTGAAAACAGAAGTAGTTATTTACAACTGTACATTATCACTTAATGTAGAAAATAACAGGGAATCGTTTCTTCTTAGCTGAGTCTTAATTGTTTTTTGGGGAAAGCAATTATGTGTATATTCTGAATTTTGCAATGTTCAGTACTCATACAGAGCCGGTAAAGGTCCATTTCCATTGCTGATACCACTAATATATCTTACAGTTCAATGTTTGCCAAATCAATGTTTTGACTTTTTAATTTTAGACAATCACGTCGGAGTTTTTTGACTTTTTCTTGCTTGTATACTTTGTATTTATTTCTTATTTTTTTATTATTGGCTCAAGAAAGCACTGTTACATTTCTTATGTTGTCAGAGGCACTCACGCATTTCAATATTGTCTGGATACAGATTTAGGTATGTGTGTGCAAACTTTTGTGTTGCAAGTTTTCTAACGCATTAGAAAATAGAGGCAAATTTTTTTTTTTTTTTTTTTACAATTTCTTTTTTTTTTTGTTAACTTGTATAAATTTTGTTTTCATTGCTATCATGAGCGCATGATTCTCCTGATTAAAATTGTATTTGTTTTCTGCAGTTTGTCTGTAAGCTTGTGTGTTATGTTCCTGTTAAGCCTGTTTGTAAAATGAAGTGTTTCAATCCTGTTTTAAAAAAAAGTGTATTTTTTTTTTTCCATGTTCGAGGGACCGAATTTTTTTTTTTTCCAAATTTTTTTTTTTATAATCTCATTTTGAATAATTGAGGTACTTTCTTTAATTGTTTTGTATAATTGTAATTGTTACACATTCAATACATTATTTTGGGAGGAGAAAAATACATGAAAATAAAGACTACAATGTTGAAGGGTCAATGCTCATTCTATGGGAGTCTATAGGAAACGCTATTGAAACTGTGGTTCTGTTTGCTTTAATTGTTCATAAAATTGTGCTGCAGTTTTTCTACAATGTGTTCCAGAAAAACTACTGTATTTTTAGTTTTATAAGATGCACCCCAAATTTAGAGATGGAAAAAGGTAAAACAAAATAAAATGGGACAGTCTTGTACTCTAGTGGTGTCTTACCGGAGGGGAGAGGCAGCGGTGGTGGAGCAGGGTCACAGGAGTCAGAGGCTGTGCTAGTGGTGGGTTTCTGCTGGCGGTGGAAGCTGCGGTGGTTGTGTGGTGGAGCAGGCCGGTGTGGCGAGTGTCCCAGATGCTCTGTTGGCGGTCCGGGCTTCAAAGAAATGACACCCAGAGCGGCACATGCGCAGATAGAGCTCTCCTCCAAGAGCTCCATCTGCGCACGCACTGACTTCAAGCACCATTATTTGAAGCCCGGATCGTGGACTGACTATCTGGGACACCTGCCGCACAGCCATCGCAACTTCTGTTGCTAGCACAGCCACCACAGTCTGTACAGCGGGCAGCCAGCAGGCCACCCACCTGCCCGAACTGAGGGGCCGCCAGCAATGCACAGAGGGGTGCACAGGCCCCTGCCAATTCTCCACTTCCCAGTAAGCTATATTCGGATTTTAAGACTCACCCCTCATTTTCCTCCCAAATTTTTGGGAGGAAAAGTGCGTCATAATCCAAAAAATCCAGCATACACAGAACAAGATTTTTCATGATGATGTTTTTTTTTTGTTTTATTATTTATATTTACGATGCCCTGCTCATTTACACTTGGTGTTTTCAATTCGACTTTGCTGCAGCACTGGTACAATACATGGAATACTTTTCGTAAGTCAAATTTAAATTAAATTTAGTGGGGCAAATAAGTATTTGATAGACTGCTGATTTTACAAGTTTTCCCACCTACAAGGAATCACCTTTAGGCCCCTTTCACACGTCAGTGATTCTGGTACGTTTGTGCTTTTTTTTTAAACGTACCAGAATCCCTGACATACGCAGACCCATTATAATGAATGGGTCTGCTCACACGTCAGTGATTTTTCACTGCACATGTCTCCGTGCGGCGTACCCGCGTGTGCGTGATTGCCGCACGGAGACATGTCCATTTTTTTCTGGCATCACTGATGTTCCACGGACCACGCAGTGGTGTGGTCCGTGAAACACGTGCCAGAAAAAAACGTACTTTTAAAATAAAAAACATTTTTAACTCACCCGGCTTCAGACGCCCTCTCTGCAGCCCGTTCTCCCTGCTCCTTCTGTGCCGGCTGATTACTGTCGCGCATATTCATTATGCGCGACACAACCGACCCGGAAGCAGCTGCTACGGAGGTCAGCGCCGGCCGGATGCTGCGTCGCGGGAGCGATCAGCACCATGGACAGCGGGAGCGGGCGCAGGTGAGTGAATCTCTAAGTGCAATCACGGGCCACGGAGAACGGAGCCCGGATTGCACTTAGACAACCCACGTGTGCCGTGATTTTCGGCACACGCAGGGACATGTGTGTGTTTTACACGCCAGTGAAAAACGTCACTGTTTTTCACTGACGTGTGAAACGGGCCTTACTCAATGAGGCGAGATCCTGCATGGAGCCTCTGACCGAGTAAGATTGACAGTCATCTTGTATTTTATCCATTTTCTAATAATTGCGCCAACAGTTGCCTTGCCTATTGTCCTGTAGCCCATCCCCGCCTTGCACCGGTGTACAATTTTGTCCTTAGGGTCCTCAGACATCTTGGTTTTGGCCATGGTGGAGAGGTTGGAGTGTAATTGAGTATGTGGACAGGTGTTTTTATACAGGTAATGAGTTCAAACAGGTACAATTAATTCAGGTAATGAGTGCAGAGTAGGAGGGCTTTTTAAAGAAAAAAATAACAGGTCTGTGAAAGTCAGAATTCTTGATGGTTGGCAGGTGATCAAATACTTATTTCATGCAATAAAATGCAAATTAATTATTCAAAAATCATACAATGTGATTTTTCTGGATTTTTTTTTTTTTATTTTGTCTGTCATGGTTGAAGTGCACGTATGATAAAAAATACAGACCGCTCCATCCTCTGTAGGTGGAAAAACTTGAACAATCTGAAGTGTATTATACTTATTTTCCCCACTGTATATGTTTTAAAACTGGGCACATATTTTTCTGGTATTTTAGTGTCATTTGAGTGGGCAGATCTTTAATAATATCAAAAACCTTTGCTTGAGGGTAAGAGGATTAATTCTACTTCATTCCTAAAGGGAGACAATAGTTGAAAGTTAAGGCAACATCCATTTGTATTGCTACTAATGCAGTTTTTCTGAAGAGAAGTGTCACAGCTGCTGATGATACTTCAACTGAAGGTTACTTTAAACAGATCCATTTAAATCCAAAGTTTAAATTTTTGGTGAAAATGCATACTGTGGTTAGGATAGAAAAGTTTCCAATTCATCTTTTCAGGCTTCTTGTAAGGCCGGCTTCTCACTTGCGATTTTCTCGCAGTAGTGCAATGCGAGAAATTCTCGCATTGCACTCGGACACATGTTCAATGATTCAACTCTCATCTGCGATTTTTTTTTTTTTTTTTTTTTTTTTTTTTTTTTTTTTTTCTCACTCCAAATCGGACTGAGAAAAAAAATCTCAGCATGCTGCGATTTGGAGAGTTTCTTGTGCGAGTCTCTTCAATGATTCTCTATGGGAGCGGGTAAATAATTGGATGTCACATGGATGGCACTCACACCATCCTAGTGACATTGGATTTTCTAAATACATTTATCGCATGTTTCACAAAACACTGAGTGAGGTCTCACAATGTCGGTCAATCTCTACCTCTGTCAGTCGGTCTCTCCCTCTCTGTCTCTATTCTCTCTCGGTCGGTCGGTCTCTCTCTCTGTCTATGTCAGTCTATTCCTTTCCCCCCCCTCTCTCATACTCACCGATCCCCCGATCACTAGCACTGCGCTGCACGGCGTTCACACTGCTTCGGCGGCTTCTCTTTTGAAAAAGCCGGCCGCTCATTATTCAATCTCGTATTCCCTGCTTTACCCTCCCACTGGCGCCTATGATTGGTTGCAGTCAGACACGCCCCCACGATGAGTGACAGCTGTCTCACTGCAACCAATCACAGCTGCCGGTGGGCGGGTCTATATCATGCAGTAAAATAAATAAATAATTAAAAAAAATGGCGTGCGGTTCCCCGTAATTTTAATACCAGCCAGGGTAAAGCCACACGGCTGAAGGCTGGTATTCTCAGGATGGGGAGCTCCACGTTATGGGGAGCCCCCCAGCCTAACAATATCAGCCAGCAGCCGTCCAGAATTGCCGCATCCATTAGATGCGACAATTCTGGGACTCTACCCGGCTCTTCCCGATTTGCCCTGGTGTGTTGGCAATCGGGGTAATAAGGAGTTAATGGCAGCAACCCATAGCTGCCACTAAGTCCTAGGTTAATCATTGCAGGCATCTGAGACACCCCCAATGATTAGCCTGTAATTTAAAGTTAGTAAAACACACACAGTGAAAAAATCCTTTATTTGCAATAATAAACAAATACCCTCGTTCACCACTTTTATTAAGCCCCAAAAACCCCTCCAGCTTCGGCGTAATACACGGAGGTCCCGCGTTGCTTCCAGCTGTGCTACATGAAGGTGACAGGAGCTGCAGAAGAACACAGCTGCTCCTGTCAGCTCCACGCAGCAACTGAGGTGAGCCGCGTGATCAGCTGTGCTGTCACTCAGGTTACTAGCGGCCACTGCTGGATCCTTCAACAGTGACAGCAAGTCTCCCGAGTGACAGCGAGGAAGTCACAGGTGAGTTGCGGTCTCAGGTGGAGGAGTCCAGCTGGTCGCGGGTATCCTGAGTGACAGGAGCGCTAATCGCGCTAATCACTTCAGTCACTCAGGGGATTAGCGGTCACCGGTGAGTCCTTCACGGGCGACCGCTAATCAGAACACGACACCCAGACAGAGCCGCAGGATGACAATGAAGTCGGGTGAAGTTCATCCGACTTCATTCTGATCGTGCGGCTCTATCTGTGTCTGCTGTCAGCGACTATTCAGCTCTATTGAATTGCAGATGACATAGTAAAAAGGGATCCCATACGCATCAAACACGCATTGCACACGCTCTGCTAGTCATTAAATAATTAAAAAAAGCATTGCACTTGCATTGCACACTGACCTAACGTGAACTAAAATTGGCCTAGTTTTTGTCAGGCAAGTCGGACCGATTTTACACGCATAAATGTGATTCCAGCCTAAGACTCAGTATGCCAATTTCTTGGTATTTTTTTCTCCATTGGTGGTTTAGCAGTTTGTACTCTTTAAATATTTCAGAACTACCAACTATTTCCATTTTAATGGGATTGTCTACCATTTTGTTTTTGCTGCGTGGTTGTCAGGCCTCATTCGGACATCTACATTTTTTTTTCTTGTACACAAAAAGTGGTTCACTGATTTTCATCAATGTTTTAGATGAGATTTTCATAGATGAACGCTCATTGTGTCAGTTTGTATCATCAATAAGTCAGTTTCGTCAATTATTTTCTGGTGTGCAAAAGGAAAATTGTCCAGATAGCAAACGTGCTTGAAAAATGGGTGTCTGTATAGGCCAAAGTCCATTATCTACAGTACCTTAGCGATCTGCAAAAAAAAAAAAAAAATAGCATCCATCATTACTCCTCATTTATTATGGCTCGCTCTATACTGCTCCATTCTTATTTAGAGGGTTGATCCCAAAATGCCGGTGGAGATAAGAAAAAAAAAATATCTACAGTCTCAGGGATGACAAAACAGGCTATAAAAATGGAGGAAAGCACATGAAGAGAAAATGAGAGCAGGAAAGAACGAGTACTTATACATGACACAAAGAAGGCCGCATCACACTAGATACACACAAATCTCTCATCCAGCCTGTATAAGATACATTCCCACCATGAGCTTTTGGTCAGTTTTTGATGTTTCAGATTTTTCAATAAGTAAAATGGGTTACTTGCATTATTTTCAAAAATATGCAGAGTAAAAGGTCACCAAAAAACACAGTGGGAATGTAGCTTTCTTAGGGAGATACTCCCACAAGAGAAAAGTCTAAATGCAGGCTTCAATCTGCACATCTAACGTTTTGAAAATGAATGACAGAATGAAGATTACAGACAGGAACTTAGTAGTACTTTTAAGTTATAAAATTGCAATAACGTGTAAAAATACTGTACTGACAGCAAAAATGAAAACTCATCGACTTTGCTGGGGAAGCAAAGTTATAAAGTTTTCTGACCAAAACACACCTAAAAAATGTGCAAAAATGCCATGAAAAAAGCAACGTGCGCTCATAGCCTAAAACATAAGTGGCAAAACTGCTATGGTTTCTCATCATACCTCCAAAAAAAGTGGAATAAAATGAGATCAAAAAGTCACATGTAAAGAAGAATAGGAAGAAATCCAGCAAGCTTGGTTGAAAAAATTATTAAAAATTTGCATTATATTCAAAATATTTGTTTTAAAATTACATACACCAGATATCAGCTTTGACAAAAAGTGAAGGAAAGAGTATAGTGGTCTAAATGAGATGCGTTTCAGCAAGCACCTTCTTCTTAGGCCCCCTTTACACGTCCGTGAAAATCACGCACGTGTTTCACGGACGTGTCAAAGGTGCGTTTTCCCCTCCGTGTGCCGTGTTTATGGCACTACATGTGTTCTCCGTGTGTTATCCGTGATAAAACACGGAGAACGAGAATTTTCAACTCACCTGACCCTGGCGTCGCTGTCCGTGGTGCTGATCTTCAGTCTCCAGCCCTGCCGACTCCCCGCTGCTGCGCTTCCGCCGCAGTGAAGTGAATATTAAATGAGTATAATGAGCGGCGGTCGGCAGCAAGGGACAGCAGGGCTGGAGAAGGTGAGTAAAGATTTGTTATTTTTTTCTCTGACACGTGTGTTTCTCCGGCGCATGTCACACGGGACCGCATCCACACTACATCCGTGTGGTACATGTGCAGGCCGCGTGACACCCGTGCTGCCGGAGAAAAACGGACATGCATCCGTGTGGAGCACACGGGCTCACGTCTGCCCCACATGGAGGCACGGGCCAATGGCTGCACACGTGCCTGCACATAAACCATTGATTTTAATGGGTTTACGTGTGCCCATGTCTCCGGTACATGCGGGCACGGACTTAGCACGTGCGTGTGCAGGGGGCCTTAGTCATAGTGAAAATAGAAATAGTATCTCCGAAAAACATCATCACGTAGCGCAATAAACAAACTCCGTCAGAGGAGAAATAAAAAAGCGATATCGCTTAGAATGCAGCAATGCAAAAACCATTCCTTTTTTTCTCTAAAATTGTGTATAGGTGTAAAAGCGGCAAAACATAAAGAAAAAAAATCTATATATAAATGTGGTATTGCTTTAATCGTACTAACCTGAAGAATAAAAAGCTGTCTCGTTACTTTTTTGACACAGTGAATGGCTTAAAAAAAACAAAAAACTATTCCTGAATTTTGTTTCTTCATGATTCTGACTCACAAAAGACAGAATAGAAAACGATCAAAAAAATTATGTAGCCCAAAATGGTAGCAATAAAAACTTCAACTCATATCGTAAAAAAACAAGCCTTCACATGACTGTTGGTAGTAAAATTAAAAAAAATATACCCTTCAATATTCAGTGATGCAAAAAAACCTTTATTTTGTAAAAAAGCATTTAGTGTGGTAGTAGCCAAACCTAAAAAAACCCCTATATAAATCTGGTATCCCTATAGTCGTACTGACATGAATAAACCCACCTAATCACTTATACCGCATGATGAACAGTGTAACAATAGTAATAAAGCAAATTTTTCAACTGCTGTTGACTCGTTTATTCTGCCTTCCAAAGATTGGATTATGACCAGGCTCATATTTATCCTGTGCTCTATGCTGAGCGCTTACATCGGCAATTGCAATGTAAATCTCTGAAAAATGTGATTCAGACCAGATTCCCAATGGAAAATTCACTGTAATGAGGCAGAGGGAGTCTCTTTGAACTCCCATCTAACCACCAATGGCATTCAACTCAACCCCCAAAAACAAAAGTCTCCATCAAGATCCATCATCTTTTAACATCAAGATCCATCATCTTTTAACGTAAATATAAGAGCTTCCATGTTACTGATAGGATAAAGGTTCTGGAAAAGCGTCATGTCTTTTTGCCTCCCAAACAGAAAACCAGCAAAATCTGCTCTCAAAATATCCAAGAATCCTCCTCCCTTCTGAGCTCCAAAAATTAACCTAAACCACAGTTAACATCCACATGCTTGGCATTGATGTAGTAAGGAAGCTCGCTTAATTTACAGAATGTGTCTCCAGAAGCACGAGCTGGACACCATGTATGAGCACTACAATGTACTGGGCATGACAAAGGCTTGCTTATTAGCAATTTTTAATTCTGTAACATTGTGTGTTTGACTCCATGGGTGTTTTTCAGAGACTAAATCATCACTACACCCATAGAGGGGTTTAATTTTTGTAAAATCTGGTCACTTGAGTTTTTTTTTTTTTGCTGTTCTGGATATAGGGGCTATGCTAGGAACATCTGTGTTCTAAAAATCAAATGGCGCTATTTACTTCCTAAAGCCCTGGCGTTTGACCAAACATACATACATACGTATAGTCACAAGTGGAGTATTGCCATATACGTGGGAAATTGTGTAACAAATTTTGCATTCTTTTTTATTTATGAATTTCCCTCGTAAAAATTGGAAATTTGAGGTTAAAACCTCATTTTAGTGATAAAAATGTGATTTTTTTTTCACTACCCAATAGTATAAAATTTACTGACACACCTGTTGTGTCTATATGCTCACTGCACCCCTAGAAGAATACATTGAGGGGTGCTGTTTTTAAATGGGGTGCATGTCTGCTGTTCTAGTGTACCGCCCCGCTCTTAGCAGCCGAGCTGCTCGGATTGGGACCTTCTGTGGGTGGCTCGAGGGTCTCCGGACCAGGGGGTCTCACGGTCACTTCAATCAAAAAGGGGGTTATAGTGGTGGATGTAGGACGTATATGTACGGGCTGAGCCGTATTAAGTTTGTGATTCCACCCACGGTGTGTGGGGAGGTTGGACACCACCGCTGCAGTTACGGGGGCACCCGGGGGAGATGTTGTGCAGCAAGTTGTTAATCCCTCCGTGGACAGGGATGGTGGCCCCGGGACCCGTTGGGTTTTTGGTGCAGGGAGATGAGCGACCGCAGGGTGCTGGTGTACTCACTATTGAAGGAAACACATGAGTCTCTAGTAAACCAAGGTGATGGTGGTCGGTGCCCGCAGCCGGCTGCGTTCTGGTTCCCCCACCCGGCTGGTGGTCTCTGTCTTTCTCCTGCACCTTTTTAGAATGGTGGACTGCCTGTGCTTGCAACTTCAGGAGTCCGCTCCCGGCTGGATGTGGCCAAAGGAGCCCTTGCCCGCAGACGCTGAGCCCTGGCGGTGGCCTTTAATCCCCCTCGGTGGGCTGTTGTCTTCTAATAGGGACTTTGGGTGGGACAGGACCTCTAGTCCTGGCCTCAATCAGTTAATTAACCAGTTCCAGTAGCTTCTGGACTTGGCTTCAGGGTCTGAGTACCCCCCCCCCGACTCTTTAATGCGAGGAAGAGGGTATGCATCCTTACGCGTTATCTGATTAATCTTCCGGTAATCCACACACATTCTCATGGTATCATCTTTCTTCTTTACCAGGACCAACGGGGCTGCCCAGGGACTACAACTATCACGGATGACCCCTGCCTCCTTCATGTTCCTCAACATATCTTTGGCGCACTGGTAGTGTGCAGGTGGGATCAGCCTGTACCTCTCTTTAATAGCTGGACGTGTGCCTGTGGGGATATGGTGCTGAACCCCCTTAATCCTTCCGAAATCTAATGGGTGTTTACTGAATACCTGCCCGTACTCCTGCACTACCCGATACACCCCCTCTTTGTGATGTGTGGGTGTAGATTCGGTGCCGACATGCAGCTCCCGACACCACTCCTCTACCTGTTTGGGCGGGGTGTCACTATCTGACTGTGATGCGGTGATGGTGGAGGTTGCACCATGGATGGCGTCTGCGTCTACAGAGAACAACTTAGCAATGGTAGCATAGCGGGGCAGCCTAACCTCTTCCTCTCCGCAGTTCATCACTCTCACGGGCAATCTCCCCTTTTTGACATCAATCACCCCTCTGGCTGCCATTACTGTGGGCCAATGTTCTTAAGGCAAAGGCTCCACCACTGCCGGGTAATCCTGTCCCCGTGGACCTACTGCTGCCCTGCACCAAATCATCATTTCGCTCCACGGAGGCACCACTAGAGGCGCCGCATCCATCACTTGCACACCACCGATCTCTCCACCTGTCATGGTCACCTGTTGCCGCTGCAGGAGAGCCCGGATTTCACATTGCAGAGCCCTCTGCCGGCCCGCTCCCGCAGTGTCAGACAATTGTTGCAACAGATGCAGTACCTCTCCCATGCAGTTCTCAATCACGTTGGTCCCAAGGACCACCTTTGGGTTACGGTCACTGGGGTCATTCTGTACCACAATCATCCACTGACGTTTCAACTCCACTCGCTCCACTGTCAGAGTCACTTCCTTGAACCCCACTTGGGTCATAGGGAGTCCATTGGTCGCAATGATGGTCAAACTGTCATCCGGAGGGGCAAGTTCACTATCAGACCAATAATGTTGATATAATACATAAGGTATAGTCGTTACCTGTGATCCGGTGTCAAGAAGGGCTAAGGTCAGGATACCGTCCACAGCCAGGGAGATGATGGGGCGACCTCCAACATACCGATCCCGACAATCAGCCAGGCCTTGAGGGTCTATTCCTGAGGATTGGACCTTGGCCTCAGGGGTTGCTCGTTTAAAGGATACCGACGGGAGTAGTGACCGGTCTTGTTGCACTTGTAGCAGACAGGTGGTCCATACCGGTTGTCGTTCCTCCACCGCTGCATCCACGGGGCATCTTCCGGGCTGTCGGCGAGCTGTATCTTCTCCGCCGGCTTGACTTTCGTCGGTAGCTGCAGGGCGGCGAGGATCCTGGCGATGTCATCACTCAGGCCCTGGACTTGCGACGACAGATCTTCCGGAGCCCCGGGGATTGCTGTAGGGGCCAGCAAGGCCAACAAGGGGGCTGCTACCGAGATGGGAGCGGTGAAGCCGGCCAAGATGGCGGGTCGGGAGCACCAGCATCCGCCGTCTGTAGTGCTTTAATAGCCCGCTCCTTTAGGACTGCAAAGTTCAAGTCTGTGTGCTCCAGAGACCACAGCAGTAGTTGCTTAAGATCTTCAGCGGACCCCAGCCCCTGCAGGAACTGTTCTACCAGCATTTTGTTACTGTCAACCTAATTGATGGGGTCCACCCGCCTCAGCGTACGCAATGCCGTCTGTAGCCGCAAGGCATAGTCTCGGATACTGTCCCGCGGCCGCTGTTGGGAGTTATAGAACTGCATCCGTAACTCCGCTTCCGTGCGGGTCTCAAAAGCAATCTGAAGTTTATCAAAAATGGCGGTTACCGAGACCCGGCCCGTGTCTACCCAAGTCTCCACCTCCTGCTTGGCGGCGCCGGTCAGCTGCCCAAGTACTACCGCTGCATGCTGCTTGCCAGTCCTGGCGTACAAATCGAGAATCGTGCATATTTTCTTCCGGAACACCTGCAAGGCATCAGGCTTCCCATCGTACTGGGGTAGCCAGGCAGCATCGGGCACCTAGGGCAAGAAGATTGGCATTACCTGGGTGACCGTCGGGGCCACAGCTCCCCCCGCTCCTACAACCAGAGCGAGAGCTGCCACATTCCCATTGTCAGGCGCATCTGCAGGTGCCGCCGCTTCTGCGGCCGGGGCCACTCCGCCGTCGTGGTTAGGCGCGGACATCTTCCCGCTTCTCCCCCTTGGTCTTTTTCTGGCACCCCTCTTTTAGGCTGGTAAATTTCGTTTTGCGACTTCCGGCCTTGATTCCGTGTTCCCAGGGAGCGGGGCTTCGGCTTTCACGCCCTTTTCTTGGGGAAGAAGACTCTGGGCGGGAATCTTCATGCCCAAAAATGGCGGCAAGATGGCGGTTTATGGAATTTCTGCAATGAATCACCGCTGACTTCAACACAAGGCGCACTTCCACAAGGTAAGTGGATGGGTATCTATCTTGTTCGTGATGCCAGAAATTAAGGTGCTCTGCCCCGCTCTCAGCAGCTGAGCTGCTCGGATCCGGACCTTCTGTGGGTGGCTCGAGGGTCTCCGGACCCGGGGGTCTCGCGGTCACTTAAATTAAAAAGGGGATTATAGTGGTGGATGTAGGACGTATATCTACGGGCTGAGCCGTATTAAGTTTGTGACACCAGCCACGGTGTGTGGTGAGGTTTGACACCACCGCTGCAGTTACGGGGGCACCCGGGGGAGATGTTGTGCAGCAAGTTGTTAACCCCTCCATGGGCAGGGTTGGTGGCCCCGGGACCCGTTGGGTTTTTGGTGCAGGGAGTTGGGCAACCACAGGGTGCTGGTGTACTCACTCTTGAAGGAAACACATGAGTCTCTGGTAAACCAAGGTGATGGTGGTCGGTGCCCGCAGCCGGCTGCGTTCTGGTTGCCCCACCCGGCTGGTGGTCTCTGTCTTTCTCCTGGACCTTTTTAGAATGGTGGACTGCCTGTGCTTGCAACTTCAGGAGTCCGCTCCTGGCTGGATGTGGCCTAAGGAGCCCTTGCCCGCAGACGCTGAGCCCTGGCGGTGGCCTTTTATTCCCCTCGGTGGGCTGTTGTCTTCTAATAGGGACTTTGGGTGGGACAGGACCTTTAGTCCTGGCCTCAATTAGTTAATTAACCAGTTCCAGTAGCTTCTGGACTTGGCTTCAGGGTCCGAGTACCCCCCTGTGTACTCTGGTTTCCGAGTCGGTTCCCCGGGTCGGTACCGGTGGGCCACTACCCTGTCCTGGTCCACCTCGATTCCCCCGAGCCGTCTTCCCGGCTCCTGCAGACGGATACTGCCGTCTGCCTCCTAGCCAATGGCACCAGGGCTCCTATCCTGGCGCCGTTCAATTTGGGGTATCCGCCTCTGCTGGAGCTGGACACAGCTCCAGCCCACACTCCTCTCCAACTTGAACTCTAACACTTGTCTCGACTCAACTCAACTGACTACTTTCCCACCCCCGGGCTGTCTAGACTCCTCGGTGGGCATCTTCCAACCGCCTGGTTCCGCCCTCTGGTGTGTCTACTCAGCCCTGAGGGGGGTGACTAGGGTTTTAAAGGATGGCTGATGTCACCTGTGAGGGAACGGTGTTGTGCAGGGGCTTGTTTATGACTACCTGGCCCGGCCAGGGTGTCACACTAGCACCTTAGGGGCTCTGCCAATATGACATGGCAACCCGAAACTATTCCACCTAAATCTGAACTGAAATATGGCGTTCCTTTCCTTCTTCACTTTGTACTGTGCCTCAAAAGTACTTTTCAACTACATATGGGATATTTGTGTACTCAGGAGAAATTGCATGTTCTATTGTTTTCTGCTACCCTAATGAAAATTAAAAATTTGGGGTTAAAGCAACATTTTTGTGGTCAAAAATGTACTTTCATTTTCACAGCTCAACGTTATAAAATTTTATGAAGCACATGGAAGATCAAGGTGCTCACCAAACATATAGCTAAATTACTTTAAGGGGTACTTTACACGCTGCGACATCGCTACCATTTGCTAGCGATGTCGAGCGCGATTGCAACCGTCCCCGTCTCATGGCCGATATCGTGTGATCACTGTCGTAGCGAACATTATCGCTATGGCAGTGTCACACGCACATACCTGCTCTGCGACGTTGCTGTGACCGGCGAACCGCCTCCTTTCTGAGGGGGCGGTTCGTTCAGCGTCGTCACAGCAGTGTCACTGAACCGCCGCCCAATAGAAAAGGAGGTGAGGAGATGAGCGGCCGGAACCGCCCACCTCCTTCCTTCCTCCTTTTCCGGTGGAGGCAGGTAAGGAGATGTTTGTTGCTCCTGCGGTGTCACACACAGCGATGTGTGCTGCCGCAGGAACGACAAACAACATCGTACCTTTCGCTGCAGCGATATTAAGGAAATGAACGATGTGTCAACGAGCAACGATTTTTCATGTTTTTGTGCTCGTTGATCGTCGCTCATTTGTGTTACATGCTGCAATGTCGGTAACGGCGCCGGATGTGCGTCATTAACGACGTGACCCCGACGATATATCGTTACCGATATCGCAGCGTGTAAAGCACCCTTAAGGGTCTACTTTCCAAAATGGGGTCAATTGTGCAGGAACACCACTGTTTAGACACCTCAGGGGCTTTGCCAATGTGACATGGTACCCGCAAACCGTATAAACCAAATCTGAACTCAAGTATGTTGCTCCTTTCTCTGTTGTTATAAAAATGCAACATTTGGAGTTAAAGTAATATTTTTGTGGGTAAAAGTAAAATTTTCATTTTTTTTTTTTACACATTGCTTTAGTTCCTGTGAAGCACCTAAAGGGTTAATAAACTTCTTGAATGTGGTTTTGAGCAACTTGAATTGTGCAAGGTTTTAGCATGGTGTCACTTTTGGGTATTTTCTGTCAAATAGGCCTCCCAAAGTAACTTCAAATGTGATGTGATCCCTAAAAAATAGTTTTGTAAATTTTGTTTGAAAAATTAGAAATTGCTGATAAAATGTTAGCCCTTGTAATTTCCTAACGAAAAAAATCATGTTTGAAAAATAGTGCTGATGTAAAGTAGACGTGTGGTAAATGTTGAAAGAACAAGAGAAACGGAGTATTTTGTGTGCAAATATATTAATTTTAATAGGAATCATTACAAATACATGTAAGAAACATTTAAGAAGCATAGACCTGGGAAAAATACATCAGATCCCCATGAATCACCAAACATATCAAAAAATGAACATGATCAGGAGAAAAATTCCAGTATACAGGTGATATGGCAGCTAACTGCGGCTAAAAATAGTATGGCCTAGTCCACAGAGGATAGGGAGGCTATACACAGAAATGTAATATAGAATGTATCATAATAGCCACCTATTATTAGTAAATGGATCTACACCTACCCAAAGGGTACTAGATAAGTGCATGGTCGCATATGGAAATATGTGCAAAGAGGTGAAGTTTTATAATAAAAAGATCAGCTCCATAGGGACCAAAGTAAACAAGGCCAGCAGAAAAGCTTACCAGTATATAGGTGGTTCAGGGGGACCAGTCAGAGGGGACCTCCGACGGCCGTTTCACAGTCCTATGACTGCTTCTTCCGGGAGGAGAGGTGTAGTGTCTGTCTAGCAGACCGGCTCCTATATGTCTGAGCACCCGATCACGTGATTCCTCACGTGACCGGAAGCCGGAAGGAGGCGGGGACGTCCGCACACGCTGCACCGCATCTGACAAGGCAGGCAGTGCGCGTGCGCAATCCACGCTACAGAGAGCGCGGCATCCCCGTCCCCCCGGCAACGGTAGGGACGTACAGAGTGCCAGCACTCCAGCACGTCACACCGCGCCCACAAAAATTGCGGATCGCAAGTGACGGTCAGAGGTTGCACACCTCCGCCCCCCCGGTGACGGACAGAAGGAGCAGGGAGATAAGTAAGAAAAGAGGTAGAGTAATAGTAGTGTAATCATCCAGAACGGGGACAGCCCATGGGTCACACATCACCAAGCACATAGCAACCGGCTCAGAAGGGGGACGCGTCACCAGCCAGACGAGCCAGGTTGTACTTAAAGCGGAAAGGGACCCACGTAACAGACCCTCAAATCAGTAGATCTGGATATGTTAATTTACATAATCTAACATTTTACTCCCTAGATGGTCAGAAAAGTATAAAGAAAAGGGATAGTTAATATGTGTGTCAAATATGTGGTAAATGCTATTTATTTACTATTTGTTTGACATAACTCTCTGGTTTAAGGGCATAAAAACTTCATAGTTTAAAAATTGCTAAATTTTCAATAAATTTCTCATATTTTCAGAAATGCAAACAAAAAATACTAAATTTACAACTACTATAGAGTACAATATGTTACGAAAAAATAGTCTCAGAATCACTGGGATTCATTAAAGTGTTCCAGAGGTATACCCTGTCAATGTGACACTAGTCAGAATAGAAACAAATGTCCCGGTTATGAAGGTGAAGATCCGGCTTGGGGTGAAAAAAAATTATATATTTATAAGTATGTTTTAATTATTTTAGCTCGAGACTGGTCAATATCCATCTATAAACCTTTGTGATTTGTACCTATTTTTCAATGGAAGCATTCTGCCATTTTATGAATGGTACAGCTTCTCATTTAACTCATCTGCAGCACATTTAGGAGGTGGACAGATAACCCTACTTTTACAGTGTTTGTACATATATTTTATATTTTGTCTGTCTACATGTTGGTGCTGCTGGGGAATAAGGTCTGGCAATGTTACAGAGACGGAGCAGTGCAGCGGTCAGCGCCATCTAGTGGCTGAGAGTTTAAAGTGTTTTAATGCAATTTACTGAACAATGCATTTAATTATAACTGTGCATGTTATAGTAATCTAAAGTACAGTCATATGAAAAAGTTTTGGCACCCCTATTAATGTTAACCTTTTTTCTTTATAACAGTTTGGGTTTTTGCAACAGCTATTTCAGTGTCATATATCTAATAACTGATGGACTCAGTAATATTTCTGGATTGAAATGAGGTTTATTGTACAAACAGAAAATGTGCAATCCACATTTAAACAAAATTTGACCGGTGCAAAAGTATGGGCACCCTTATCAATTTTTTTATTTGAAAACTCCTAACTACTTTTTACTGACTTACTAAAGCACTAAATTGGTTTTGTAACCTCATTGAGCTTTGAACTTCATAGGCAGGTGTATCCAATCATGAGAAAAGGTATTTAAGGTGGCCACTTGCAAGTTGTTCTCCTATTTGAATCTCCTATGAAGAGTGGCATCATGGGCTCCTCAAAACAACATTCAAATGATCTGAAAACAAAGATTATTCAACATAGTTGTTCAGGGGAAGGATACAAAAAGTTGTCTCAGAGATTTAAACTGTCAGTTTCCACTGTGAGTAACATAGTAAGGAAATGGAAGAACACAGGTACAGTTCTTGTTACGCCCAGAAGTGACAGGCCAAGAAAAATATTAGAAAAGCAGAGAAGAAGAATGGTGAGAACAGTCAAGGACAATCCACAGACCACCTCCAATGACCTGCAGCATCATCTTGCTGCAGATGGTGTCAATGTGCATCGGTCAACAATACAGCGCACTTTGCACAAGGAGAACCTGTATGGGAGAGTGATGCGAAAGAAGCCGTTTCTGCAAGCACGCCACAAACAGAGTCGCCTGAGGTATGCAAAAGCACATTTGGACAAGCCAGTTAAATTTTGGAAGAAGGTCCTGTGGACTGATGAAACAAATATTGAGTTGTTTGGTCATACAAAAAGGCGTTATGCATGGAGGCAAAAAAACATGTCATTCCAAGAAAAGCACTTGCTACCCACAGTAAAATTTGGTGGAGGTTCCATCATGCTTTGGGGCTGTGTGGCCAATGCCGGCACCGGGAATCTTGTTAAAGTTGACGGTCGCATGGATTCAACTCAGTATCAGCAGATTCTTGACAATAATGTGCAAGAATCAGTGACGAAGTTGAAGTTACGCAGGGGATGGATATTTCAGCAAGACAATGATCCAAAACACCGCTCCAAATCTACTCAGGCATTCATGCAGAGGAACAATTACAATGTTCTGGAATGGCTATCCCAGTCCCCAGACCTGAATATCATTGAACATTTGTGGGATGATTTGAAGCGTGCTGTCCATGCTCGGCGACCATCAAACTTAACTGAACTGGAATTGTTTTGTAAACAGGAATGGTCAAATATACCTTCATCCAGGATCCAGGAACTCATTAAAAGCTACAGGAAGCGACTAGAGGCTGTTATTTTTGCAAAAGGAGGATCTACAAAATATTAATGTCACTTTTATGTTGAGGTGCCCATACTTTTGCACCGGTCAAATTTTGTTTAAATGCGGATTGCACATTTTCTGTTAGTACAATAAACCTCATTTCAATCCAGAAATATTACTCAGTCCATCAGTTATTAGATATATGAAACTGAAATAGCTGTTGCAAAACCCCAAATTGTTATAAAGAAAAAAGGTTAACATTAATAGGGGTGCCCAAACTTTTTCATATGACTGTATAACCCATTATGTGTAGTTCATGTATTAACAGTATAAGACTGTTGAGTAGGAATGTCACCTACATAGCTAGTAGAGTAAGAGAAGGTTTTAGTATGTACAGTGTAACAGATACTTCCTGGTTACCGAGGAACTAAGAGCCAGGATAGGAGGTGTGTCAGAACACAGGGTTGACTGGTTAGACAGGCCAGGAAGAGAGTTAAGGGGGCTTTACACGCAACGACATCGCTAATGATATGTCATTGGGGGGGTCACAGAATTCGTGACACACATCCGGCCTTGTTAGCGACATTGTTGCGTGTGAAACGTACAAATGACCGCTAACTATGAAAAATACTGACCTAATCGTTGATCACTGACACGTCGTTGTAATCCTAAATTTAGTTGCTGGTGCAGGACGCAGGTTGTTCATCATTCCTGAGGCAGCACGCATTGCTACGTGTGACACCCCAGGAACGACAAACAACACTGTACCTGCGTCCTCCGGCAACGAGGTGGGCGTGTCTTTCCTTCGACTGCTCTCCGCCCCTTCGCTTCCATTGGCCACCTGCCGTGTGACATCGCTGTGTAACCTCCCCCTTAGAAAAAAGGCAGTTTGCCAGCCCCAGCGGCGTCGCTAGGCAGGTATGTGTGACGGGGACTAACAATTTTGTGCGCCACGGGCAGCGATTTGCCCGTGACACACAAACGACGGGGGGTGGGTGTGATCGGCAGCGACATCACTAGCGATGTCACTGTGTGTAAAGTGGCCTTTAGTTCTGGTGTGTGGATGGTGCTTGTTAACTTGGGTCCATTGGGGAACCCGGAGGTATCCTCTCTTGTGTACGGAGCATATGGCTCATCTCAAGAAGACAAAACAATCACTGATCTCGAGGAGACCAGCCAGAGAAAACACTGCTGGCAGCCAGCAAAGGCGCTCAACACAATGAAATCCTAGGTGCATTGCCCCCTGGGAAGTATGCAAATCAAAAAAGTCCATGGAGCCTCTGTTAGGCGTTTTGATACAGAAAATAGCCAGATATCCCTCCGGGAAGGACCTAGCCAAGGAGTGGCTTTTTTTAGGAGACCACCATAACCACCATATTAGGTGGCCCTTTTAGTCAATATCCAACTCTTGACGAGTTTAAAGATATGACAAGGGAAATACCAAGGCAAGGTATCTATCCACAGACAGCTGTTTGGGGGTATTTCCCCTCATCAGTGTGGAATAGGATCCTGGCCAGGTGGCAGCAATGCCTATAGACCAACAAGACAAAGAAATCACTGATCTCGGGGAGACCAGCCAGAGAAAACACTGCTGGCAGCCAGCAAAGGCGCTCAACTCAGTAAAATCCTAGGTGCATTGCCCCCTGGGAAGTATGCAAATCAAAAACGTCCATGGAGCCTCTGTTAGGAGTCTTGACACAGAAAATAGCCAGATATTCCCCCGGGAAGGACCTAGCTCCCACCTGGCCAGAATCCTACTCCACATTGATGTGGGGCAATACCCCGAAACAGCTGTCTGTGGATGGATACCTGGCCTTGGTATTTCCCTTGTCACATCCTTAAACTCGTCAAGAGTTGGATATGGACTAAAAGGGCCACTTAATATGGTGGTTATGGTGGTCTCCTAAAAAGAGCCACTCCTTGGCTAGGTCCTTCCCGGAGGGATATCTGGCTATTTTCCCCTCCATACACATCTTCTCCAGATCTTTCAGGTTTGGGGGCTGTCACTGGGCAACATTGAGTTTCAGCTGCTTTCAAAGATGTTCTATTGGTTCACACCTAGTGACTGGCGAGGCCACTCCAGGACCTTGAAATGCTTCTTATGGAGCCACTCCTTAGTTTCCCTGTCTGTGTGTTTCAGGTCATTGTCCTGCTGGAAGAACAAGCCATGATCCATGTTCAATGCTCTTACTGAGGGAAGAAGATTTTTGACCAAATGCTCTCTATACATTACCACACCCATCATCGCTTCAATACGGTGTAGTCATCCTTTGCAGAAATTCACCCCCAAAGTATAATGTTTCCACCCCCATGATTCATAGTTGAGACAGTGTTCTTGAGGTTGTACTCATCCTTCTTCCTACAAATACTACAAGTGGAGTTGATACCAAAAAGTTCTATTTTGATGTCATCCGACCACATGATCTCTCCCATGCCTTATCTGGATCATTCAGATTTGTCATTGGCAAACTTCAAACAGGCTTAGACGTGCTGGTGTGAGCAGGGGGACCTTGTATGCCTTGTAAGATTTTAATCCATGATGACATATTGTGTTACTAATAGTGATGAGCGAGTATGCTTGTTACTACTTGGTACTCGCACGAGTATCACTGTACTCGGGCTACTCGGCGGGGACCTAGTAATCTCGCGATACTCGTGCTGTACTCGTGGTCTTCATCCCTGCATGTTGGCGCTCTTTTGAGAGCCAGCCCTCATGCAGGGATTGGCTGGCAGACCACTGCAATGCCACAGCCCTGTTAGTTGTGGAATTGCAGTGATTGGCCGGCCTGCACAGCGTGACCGAGCCTTTATACCGGCGGGCGCGCTGTGCTCTGCACACAGCCATCCAGACAGTGAGTGCAGGGAGAGTGTTGCTGCTTCAGGGAAAGGTTTGCGGCCCTTTACAGCTATTTTCGTATCAGGGCTGCAAACAGTGTGACCAGAAGTCCTTCTCAGGACTATTCTAGTTGTATACAGGCAGGCAGGGTATAGCCAGGTCGGAGTACAGTAGCAGAGTCCTTCTCAGGACTATTGTTGCTGTATACAGGCAGGGTATAGCCAGGTCGGAATACAGGCTAGTGACCAGAAGAGTCCTTGTCAGGACTATTGTAGCAGGCAGGAAGGCAGGGTATATAGCCATTCCTAGTGGTGACCGTATACCAACTTTCATCATATCTGGGGCTGGTGTACACAGTCTAAAACAGTCCAGATAGTGTCAGACTTCTCAGTAATTGTCGCTCCTAAAAACCTGTTAGGTTCTTAGTGCGTCCGTGCTTGCATTTAAAAACCGCACGTGTGTGCCTGTCGGTGGCAGCGTACAGGTGCACTTGTGTGCGTTTTTCACAAACTATTATATAACGCACAAGTGTAGTGTATAATACACGTCAGTCAGCAGTGTCTGATAGTGTCAGTCTTATCAGTAATTGTCGCTCCTAAAAACCTGTTAGGTTCTTAGTGCGTCCGTGCTTGCATTTAAAAACCGCACGTGTGTGTCTGTCGGTGGCAGCGTACAGGTGCACGTTTTGCACAAACTATTATATAACGCACAAGTCTAGTGAATAATACATGTCAGTCAGCAGTGTCTGATAGTGTCAGACTTCTCAGTAATTGTCGCTCCTAAAAACCTGTTAGGTTCTTAGTGCGTCCGTGCTTGCATTTAAAAACCGCACGTGTGTGCCTGTCGGTGGCAGCGTACAGGTGCACGTTTTGCACAAACTATTATATAACGCACAAGTCTAGTGAATAATACACGTCAGTCAGCAGTGTCTGATAGTGTCAGACTTCTCAGTAATTGTCGCTCCTAAAAACCTGTTAGGTTCTTAGTGCGTCCGTGCTTGCATTTAAAAACCGCACGTGTGTGCCTGTCGGTGGCAGCATACAGGTGCACGATTTGCACAAACTATTATATAACGCACAAGTCTAGTGTATAATACACGTCAGTTAGCAGTGTCTGATAGTGTCAGACTTCTCAGTAATTGTCGCTCCTAAAAACCTGTTAGGTTCTTAGTGCGTCCGTGCTTGCATTTAAAAACCGCACGTGTGTGCCTGTCGGTGGCAGCGTACAGGTGCACGTTTTGCACAAACTATTATATAACGCACAGGTCTAGTGAATAATACACGTCAGTCAGCAGTGTCTGATAGTGTCAGACTTCTCAGTAATTGTCGCTCCTAAAAACCTGTTAGGTTCTTAGTGCGTCCGTGCTTGCATTTAAAAACCGCACGTGTGTGCCTGTCGGTGGCAGCGTACAGGTGCACGATTTGCACAAACTTGGATATAACGCACAAGTCTAGTGAATACACGTCAGCACAGCATTGCAAAATGCGCAAGGGCGTTGGCAAGCAACAAGGAAGTGGACGTGATGGTGGTGCAGGCAGAGGCCGAGGTCATGGGCAAGCTCTAATTTCGCCACAACAAAGGGCCGCATCTAGTCGCTCGCACGTCCTGTCCCAAATTCTTGGGGACCGCAGCAGTACACCGCTCTTGAACCAAGACCAGTGTCAACAGGTTGTTAGTTGGATAGCGGATAATGCTTCCAGTCAGATTGGCACCACCACAAACACTCTGTCTTCCACACGGTCAAGTGTCAGTAGCCGTGATACTGCACCGCACATTTCAGAACCTGATCCTCCTTCCTACCACAAGGCTGAGTACACGTCCTCGGACATTACTGATCCCATACTTGGACACTCGGAAGAGCTGTTCACGTTTCCATTCGCACATTCTGGCCTCTCGCCATCTCATGTTGAAGTGGGTCATGAGGAGATCGTATGTACAGATGCCCAAATATTTGAGCAGCCACGTTCTCACGAAGTTGGCAACGTGTCTCAACAAGGGGTGGACGATGATGAGACACAATTGTCAGGAAGTCAGGAGGAGGAGCAGGGTGCGGAAGAGGAAGACGACATGGTGGATGATCCAGTAACTGACCCAACCTGGCAGGAGGATATGCAGAGCGAGGACAGCAGTGCACAGGGGGAGGGAGGTGTACCATCCCAACAGGCAGTAAGAAGCAGGGTGGTGGCTCCAGGCAGAAGTCAGGCAACCGTTCCCCGGAACAACCACACGACACAAGGTGCCTGTACAAATGTTAGGTCTTCCCGAGTCTGGCAGTTTTTTAAGTTGGCTCCAGATGATCCTAAAAAGGCCATTTGCAACACCTGCCGTGCCAGCATCAGCAGGGGTACCAAAACTAGCAGCCTGACCACCACCAGCATGATCAGGCACATGTCAGCCAAGCACCCGACTTTGTGGGAAGTACAACAGAGTCGAGGAGCAGTGCTTGCTGATGTCACTGCTACGTCTTCGCTTGTTGTGCATGCGAGCCAATCCCCTGTCCATGCTGCCTGCGAACAAGCCTCCTCCAGTCCTGCACCTGCAGATGCCTACGCAGAAATAACACCATCATCAAGCACGTCCTTGTCCCAGGGCAGCCTTCAGTTATCCATTCAGCAAACCTTTGAACGCAGGCGCAAATACACTGCCAACGCCCCACATGCCACAGTTCTAAATGCTAACATTTCGCGACTGCTTGCGCTGGAAATGTTGCCTTTTAGGTTGGTGGAGACAGAAGCATTCCGCGACCTGATGGCGGCAGCTGTCCCACGTTACTCGGTCCCCAGCCGCCACTATTTCTCCCGGTGTGCCGTCCCCGCGTTGCATAACCACGTGTCACAAAACATCACACGTGCCCTGAACAACGCTGTTTCACCCAAAGTCCACCTAACCACAGACACGTGGACAAGTGCTTGTGGGCAAGGCCGCTACATCTCGTTGACGGCACACTGGGTTAATATTGTGGAAGCTGTGACCCAGTCTGAGCGAGGGATGGAACACGTCCTTCCCACACCAAGGTTTGCAGGCCCTACCTCAGTCAGGGTTTCACCCACACTCTACAGCTCCGGAATGTCATGCTCTTCAGCCTCCTCCTCCTCCTGCGCATCCTCATCCACTTTACCCTCCACACCAGTCCCAAGCTGGAAGCACTGCAGCACTGCCTCGGCGAAGCGGCAACAGGCTGTGCTGAAGCTAATCTGCATAGGTGACAAACCCCACAATGCAGAAGACGTGTGGACAGCTCTGAAACAGCAGGCAGATCACTGGCTCACACCTCTGAACCTAAACCCAGGAAAGGTCGTGTGTGACAATGGCCGGAACCTGGTGGCGGCTTTGAGGCGAGGCCAGCTGACACATGTTCCATGCGTGGCCCATGTGCTCAACCTCGTGGTTCAGCGGTTTCTAAAGTCATACCCAGAGCTGTCTGATCTGCTGGTAAAAGTTCGCCGCCTGTCTGCACATTTTCGAAAGTCACCTACTGCTTCAGCCGGCCTTGCCGGCTTTCAGCGCCGTTTGCATCTTCTGGCTCACAGACTGGTGTGTGATGTCCCCACGCGTTGGAATTCAACTCTGCACATGTTGGTCAGGATATGTGAGCAGAAGAGGGCAGTTGTTGAGTACCTGCATCACCTAAGCCGTCGGGAAATGGGTCAAACTCCACACATAACACTTGAGGAGTGGAGATGGATGTCCGACCTATGTACCATCCTCCAAAACTTTGAGGACTCCACCAAGATGGTGAGTGGTGATGACGCCATTATTAGCATCACCATACCGCTTCTCTGCCTTCTAAAACGGTCTCTGCTCAAAAACAAACATAATGCATTGCAGGCGGAGCGCGATGAGTTGCAGCAAGAAACAGTAGTGGGTGTGGGTGATAACACACAGCCCAGCCTCGTCTCATCACAACGTGCAGTGGAGGACTATGACGAGGAGGAGGATGAAGACATGGAGCAACTCTCCGGCCAAATTGAGGATATGACATGCACACCAGTCATATCCTCGGTTCAGCGTGGCTGGCCAGAGGACAGGGTAGATGAGGAGGAGGAGGAGGAGGAGGAGGACAGCATGTTCAGTCATCGTGTTGGTCAGGATACTGAAGTACTGGCTGTTAAGAGTCTGGCGCACATGGCTGACTTTATGGTAAGCTGCCTGTCTCGTGACCCTCGCGTTAAGAACATCTTGGCCGACAATCATTACTGGTTGGTAACACTGTTAGACCCACGCTACAAGGAGAACTTTATGTCTCTTATTCCCGAGGCGGAGAGGTCAACCAAAATGCAGCAGTTCCGGAAGGCCATAGTCACGGAAGTAGGCAAAGCATTCCCCTCACAAAACGCTAGCGGCATAGGTCAGGAATCAGTGGACAATCAAGGCGTACAGCCGAGAGAGGCACAAGTCCAATCCACCAGAGGTAGGGGAACAGTCTTTAAGATGTGGGACAGTTTTCTCAGCCCCTCACGTACCACAGCCCCTGAGGTGCGGGGTAGTGCCACAAGAAATCCTAAGTTTGCCCAGATGCTCAAGGAGTACCTTGCAGATCGAACAACTGTACTCCGACATTCCTCTGTGCCTTACAATTATTGGGTATCCAAGGTGGACACGTGGCATGAATTGGCTCTCTACGCCTTGGAAGTCCTGGCCTGCCCTGCCGCTAGCGTTTTGTCAGAGCGTGTTTTTAGTGCCGCAGGTGGAATCATTACAGATAAACGCACCCGCCTGTCAACTGAAAATGCTGACACGCTGACTCTGATCAAGATGAACAAGGGTTGGATTGGGCCAGACTTCACCACACCACCAGCAAATGAGAGCGGAATTTAAAGTTTGTAACGGGAATTTGCCATGTACCTCCACTCACCCATGGGTACACACTTCTGGACTTTGGATAATCGCTGGACTGCTCCTCCTTCTCCTCATGCGCCACCATGATGACCGTTACAATAGTTAGGCCGTTGTTTCAGGTATACCCCCAGTGGTAAATTTTTTCGCCCATTCTTTCAGAATGGACATTACAATGACAGGAGACCCGCTCCTTTGCAATGGGAACAATGTTTTGAGGCCCTCATGCACGTCTCTATCCAGCGACAATGTGGAGCCTCCCAATTTTTGGCTGCCCTGCCTAAGGGCTATACTACAATACACCCACTTCTTGACAATGGACACTTCAGGTTTACAGGCCCTCATGCACGTCTCTATCCAGGGACAACATGGAGCCTCCCAATTTTTGGCTGCCCTGCCAAAGGGCTATACTACAATAGACCCACTTCCTTACAATGGGCACTTCAGGTTTACAGGCCCTCATGCACGTCTCTATCCAGGGACAACGTGGAGCCTCCCAATTTTTGGCTGCCCTGCCAAAGGGCTATACTACAATAGACCCACTTCCTTACAATGGGCACTTCAGGTTTACAGGCCCTCATGCACGTCTCTATCCAGGGACAACGTGGAGCCTCCAAATTTTTGGCTGCCCTGCCAAAGGGCTATACTACAATAGACCCACTTCCTTACAATGGGCACTTCAGGTTTACAGGCCCTCATGCACGTCTCTATCCAGGGACAATGTGGAGCCTCCCAAATTTTGGCTGCCCTGCCTAAGGGCTATACTACAATAGACCCACTTCCTGACAATGGACACTTCAGATTTACAGGCCCTCATGCACGTCTCTATCCAGGGACAACGTGGAGCCTCCCAATTTTTGGCTGCCCTGCCAAAGGGCTATACTACAATAGACCCACTTCCTTACAATGGGCACTTCAGGTTTACAGGCCCTCATGCACGTCTCTATCCAGGGACAACGTGGAGCCTCCCAATTTTTGGCTGCCCTGTCTAAGGGCTATACTACAATAGACCCACTTCCTGACAATGGACACTTCAGGTTTACAGGCCCTCATGCCCGTCTCTATCCAGGGACAATGTGGAGCCTCCCAATTTTTGGCTGCCCTGCCTAAGGGCTATACTACAATAGACCCACTTCCTGACAATGGACACTTCAGGTTTACAGGCCCTCATGCACGTCTCTATCCAGGGACAACGTGGAACCTCCCAATTTTTGGCTGCCCTGTCAAAGGGCTATACTACAATAGACCCATTTCCTTACAATGGGCACTTCAGGTTTACAGGCCCTCATGCACGTCTCTATCCAGGGACAACGTGGAGCCTCCCAATTTTTGGCTGCCCTGCCAAAGGGCTATACTACAATAGACCCACTTCCTTACAATGGGCACTTCAGGTTTACAGGCCCTCATGCACGTCTCTATCCAGGGACAACGTGGAGCCTCCCAATTTTTGGCTGCCCTGCCAAAGGGCTATACTACAATAGACCCACTTCCTTACAATGGGCACTTCAGGTTTACAGGCCCTCATGCACGTCTCTATCCAGGGACAACGTGGAGCCTCCCAATTTTTGGCTGCCCTGTCTAAGGGCTATACTACAATAGACCCACTTCCTGACAATGGACACTTCAGGTTTACAGGTCATCATGCACGTCTCTATCCAGGGACAATGTGGAGCCTCCCAAATTTTGGCTGCCCTGCCTAAGGGCTATACTACAATAGACCCACTTCCTGACAATGGACACTTCAGGTTTACAGGCCCTCATGCACGTCTCTATCCAGGGACAACGTGAAGCCTCCCAATTTTTGGCTGCCCTGCCAAAGGGCTATACTACAATAGACCTACTTCCTTACAATGGGCACTTCAGGTTTACAGGCCCTCATGCTCGTCTCTATCCAGGTACAACGTGGAGCCTCCCAATTTTTGGCTGCCCTGTCTAAGGGCTATACTACAATAGACCCACTTCCTGACAATGGACACTTCAGGTTTACAGGCCATCATGCACGTCTCTATCCAGGGACAATGTGGAGCCTCCCAAATTTTGGCTGCCCTGCCTAAGGGCTATACTACAATAGACCCACTTCCTGACAATGGACACTTCAGATTTACAGGCCCTCATGCACGTCTCTATCCAGGGACAACGTGGAGCCTCCCAATTTTTGGCTGCCCTGCCAAAGGGCTATACTACAATAGACCCACTTCCTTACAATGGGCACTTCAGGTTTACAGGCCCTCATGCACGTCTCTATCCAGGGACAACGTGGAGCCTCCCAATTTTTGGCTGCCCTGTCTAAGGGCTATACTACAATAGACCCACTTCCTGACAATGGACACTTCAGGTTTACAGGCCCTCATGCCCGTCTCTATCCAGGGACAATGTGGAGCCTCCCAATTTTTGGCTGCCCTGCCTAAGGGCTATACTACAATAGACCCACTTCCTGACAATGGACACTTCAGGTTTACAGGCCCTCATGCACGTCTCTATCCAGGGACAACGTGGAACCTCCCAATTTTTGGCTGCCCTGCCAAAGGGCTATACTACAATAGACCCACTTCCTTACAATGGGCACTTCAGGTTTACAGGCCCTCATGCACGTCTCTATCCAGGGACAACGTGGAGCCTCCCAATTTTTGGCTGCCCTGCCAAAGGGCTATACTACAATAGACCCACTTCCTTACAATGGGCACTTCAGGTTTACAGGCCCTCATGCACGTCTCTATCCAGGGACAACGTGGAGCCTCCCAATTTTTGGCTGCCCTGCCAAAGGGCTATACTACAATAGACCCACTTCCTTACAATGGGCACTTCAGGTTTACAGGCCCTCATGCACGTCTCTATCCAGGGACAACGTGGAGCCTCCCAATTTTTGGCTGCCCTGTCTAAGGGCTATACTACAATAGACCCACTTCCTGACAATGGACACTTCAGGTTTACAGGTCATCATGCACGTCTCTATCCAGGGACAATGTGGAGCCTCCCAAATTTTGGCTGCCCTGCCTAAGGGCTATACTACAATAGACCCACTTCCTGACAATAGACACTTCAGGTTTACAGGCCCTCATGCACGTCTCTATCCAGGGACAACGTGAAGCCTCCCAATTTTTGGCTGCCCTGCCAAAGGGCTATACTACAATAGACCTACTTCCTTACAATGGGCACTTCAGGTTTACAGGCCCTCATGCTCGTCTCTATCCAGGGACAACGTGGAGCCTCCCAATTTTTGGCTGCCCTGTCTAAGGGCTATACTACAATAGACCCACTTCCTGACAATGGACACTTCAGGTTTACAGGCCCTCATGCACGTCTCTATCCAGGGACAATGTGGAGCCTTCCAATTTTTGGCTGCCCTGCCTAAGGGCTATACTACAATAGACCCACTTCCTGACAATGGACACTTCAGGTTTACAGGCCCTCATGCACGTCTCTATCCAGGGACAACGTGGAGCCTCCCAATTTTTGGCTGCCCTGCCAAAGGGCTATACTACAATAGACCCACTTCCTTACAATGGGCACTTCAGGTTTACAGGCCCTCATGCACGTCTCTATCCAGGGACAACGTGGAGCCTCCCAATTTTTGGCTGCCCTGCCAAAGGGCTATACTACAATAGACCCACTTCCTTACAATGGGCCCTTCAGGTTTACAGGCCCTCATGCACATCTCTATCCAGGGACAACGTGGAGCCTCCCAATTTTTGGCTGCCCTGTCTAAGGGCTATACTACAATAGACCCACTTCCTGACAATGGACACTTCAGGTTTACAGGCCCTCATGCACGTCTCTATCCAGGGACAATGTGGAGCCTCCCAATTTTTGGCTGCCCTGCCAAAGGGCTATACTACAATAGACCCGCTTCCTTACAATGGGCACTTCAGGTTTACAGGCCCTCATGCACGTCTCTATCCAGGGACAACGTGGAGCCTCCCAATTTTTGGCTGCCCTGTCTAAGGGCTATAGTACAATAGACCCACTTCCTGACAATGGACACTTCAGGTTTACAGGCCCTCATGCACGTCTCTATCCAGGGACAATGTGGAGCCTCCCAATTTTTGGCTGCCCTGCCAAAGGGCTATACTACAATAGACCCACTTCCTTACAATGGGCACTTCAGGTTTACAGGCCCTCATGCACGTCTCTATCCAGGGACAACGTGGAGCCTCCCAATTTTTGGCTTCCCTGCCAAAGGGCTATACTACAATAGACCCACTTCCTTACAATGGGCCCTTCAGGTTTACAGGCCCTCATGCACATCTCTATCCAGGGACAACGTTGAGCCTCCCAATTTTTGGCTGCCCTGTCTAAGGGCTATACTGCAATAGACCCACTTCCTGACAATGGACACTTCAGGTTTACAGGCCCTCATGCACGTCTCTATCCAGGGACAACGTGGAGCCTCCCAATTTTTGGCTGCCCTGCCAAAGGGCTATACTACAATAGACCCACTTCCTTACAATGGGCACTTCAGGTTTACAGGCCCACATGCACGTCTCTATCCAGGGACAACGTGGAGCCTCCCAATTTTTGGCTGCCCTGTCTAAGGGCTATACTACAATAGACCCACTTCCTGACAATGGACACTTCAGGTTTACAGGCCCTCATGCACGTCTCTATCCAGGGACAACGTGGAACCTCCCAATTTTTGGCTGCCCTGCCAAAGGGCTATACTACAATAGACCCACTTCCTTACAATGGGCACTTCAGGTTTACAGGCCCTCATGCACGTCTCTATCCAGGGACAACGTGGAGCCTCCCAATTTTTGGCTGCCCTGCCAAAGGCCTATACTACAATAGACCCACTTCCTTACAATGGGCACTTCAGGTTTACAGGCCCTCATGCACGTCTCTATCCAGGGACAACGTGGAGCCTCCCAATTTTTGGCTGCCCTGCCAAAGGGCTATACTACAATAGACCCACTTCCTTACAATGGGCACTTCAGGTTTACAGGCCCTCATGCACGTCTCTATCCAGGGACAACGTGGAGCCTCCCAATTTTTGGCTGCCCTGTCTAAGGGCTATACTACAATAGACCCACTTCCTGACAATGGACACTTCAGGTTTACAGGTCATCATGCACGTCTCTATCCAGGGACAATGTGGAGCCTCCCAAATTTTGGCTGCCCTGCCTAAGAACTATACTACAATAGACCCACTTCCTGACAATGGACACTTCAGGTTTACAGGCCCTCATGCACGTCTCTATCCAGGGACAACGTGAAGCCTCCCAATTTTTGGCTGCCCTGCCAAAGGGCTATACTACAATAGACCTACTTCCTTACAATGGGCACTTCAGGTTTACAGGCCCTCATGCTCGTCTCTATCCAGGGACAACGTGGAGCCTCCCAATTTTTGGCTGCCCTGTCTAAGGGCTATACTACAATAGACCCACTTCCTGACAATGGACACTTCAGGTTTACAGGCCCTCATGCACGTCTCTATCCAGGGACAATGTGGAGCCTTCCAATTTTTGGCTGCCCTGCCTAAGGGCTATACTACAATAGACCCACTTCCTGACAATGGACACTTCAGGTTTACAGGCCCTCATGCACGTCTCTATCCAGGGACAACGTGGAGCCTCCCAATTTTTGGCTGCCCTGCCAAAGGGCTATACTACAATAGACCCACTTCCTTACAATGGGCACTTCAGGTTTACAGGCCCTCATGCACGTCTCTATCCAGGGACAACGTGGAGCCTCCCAATTTTTGGCTGCCCTGCCAAAGGGCTATACTACAATAGACCCACTTCCTTACAATGGGCCCTTCAGGTTTACAGGCCCTCATGCACATCTGTATCCAGGGACAACGTGGAGCCTCCCAATTTTTGGCTGCCCTGTCTAAGGGCTATACTACAATAGACCCACTTCCTGACAATGGACACTTCAGGTTTACAGGCCCTCATGCACGTCTCTATCCAGGGACAATGTGGAGCCTCCCAATTTTTGGCTGCCCTGCCAAAGGGCTATACTACAATAGACCCGCTTCCTTACAATGGGCACTTCAGGTTTACAGGCCCTCATGCACGTCTCTATCCAGGGACAACGTGGAGCCTCCCAATTTTTGGCTGCCCTGTCTAAGGGCTATACTACAATAGACCCACTTCCTGACAATGGACACTTCAGGTTTACAGGCCCTCATGCACGTCTCTATCCAGGGACAACGTGGAGCCTCCCAATTTTTGGCTGCCCTGCCAAAGGGCTATACTACAATAGACCCACTTCCTTACAATGGGCACTTCAGGTTTACAGGCCCTCATGCACGTCTCTATCCAGGGACAATGTGGAGCCTCCCAATTTTTGGCTGCCCTGCCAAAGGGCTATACTACAATAGACCCACTTCCTTACAATGGGCACTTCAGGTTTACAGGCCCTCATGCACGTCTCTATCCAGGGACAACGTGGAGCCTCCCAATTTTTGGCTGCCCTGCCAAAGGGCTATACTACAATAGACCCACTTCCTTACAATGGGCCCTTCAGGTTTACAGGCCCTCATGCACATCTCTATCCAGGGACAACGTTGAGCCTCCCAATTTTTGGCTGCCCTGTCTAAGGGCTATACTGCAATAGACCCACTTCCTGACAATGGACACTTCAGGTTTACAGGCCCTCATGCACGTCTCTATCCAGGGACAACGTGGAGCCTCCTAATTTTTGGCTGCCCTGCCAAAGGGCTATACTACAATAGACCCACTTCCTTACAATGGGCACTTCAGGTTTACAGGCCCTCATGCTCGTCTCTATCCAGGGACAACGTGGAGCCTCCCAATTTTTGGCTGCCCTGTCTAAGGGCTATACTACAATAGACCCACTTCCTGACAATGGACACTTCAGGTTTACAGGCCCTCATGCACGTCTCTATCCAGGGACAATGTGGAGCCTTCCAATTTTTGGCTGCCCTGCCTAAGGGCTATACTACAATAGACCCACTTCCTGACAATGGACACTTCAGGTTTACAGGTCATCATGCACGTCTCTATCCAGGGACAATGTGGAGCCTCCCAAATTTTGGCTGCCCTGCCTAAGGGCTATACTACAATAGACCCACTTCCTGACAATGGACACTTCAGGTTTACAGGCCCTCATGCACGTCTCTATCCAGGGACAACGTGAAGCCTCCCAATTTTTGGCTGCCCTGCCAAAGGGCTATACTACAATAGACCTACTTCCTTACAATGGGCACTTCAGGTTTACAGGCCCTCATGCTCGTCTCTATCCAGGTACAACGTGGAGCCTCCCAATTTTTGGCTGCCCTGTCTAAGGGCTATACTACAATAGACCCACTTCCTGACAATGGACACTTCAGGTTTACAGGCCATCATGCACGTCTCTATCCAGGGACAATGTGGAGCCTCCCAAATTTTGGCTGC
Organism: Anomaloglossus baeobatrachus; assembly: GCF_048569485.1. Lineage (NCBI taxonomy): Eukaryota > Metazoa > Chordata > Amphibia > Anura > Aromobatidae > Anomaloglossus > Anomaloglossus baeobatrachus. The sequence continues at coordinate 489,416,956 of NC_134355.1, forward strand.
CCTGCCTAAGGGCTATACTACAATAGACCCACTTCCTGACAATGGACACTTCAGATTTACAGGCCCTCATGCACGTCTCTATCCAGGGACAACGTGGAGCCTCCCAATTTTTGGCTGCCCTGCCAAAGGGCTATACTACAATAGACCCACTTCCTTACAATGGGCACTTCAGGTTTACAGGCCCTCATGCACGTCTCTATCCAGGGACAACGTGGAGCCTCCCAATTTTTGGCTGCCCTGTCTAAGGGCTATACTACAATAGACCCACTTCCTGACAATGGACACTTCAGGTTTACAGGCCCTCATGCCCGTCTCTATCCAGGGACAATGTGGAGCCTCCCAATTTTTGGCTGCCCTGCCTAAGGGCTATACTACAATAGACCCACTTCCTGACAATGGACACTTCAGGTTTACAGGCCCTCATGCACGTCTCTATCCAGGGACAACGTGGAACCTCCCAATTTTTGGCTGCCCTGCCAAAGGGCTATACTACAATAGACCCACTTCCTTACAATGGGCACTTCAGGTTTACAGGCCCTCATGCACGTCTCTATCCAGGGACAACGTGGAGCCTCCCAATTTTTGGCTGCCCTGCCAAAGGGCTATACTACAATAGACCCACTTCCTTACAATGGGCACTTCAGGTTTACAGGCCCTCATGCACGTCTCTATCCAGGGACAACGTGGAGCCTCCCAATTTTTGGCTGCCCTGCCAAAGGGCTATACTACAATAGACCCACTTCCTTACAATGGGCACTTCAGGTTTACAGGCCCTCATGCACGTCTCTATCCAGGGACAACGTGGAGCCTCCCAATTTTTGGCTGCCCTGTCTAAGGGCTATACTACAATAGACCCACTTCCTGACAATGGACACTTCAGGTTTACAGGTCATCATGCACGTCTCTATCCAGGGACAATGTGGAGCCTCCCAAATTTTGGCTGCCCTGCCTAAGGGCTATACTACAATAGACCCACTTCCTGACAATAGACACTTCAGGTTTACAGGCCCTCATGCACGTCTCTATCCAGGGACAACGTGAAGCCTCCCAATTTTTGGCTGCCCTGCCAAAGGGCTATACTACAATAGACCTACTTCCTTACAATGGGCACTTCAGGTTTACAGGCCCTCATGCTCGTCTCTATCCAGGGACAACGTGGAGCCTCCCAATTTTTGGCTGCCCTGTCTAAGGGCTATACTACAATAGACCCACTTCCTGACAATGGACACTTCAGGTTTACAGGCCCTCATGCACGTCTCTATCCAGGGACAATGTGGAGCCTTCCAATTTTTGGCTGCCCTGCCTAAGGGCTATACTACAATAGACCCACTTCCTGACAATGGACACTTCAGGTTTACAGGCCCTCATGCACGTCTCTATCCAGGGACAACGTGGAGCCTCCCAATTTTTGGCTGCCCTGCCAAAGGGCTATACTACAATAGACCCACTTCCTTACAATGGGCACTTCAGGTTTACAGGCCCTCATGCACGTCTCTATCCAGGGACAACGTGGAGCCTCCCAATTTTTGGCTGCCCTGCCAAAGGGCTATACTACAATAGACCCACTTCCTTACAATGGGCCCTTCAGGTTTACAGGCCCTCATGCACATCTCTATCCAGGGACAACGTGGAGCCTCCCAATTTTTGGCTGCCCTGTCTAAGGGCTATACTACAATAGACCCACTTCCTGACAATGGACACTTCAGGTTTACAGGCCCTCATGCACGTCTCTATCCAGGGACAATGTGGAGCCTCCCAATTTTTGGCTGCCCTGCCAAAGGGCTATACTACAATAGACCCGCTTCCTTACAATGGGCACTTCAGGTTTACAGGCCCTCATGCACGTCTCTATCCAGGGACAACGTGGAGCCTCCCAATTTTTGGCTGCCCTGTCTAAGGGCTATAGTACAATAGACCCACTTCCTGACAATGGACACTTCAGGTTTACAGGCCCTCATGCACGTCTCTATCCAGGGACAATGTGGAGCCTCCCAATTTTTGGCTGCCCTGCCAAAGGGCTATACTACAATAGACCCACTTCCTTACAATGGGCACTTCAGGTTTACAGGCCCTCATGCACGTCTCTATCCAGGGACAACGTGGAGCCTCCCAATTTTTGGCTTCCCTGCCAAAGGGCTATACTACAATAGACCCACTTCCTTACAATGGGCCCTTCAGGTTTACAGGCCCTCATGCACATCTCTATCCAGGGACAACGTTGAGCCTCCCAATTTTTGGCTGCCCTGTCTAAGGGCTATACTGCAATAGACCCACTTCCTGACAATGGACACTTCAGGTTTACAGGCCCTCATGCACGTCTCTATCCAGGGACAACGTGGAGCCTCCCAATTTTTGGCTGCCCTGCCAAAGGGCTATACTACAATAGACCCACTTCCTTACAATGGGCACTTCAGGTTTACAGGCCCACATGCACGTCTCTATCCAGGGACAACGTGGAGCCTCCCAATTTTTGGCTGCCCTGTCTAAGGGCTATACTACAATAGACCCACTTCCTGACAATGGACACTTCAGGTTTACAGGCCCTCATGCACGTCTCTATCCAGGGACAACGTGGAACCTCCCAATTTTTGGCTGCCCTGCCAAAGGGCTATACTACAATAGACCCACTTCCTTACAATGGGCACTTCAGGTTTACAGGCCCTCATGCACGTCTCTATCCAGGGACAACGTGGAGCCTCCCAATTTTTGGCTGCCCTGCCAAAGGCCTATACTACAATAGACCCACTTCCTTACAATGGGCACTTCAGGTTTACAGGCCCTCATGCACGTCTCTATCCAGGGACAACGTGGAGCCTCCCAATTTTTGGCTGCCCTGCCAAAGGGCTATACTACAATAGACCCACTTCCTTACAATGGGCACTTCAGGTTTACAGGCCCTCATGCACGTCTCTATCCAGGGACAACGTGGAGCCTCCCAATTTTTGGCTGCCCTGTCTAAGGGCTATACTACAATAGACCCACTTCCTGACAATGGACACTTCAGGTTTACAGGTCATCATGCACGTCTCTATCCAGGGACAACGTGGAGCCTCCCAATTTTTGGCTGCCCTGTCTAAGGGCTATACTACAATAGACCCACTTCCTTACAATGGACACTTCAGGTTTACAGGCCCTCATGCACGTCTCTATCCAGGGACAACGTGGAGCCTCCCAATTTTTGGCTGCCCTGCCAAAGGGCTATACTACAATAGACCCACTTCCTTTCAATGGGCACTTCAGGTTTACAGGCCCTCATGCACGTCTGTATGCAGGGGCATTGGTGAACCTCCCAATTTTGGACTGCCCTGGCAAAGGAAAATACTACAAAGACTCACTTCCTCAAAATGGGCACATTAGACTCAAGAGGCCCTCATGTACGTCTCTTCTCAGGGCCATCGGAGTGCCACACAATGTTTTACGTAAAATCTTTCATGTATTAATCTCAAAAAGTAACATACACCAGCTCTATCTCACTATTGGATATGTGCCCTTAACATTTCTGACATGAAAATTCATTTTGGTGTCATTTTCGAAGGTTTTCTGGTGAGTCCGTAAAAATGGCGTAAAACGCGGACAAAATTGTTCACAGCTGTGACTTTTGAGTGATAAATGCTTCAAGGGGTCTTCCCCATGCTGTTGCCATGTCATTTGAGCACTCTTCTGAGACTTTTGTGACATTTTTAGGGTTTCTACATGCTGCCGGGGGTCATTTCATAAAAATACTCGGGTCTCCCATAGGATAACATTGGGCTCGGTGCTCGGGCCGAGTACACGAGTATCTTTGGATGCTCGGCCCGAGCCTCGAGCACCCGAGCTTTTTAGTACTCGCTCATCACTAGTTACTAACAGTAATATTTGAGACTGTGGTCCCAGGTCTTTCTATAAGGTCATTGACCAGGTTCTCCCGTGTAGTTCTGGGCTGATTCTTGACCTTTCTTAGAATCATCCTTAACTCATGAAGCGAGATCTTGCCAATCCACTTGTCTTTCTTACATTTTCTAATTGTGCCAACAGCTGTTGCCTTTTCAACAAGCTGCTTGCCTATTGTCCTGTAGCCCATCCCAGCCTTGTGCAGATCCACAATTTTTTCCCTGGTGTTCTTACACAGCTCTTTGATCTTGGTCATGGTGGAGTGTGATTGATTGAGTGTACGGAAAGGTGTATTTCATACTGGTGAGTTGAAACAGGTGCAATTAATACAGGTAATAAATGCAGAGTAGGAGAGCATCTTAAAGAAATAATATTAGGCCTGCATAACAATGCAAATAAATTATTTAAAAATCATACAATGTGATTTTCTTAATTTTTTTTGAGGATGGGGGATTCTGTCTGTCACAGTTGGAGTGAACCTATGATAAAAGTTAGAGCTCATGCGCATGTTGCGTAATATCATGCATTTACGCTGCGTTTAGCACTTCAGCGTAAATGCATGCGTCCTGCATCCCCTGCACAATCTATGTAGACTGTGCATAATCCGTGCGCGCGATTTGGAAGTCAAAATGTTTACCCAAATCCGTGCGTTCAAAAATGCAGCATGTCAATTAATTTGTGCACTTTGGATGCAGCTCCCACTCTGTCTATGGGAGAGCCAGAATCCATAGCGCTTGAAATTGGCATGTAATCTGCTGAAACACTGCATCCATTATGCAGTGTTTCTGCAGTGATTTGAAGCGCACATGTGCTGTCAAATCGCTGCAGAAATTTCAGCATTTACGTGCGAATAAGCCCTTAGAGACATCTCAATTTGTATTAGTGGGAAGACATGCAAAATCGTCAATGTATCAAATATTTATTTTCCCCACTGTAAGTAAACCTACACCTATAGCACAAACAAGCCAAACTAAATCTTACTTTCTGTACATCTGGGAATATTGCAATATTGCTTTTATTGTATGTACACAGCATCTAATTTGGCACATTAGTTTCTATTGATGGCTACTTTTAGAAATGATGATATTGTGTTGTTGTATGTGGCAGTCTTGTGATTATAGATAAAATATTTTTTTTTCATGTTAATCACAGTGAGTGAACTCTTTCACTTACACTGGGACATAGACGCCTTTAACTGACAAGTAGCTCATTGTAGTATCTTAAAAGGTTTGTAGATATACATACAGTATTTATGCCAGTTACTAATCACTCTTCTATGTAAAGCAGCTTGTATTTTAAGTTATTTGGTCCTTTAATAAAAGATGGAAGTCTTCCCTCAAACACCACCCATTTACCCAAGGGTCGATGATTAATTACTTTTCTCAATCCTGCCATTGCAATGAATAACCTTGTCTGTGTTCCAGGAATGTGCTAAATTTGTCACCTACAAAAGTGACCACTTTTCTTCAGAACAGTGTTTTGTGGAAAACTCATTTGTGACTTTTCACTGATTTATATTTGCTGGTGTTTTCCGCTAGCATCCCCAACCTTAGCAAGGAGTATTCTTTTACTGCGCTCATCCTGCAATTATGTTATATAACACTTACTACATATAAAGTTAATTAGTATTGATCATGGTGCATTAAAAAACGAAATGCACAAATTCAGAGCATAGCATATCATTGGTTATGTTCTTTTGTCAATGGGGAAGAATTTAGAAAATACAGAACAAAGGTAGCTACTGTGCCGCTCCTGCAGCGGATCGACCCCCTCGGATCCGGGGGTGGTGATTGTTCGTGGCTCAAGGGTCTCTGGACCCGGGGGCTTAGGGGCCACACTCAAATGGAAAGGGGAGTATTTACAAGGGATTTGGTATAGTTCATGATGCCACCCGTGGTGTGCGGTAATTGGCAGTACCACCGCTGCCGTTGGGAGTACCCGGGGTGATGGAGTGGGGCAGCTAGGTGACGTTGCCTTCCACGGGTAGGGGTAGGCCCCGGGACTCTGGATGGGGATGTGGGGATGCAGTGCAGGGATCAGTCGGGTACTCACTCAGCAATGAAGCAGACGCTGACAACAGGGTAAACCAAGTCTCTGAATGCCGTTGCCTCTCGAGGGGAGCTCATCCGTGTCCTGTCCCCTTCAGTACTGCCGGTGGTCCGTAACTTGCCTCCTGGCACTAAGTTTTAGATTGTCCATTGTGGCCCGGTAGCTTGGAGCTGTCCGGACCCCGCTCCTCACTGTGGCTAAGTGGAGGAGCCTGCTTTCAGGAGCTCACGCTTGGGATTTCAGTGGTCTGCTTGATAGGAAAGCCCTATCCCCTCGTTGCGCTAGTACCCCTGATCTCTGAGCTGGTAGGAACAGTCAATAAAGACCCTGTCCTCCGCAGGTTAATTGCCGGGTCGCCTAAAGCTTCTCCCCGACCTAGGGTCCGTGTACCCCGTTGTGCCTTCAGTCCCGGACTGGTGATAGGACCAGGCTGCTGACCGTCCTCCTTGAGGGGTCCCAGGCAACTAACCTCAATCCCCTGCCACTGGGGGTCCGACTCCTCTAGGTCCAGACTACCGTCTGCGACCTAGTTTACTTCTCCCCTGAAAGCTCCAACTCCCAGCTTCCTCAGAGCTCTTGACAGCTCGAGGGATACCACTCAAGTAACTTGACACCTCCCACCTCCCTGTCTGATCCCTATGTGGGTGGCTCTATTCCTGCTTAAGCAGCCCACTGATGTGCCAGACAGGTGTGGTGTAAGGTATATCTAGGATTTGTGAATGCTGATGGAGGCAGTACTGTAGGATAGAGACCTGGAACCATGGGGGTTTGAGTCCTGCAAGGGTAGGGCAGATTGTGCAGAACCCTGTGACGACCCGAATAGTCCAGGGCGTCACACTTCTGCCTAATTTACTTCTTTATATGCTATTGTAGAACCCCTGAGGTATCAGGTGCCACAAAATGTGAACGTTGAAACCCAAACCCCAGAATATCCATGCCAGTCAACACACTAGCACCCTCAGGCCACATACATAACCCCAATTCCAGACTGGGAGACTGCCTAGCAACAGGTAAAAGGGATGGGTACTGATTAGATAGTTACCACCCAATCTGTAGGGTGAGATCCAGCAAAGGGAGGGGCGAGTGGTCATTTGAGTAGTTGGCGGGAGGAGTTGTGCAGAAGAGAGAAGTATGGAGTAGTAGTCAGTGAGAGTGAGGAGTGAAGTAAAGAAAGGAAAAGTGTAAAGACCTGTAGTAACAATGTAACGCTGTAACAGGAGTGAGGGACTGTGGAGTAAGGAACCAGGACTCCAGGAACCGTGGGTTACCTGTGGAAGTCTAAGACTCCAGGAACCGTGGGGCACCTGTGGAAGTCTGGAACCTAGGCTCACAGGACTCAGCACAAGACGGTGTGCAGATCCTAGGACAGCGGGACACTTTATGGTCAACTGTTAAATCTGCCATGTGAGGGAAACTCCAGGGTCTCTCACCACCCAAAGAGTCTGACGCATTAGCAGCAAAGAGGGGACCGGGGATTGAACCCCTTAAATAGACCAGGCTGCCTTCGATAGGACCAAGACTGAAACAGAGAGGCTTCCCCAGAAGCTCTAAGCCATAGGAGCCCAATACAAACGAGAGTGCACGGAGGACAGCTACCTCAGGTCACAGCTAGCTCGGAGAACAAGGGGAGCGGTAACACAAAGCCAAAGTAAAAGGCAAGTTGAAACTGCAATACTGGTGTGGACTGTTTCCTTCTCACCTCCGTACGCATAATTGTTTCTTACTATAACCCCGATCAGCCACTGCTGGGGCCTAGCCCTGCTTGCGGAGGGCCCAAAATACCTAAGCTGCATTATTCCACCAGCCCCAGCAGGACCCTGAAGCGGCGGCTCCCATAACCTGGCCACACACCGCAAGTGGCGTAGTTGAAAAACTTTTATTTTATTTTCTTTTATTTCTCTCCCATTTTTCACCCCCTTTTTATCAGATCGACCCCCAGGGTCACGGAATCGGGCATCGGCCGCAACCACGACTGTCTCCCACTGTGCTCCATACGTCCGGGACCGAGTACCCAACAGCCCTGGGGCGTCACACTATACTAAAGGTCAAATTCTGAAATACTATCCTTATGCCTTTTGAAAGGCAATGTCGAACTCCTAAAGATGAGCAGATCGATCTATGGAGAAATTAAGAATGTCCTATAATTTGTGATGCCATGCAAATTCAAATAGACTACAATTAAATTTTTAAGGATTGTAAAAAAAATAAAAAATTGAAAAATGCACTGAGACATCTTCCACACTGCTAAAGACTCAGACTTAAGAGTGAAAATCGCATACGAGTACTTTTGTGATGTCCACTGAAATGGAAGGAGTATCATACCACTGCAAATCTTCCAAGACCCGGCCATCCATCCAAACGTTCATCTCAAACAAGGAGAAGACTGATCAGAGAAACAGCCAAGATGCCCATGATCACTCTGGATGAACTGCAGAGATCTACAGCTGAGGTGGGAGAGTCTGTCCATAGGACAACAATCAGTCGTACACTGCACAAATCTGGCCTTTATGGAAGAGTGTCAAGAAGAAAGCCATTTCTCAAAGATATCCATAAAAAGTGTCATTTAAAGTGTGCCACAAGCCACCTGAGAGACACACTAACCATGTGGAAGAAGGTGCTCTGGTCAGATGAAACCAAAATCTAAAGGCCCCTTTACACACTGAGACTTTCTAGCGATCCCACCAGCGATCCCAACCTGGCCGGGATCGCTACAAAGTCTCTGGTAAGTCGCTGGTGAGCTGTCAAACAGGTAGACCATACCAACGACGCAGCAGCGATACGGACCTGCAGAACAACCTAGCTGGTCATTGGGGACATATTAAAGCAGCTATTTGAAAGGGAAGTCGCTAACGAAGTCGTTGTAACGGTGTCAAACACACCAATGCATGCTGCTCAGCGGGAAACAAAGGACCAAAAAATGGTCCTGAAAGATTTGTAGCGATCAGCAACCTCACAGCGGGGGCCAGGTCGCTGATGCGTTTCACACACTGCAATGTCGCTGGGGAGGTCGCTATTACGTCACAAAACCGGTGACGTTACAGCAATGTCGTTAGCGATGTTGCAGTGTGTAAAGGGGCCTTTACTATTTGGGATCAATGCCAAACGATATATTTGGTGTAAAAGCAACACAGCTCATCACCCTGAACACACCATCCTCACTGCCAAAGATGGTGGTGGCAGCATCATGATTTGGGCTTGCTTTTCTTCAGCAGGGACAGGGAAGATGGTTAAAATTGATGGGAAGATGGATGGAGCCCAATACAGGACCATTCTTGGAGAAAACCTGTTGGAGTCTGCAAAAGACCTGAGACTGGGTTCGAGATTTATCTTCCAACAAGACAATGATCACAAGCTAAAGCAAAATCTACAATGGAATGGTTCACAAATAAATGTATCCAGGTGTTGGAATGGCCAAGTCAAAGTCCAGACCTGAATTCAATCGAGAATCTGTGGAAAGAGCTGAAAACTGCTGTTCACAAACGCTCTCAATCCAACCTCACTCAGCTCCAGCTATTTGCAAAGGAAGAATTTCAGTCTCTCCATGTACAAAACTGATAGACACATACCCCAAGCAACTTGCAGCTGTAATCACAGCAAAAAAATGGCGTTACAAAGTATTAACTTAAAAGAGACGAATAATATTGCACGCCCCACTTTCAGTTATTTTTTTTTAAAAAAAGTTTAATATAAGCAATAAATTTTGTTCAACCTCACAATTGTGTCCCATTTGTTGTTGATTCTTCACCATAACATTAAAATTGTTATCTTTTGTTTGAAGACTAAAATGTGGCAAAAGATAGAAAAATTCAAGGAGGCCGAATAGTTTCACAAGGCACTATATGTATCAGGTTATCTGACATGTTCTGGTTAGCTACATGTGTGCAACATCAGAAACAAACATACAAATACATAACAAAAACCACCAACAGTATAAAAATACATCATTAGAACCACCATCAGTACATTAATACATTACTATAACTATTAGCAGTACAATACATCACCAGATCATCATCCCATCATTAGTATAAAAATACTGTATGTCACCAGAACCACCATCAGTACAGAAATACATAATCAAAATCAACATCACTACATAAATACATAATTTAACCATGATCAGTACATTAATACATGATCTAAATCATCAACAGTAAAGGAATCAGACCCATCATCAGTACATAAATACATCACCAGAACTAACAACAGTATAGAAATACAGCATTACCAGACCCACCATCAGTGCAGGAATATATGTTCAGAACAACAAACAGTAGGGAAATACCTCACTAGAACCACCATAAGTGCAGGAATGCCAGCAGCATCACACCTCCTACTGTGGCCTCACCCTTTTCTCCCTCCATACTGTTCCCTCACACTTTTTTCACTTATGCTGCCCCATCTCACTACTACCCCCTCACACTACACAGTTTCTATACTGTGCCTCCTCAAACATTTTTCCCACCATACTGTTCCGTCACACATTTCCGCCACTTCACACATTTCTACCCTCATACTATCTCATCATACTCCCCTTATTGACCTCTCCCTCATTTCTCTCATATTCTCCATACTGTCTCCTTGGACATATTTGCCCCTCCCTGTACTGTATTCTCACACATTTCCCCTTACTCTTACTGTCAACTCAAAATATTTCTCTCTTCCTATACTGTCAATTAACTGACATCCCCTCCTCGTCTCATACTATCTCCTCACACATTCACCCACATCTAATACTGTCTACTCACACATCATCCCACTCCCCATACTGTCTCATAACATATTCTCCACCCCATACTGACTCCTCACTCATTTTCCCTTCGCTATCCTGTCTCCTCACACATTTTCTACTTTCCATTGTGTTTCCAATACGATCAGTTAAGCTGATCACATAGTTGCACTACACAGCTAAACCAGCCACACATATCACGGCTATATTCATTTGAGGTTACACAAACATGAAACCACTCTTAAGGTCCAGTCACACTAAGCAACTTACCAGCGATCCCAACAACGATAGGGATCGCTGGTAAGTTGCTAGTAGGTTGCTGGTGAGATGTCACACTGCGACGCTCCAGCGATCCCACCAGCAACCTGACCTGGCAGGGATCGCTGGAGCGTCGCTACACGAGTTGCTGGTGAGCTCACCAGCAACCAGTGACCAGCCCCCAGCGCCGCATGGAAGATGCTGCGCTTGGTAACTAAGGTAAATATCGGGTAACCAACCCGATATTTACCTTGGTTACCAGTGCACGGAGCTACACGTGCAGAGAGCAGGGAGCAGCGCACACTGAGCGCTGGCTCCCTGCTCTCCTAGTTACAGCACACAGCGGGTTAATTACCCGATGTGTGCTGCAGCTAAATGTGCACAGAGCAGGGAGCAGCGCACACTGCTTAGCGCTGGCTCCTTGCTCTCCTAGCTACAGCACACATCGGGTTAATTACCCGATGTGTGCTGCAGCTAAATGTGCACAGAGCAGGGAGCAGCGCACACTGCTTAGCGCTGGCTCCTTGCTCTCCTAGCTACAGCACACATCGGGTTAATTAACCCGATGTGTCCTGCAGCTAAATGTGCACAGAGCAGGAGCTGGCACTGACAGTGAGAGCGGCGGAGGCTGGTAACAAAGGTAAATATCGGGTAACCAAGGACAGGGCTTCTTGGTTACCCGATGTTTACATTGGTTACCAGCCTCCGCAGAAGCCGGCTCCTGCTGCCTGCACATTTAGTTGTTGCTGTCTCGCTGTCACACACAGCGATCTGTGCTTCACAGCAGGACAGCAACAACTAAAAAATGGCCCAGGACATTCAGCAACAACCAACGACCTCACAGCAGGGGCCAGGTTGTTGCTGGATGTCACACACAGCAACATCGCTAGCAACGTCACAAAAGTTGTTCGTTAGCAGCGATGTTGCTAGCGATGTTGCTTAGTGTGACGGGGCCTTTAAAATACGGATATTTTTTTTAAAAGGCTTGGTGACAACTAGCTATGGTTTCTTCACTTTGAAAGCAGCACTGCTGTTTTGTCTTCCTAAAAATGGGATAATATTTTTGACGAAAAAAAAGCCTAAATACTTAAATCATTTTATAAGTACACCAATTGCGTATTCCAAAAAAAGATAATTTTTAAATCCAAGTTTATAAGTTCATGTTCAAAACATACTGCTGTAATGTTTTCCTTATTAAAGGGATAGCTTTGGGGTGGCTTATGAAAAAGCCATCATTTCTTCATTTAGATAAATCTTTAGCTCTTGATACTCCCCAAACAGGGATAATTTTTGGATCTAACTGTGTAAAAATGCAACGGCTTTTTACATTTTCACTGCATGTGTTTAACATATAGCAACACATGCATCTACCTCCAACAGTTGAACATTTTTAGATTGTATACACAACATATGTAACCTACAAAGTCCGAAACAGCTTTGTGTGGTTAAGTAGGCAGCTGGTTGCTTACCACCAATTTTTGACTAGCCAGAGTTGAACTCACATGAACATTTAAAGACTGTTTTTGCATTCCAAAGATCAAATAGTGTTCAACTGATACCTAGGGAAGCTAAGAATATTGTACACATATTTTTCAGGAAATTGTAATGCTTTTAGTTATGGAATTCAAATTTTGAGAGAAAATTTTGAAAAGCTTGTGAATTTGGATTCGAAAATATCCACTCATCACTACTTACTTATTGAGGACCGATGAATTACATTTTTGCCTCAACGTTAGGCTTATGCTCATCTTTTTGCAGCCACAAGATTAAAGGCTGCTTTACACGGTACGACCGATTGTGGAATTTCACAATCGATCGTACCCGCCCCCGTCCTTTTTGCGTCATGGGCAAATCGCTGCCCGTGTCGCACAAAGTCAGTAACCCCCATCACACATACTTACCTCTCGTGCGACCTCGCTGTGGGCGGCGAACGTCCACTTCCTGGAGTGGGAGGGACGTTTGGTGTCACAGCGACGTCACACGGCCGCCTGCCAATGGAAGCGGAGGGGCGGAGATGAGCGGGACGTAAATATCCCGCCCACCTCCTTCCTTCATATAGCCGGCTGCGGCCGCGTGACGCAGGTGAGCTGCTGTTCATCGTTCCCGGGGTGTCACACGGAGCGGCGTGTGCTACCCCGGAAACGATGAACTACTAAATTAAACAATATTATGGAACCTAGCGAGCAGTACACGACTCACGATTTGTGAGCGATACTGCGTCGCTAGGAGGTGTCACACAGGACGGCATCGCCAGCGATGCCGGATGTGCGTCACAAAAACCGTGACCGCGACGATCTATCGCACGATAGATTGTCTGGTGTAAAGCAGCCTTAAGAGTTCAAATGCATCACTTGATGCATTATTTTTAATAGGTCCTAAAAATAGCACATCTTATCATAGGAAGACTCATCTTTCAGCACTCAAGAATGGCCAAGTCATTCAGTGGAGATAGCTTAAAAAGCATCTGCTACTACTCCACAAATATAAAAAGTAATCAAATTGGTACAGTATGCTAAAAGATGTATTCATAAAAAAACACCTTGAAAACATCACTCATTTCTGTTGGGCATTATACCAGGAAAATCAGCCAGATATAATAAAAGGAAAGGTTTTTTTAATTTGCAGATAACAAAAAGTATTTGAGGAAAGCATAAAAACATTTAATAAAGTGAAATGGACATAGCTTCAGTTTAGGAAGCAATCTTATGGCATTTTTTTTTCTTTATTACAATTGGTTACAATGGAATTACACCAACATAACTTTACCTATCCCTACCAGGTCCATGTAGAAATAGGAAATAATGACTTAAGCGGGCTTTACACACTACGACATCGCTAATGCGGAGTCGTTGGGGTCACGGAATTCGTGACGCACATCCGGCCGCATTAGCGATGCCGTTGCGTGTGACATCGATAAGCGATTTTGCATCGTTGCAAAAACGTGCAAAATCGCTAATCGGCGACACGGGGGTCCATTCTCAAATCTCGTTACTGCAGCAGTAACGAGGTTGTTCCTCGTTCCTGCGGCAGCACACATCGCTGCGTGTGACGCCGCAGGAACGAGGAAGCTCCCCTTACCTGCCTCCCGGCCGCTATGCGGAAGGAAGGAGGTGGGCGGGATGTTACGTCCCGCTCATCTCCGCCCCTCCGCTGCTATTGGGCGGCGGTTCAGTGACGTTTCAGTGACGTCGCTGTGACGCCGCACGGACCGCCCCCTTAGAAAGGAGGCGGTTAGCCGGTCACAGCGACGTCGCCGGACAGGTAAGTATGTGTGACGGCTGTGGGCGATGTTGTGCGGCACGGGCAGCGATATGCCCGTGTCGCGCAACAGATGGGGGCGGGTACCCACACTAGCGATATCGGGACCGATATCGCAGTGTGTAAAGTAGCCTTAAGTCAATCACTTACTGCAGCATTGACCCACCTCAGCCTCAGTTTGGCTGCAGTTGGTTAAATGTGGATGTATCAGAACAATGACTTCTAGCATGATGCAAACTAAGCCTTGAGAGGTTCGCTCATTTCTAAGGTTCATACCAATCACAAACTTTACAAAAGAAAACAGTGTTTGAGTTGGAGTTCAGCTTCATTATGTATGCTGACTAGAGTTGAGCGTGGTTCGTGGTTCTCGTGATTTTGGGGGGTGTTCGAGATCGAACTAGAACTTGAGCTTTTTGCTAAAAGTTCGTTAGCTCGAGTTACGTTCGAGAACGGTTCTATCAGCAAAAAGTCAAGCTAATTACTAGCTGGCTTTTCACTGTAACAGTGTAAGTCACTCTGTGACTCACACTATTATGAAATTTCAGCGTATAGTGCGCGGGGACTGTGCATTCAGATCACCGCTGCTGGGATAATGGCGATCACCATTTTTTTTTTCCTTTTCTTCCTTCGCGCGTGTAGTGGGGCAGGCCAGCATGTTAGCCAATCCCAGACACACACACAGCTAAGTGGACTTTTTGCCAGACAAGCAAGGGCATGTATCATAGGCTGTCCATGTCACATGTCCTTGCATTATAAAGACAGGCATTTTCATGTCTGGACGCTATTATCTGCCTTCTGCTTCTGGGTGACAGTCACCGCTGACGCAGCTCCTGCCGCCGATCCTGCTGTGTATGCTCTACACACAGCGCTCTACAGATTAGGGATAGAAGTTTAATTCAGCCCTTTTCACTGCTCATTTCATCCGGCTCAGAGCCATAGGTGACAGTCAGGTCCGTTGAAACAGTTTTTAACAGCTACAGATAACAGCGTCTGTGTAGCTTAGCTCAGGGACTTCCTTGCTGCACTTCACCATTAGGAGGGATAGAAAGTGAGGCATCCTTTCCTCTACACTGACCAACAACCCGGCCACTGTACCCTCCTGCCCTTTTTAGCAAAGCCATTTTAATTGCAGAGTGCTGCCAGTTAGTGCCATCCAAAGAGTGGCTGCTGTCCTCCATTATTGGGGCACTTGTGCCAAGCAAGTCCCACCACCTCTGCATTCTCCCCTCCTGCACATTTTTGCAAAGCCATTTTAATTGAAAAGAGTGCTGCCAGTTAGTGGCATCCAAAAAGTGGCTCTTGGACTCCATTAGTGTCCCACTGGTGCCAAGCAATTTCCAGCACCTCTGCATTGCACCCTCAAGCTCATTTTTACTAAGCCATTATAATAGCAAACACTGAGAAAACTTAGTGGCATCCAAAAAGTGGCTGTCGGACTCCAATAGTGTCCCACTGGTGCCAAGCAATTTCCAGCACCTCTGCATTGCACCCTCAAGCTCATTTTTACTAAGCCATTATAATAGCAAACACTGAGGAAACTTAGTGGCATCCAAAAAGTGGCTGTCGGACTACATGAGTGTCCCACTGTTGCCAAGCAATTTCCAGCACCTCTGCATTGCACCCTCAAGCTCCTTTTTACTAAGCCATTATAATAGCAAACACTGAGGAATCTTAGGGTACCTTCACACTTAGCGATGCAGCAGCGATCCGACCAGCGATCTGACCTGGTCAGGATCGCTGCTGCATCGCTACATGGTCGCTGGTGAGCTGTCAAACAGGCAGATCTCACCAGCGACCAGTGAACAGCCCCCAGCCAGCAGCGACGTGCAAGCGACGCTGCGCTTGCACGGAGCCGCCGTCTGGAAGCTGCGGAGACTGGTAACTAAGGTAAACATCGGGTATGGTTACCCGATGTTTACATTAGTTACCAGCGCACACCGCTTAGCTGTGTGTGCAGGGAGCAGGGAGCCACGCACACTGAGCGCTGGCTCCTTGCTCTCCTAGCTACAGTACACATCGGGTTAATTAACCCGATGTGTAATGCAGCTACATGTGCAGAGAGCAGGGAGCCGCGCACACTGCTTAGCGCTGGCTCCTTGCTCTCCTAGCTGCTGTACACATCGGGTTAATTAACCCGATGTGTACAGCAGCTACATGTGCAGAGAGCCGGAGCCGGCAGCACAGGCAGCGTGAGAGCTGCAGAGGCTGGTAACTAAGGTAAATATCGGGTAACCACCTTGGTTACCCGATGTTTATCTTGGATACAGCTTACCTCAGCTGTCAGACGCCGGCTCCTGCTCCCTGCTCGCTTCATTTGTCGCTCTCTCGCTGTCACACACAGCGACAGTGGGAGAGCGCCTTTGAAGAAAACGAACCAGGGCTGTGTGTAACGAGCAGCGATCTCGCAGCAGGGGCCAGATCGCTGCTCATTGTCACACACAGCGAGATCGCTAATGAGGTCACTGCTGCGTCACAAAAAGCGTGACTCAGCAGCGATCTCGGCAGTGAGCTCGCTGTGTGTGAAGCACCCCTTAGTGGCATCCTAAAAGTGGCTGTTGGACTTCATTAGTGTCCCACTGGTGCCAAGCAATTTCGAGCACCTCTGCATTGCACCCTCAAGCTCATTTTTACTAAGCCATTATAATAGCAAACACTGAGGAAACTTACTGGCATCCAAAAAGTGGCTGTTGGACTTCATTAGTGTCCCACTGGTGCCAAGCAATTTCCAGCACCTCTGCATTGCACCCTCAAGCTCATTTTTACTAAGCCATTATATTAGCAAACGCTGAGAAAACTTAGGGGCATCCAAAAAGTGGCTGTCGGACTCCATTAGTGTCCCACTGGTGCCAAGCAATTTCCAGCACCTCTGCATTGCACCCTCAAGCTCATTTTTACTAAGCCATTATAATAGCAAACACAGAGAAAACTTAGTGGCATCCAAAAAGTGGCTGTCGGTTTCCATTAGTTTCCCACTGGTGCCAAGCAATTTCCAGCACCTCTGCATTGCACCCTCAAGCTCATTTTTAGTAAGCTATTATAATAGCAAACACTGAGAAAACTTAGTGACATCCTAAAAGTGGCTGTTGGACTTCATTAGTGTCCCACTGGTGCCAAGCAATTTCCAGCACCTCTGCATTGCACCCTCAAGCTGATTTTTACTAAGCCATAATAATAGCAAACACTGAGGAAACTTTCTGACATCCAAAAAGTGGCTGTTAAACTTCATTAGTGTCCCACTGGTGCCAAGCAATTTCCAACACCTCTGCATTGCACCCTCAAGCTCATTTTTAGTAAGCTATTATAATAGCAAACACTGAGGAAACTTAGTGGCATTCAAAAAGTGGCTGTCGGACTCCATTAGTGTCCCACTGGTGCCAAGCAATTTCCAGCACCTCTGCATTGCACCCTCAAGCTGATTTTTACTAAGCCATTATAATAGCAAACACTGAGGAAACTTACTGGCATCCAAAAAGTGGCTGTTGGACTTCATTAGTGTCGCACTGGTGCCAAGCAATTTCCAGCACCTCTGCATTGCACCCTCAAGCTCATTTTTACTAAGCCATTATAATAGCAAACACTGAGAAAACTTAGTGGCATCCAAAAAGTGGCTGTCAGTTCCATTAGTGTCCCACTGGTGCCAAGCAATTTCCAGCACCTCTGTATTGCACCCTCAAGCTGATTTTTACTAAGCCATTATAATAGCAAACACTGAGGAAACTTTCTGACATCCAAAAAGTGGCTGTTAAACTTCATTAGTGTCCCACTGGTGCCAAGCAATTTCCAACACCTCTGCATTGCACCCTCAAGCTCATTTTTAGTAAGCTATTATAATAGCAAACACTGAGGAAACTTAGTGGCATCCAAAAAGTGGCTGTCGGACTCCATTAGTGTCCCACTGGTGCCAAGCAATTTCCAGCACCTCTGCATTGCACCCTCAAGCTCATTTTTACTAAGCCATTATAATAGCAAACACTGAGGAAACTTAGTGGCATCCAAAAAGTGGCTGTCGGACTTCATTAGTGTCCCACTGTTGCGAAACAATTTTCAGCACCTCTGCATTGCACCCTCAAGCTCATTTTTACTAAGCCATTATAATAGCAAACACAGAGAAAACTTAGTGGCATCCAAAAAGTGGCTGTCGGTTTCCATTAGTGTCCCACTGGTGCCAAGCTATTTCCAGCACCTCTGCATTGCACCCTCAAGCTCATTTTTAGTAAGCTATTATAATAGCAAACACTGAGAAAACTTAGTGACATCCTAAAAGTGGCTGTTGGACTTCATTAGTGTCCCACTGGTGCCAAGCAATTTCCAGCACCTCTGCATTGCACCCTCAAGCTGATTTTTACTAAGCCATTATAATAGCAAACACTGAGGAAACTTTCTGACATCCAAAAAGTGGCTGTTAAACTTCATTAGTGTCCCACGGGTGCCAAGCAATTTCCAACACCTCTGCATTGCACCCTCAAGCTCATTTTTAGTAAGCTATTATAATAGCAAACACTGAGGAAACTTAGTGGCATTCAAAAAGTGGCTGTCGGACTCCATTAGTGTCCCACTGGTGCCAAGCAATTTCCAGCACCTCTGCATTGCACCCTCAAGCTCATTTTTACTAAGCCATTATAATAGCAAACACTGAGAAAACTTAGTGGCATCCAAAAAGTGGCTGTCGGACTCCATTAGTGTCCCACTGGTGCCAAGCAATTTCCAGCACCTCTGCATTGCACCCTCAAGCTCATTTTTACTAAGCCATTATAATAGCAAACACTGAGGAAACTTAGTGGCATCGAAAAAGTAGCTGTTGGACTTCATTAGTGTCCCACTGGTGTCAAGAAATTTCCAGCACCTCTGCATTGCACACTTAAGCTTCTTTTTACTAAGCCATTATAACAGCAAACACAGAGGAAACTTAGTGGCATCCAAAAAGTGGCTGTTGGACTTCATTAGTGTCCCACTGGTGCTAAGCAATTTCCAGCACCTCTGCATTGCACCCTCAAGCTCATTTTTACTAAGCCATTATAATAGCAAACACTGAGGAAACTTAGTGGCATCCAAAAAGTGGCTGTTGGACATCATTTGTGTCCCACTGGTGCCAAGAAATTTCCAGCACCTCTGCATTGCACCCTCAAGCTAATTTTTACTAAGCCATTATAATAGCAAACTGTGCTGCCAGTTTAAGGGCCATAGTTGCATTGTCAGGGATAGTCTGTGTTGTTTCTTCTGCTGTCAATAAAGCGAGTCCACCTCTGCAATCTACACCACCCCTCAATTTTTACTACCACATTTTAAGTGGACAATCTTGTCGCAATCAAAATGAGTGGCAAAATGACAGATGCTGGTGGAAAGTGGAACAGGCGTGTTGGAAAAGGAAAAAAAAGTTTGTGTCCGTGGGGAAGGTGGCAAAGCTCCATTAACATCTGCTGAAGATAGGCCATCTTCCAGCAAAAGTAAGATGTCTACTACTGTCCGTGGACAATCAAATGTGCTCCCTTTTTTACGGACATGAACAACTGGAACAAACGTAGATGATGTCCAAAAAAAGAACATGCTTGAATGGATCTCATGTGGTCCATGGACATAATTTCAGCCATAGAAAGGGACGCACGTATGCAGGAGTATCAGCAGAAGCTGTTACTCGATCTTAGCTCGGCTTTTCCACCAAACAACCGTGGTGCACGGAGTGAATCTCCCAGTTGTAACTTCACAAACATGGGATGGTCTCGTCATCTTCAACAGTCTACCCGTACCAGCAGCACCGTATCTGGTGCTGATAACAGCAATTTTATTGAATTTTTTCATAATTTTTTTAGATCATCCTTTGCAAGGCCACCAGAGACAACAAGTCTGACACATAGTCAATGGCTGGAGAGGATGATACAGGAGTATCTCAAAATGAACATCGATGCCATGACTTTGCAAATGGAGCCTTGCTCATTTTGGGCTTCAAATCTTGAAATATGGCTAGAGCTCTCCACTTACGCCTTGGAGATCTTGTCGTGTCCCGCTGCCAGCGTTGTCTCTGAACGTGTCTTCAGTGCTGCAGGGTGTGTGCTGTCAGATAAGCGCACGCGTCTGTCCAGTGACAATGGGGACAGACTAACGTTCATCAAAATGAACAAGTCATGGATCCACAAGGAATTTACTACCCCTGTGTCATCCTGGGGAGAGTAAATGCTTGTGGACTTGGAATGTGCTTGATGCAAATCTACGTGTAAAGTGTACAACTGGGGCACAAGTGCTGCCACTGAAGGGGTCTCTGTGTAGCCCAATTTTTGGAAAAAAGGGAGACTCACTTGGAGTAACCCTTGCTTGCAGTGTTTCTAAAAATGATCCAAGATGAACAGATCGGGGATCAGCAGAGACTTTGCTACCCACCTTGGTGTCATTCTGGAGACAGTTAAGGATGGCGTATTTTTGAATGTGCTTGATGCAAATCAACCTGTGAAGTGTACAACTGGGGCACAAGTGCTGCCACTGAAGGGGTGTCTGTGTGGCCCAATGTTTGGAAAAAAGGGAGACTCCGTTTGGAGTAACCCTTGTTTGCAGTGTTTCTAAAAATCATCCAAGATGAACAGATCGGGGATCAGCAAAGACTTTGCTACCCACCCCGGTGTCATCCTGGAGACAGTTAAGGATGGCGTATTTTTGAATGTGCTTGATGCAAATCTACCTGTGAAGTGTACAACTGGGGCACAAGTACTGCTACGGAAGGGGTGTCTGTGTGGCCCAATTTTTGGAAAAAAGGGAGACTCCGCTTTGAGTCACCTTGCGGTGTTTTACATCATTTTAGTAGGGAATGCCATGCCTATATCTGTGTCTCCTCCTCTTTTTTCTTGTCCAGGTCTTCTGTTTTCGCATGAGTATTTGTCCTTGTCACTTTCCCATGTGTTTGTGTTGTGTTGTGAGTTGTTTGTCACCTTTTGGACACCTTTGAGGGTGTTTTCTAGGTGTTTTTATGTGTTTGTGATTGCCTTCCTTTGATTCCTATGGGTTCGAGTGGTTCACCGAACCGGTTCGCCGAACCGAACTCGAACTAGACCTCCGTTCGATGAACCAAGCTCGAGCCAAACTGCGACCGGTTCGCTCATCTCTAGTGCTGACCACTCAAGCAAGCATCGCTGTGCTCGAGTACACTCAGTGCTCAGCCCAGTGCAACCCCTTAAATTATGATGTCCACACTAATTACCCATAAGAAGCTCATATTCTAGAGAGGCAAACACAGACAAAAACACAGACACACAGAAACAGGCACAGACACTTGCCACCAGTACATCTCTGCTTCAGCTCTTCTGCAAAGTCCAGGATCTTTGGTGACATCACAGTCTCATGACCAGTCACATGATCATGATGTCACCAAAGGCTCTAAAGTCCTGCAGAGTACAAGACGTGTAGTGTGACATCACGGTCACATGACTTGTCCCCACAAGCCCCAGAACAGGTGCTAATTTAAACCTTTTATGAGGCCTTAGAACTAATTTATTATGAATGTGACAGAATCCAGGTAACTTAGGACAGAGGCTAAGATAATGAACCTGACACAGGGGAGCCACACTGCTGTGGATTATAGTGTTAAATTCTGGCAATGGTCCACTGAAGTCCAGTAGAGTGACGCAGCCTTTTACATTCATTTTCAAAAGAGCTGTCCAATTTGCCGTCAAGGAAGCAATCCATCGGAAAGACCTATGTCTGGATGATTGTCAAGGGTTTTACCTAGACTTTTATGTACGTTTTTTCTCCACTTCTTGATATAGTTTTGTCCTTCAAGAACCAGGTATTAACCGCTTTGACTTTCATTGACTGCGGGTCTTCAGCTAACTTTATTGATTCTGGACTATTTCTGAAATTAGGATTAGAAACAGTTAGTTTGAAGAATTTCATTTAAATTTTTCCAATGACAAGATATCACTACTTCAGAACTTTGTCAAACGGATAAAGGTGAAGCTCATGCACTAATTCGGAGCATTTCACTCTGTTTTGCTTTGGATAATTTACCTGCTTGGGGTTTCCTTGTCTACTTATTCACAATCTTCCTTTTGATTGCTGCCTGAAGGAAATTGTTAAGTGGAGTCCCAATTGTCATACAAATGTTTAGGTTTCGTACAAATATGCTTCGCTAGTCTGAAGGGACTTCTGGGGTACATGAAAGACTTTGAAGATGTGTTGTCAGAAAAAGAGGTGCAGATTCTTCTTCCCCATCATCCCTATTATTGCGCTAATAATCTTGTCCCTAATGCCAAATTACCTAAAGCTCGCATTTATAATTTGTCTGTGCCTGATTGCACTGCCATGAAAACTTATGTTATAGAAAGTCATATCTGTCTTTCCTCCTTCCCTGTAGTCACTGGATTCTTCTATGAAAAAAAAAGATGGTGGCCTCCATTCTTACCTTGATTTCTGACAACTGAACAATATCACAGTTAAGAATACATACCCACTTCCATTCATCGCCGACCAATATAATCCACTTATGTGGGCTGAGTGGTTTTCCAATATTGATCTTAGAGCAGCTTATAAATTAATACACATCTGAAAGACTGATAAGTGGAAAATTAAGTTTTTTAATGTCTGAGAATTTACTTGAAAAACTTGTCATGCCATTTGGATAAACCAATCCACCAGCAGTATTTAATACTTTACGAATGATATTTTTCCCATTGCATTTGAAGAGTAATTGTGATTTACCTTGATGACATTTGAATTTTTTTGCCAAGTTTGAACACTCACCAGGAACATGTCCGTGTGGAATTAACAGGGTTGAGAGAGAATTCTTTTGTTTCAATTTTTTTTTCTGTTCAGGAAATTTCATTCCTGAGGTTCATTTTATTGGCTCATGGGTTTAAGATGGATCCTAGGAAGATGCAGACCATAATAGATTGTAATGCTTTGAGGTCACTAGGTTTTATTCAATGTTTTCTAGGATTCACCAACTATTATAGAAGATGCATTGTTTTTTTTCTCAGATTGCTAAACCTATTACTGACCCCACATATAAGGGGGCTGATCTCCAGGTTTGGTCACTGGATGCTATTAGGACTTTAAAAAAATTGAAAGAGTGTTTCATGTATTGTCCGGTTTTAATTCATCCTTCAAGAACCTTTCACTGTGGAGATAGATGGTTCAGAGGTCGGGGTATAGGCTGTTGCATCTCAGGGTTTCAAAACTCTGACCAACTTGTGGCCATGTGCAATTTTTTTTTTTAAATGCTATCTGTTGAAAAAAATTATGTGGGAAAATCGCAAGTTACTTGTTATTAAATTAGCCATTGAGGAATGGAGATAAGGTATATTTTAGGAGGGCAATTTATCAAGACACCATGGTTACTAATTATAAGAATTTATCTTATATTGAATCAATTAAATGGCTAACTCCTAGACTGACCAGATGGTCCTTTTTTTCGGGATTAAATTTCGCTATCATATTCAGGCCGAGGTCCAAGAATATGAAGGCTGACACATTATCAGAGAGTCTTGATTCAGTGTCTCCTCCATAACCTGCAGCCTCCATTTTTCCTCAGGGCATTTTAGTTTCAGTGGTTTCCAGGGAATTGGAAGCAGAGATCCATAAGATCCAGTTGTTGTCCCCTTCCGCTGTTGCAGGCGAGGGCCGCTGCTGCTTCTGGGAATGCTCTGATGCGGGTTGCTGATGCGACTCGAGTGGTGACCGGCTTGCAGGGGATTCTTGTCTGTGACGCCACCCGTGGGTTGCGGTGAGGGATGGTGACACCACCGCTGCCCGGTGATGGGGCGGGGAGGTGTAGTCCCGGGGCCCTGGGTCTGAACACGGAAGTGATGGCTGCTGGAGGTGGCGCGCCGGGTTGGACCAGGGGTCAATGGTGTACTCACAATTCAGTAATTTCACACAAGTCCAGTGGTAAACCAAGTTGCCAGTGACTGGCTGCCGTTGGAGGGTGTATTCAGGTCCCACACCCAAGTTAGTGAACAGTTGTCCCTTCCTCCTGCACGTTGTGTTTTTCTCTCCTGTTGGACGACTTTGCATGGAACGGAGAAGTCCACTCCCGGTTCTGTATGTATTTGGGAGCTGTGGCCCGCGAAATCTGACCCTTTCGATCTCTGTGGGTTCTGACAGACACCCTATCCCCCGCGTTGGGCTTCCATTTCGCTCTCTGGGCTTTGGGAGAACAAGACCTGAAACCTCGTCCTTTGCTGGTGAATTAACAAGGGGCATGCAACCTTCCTCAACCTAGGGTCCAGACATCCCGTCTGTGCACAGCCTCCGGACAGGATTCCCGCTGTTGGCACCGGCGGGCTACGACTCTGCCCCGGTCCACTTAAGGTTTCCCGCGACCGGATCCCCGTCGCCTGTGGCCCTGTTCACTGTCTGCCACCTAGCCAGGTAGTCCAGGGGCCTATACCCCTGACTCCACTGCTGTCAGACTTGAACTCTCCAACTCCACTTCACCACACACTCTCTACTTGTCTGACTCCAACTAGTTTAGACTCAGATCTCGACTTAACTGACTTGTTCCCCACCCCTGACACCTCAGAACCCCTAGATGGGCGTTCTCATCCGCCTAATCCCGCCCACTGGTGTGTCCTTATTATCATGAGTGGGTGGCTAGGCTTTAATAGCTGTGTGTTGTACCTGAGTGGGGGTTTCTGGTGGTAACAAGGAGGATGTACACTTTTGTGACTACCTGGTTTTGCCAGGGCGTCACACTCCCCCTTGGTTAAATACAGCCCGTCCGCGGGCTGTCCGGCCACTGACGTTTATTTTTGCAGCGACTAAAAGTAGAAAAAGAGGTAACAAACATATAAAACATTGTAAAACTTTCATCCCTTATGGGAGGCACATTACTTGAACGTTGCAGTAAACAAGAAAACATCTCCTTCTCCCACTTTCAGCCGCCACACAAAACATCAGAACCCACCCTCGGTGCCACCGCTGCTCACAAGTGCACACCATCACGGGTTCCTGTGGGTGTCCAAAATGTTTGGGTAAAAGTCCCTTACCTGCGAGTCCACCCCAAGAATTCCATGGTCTGGGAACCCTTGGCCTGGAGGTTAGCCACCGGTTTTGTTAGTGACTGGGCCTCGGCCGACTCTATCGCAGGCCCTTCCTCCAACTGACCTCTCCAGAGGCATTGCAGTCCTGGTGGTGAGGTAACAAGAAGGTAGATGGGGTTATTTACAAGACCCAAGAAAGTTTTTGGGGTGGCTTCGCCAGTCCTGACACCATGGTCCATTGTTAACTTTAAAACAGGCGGGTTAACATCAGTAAACTTGTAGAAGGTTAGCCGGAATCCACTACCTACTCCTGATTTTCATATAGGTGATGGTGGGAGGCGAGGCAGGGTGTTTTACTCACCACAACCCACTTTTTGATATCTAGGGCAAACCAACCTCGCTCTCCACAATGCCGGGTGTAGCTCACCATGTCTCTGGGTTCCTCCGGGATACAAACATTTCTGAATCCAATCCCGGTTCATAAATGAAACCCCCTCCTTTCTGGGTGTCAAAATACCTGATCTGTCCTCTGTAGGTCGGGTCCCGGACCCGGAAAGAAGATTGGCGCAGGCTGTCCTTTTTCTTGTAGGTGCGGGCCAGCACCTCAGCCTTGCGCTTCTCTCTAGCAGCAATTTCCTGGCACAGCTGCTGTTGCTGCCGCTCCCAGTACGGAGGACTGATAAAAAAGTTTTGGAGGGTCCTGTCTTTAAAGTAGGTGATAAGGTTTGGTCATCTAAACTAATAACCTGTTGACAAAGTTGGGTCCAAACTTTATTGGTCTTTATGGGATTCGGAAAGTAGTCAATATGGTAGTTGTTAGATTAAAACTTCCTCCATCTCTTCGAATTCCTAATATCTTCCATAGATTCCTAATAAACGTTTGTTCCTTCAATATCCTCTCCCTCATCCCTGCCTCATGTGGTGTCTGTCAAAGGAGATTTGGAGTATGAGGTACAGAGGATCATGAATTCTCAGAGGGTCCGAAATTCCCTACAGTATCTTATCCATTGGAAAGGATATGCCCCAAGGAGAGATATGGGTTCCTGCATAATCTGTGAAGGCTGATCGGTTGGTCAGAGCCTTTCAGTCAAGATTTTCTGGGAAACCTGGGGGTCCAGTGGCCCCCCCTAGAAGAGGGGGTACTATCATGATTTCACCCCTCTTCGTGTCTTAGGGATGCAGTAAGTGAAAGCTCAGCCTTCCTATAGAATCAGGGGTGTGCTGGGCTGTCGGTATTGTTAGGCCCTGTGCCCATGCTGCGTAGTTTGACGTGGATTTTGACGTAGATTTTCAGAAATCTACAGCAAAATCTGCATGTCCATTGTGAAGTCAGCAAAGTCTATGAGAATTTAGAAGTGCTGTGCCCACATTGAGTATTTTTCCCTTGCGTATTTGGTGCAGATTTCTTTTTTTCTGCACCAAATCTGCACCAAATACGCAAGGGAAAAATAAGCAACGTAGGCACAGTATTTCTGAATTCTCATAGACTTTTGCTGGCTTCACAATGGACATGCAGATTTTGCTACACATTTTTGAAAATAAGTATCAGAACTACACAGCGTAGGCACTGGGCCTTAGAGACATTTCAGCCGCTCAATCAGAGACAGGGGCATTGTTGGCTGTCAGTATTGTGAGTGACAGCCAAGCTGCTTTATCTGGTCATATCTGCTGGGTTTCCACTAGGTGTCACCCTTTCAGGGTGATTACCTGACTACAAAACCTATATTAATAAAGAACTCCATAGCACAAATCTAAAAATCATAAATCTTTATTATAATATCAATATCAAAAATAAAAACATTACACACAATAGAGCAGAAAAATACAGAAAAAAAGCCCTATATGGTAATATATATCACAGCATAAAGTATACGATAATATATGCCATAGTAAGAAAAAAAACGTAGTTTTCAGCTCACCCTGCATGCAAGTGTTGAAGAGATCCACAGATGGTGCAATTAACCCGGTTGGTGCATAGATCAAGGGATACCAGGAATCCAATGCATTCACAAAAAGGGCAGGTAATCCAGCAACACGTCTGGTGATAAAAACAATTTTTTAAAGTGAACCTGTCAGGTGCAATATACACCCAGAACCACGAGCAGCTATATAAAGGGATCTTTACAAAAAGTATTTCTAAAGATCTTTTGCTTACCTGCTAATGAGTGCAGGGACTAGTCCCAAGGGCATTATATCACTGACTAGCCGCCCTCTTAGCATGTTAGCAAGCCCACAGGAGTGTACTAACATGCTATTCAATTCAATTCTGCGGTGATGCGCGTACCTGTGTTCGCTGTGACCAATCTTCTGAATGCCCCACACTTCCGGTTACTTTTTCTAAAGATCCCTTTTTCTATGCTAGTGAATACAGGGATGGTTAGGCAGGGATTAGCAATATGCACCCAGAACTGCTCGTGGTCCTGGGTGCATATTGCACCTGACAGGTTCCCTTTAATCCATACTTTTAAAAAGGTTCAGTACATGATAAAATACAAGTCCATGCCCCAGGGTAGAGATCTCCTATGCGTTTCGGACTATACAGTCCATGCTCATAGCATATTTGTAGACTAATTGTATACCTTTTTATTCCAAATTACAAACAGTAAATTCACAAAAAATGAAAAGAAAAAAAAAAAAAAGGGGATGGGAGGAAATGACATGAAAAAAATGAACACATCGGGGTTAAATGATTCAACATCGCCATTATGGAAGTTTATAAAGTGCTTTCCATAATCTCCCTGTTGAAGATTATATATGGGCGAGGAGATGCTGCAGTACTGATGCTTCTTATGAGGAAGACTATCCCAAATACCTCCTGGACAGAGGAAAAAACATTAGCAAAAAAAAAAACCTAGAGGATAATATTTACAGGACAGTATCAGAAATAAAAATAAAAATGAATACAAAAAATATTGCCTTCTTAACTCAGTACAATAACCAGTATGGAGAAATGGAGAAATAATAAAAGTAATCAGACAGAATTTACCTATTCCCAAAATAGGTAAAATGCTGAAATCAATACTGGACACGGGCTGTAACTTTATACCGAGGAGAAGAATTACCTTATCTAATTTGATAACACCAAGTGATCACACTAATAACAAAAAATCCACTGAAACTAAGGGTACTGTCTCTCTAAACTACGTACCAGTGATTCCGACCACGATACGACCTGGTCAGGGTCGCTTTTACGCTGCTACACGGTCGCTAGTGAGCTGTCAAACAGTCAGATCTTCCCAACGACCAGCGACCAGACACCAGCCACCATCGACTCGTGTAATGATGCTGCGCTTGGTAACCAGGGTAAATATCGGGTAACTAAGCAAAGCGCTTTGCTTGGTTACCCAATATTTACCCTGGTTACCAGCGTACACTGCTTACAGGATGCCAGATCTGGCTCCCTGTATACGTAGCTAGGGTACACATCGGGTTACTAAGCAAAGCACTTTGCTTAGTTACTCAATATTTACCCTGGTTACCAGCGTACGCTGCTTACACAGAGTTGGTGCTCGTTGATCTCCTGCCGTCAAACACACCAATGTGTGCTGCACAGCGGGAGACCAACGAGCAAAAAATGAACCAGAACAGTGTGTAGCGATCAGCGATTTCACAGCAGGGGCCAGGTCACTGCTTAGTGTCAGACACAGCGAGATCACTGATGAGGTCTTTGACACGTCACAAAACCTGTGACTCAGCAGCGATCTCGCTAGTGATCTCGCTATGTGAGAAGTACCCTAACTGTTTATCCACCACAGGATCCCACAAATGTGCACAGAGACTATGTAATCTGTGTGGATATATGCGAAATATCACAAAATTCAAGTGTACAGTGACAAAAAAAGAAAATGATATCAAATCTTTTATAAATTGCAGCAGCACTTTTATATTTACCTGATCACTTGTGAGTCCTGTGAAATGCAGTATGTCGGGAGTACAACCCGGACATTAAGAAGACGAATATTTGAGCATCTCTATGGTGTGCATAATAGGAGTATGAGGAGCCTGTCAGGAGCATCACAGCGCTTTATGAATTTCCATAATGGCAAAGTCAGATCATTTACAGTCAATGCCATTGAGAAAATTACGGTATCAAAGAGAGGGGGTGACAGAACACAACGATTGCATACCTGAGAAGCAGTGTGGATTCTCAAACTAGAAACAAGAATTCCAAAAGGGATGAACATTAAATCAGACCTCTCTTATATTTAATAAATCTGTTAAAACAGAATTACTGTGGTTAAAAGGAATGTATTGTATTATATTCATGTATATTTCCACAGGTTAACAATTCTAATGTGTTAATAACCCCAATGTGTTAATTTTTTCATGTTATTTCTGCCCATTCCCATTTTTTTTATTTTTTTTTGTGTGAATTTCCTGTCTGTTATTTTGTATAAAAAGGTATAAACTTAGTCTACAAGTATGCTTTGAGTAAGGACTGTATAGTCCAAAATGTGTAAGAGATCCCAACCCTAAACCTTTTTGTGCATCAGTGTGACTGCGCATGCAAACACTACACTCGGCGGCGCATGTGTTCAGAGACGCATGCGTTGAGAGACAGCTGATTAGCTGTCTTCTATTTAAAAGACCTGCCACTTATACTCTCAGCCACGCCCATTCTGAGGAAGCAACAGCTGCGAAACGCACGTCAGGGGGTCCCTACAGTAATTAACTTTTATTCCTTTATCTACTAAACTTGCTCTTAATCTATGAAGTCTATAGGTATTTTTGGTTAATATGTTCTCATATACTGTGAGTTCATTCCATGTTCTATTTAGCACCCCTATTGTATAAGGCTGCATTTTGTGAAATAGCTGACTCTATTGCCACCTATTGCCCACTCATGGTATATGCAACCTACATTGGAATAGATTCTACTTAGTAATTTTTCTATGAGTGAGAGCACAATTAATCTTCTTGCTATCTAAGTTACTACTACTATTACATTACATTTGTTTTATATATACTTTTGAGCAAAATGCTAAGTGATTAATACATTCTACTTTGGTGTAGAGCCTCCTTTATGCTATTTATATAAAAAAAATAATTTGTGATCATTTATACATCTTTTTTGCATTTAAAATTGATTAAAGTGTATGTCAAGATGAAATATAACTGTGTACTATGACTATTATCGTACACTATATGTTGTGATTAGAGTTGAGCGATGTTCGAGGTTCGAGGTTTGCCAATTTCATGTTTGAGTGATTTTGGGGGGTGTTCGAGCTCGAGCTCGAACTCGAGCTTTTTGCTAAGAGCTCGACAGTTCGAGTTAGGTTCGAGAACGGTTCGAGCACAAAAAACGTGGCTTTTCACAGTAAGTATGTGCACATGTTGCTGTCTGCATGCGTCCTGCGTCCCCAGCACAATCCCTCTCTCTTTCCTACTCACCGATCACGGGCGTCTCGCTGCACGGCTGTCACAGATCTGCGGTGTCTTTTCCTCTTTAGAAAATGGCTGCCGCTTCATTAATCAATCAGTTATTCCATGCTTTCCCCGCCCACCGGCGCCCATGATTGGTTGCAGTCAGACACGTCCCCAAGCTGAGTGACAGCTGTCTCACTGCAACCAATCACAGCCGCCGGCGGGCGGGTCTATATCGTGCAGTAAAATAAATAAATAAATAATAATAAAAAAAAATACGGTTTCCCCCATATTTGATAGCAGCCAGGATAAAGCCACACGGCTGGAGACTAGTATTGTCAGGATGGAGAGCACCAAGTTATCAGGGGCCCACCACCCTAACAATATCAGCAGGCAGCCGCCCGGAATTGCTGCATCCATTAGATGTGACAGTCCCAGGACTCCACCCAGCTCATCCCAAATTGCCCTGGTGTGGTGGCAATCGAGGTAATAATGAGTTTAATCATGCCAGGCGTCTCCCCGAGACGCCTTCTATGACTAAACTGAAAGTGAAAGTAAAGAAACACACACAGTGAATAATCCTTAATTTAGAATAAAAGACAAAAACACCCTCATTTACCTCTTTATTAATCCCCAAATACCCCTCCAGGACCGAAATAATCCACAAGACACTGTCAGCTCGGCTACATGAAGCTGCAGCACCGTAGAACACGATCGCGCTGTATCAGCGCCACGTAGAAATGAAGTAAATTGCGTTGTCAGCAGAGACTTCAGCAATGCAGAAGTCAAGATTACCAAATTTGCCTATCTCTATCATTAGAGGCAGTTGACTAGTGGATAGAGCGCTCGCCTAAGAAACATAACTTCAGGAGTTCTAGTCCCGGTCCCAGTAAAGCATTTAATTTTTTTATTTTTTTTTTTATTTTTAATATATAATATGATATATGATATATTTTAACCCCTTCAGCCCCCGGGCACTTTCCGTTTTTGCGTTTTTGTTTTTTGCTCCCCTTCTTCCGAGAGGCGTATCTTTTTTATTTTTCCATCAATCTTGCCATATGAGGGCTTGTTTTTTGCGGGACGAGTTGTACTTTTAAATGAAACCATAAGTTTTACCATATAGTGTACTAGAAAACAGCAAAAAAATTCCAAGTGCGGAAAAATTGCAAAAAAAGTGGGATCGTACAATAGTTTTTGGGATATTTTATTCACCGTATTCACTATATGGTAAAACTGAGGTATCTATGTGTTGCCTCAGGTTGGTGCGAGTTTGTAGACACCAAACATGTATAGGTTTACTTGTATCTAAGGGGTTAAAAAAAATTCACAAGCTTGTCCAAAAAACGTGGCGCGCGTTTTGCGCCATTTTCCAAAACCCGTAGCGTTCTCATTTTTCAGGATCTGAGGCTCAGTGATGGCTTATTTTTTGCGTCTTGACCTGACGTTCTTAACGGTACCATTTTTGCGCAGATACTACGTTTTGATTGCCTGTTATTGCATTTTGCGCAAAATTTGCGGCGACCAAAAAACATAATTTTGGCGTTTGGAATTTTTTTGCTACTACGCCGTTTACTGATCAGATTCATTGATTTTATATTTTGATAGATCGGGCATTTCTGAACGTGGCGATACCAAATATGTGTGTATTTTTTATTTTTTTAACCCTTTAATTTTCAATGGGGTGAAAGGGGGGTGATTTGAACTTTTAGGTTTTTTTATTTTTTTTTAATTTTTTAAAACTTTTTTTTTTACTTTTTTTTTATTTTACTAGTTCCCCTAGGGGGCTTTAGCGATCAGCAATCCGATCGCTCTGCACTATCTGCAGATCTCAGCTACAGAGCTGAGAACTGCAGATTTGCTGCTTCACTTTCAATGCCGGCTGTATTCCGGCATTGAGAGGAAGTGAGTCATGTTAGCTACAGGCGTCATCACATGACCCTGTGCTACCATGGCAACCGCCGAAAGTCACGTGATCATGTGATCATTTTTCTGAATGTGAACACAGCTCCGCCCCTTTCGACCATGTTTTTTCCATCTCCTATATAAGACAGTCCTTGGTTACCCCTCTCCACCCACAGCAGTTTTTAATTGCAATGAGATGACACACAGTTAGGGTCACAGAGCTAGCGACCCCAATATAGAGATATACCTTGACGAGGTTTTGGGGCTCAGTTACATTGATCAATGCGATTGCTAAATATCTCCTTTTTCCTAATATTCATGGCAGGTATGCAATTCATTATTCACATGTTCAAGTTAGCAAGTAGCATTTTTCATTGTATTTTCCAATATTTTTCCATATGCTTGAGATATTATACCATTATCTACGTTTGATGTGCAGCCTTATCCTTATATAGGGGCGGGGTAAGTGACTGTCATGGCGGCGCCCATATACATATCGCTGCCAAGATTTTGGCAGCGAAATGTAAGGGGTTAATGGCCGCGGGTGGAAGCGATTCCACCCGCGGCTAGCAGGCATACATGTCAGCTGTTGATAACAGCTGATATGTGCGCGGACCCTTCATGGGTCGTTAAGGGGTTAAATTATAATTATATATTTAAATTTATAATTTAATTTAATTATGCACTGAGGGGAGGAGCCGGACATCAGCTGTGAGCCGCGGGACACACCTCTAAAATCGGAGCAGTTCACGGAATGAGGCTGCATTGCTCTCTCCTGTCTCTCCTCTCTCTCCTTTCTCTTTTTCTCTCTCTTCTCTCTTTCTCTCTCTCTCTTTCTCTCTCTGTCTCCCAAGGAGAGGGAAGAAAGTGTTTCAGGGAGGGCTGAGATAGCATACTACAGACAAGCAGAGGGAAGAAAATGTTTCAGGGAGGGCTGAGAAAGCATACTACAGACAAGGAGAGGGAAGAAAGTGTTTCAGGGAGAGCAGAGAAAATATACTATACACAAGGAGAGGTAAGAAAGTGTTTCAGGGAGGGCAGAGAAAATATACTATACACAAGGAGAGGTAAGAAAGTGTTTCAGGGAGGGCAGAGAAAACATACTATGGACCAGGAGAGGGAAGAAAGTGTTTCAGAGAGGGCAGAGAAAACATACTATAGATAAGGAGAGGGGAGAAAGTGTTTCAGGGAGGGCAGAGAAAACATACTATGGACAAGGAAAGAGAAGAAAGTGTTTCAGGGAGGGCAGAGAAAATATACTACCGACCAGGAGAGGGAAGAAAGTTTTTCAGGGAGGGCAGAGAAAACATACTATGGACAAGGAGAGGGAAGAAAGTGTTTCAGGGAGGGCTGAGAAAGCATACTACAGACAAGGAGAGGAAAGAAAGTGTTTCAGAGAGGGCAGAGAAACCATACTATATTATAATAGAATTATTATTTATTTATAATTTAATTTAATTATGCACTCAGGGGATGAGCTGGACATCAGCTTTGAGCCGCGGGACACACCTCTAAAATCGGAGCAGTTCACGAAATGAGGCTGCATTGCTCTCTCCTCTCTCTCTTCTCTCTCTCTTTCTTTCCTCTCTCTTCTCTCTCTTCTCTCTCTCAATTTTCTCTTTCTCCTGTCTCTCTCCTTTCTTTTTTTCTCTCTCTCTCTGTCTCAGACCTGGCGATGATCAGCTGATGCGGTCTACACTGAAGTGTGTAGTTTTTTTTTTTTTGCACTGATGCATCAGCTGATTGTATAAAAGCTGTTTATACAATCAGCTGCTGTGTCATGTGATTCAGGCCCTTGAACTTGACACATCATCTGATCACTTTGCCTTCCATCCAACCGATCAGATGATATTGGATCCGGATTGGACGGCGCACGACCCTTGACCCAGGATTACTGAGGAGGGGGGTTCTTTTTTTTTCAATAAAGCTGGAGTCACTAATTTTGTTGTAATTTATTTCTAATTTTCTGTGTGTTGTGTTTTTTTTTATCTGTACTAGAAATTCATGGTGGCCATGTCTAATAATGGCATGACACCATGAATTTCGGGCTTAGGGCCAGTTGATAATATACAGCTAGCCCTAACCCCATTATTACCCAGTGAGCCACCCATCACCAGGGCATCTGGAAGAGTTGGATACAGCACCAGAAGATGGCGCTTCTATGAAAGCGCCATTTTCTGGGGCGGCTGCGGACTGCAATTCGCAGCAGGGGTGCCCAGAAAGCTTCGGTACCCTGAGCCTTTTAGGTCTGCAGCTGCTGTCTGTCTGGAGAGGAGACAGCAGCTGCAGAGCTACACGGCTCAGCATGCTCCATTCACTAGTGTATGCAGAAGAGCAGACAGCAGCTGCAGAACTACAAGGCTCAGCATACTCCATCCAGGACTGTATGCAGGAGATTTTTGCCCACCAAAAAAAAGACGTGGGCTTCGCCATATTTTTGTATGCTAGCCAGGTACAGCAGGCAGGTATGGCTGCCCCCAACCCCCAGCTGCCTATTTGTACCTGTCTTGGAACTAAATATAGGGAAGCCCTTTTTTAATTATTTCATGAATTTCATGAAATAATTAAAAAAAAAACAACGTGGGCTTCGCCCCATTTTTGTGTCCGGCCAGGTACAACTAGGCACCTGGGGATTGGAATCCGCAGCACAGGTTAGCCCGAGCTTTCTCGGCACCTCTGCTGCGAATTGCAGTCCGCAGCCGCCCCAAAAAATGGCGCTTTCATAGAAGCGCCATCATCTGGCGCTGTATCGAACTCTTCCAGCTGCCCTGATACCGGGCGGATTGCTGGGTAATTATGAGTTAATACTAGCTTTGTTTTACTAGCTAGTATTAAGTCAGAGATTCTTAATGTCAGGCAAGTTTGACCCGGTCATTAAGAATCTCTAATAAAGGGTTAAAAAAAACACACCACACAGAGAAAAAATACTTTAATAGAAATAATTACACAGACACATTAGAGACTCCATGTTTATTACTCCCTCTCATCCCTCCATGATCCATGGTCTTCTGTCTTCTTTCTCCTTCAAGCCATGCAGCTCTGCTACATCAGATAGCATTGCATGGGGGAAGACGCTGCTTCCCGTGCAGTCTGTATCACTCAGTGAGTGAACAGCAGCTGCGTGCTGTAAGCGGTGATGTCACCGCTGACAGGCGCGTTGCTATAGCAATGGTAATCTCCGTTATTGACCGGCTGTGGCAGCCGGTGAATAACGTAACGGGGCTGCATAACGGGGAACCGACCATGTGCCAGAGAATCTCGTCGGTACACGGGGATGCACAACCGAGCACGGTGTACCAGAGAGATGCACTGACAGGACCTAGCAATGACGTCTAGCCATGTGACCAGTCTGTAGCCAATGAGATAATAGACACGTGACTGGTCACATGCTTTTTTGACGTCATGGAAGGTGCTGGTTACCGGGAGGATGCAGCAATTATCGGAAGGAAAAGCGGCGGGAGACAGAGTGCAGGATGCGTTGCAGGGACAGGTAAGTGTTATGGCAATGTTTATTAACTGTATGTGTACATTTATAATGTGTTTGTATGTGTTTGTGTTTGCCTGCCATTGGTTTCAATGGGGCTCGAGAGGTTTGTCGAGCCATTCGCCGAACCGAACTCGAACGCGGCCTCCGTTCGACGAACCGAACCGAACTCGAGCCTCTAGAGGCCCGCTCATCTCTAGTTGTGATATATATTACCGTATAGGGCTTTTTTTGTATTTTTCTCCTCTATTGTTTGTAATATTTTTTATCATTGATATTATAAGAAAGAATTATGATTTTTTTAAATTTGTGCTATGGTGTTCTTTATTGATAAAAGTTTTGTAACGTTTTGCTGAAAGAAATCCATCCTTACGCCTTTTCTGACTATTTTGGTTGGATTATTGATTACCTGACTAGTTAGCTGGCTAACAATGGTCAGACCATTGTCAGTTGTAGTTTTGCTCGCTACTTAGTGCTTGATGTCCTGCTATTCTGATCTTTGTTGCCTGACCTTGGACTTTGCCTTTTGACTATTCACTTGTATTGCTTTTTTGCCTTTGACTTATTCTGATCCCAGCTGCATAACCTCGGACTTTATATTATGACCTTTCTTTTGTATTACCCTTTTGCCTTTGACATTCTCAACTGGAATTTGACCCCGGACTCCTTGATTCTCTTGTCCCATGACTTATCTGCAATAATATCAGATCTAATTCAGGGTACTGACAAACTCAAAGGTTGGATCAAGTTATTTGTATAATACTATATAGTTCTAATATCCTTTTCATCATAGCCGGTCTACACTAACAGAATATCCTTTTTTGCACTGAGCTAAAAAAAAAGCATGGTTGTAGATAACTTTCAACAAATCCTAAAAAACACAAAAAAGTAACATCTAGTGGGAACGAGAGAAAATGAAAACAAGATGGCTATTACGTTGATTAAAAAAACACGTTAAAATATGAATATAGTGAAATGATTATCGTAAGATATATTGTATACCTGTGGTTCATTTATTTCACAAATCATAAGACAACTAAAAATAACTTGCTTTTAGTATATGCAACCAAATAAAATTGTATAAACTGATTTTCTTTTTTTTTTTAGACTATAAGTAGATAGGTTACGCTTTCCCTTGCACTAATTGGGTTGTGGCATGCAATATAATGGGATCATTAAGCCAAGCAGTCCCTCATAAAGGCTGGGATGTTTAGTACAAGATAAAGGAAACCTTGTTCTCGCTTTCTCCTTAACTCACTTTAAGAGTTTTTTTCCCCTTCAATATGTGGAGAACGTATATTGTGGATCTTAAACAGCTTGACTTTTTATTTGTTTGGAAACTGTAAGCTGTATGTTTTAATTTAACAAATTCACCCTATTACTGCAAGGAATCTTGATCCACAATAACTTAACTAAGGTAATTTTCCATTTGGGAATTGATTTATTTATTTTGTGGGGACTTTAAAAAGTCAAAGCATAGACGGATATAGAACACAAGCCAATTTATCAAATTTGTTGAGCAATAATATTGTAATAAGCCAGGTCCTACCATGTCCCGGTGAGGTATTGACCCAGAAAAGAAGGTAGGTAGGGTCTTAAAAGCTGTTTGCCCTCCAGGCAGTCTGTGATTGCAGTCCCCTTATTTTTAATACTATTAAAACTACCTGCCCTGGATTATGGTTTGCCAACTTTTAATTAACCACTCTAGTGCCAGAAGGATAAATAAAAGGAGTATGGGAGCCTTTTACAAAGACTAGAATGATATACCCAAATACAAATGACTTTTAATAAAGTAAACTATACCTAAGCATTTCTAAATTGGACATGTGATTCAATTTCATTAACGCACTTATTGACTTCTTCGTAGCAAAAGAGGAGATCTAAGTAATTCACCTAATTTTTCTTTGCTCCAAATGTTTACAATTATTTGATTTTCCCATAAGGCTTGATCCCTTATTGACTATCAATATCTATTTTTGTACTTCGCAACAGGCATAACTTTTTTATTTTTTATCAACATGATACATGATGAATTTTTAGATATTGATGTCCACAGGTATCTAAATAACTAGAGATGAGTGTACCTATCGACGTTCGGTTTGCCTATCTTTACCAAGCTTCCCGGTTTTCACTGAGCTGTTTGGCAAACAGGAACTGTCCAATAAGCATGGGTCTCCCCAGCCTGAGAAGACCAGAACCCAGCTGTTGGGCTTTACCATGGCTGGGTATTAAAATTGGGGGGAAGTGGCACACACCTTTTTAAAAAATTATTTATTTAAATTAAAAAAATAAAAATAAAGCCA
The DNA here is from genome assembly GCF_048569485.1 of Anomaloglossus baeobatrachus. Classification (NCBI taxonomy): domain Eukaryota; kingdom Metazoa; phylum Chordata; class Amphibia; order Anura; family Aromobatidae; genus Anomaloglossus; species Anomaloglossus baeobatrachus. Next base: position 489,455,134 of record NC_134355.1, read on the forward strand.
CATGCAATTCTTCTTATTTTGATACACAGCCAAGATAAGTGCATGGCTGGGGGCTTGAGCTTGTAGCTGTGGGCTTTAACTGTGCTGGTATCAATAGATGGGGGTACCCTATGCCATTTTATTTATTTATTTATTTTACACTATGATATAATAGACCCACAGACAGGGTCTGTGATTCCAACCAATCACAGATGCTGTCTGGGGGCGGGGTCTGACTGTAACTAATCAGCGACGCCTTTGGGTAAAGCAGTTAATATGTATGAGGGATAATGTGCAGCCCCAGAAGTACAGCCACGTGAACAGTTATCGAGTCTCCCTGCGGCTGTATGCCGTGCTTTAACCCTTTTGCTTCCTTTTCTTTACAGTGATTTCCCTGGCCAATGACAGTCATGGCAATACTTGACATGGCTGTGATGAGGTCAGGAGTGGGTGTTCTGCAAATAAACAGTTACTGAACATTACCGACTTTTGAGCAAAGTGCTCTGGTAGCTGAGTAGAAATAGAACCAGCAAAGGCTCATACCAAATCTGACATTGGTGAACGTGAACTGAACTGGTTCGCTCATCTCTAGCGATAACTCCCAATTCAGGCAGCATGTGTAAATAAGTTGTATTGACATATCCCCATATGCTCAGGCGATGTCATGTTAATAATCACTTCTGATTTGTAAAGGGTTCACTATACCAATCACTGTTTACCATGAGGAGGTGTGGTCACAATAGTCCATAAATTCACAATGTCAGGAGCAGCAGAAAGATGGCAGTTGGAACATTACATGTTCTGCTAGTGATAGACAGGGTTAGTGAGGGCTAGCAATCATGGAGAGAAGCACCAATTCCCCTTACGGTGTTTAACCTCTGTAGGTAGGTAGGGTACAGAAACTGAGGGTTTTTGAGCAGGATTATTTAGTGGCCTTGGGATCATCTTCATATGTCATTTGGATCCAGGAATGTCTATGCTATATTGCATGTTTCCCTGGTGTTTTGGTGTGCTGTCTTAACAGTATTTGGTTTGTACTGAAAACCCTTTTTTATTGTATTAATAAAAGTTATATCTTAATTATTCTGGGGTAATTCTTGGTAATTGATTCATGTCATTATCTGTGCCTCACCCTGTCTTTCACATTGTCCAGTCTCAGTAGCCAAGAGTCTGGACCACATAATTTTCAACCTGATCCTCCTTCCTCCCACCATGGGGAGTCCCAGGAGACAAGTGATCCCGCATTTGGGCACTCTGAGGAGCGAGTCTTTACATTTCCATTGATTAATTCTGTCTGGACTCTTGCCTTGCACGTTTCAAGAGAGACATGAGGAGGTTATGTGTAGTGATGCCCAAATATTTGAGCAGCCATGGTAAGAAGAAGGTAACCATGTGCAACAGCAATTAGTGTCTCAAGCGATTAAAGTTTTTAAGTGAAGAAGTCAGGAGGAGGACTAGAGTGAGGAAGTGAAAAATGAAGTGGTGGACGATGAAGTCACTAAAACAACCTGACAAGGTACTATGCAGAGGGAGAACAGCAGGGCAGAGGTGGCAGGATCACTAGCACCATAACTGGCATGAAGAGGCAGGGAGTAGAGTTGAGCGCGGTTCATGGTTCGAGGTTCTCCAGTTCGTGGTTCGAGTGATTTTTGGGGGTGTTCTAGATAGAACTAGAACTCGAGCTTTTTGCTAAAGCTTGATAGTTCTAGATACGTTCGAGAACGGTTCTAGCAGCAAAAAGCAGGGCTTTTTACAGCTACAGTGTGCAGGAGCCAATGCTGGCAGCCTGCCAGAAGCTGGTAACCAAGATAAACATCGGGTATCCAAGCAAAGCGCTTTGGTTAGTAACCCGATGTTTATCCTAGTTACGTGCAGGAAGCCCACACTTCCCCGCTCAGCTCACTCCGCCCCCTCCTGCACGCGACATGTACACATACATATACACACACACCCACACACGTCCTCAGCCATGCACACACGTCCCCAGCCATGCAGTCCACGACACTGACGTCCTCCTGGCACTCTGCACACATGGTCCCGCTCAGCTTACCTGCGGTGATGAAGTCCCGACCTCAGCGCTGTCACTGTCCTCCATGGCCGCCGCTTGTCACATCACCTTCTCTCGCTTACGACCCGAGACTGACTAGCGGTGATGTCACGGGCCTCTCGCGATACTTGGCTGTGAAGGCGGCGGTCATTGAACTCAGTGACAGGTGCTGTCGGCAGTGCAGGAGATCAGCGCAGGTAATGTACCTCGCTGACAGCAGCACTTGTCATGCCCTGCAGTGACCTGGGCTGACCCATTGATGTTAGCTCAGGTCACTGCACTGCTCTCCCAGCCAATGGAGAACATCCGCTCTTCAATGACTGGGACAGTGTGGATCATCATGGCAACCCCTTGGATTACACCAGATCTGGATTTGTTTTTCTTTCTAATAAATTGGTTAAAGAGGGAATGTATTGGGGAGTGTTTTTTCAAATAAAAATGTGTTTGTCGTCTATTTTTTTTATTACTGACTGGGTTGGTGATGTCGGGTATCTGATAGACGCCTGACCTCAACAACCCCAGGGCTTGATGCCAGGTGACATTACACATCTGATTTTAACCCCATATATTACCCCGTTTGCCACCGCACCAGGGCGCGGGATGAGCTGGGGCGAAGCACCAGGATTGGCGCATCTAATGGATGCGCCACTTCTGGGGCGGCTGCGGCCTGCTATTTTTAGGCTGGGGAGAGTCCAATAACCATTGACCTCCCTAGTCTGAGAATATCAGACCCCAGCTGTCTGCTTTACCCTGGCTGGTGATCCAATTTTGGGGGGACCCCTACGTGTTTTATTTTTTTAAATTATTTATTTAATTTAAAATAACAGCGTGGGGTGCCCTCAGTTTTGGATTACCAGCCAAGGTGAGGTTGCCAGCTGTGGTCTGCAGGCTGCAGCCATCTGCTTTACCCTAGCTGGCTACAAAAATAGGGGGAACCCTACGTCATTTTTTTTTTTTCATTTTTTTGGCTAAATACAAAGCTAAACACCCCTTAGTGCCACATGAAAGGCACCAAAGGGTGCAAAATTACAAAATGCAGGAGAGTGGGACATTATGTGTCTTTCTGCCATTATAATGACAGAAAAGACTGATATGAAGTGCACAAGCACAAGAAAATCACCAGAGCGCTCTACGCTGTGAAAAGCAGTAGAAAATGGCACTGGAGTGAACATGTGACCGCCTCATGTAGGATGAAGCTATGGATCCTGGGTAAATTTATGCATTTACCCTCCTTCAGTTTTTTTGCAGTACACAAAAAACACGGAAAGCACACGGATGACAAACAGATGACATACGGACCGTCTACGGAACGGAAACGGATGCCACACGGATGCACCCGTGAAAAAAACGGACTGTTTTTTGCAGACCGCAAAAATGGATCGGTCGTGTTAATTAGAGATGAGCGAACCGGTCCCGGTTCGGCTCGAGGTCGGTTCGCCGAACGGAGGTCCCGTTCGAGTTCGGCTCGTCGAACGTTCGACAAACCGAACTCGAACTGCATAGGAAACAATGGCAGGCAATCACAAACACAGAAAAACACCTAGAAAACACCCTCAAAGGTGTCCAAAAGGTGACAAACAACTCACAACACATGGGAAAGTGACAAGGACATATACTCATGCGAAAACAAAAGAGCTGGACAAGGAAAAAGAGGAGGACACACAGATATATGAGTATATGCAAGGAAACATCGATTCCATTATTGTGCAACTTGAGCCCTGCTCATTTTAGGCTTCCAATCTGGATAAATTGCCTGAGCTCGCCACGTACGCCTTGGGGATCTTGTCGTGTCCTGCAGCCAGCGTTCTCTCGGAACCTATCTTCAGTGCTGCTGGGGGTCTGCTGGCAGATAAGCACACGTGTCTGTCCACTGACAATGTGGACATGGCTCTCAGAGGACTTTTCTTCCCCTGGGTCAGCCAGGGGACGGGAAAGGCACGCGTATTTTTGAGAGTGCTTCATGCAAAGCATCTTTTTCTTTTTCAAAAGGGGGGTCAACCGATGCCAGTCAAGTGGGGTGTGTGTGGCCCAATTAGTGGCAACGAGGGAGACTGTGGTTGGAGTCCCCTCGCTGTGTTTCTAAAAGAACCAAGATGAACAAGTCATGGCTCTCAGAGGACTTTTCTTCCCCTGGGTCAGCCAGGGGACGGGAAAGGCACGCGTATTTTTGAGAGTGCTTCATGCAAAGCATCTTTTTCATTTTGAAAAGGGGCATCAACTGATGTCAGTCAAGTGGGGTGTGTGTGGCCCAGTTAGTGGCAACGAGGGAGACTGTGGTTGGAGTCCCCTCGCTGTGTTTCTAAAAGAACCAAGATGAACAAGTCATGGCTCTCAGAGGACTTTTCTTCCCCTGGGTCAGCCAGGGGACGGGAAAGGCACGCGTATTTTTGAGAGTGCTTCATGCAAAGCATCTTTTTCATTTTCAAAAGGGGGGTCAACCGATGCCAGTCAAGTGGGGTGTGTGTGGCCCAATTAGTGGCAACGAGGGAGACTGTGGTTGGAGTCCCCTCGCTGTGTTTCTAAAAGAACCAAGATGAACAAGTCATGGCTCTCAGAGGACTTTTCTTCCCCTGGGTCAGCCAGGGGACGGGAAAGGCACGCGTATTTTTGAGAGTGCTTCATGCAAAGCATCTTTTTCTTTTTCAAAAGGGGGCTCAACCGATGCCAGTCAAGTGGGGTGTGTGTGGCCCAGTTAGTGGCAACGAGGGAGACTGTGGTTGGAGTCCCCTCGCTGTGTTTCTAAAAGAACCAAAATGAACAAATCATGGCTCTCAGAGGACTTTTCTTCCCCTGGGTCAGCCAGGGGACGGGAAAGGCACGCGTATTTTTGAGAGTGCTTCATGCAAAGCATCTTTTTCTTTTTCAAAAGGGGGCTCAACCGATGCCAGTCAAGTGGGGTGTGTGTGGCCCAGTTAGTGGAAACGAGGGAGACTGTGGTTGGAGTGCAAACATGGGTGCGGCCCTTCGCTGTGACAATGTGACACACGTGCCTTGTGTGGTTCACGTGTTGAACCTGGTTGTCCAGCAATTTTTAAAGCACTATCCTGGCCCACATGGCCTTCTGCAGAGAGCACGGTTTAACGCCTTGCTTGATCCACACACTCAGATGGGCTGTAAATGATAGGCTAGAGGGAAGCCACACACCAAGCAGGACCCCTAGAACCCTGAAACCCTTTAACCCCTATACAGGGATTAGGAATTGCACAGGGCCCAAGGTGATTAATACCTGTGGAAGGCTGCAGTTCCAGAGAATAGTAGTCAGGCAGGGTCAAAACATTAATTGAGGAACAGGAACAGAATGGGACGGCCAGGACTTAATCAGAAAACAAGCAGAGGTGAAATGCGGATCGGCCAACAAGGTACATAAACAGCAAGCAGGAAAAGTAGTCAGGTAACAAGCACACAAAATCATAAAACTGAACTGGGGGTAAAAGCAGAGCTATGTCTGGCAGTGGTCTGCAGACAGGATGGGCATAAAAAAGAGTGTGGTGTCTTCCCATTGGTTGTAGCTGAATGATGGTATTTCATCTGTGAGATACCCACCAGCTACATTCAGCCAGAGATTCTGCATCTGTCAAGGTAATGCAGCCCAGTGGGTGAGCATAACCTGTGTCCACCTGCGCCGCTGGCATCGACTCCTCTCCCATCATCAGCACTATTCATGAAAGGAACACGTTGTCACCTGGCGACCGGAGTACAAATTGACGGAGCGGACTCCGTTGGTGACTTAACAGCCGTGTGCGGCAATGATGCAAACCTGGCTGCGGGCCTTCGTCAGGGCAATGTGGGACACATGCCTTGTATGGCTCACGTGTTGAACCTAATTCTCCAGCAATTTTTAAAACACCATCCCAGCCTACATGGCCTTGTGCAGCGGGCACGCTCGCTATGTGCTCACTTCCATCGTGTGCACACAGCAGCTCAACAACTTTCGTCGCTACAGAAGTCTTTAGGTCTGGTGGTTAAACGCCTGAAATGCGATGTGCCCACACGCAGGAATTTGAATCTGCACATGTTGCAGCGTTTGTGGCAGCACCGCCGAACCCTGCTGCAATACGTTATGACATATAGCCTGGGATAACTTGATCCAGAGGTGGTGCAGATCACGCTGCTGGAGTGGTGTCAGATCAAGGACCTATGCACCCTGCTACACAGTTTACAAATGTCGACGAAGATGTTTAGCACTGACAATGTCATTCTCAGCGTGACAATTCTGGTCATCTACAGGATGGAGCACACTGTAATTATTATTCGGGGTCAGGTGTTGGGACAAGAGGAAGGGGAGGAAGTACAGGAGGAGTCATATGCGGCAGGGATAACAAGATCTACGAGGTCCAGATGGTCAGCGGCACCTATGCGGCAGTCATGGTGAGGGAGAGGGATTAACAAGGGCACATAGTATCAGCAAAAAGGCTTGAGGAAGGTGCAGGAGCCCATGAAGAAATGGAGGACGAACTGGCGATGGGCATGGAAGACTCAGCAGATGAGTGAGAGCTTGCTCACATTTCGGTTGTGCGAGGTTGTGGGGAGAGGGCAGAGGAAGGAGGCACGATTCTCACCTCTCTGCCACCAACACACCAAGGACTTGGTCCTCCTGGATGCACAAGACACATGAGCGCCTTCTTGCTGCACTACCTACAACATGACCCTCGGATTGTACGAATTCAAAGTAATCCAGAATACTGGGTTGCCACACTGTTAGATCCCCGGTACAAGACAAAATTTGGCGAAATAATTCCTGCCATAGAAATGGACGCACGTATACAGGAGTATCTGCAGAATGTGGTACGCAATCTTAGATCTGCTTTTCCACTAAACACCAGTGCTGCACAGAGTGAATCTCAACGCTTTGTCATGGATAGGAGGAAATGGTCTTTTACTTGTCCACATCTGAGGGACCGAGGGCTGGCTGCTGTGCTGAGATGGCGTTGAGTACGGTGTCCCTGCAGAGTTGCACTTTTGGTCATATACCAAAATGAGTTGAAAAAGGACAGATGCTAGTGGAAAGGGGAACAGGTGTGTTGGAAAGGGGAAAAAGTTTTGGTCCGTGGATTTGGTGGTTAAGCAACAGTAACATTTGCTGAAGAAACACCATCTGTTACAGTGGGACTGGCAGATTTGGATAAAGTGGTATATACTATGTTACCGCTATATAACGAAAATTAATAAGAAAAGAAAGAGAAAGGTATATATCCCCATCAGCAGTCAGTGTCCACCGTGCTCCCAGTTGGAAAAGGAGAGGTTGGCAACTGGAAGGTTTGGTGGAGGATACAGAGCTGTGTGGCTATGAAACTAATAGTAGCCTGAACCGAGTTAGACGCCATTCGGATCTGGAGACTGGGAGCCCTGTTAGCGTCACAGGGTCCACATGCCCACCCAGCCCAGGAACTCCCTGTTAACAACACAGGGGCCATTGAGTACGCTGACCGTGTGCGTAGGGGCACACCTGTGGACAGCAGGCGCATCAGCAGCAGCAGGCCTGTTAATGCCACTGGGCTGCAAAAGCAGGACTGGTAGGACAGGAGCTGGTCTTAACCGTTCTGCGTTACCAACTGTGGTGGTGGCCTGCATCGACACCCTATCCTTGCCTACCTCTGGCCTAAAGCCGCAATGGGTTCAACACATGGAGGTGTGCTCTTTCGGAGCATAATAGAAGACTGCGCACCTCCTTGTTGGCTCCAGCCCCTTTTATAACCTGGGTCCACCCCAAACCAGGGTGAACCACAATGCACCTCCTGGAGACAAAAGTAGAGTGACACGTCATGAGTGGCATAACTAGCGTCCTATTTGGAAACGCAACTTCAATGATGACCTCATGGCTGCCATGACCCAAACACCTCACCAGTCATCGTCTGACCATCAATAATGCGGTGACAAGTCATAGGGGTGGGCCTCTGCAAGCCATTTGGGAGGACACCTGATGCCCTGTGGACTATATGGGACCCCCACATCAGGGGCAGGGCCAAAGAGTTTATTACCGGACATAGTCTCTGATGCAGTAAGTGCCTGAGCATGCTCAGTAGCATGAAATACAGTCTCTGAAAAAAGACTATCAGCTTTAGCATGGTGTATAGGCACAAAACAGGACTTAGACCCGCAAGGAATGCAAGCACCTGTGCAAAGAGGCTTTTCACACTTAGTGTGGGAGCATGCGCTGTATCCCGAAATGAAGACTTAGCGTCAGGAATGGCACAGTCAGGCTGAGCATACTCACTAGGCGAAACACTGTAATTAGGCTGCAGCTGGGGTAAATCGGCACACGCATGCGCACTAGCTGCCTCTCCACACTTAGACGTGGAGGGGAAATTGCTCTTGGAGATGCTGTCTATGAACAGAAGGAAAAGCTAAAGGAAGCGTGACTTTCTATCCCTCCGAATTATCAAATGCAGCAATGAATTCCCTGAGTTTTCTATAACATTAGCGTAGCAAAATGTGCATGAGGGTGTCATGTAGAGGTGCTATAAATAGCTTGGCACCAGTGGGGCACTAATGGAATACAACAGCCAGTTCTATGATGCCACTAAATGGCAGTATTTTTTGCTATCATTATAGCTTATTAAAAACAGAGCAGGAGGGTGTCCTGCACAGGTGCTAGAAATGGCTTGGCACCAGTGGGGCACTAATGGAGTACAACAGCCACTTCTTGTATGCCACTAGGTACACTGACTGTTTGCTAGTATAATGGCTTAGTTAAAAAGAGTTGGAGTGTGCAATGCAGGCAGACGTGCTGCAAATATCTTTAAAATAGTGTGAATAGACAAAAGTACAATAGCCACGTTTAGGATGCCACTAGGTACACTGACTGTTTGCTAGTATAATGGCTTAGTTAAAAAAAGTTGGAGTGTGCAATGCAGGCAGACGTGCTGCAAATATCTTTACAATAGTGTGAATAGACAAAAGTACAATAGCCACGTTTAGGATGCCACTAGGTACACTGACTGTTTGCTAGTATAATGGCTTAGTTAAAAAAAGTTGGAGTGTGCAATGCAGGCAGACGTGCTGCAAATATCTTTAAAATAGTGTGAATAGACAAAAGTACAATAGCCACGTTTAGGATGCCACTAGGTACACTGACTGTTTGCTAGTATAATTGCTTAGTTAAAAAAAGTTGGAGTGTGCAATGCAGGCAGACGTGCTGCAAATATCTTTACAATAGTGTGAATAGACAAAAGTACAATAGCCACGTTTAGGATGCCACTAGGTACACTGACTGTTTGCTAGTATAATGGCTTAGTTAAAAAAAAGTTGGAGTGTGCAATGCAGGCAGACGTGCTGCAAATATCTTTAAAATAGTGTGAATAGACAAAAGTACAATAGCCACGTTTAGGATGCCACTAGGTACACTGACTGTTTGCTAGTATAATGGCTTAGTTAAAAAAAGTTGGAGTGTGCAATGCAGGCAGACGTGCTGCAAATATCTTTACAATAGTGTGAATAGACAAAAGTACAATAGCCACGTTTAGGATGCCACTAGGTACACTGACTGTTTGCTAGTATAATGGCTTAGTTAAAAAAAGTTGGAGTGTGCAATGCAGGCAGACGTGCTGCAAATATCTTTACAATAGTGTGAATAGACAAAAGTACAATAGCCACGTTTAGGATGCCACTAGGTACACTGACTGTTTGCTAGTATAATGGCTTAGTTAAAAAAAGTTGGAGTGTGCAATGCAGGCAGACGTGCTGCAAATATCTTTACAATAGTGTGAATAGACAAAAGTACAATAGCCACGTTTAGGATGCCACTAGGTACACTGACTGTTTGCTAGTATAATGGCTTAGTTAAAAAAAGTTGGAGTGTGCAATGCAGGCAGACGTGCTGCAAATATCTTTAAAATAGTGTGAATAGACAAAAGTACAATAGCCACGTTTAGGATGCCACTAGGTACACTGACTGTTTGCTAGTATAATGGCTTAGTTAAAAAAAGTTGGAGTGTGCAATGCAGGCAGACGTGCTGCAAATATCTTTACAATAGTGTGAATAGACAAAAGTACAATAGCCACGTTTAGGATGCCACTAGGTACACTGACTGTTTGCTAGTATAATGGCTTAGTTAAAAAAAGTTGGAGTGTGCAATGCAGGCAGACGTGCTGCAAATATCTTTACAATAGTGTGAATAGACAAAAGTACAATAGCCACGTTTAGGATGCCACTAGGTACACTGACTGTTTGCTAGTATAATGGCTTAGTTAAAAAAAGTTGGAGTGTGCAATGCAGGCAGACGTGCTGGAAATATCTTTACAATAGTGTGAATAGACAAAAGTACACTAGCCACGTTTAGGATGCCACTAGGTACACTGACTGTTTGCTAGTATAATGGCTTAGTTAAAAAAAGTTGGAGTGTGCAATGCAGGCAGACGTGCTGCAAATATCTTTACAATAGTGTGAATAGACAAAAGTACAATAGCCACGTTTAGGATGCCACTAGGTACACTGACTGTTTGCTAGTATAATGGCTTAGTTAAAAAAAGTTGGAGTATGCAATGCAGGCAGACGTGCTGCAAATATCTTTAAAATAGTGTGAATAGACAAAAGTACAATAGCCACGTTTAGGATGCCACTAGGTACACTGACTGTTTGCTAGTATAATGGCTTAGTTAAAAAAAGTTGGAGTGTGCAATGCAGGCAGACGTGCTGCAAATATCTTTACAATAGTGTGAATAGACAAAAGTACAATAGCCACGTTTAGGATGCCACTAGGTACACTGACTGTTTGCTAGTATAATGGCTTAGTTAAAAAAAGTTTGAGTGTGCAATGCAGGCAGACGTGCTGCAAATATCTTTGCACTAGTTTGACTACACAAAAGTACAATAGCCACGTTTAGGATGCCACTAGGTACACTGACTGTTTGCTAGTATAATGGCTTAGTTAAAAAGAGTTGGAGTGTGCAATGCAGGCAGACGTGCTGCAAATATCTTTGCACTACTGTGACTACACAAAAGTCCAATGGCCACGTTTAGGATGCCACTAGGTACACTGACTGTTTGCTAGTATAATGGCTTAGTTAAAAAGAGTTGGAGTGTGCAATGCAGGCAGACGTGCTGCAAATATCTTTGCACTACTGTGACTACACAAAAGTCCAATAGCCACGTTTAGGATGCCACTAGGTACACTGACTGTTTGCTAGTATAATGGCTTAGTTAAAAAAAGTTGGAGTGTGCAATGCAGGCAGACGTGCTGCAAATATCTTTACAATAGTGTGAATAGACAAAAGTACAATAGCCACGTTTAGGATGCCACTAGGTACACTGACTGTTTGCTAGTATAATGGCTTAGTTAAAAAAAGTTGGAGTGTGCAATGCAGGCAGACTTGCTGCAAATATCTTTACAATAGTGTGAATAGACAAAAGTACAATAGCCACGTTTAGGATGCCACTAGGTACACTGACTGTTTGCTAGTATAATGGCTTAGTTAAAAAAAGTTGAAGTGTGCAATGCAGGCAGACGTGCTGCAAGTATCTTTACAATAGTGTGAATAGACAAAAGTACAATAGCCACGTTTAGGATGCCACTAGGTACACTGAGTGTTTGCTAGTATAATTACTTAGTTAAAAAAAGTTTGAGTGTGCAATGCAGGCAGACGTGCTGCAAATATCTTTGCACTAGTTTGACTACACAAAAGTCCAATAGCCACGTTTAGGATGCCACTAGGTACACTGACTGTTTGCTAGTATAATGGCTTAGTTAAAAAAAGTTGGAGTGTGCAATGCAGGCAGATGTGCTGCAAATATCTTTACAATATTGTGAATAGACAAAAGTACACTAGCCACGTTTAGGATGCCACTAGGTACACTGACTGTTTGCTAGTATAATGGCTTAGTTAAAAAAAGTTGGAGTGTGCAATGCAGGCAGACGTGCTGCAAATATCTTTAAAATAGTGTGAATAGACAAAAGTACAATAGCCACGTTTAGGATGCCACTAGGTACACTGACTGTTTGCTAGTATAATGGCTTAGTTAAAAAAAGTTGGAGTGTGCAATGCAGGCAGACGTGCTGCAAATATCTTTAAAATAGTGTGAATAGACAAAAGTACAATAGCCACGTTTAGGATGCCACTAGGTACACTGACTGTTTGCTAGTATAATGGCTTAGTTAAAAAAAGTTGGAGTGTGCAATGCAGGCAGACTTGCTGCAAATATCTTTACAATAGTGTGAATAGACAAAAGTACAATAGCCACGTTTAGGATGCCACTAGGTACACTGACTGTTTGCTAGTATAATGGCTTAGTTAAAAAAAGTTGAAGTGTGCAATGCAGGCAGACGTGCTGCAAATATCTTTACAATAGTGTGAATAGACAAAAGTACAATAGCCACGTTTAGGATGCCACTAGGTACACTGAGTGTTTGCTAGTATAATTACTTAGTTAAAAAAAGTTTGAGTGTGCAATGCAGGCAGACGTGCTGCAAATATCTTTGCACTAGTTTGACTACACAAAAGTCCAATAGCCACGTTTAGGATGCCACTAGGTACACTGACTGTTTGCTAGTATAATGGCTTAGTTAAAAAGAGTTGGAGTGTGCAATGCAGGCAGACGTGCTGCAAATATCTTTGCACTACTGTGACTACACAAAAGTCCAATAGCCACGTTTAGGATGCCACTAGGTACACTGACTGTTTGCTAGTATAATGGCTTAGTTAAAAAACGTTGGAGTGTGCAATGCAGGCAGACGTGCTGCAAATATCTTTACAATAGTGTGAATAGACAAAAGTACAATAGCCACGTTTAGGATGCCACTAGGTACACTGACTGTTTGCTAGTATAATGGCTTAGTTAAAAAAAGTTGGAGTGTGCAATGCAGGCAGACGTGCTGCAAATATTTTTACAATAGTGTGAATAGACAAAAGTACAATAGCCACGTTTAGGATGCCACTAGGTACACTGACTGTTTGCTAGTATAATGGCTTAGTTAAAAAAAAGTTGGAGTGTGCAATGCAGGCAGACGTGCTGCAAATATCTTTACAATAGTGTGAATAGACAAAAGTCCAATAGCCACGTTTAGGATGCCACTAGGTACACTGACTGTTTGCTAGTATAATGGCTTAATTAAAAAAAGTTGAAGTGTGCAATGCAGGCAGACGTGCTGCAAATATCTTTACAATAGTGTGAATAGACAAAAGTACAATAGCCACGTTTAGGATGCCACTAGGTACACTGAGTGTTTGCTAGTATAATTACTTAGTTAAAAAAAGTTTGAGTGTGCAATGCAGGCAGACGTGCTGCAAATATCTTTGCACTAGTTTGACTACACAAAAGTCCAATAGCCACGTTTAGGATGCCACTAGGTACACTGACTGTTTGCTAGTATAATGGCTTAGTTAAAAAAAGTTGGAGTGTGCAATGCAGGCAGATGTGCTGCAAATATCTTTACAATATTGTGAATAGACAAAAGTACACTAGCCACGTTTAGGATGCCACTAGGTACACTGACTGTTTGCTAGTATAATGGCTTAGTTAAAAAAAGTTGGAGTGTGCAATGCAGGCAGACGTGCTGCAAATATCTTTAAAATAGTGTGAATAGACAAAAGTACAATAGCCACGTTTAGGATGCCACTAGGTACACTGACTGTTTGCTAGTATAATGGCTTAGTTAAAAAAAGTTAAAGTGTGCAATGCAGGCAGACTTGCTGCAAATATCTTTACAATAGTGTGAATAGACAAAAGTACAATAGCCACGTTTAGGATGCCACTAGGTACACTGACTGTTTGCTAGTATAATGGCTTAGTTAAAAAAAGTTGAAGTGTGCAATGCAGGCAGACGTGCTGCAAATATCTTTACAATAGTGTGAATAGACAAAAGTACAATAGCCACGTTTAGGATGCCACTAGGTACACTGAGTGTTTGCTAGTATAATTACTTAGTTAAAAAAAGTTTGAGTGTGCAATGCAGGCAGACGTGCTGCAAATATCTTTGCACTAGTTTGACTACACAAAAGTCCAATAGCCACGTTTAGGATGCCACTAGGTACACTGACTGTTTGCTAGTATAATGGCTTAGTTAAAAAGAGTTGGAGTGTGCAATGCAGGCAGACGTGCTGCAAATATCTTTGCACTACTGTGACTACACAAAAGTCCAATAGCCACGTTTAGGATGCCACTAGGTACACTGACTGTTTGCTAGTATAATGGCTTAGTTAAAAAACGTTGGAGTGTGCAATGCAGGCAGACGTGCTGCAAATATCTTTACAATAGTGTGAATAGACAAAAGTACAATAGCCACGTTTAGGATGCCACTAGGTACACTGACTGTTTGCTAGTATAATGGCTTAGTTAAAAAAGTTGGAGTGTGCAATGCAGGCAGACGTGCTGCAAATATCTTTACAATAGTGTGAATAGACAAAAGTACAATAGCCACGTTTAGGATGCCACTAGGTACACTGACTGTTTGCTAGTATAATGGATTAGTTAAAAAAAGTTGGAGTGTGCAATGCAGGCAGACGTGCTGCAAATATTTTTACAATAGTGTGAATAGACAAAAGTACAATAGCCACGTTTAGGATGCCACTAGGTACACTGACTGTTTGCTAGTATAATGGCTTAGTTAAAAAAAAGTTGGAGTGTGCAATGCAGGCAGACGTGCTGCAAATATCTTTACAATAGTGTGAATAGACAAAAGTACAATAGCCACGTTTAGGATGCCACTAGGTACACTGACTGTTTGCTAGTATAATGGCTTAGTTAAAAAAAGTTGAAGTGTGCAATGCAGGAAGACGTGCTGCAAATATCTTTACAATAGTGTGAATAGACAAAAGTACAATAGCCACGTTTAGGATGCCACTAGGTACACTGAGTGTTTGCTAGTATAATTACTTAGTTAAAAAAAGTTTGAGTGTGCAATGCAGGCAGACGTGCTGCAAATATCTTTGCACTAGTTTGACTACACAAAAGTCCAATAGCCACGTTTAGGATGCCACTAGGTACACTGACTGTTTGCTAGTATAATGGCTTAGTTAAAAAAAGTTGGAGTGTGCAATGCAGGCAGATGTGCTGCAAATATCTTTACA
Source organism: Anomaloglossus baeobatrachus (assembly GCF_048569485.1). NCBI lineage: Eukaryota > Metazoa > Chordata > Amphibia > Anura > Aromobatidae > Anomaloglossus > Anomaloglossus baeobatrachus. The sequence continues at coordinate 489,470,162 of NC_134355.1, forward strand.
ATATTGTGAATAGACAAAAGTACACTAGCCACGTTTAGGATGCCACTAGGTACACTGACTGTTTGCTAGTATAATGGCTTAGTTAAAAAAAGTTGGAGTGTGCAATGCAGGCAGACGTGCTGCAAATATCTTTAAAATAGTGTGAATAGACAAAAGTACAATAGCCACGTTTAGGATGCCACTAGGTACACTGACTGTTTGCTAGTATAATGGCTTAGTTAAAAAAAGTTGGAGTGTGCAATGCAGGCAGACGTGCTGCAAATATCTTTAAAATAGTGTGAATAGACAAAAGTACAATAGCCACGTTTAGGATGCCACTAGGTACACTGACTGTTTGCTAGTATAATGGCTTAGTTAAAAAAAGTTGGAGTGTGCAATGCAGGCAGACTTGCTGCAAATATCTTTACAATAGTGTGAATAGACAAAAGTACAATAGCCACGTTTAGGATGCCACTAGGTACACTGACTGTTTGCTAGTATAATGGCTTAGTTAAAAAAAGTTGAAGTGTGCAATGCAGGCAGACGTGCTGCAAATATCTTTACAATAGTGTGAATAGACAAAAGTACAATAGCCACGTTTAGGATGCCACTAGGTACACTGAGTGTTTGCTAGTATAATTACTTAGTTAAAAAAAGTTTGAGTGTGCAATGCAGGCAGACGTGCTGCAAATATCTTTGCACTAGTTTGACTACACAAAAGTCCAATAGCCACGTTTAGGATGCCACTAGGTACACTGACTGTTTGCTAGTATAATGGCTTAGTTAAAAAGAGTTGGAGTGTGCAATGCAGGCAGACGTGCTGCAAATATCTTTGCACTACTGTGACTACACAAAAGTCCAATAGCCACGTTTAGGATGCCACTAGGTACACTGACTGTTTGCTAGTATAATGGCTTAGTTAAAAAACGTTGGAGTGTGCAATGCAGGCAGACGTGCTGCAAATATCTTTACAATAGTGTGAATAGACAAAAGTACAATAGCCACGTTTAGGATGCCACTAGGTACACTGACTGTTTGCTAGTATAATGGCTTAGTTAAAAAAGTTGGAGTGTGCAATGCAGGCAGACGTGCTGCAAATATCTTTACAATAGTGTGAATAGACAAAAGTACAATAGCCACGTTTAGGATGCCACTAGGTACACTGACTGTTTGCTAGTATAATGGATTAGTTAAAAAAAGTTGGAGTGTGCAATGCAGGCAGACGTGCTGCAAATATTTTTACAATAGTGTGAATAGACAAAAGTACAATAGCCACGTTTAGGATGCCACTAGGTACACTGACTGTTTGCTAGTATAATGGCTTAGTTAAAAAAAGTTGGAGTGTGCAATGCAGGCAGACGTGCTGCAAATATCTTTACAATAGTGTGAATAGACAAAAGTACAATAGCCACGTTTAGGATGCCACTAGGTACACTGACTGTTTGCTAGTATAATGGCTTAGTTAAAAAAAGTTGGAGTGTGCAATGCAGGCAGACGTGCTGCAAATATCTTTACAATAGTGTGAATAGACAAAAGTACAATAGCCACGTTTAGGATGCCACTAGGTACACTGACTGTTTGCTAGTATAATGGCTTAGTTAAAAAAAGTTGGAGTGTGCAATGCAGGCAGACGTGCTGCAAATATCTTTACAATAGTGTGAATAGACAAAAGTACAATAGTCACGTTTAGGATGCCACTAGGTACACTGACTGTTTGCTAGTATAACGGCTTAGTTAAAAAAAGTTGGAGTGTGCAATGCAGGCAGACGTGCTGCAAATATCTTTAAAATAGTGTGAATAGACAAAAGTACAATAGCCACGTTTAGGATGCCACTAGGTACACTGACTGTTTGCTAGTATAATGGCTTAGTTAAAAAAAGTTGAAGTGTGCAATGCAGGCAGACGTGCTGCAAATATCTTTACAATAGTGTGAATAGACAAAAGTACAATAGCCACGTTTAGGATGCCACTAGGTACACTGACTGTTTGCTAGTATAATGGCTTAGTTAAAAAAAGTTGGAGTGTGCAATGCAGGCAGACTTGCTGGAAATATCTTTACAATAGTGTGAATAGACAAAAGTACAATAGCCACGTTTAGGATGCCACTAGGTACACTGACTGTTTGCTAGTATAATGGCTTAGTTAAAAAAAGTTGAAGTGTGCAATGCAGGCAGACGTGCTGCAAATATCTTTACAATAGTGTGAATAGACAAAAGTACAATAGCCACGTTTAGGATGCCACTAGGTACACTGAGTGTTTGCTAGTATAATTACTTAGTTAAAAAAAGTTTGAGTGTGCAATGCAGGCAGACGTGCTGCAAATATCTTTGCACTAGTTTGACTACACAAAAGTCCAATAGCCACGTTTAGGATGCCACTAGGTACACTGACTGTTTGCTAGTATAATGGCTTAGTTAAAAAAAGTTGGAGTGTGCAATGCAGGCAGATGTGCTGCAAATATCTTTACAATATTGTGAATAGACAAAAGTACACTAGCCACGTTTAGGATGCCACTAGGTACACTGACTGTTTGCTAGTATAATGGCTTAGTTAAAAAAAGTTGGAGTGTGCAATGCAGGCAGACGTGCTGCAAATATCTTTAAAATAGTGTGAATAGACAAAAGTACAATAGCCACGTTTAGGATGCCACTAGGTACACTGACTGTTTGCTAGTATAATGGCTTAGTTAAAAAAAGTTGGAGTGTGCAATGCAGGCAGACGTGCTGCAAATATCTTTAAAATAGTGTGAATAGACAAAAGTACAATAGCCACGTTTAGGATGCCACTAGGTACACTGACTGTTTGCTAGTATAATGGCTTAGTTAAAAAAAGTTGGAGTGTGCAATGCAGGCAGACTTGCTGCAAATATCTTTACAATAGTGTGAATAGACAAAAGTACAATAGCCACGTTTAGGATGCCACTAGGTACACTGACTGTTTGCTAGTATAATGGCTTAGTTAAAAAAAGTTGAAGTGTGCAATGCAGGCAGACGTGCTGCAAATATCTTTACAATAGTGTGAATAGACAAAAGTACAATAGCCACGTTTAGGATGCCACTAGGTACACTGAGTGTTTGCTAGTATAATTACTTAGTTAAAAAAAGTTTGAGTGTGCAATGCAGGCAGACGTGCTGCAAATATCTTTGCACTACTGTGACTACACAAAAGTCCAATAGCCACGTTTAGGATGCCACTAGGTACACTGACTGTTTGCTAGTATAATGGCTTAGTTAAAAAACGTTGGAGTGTGCAATGCAGGCAGACGTGCTGCAAATATCTTTACAATAGTGTGAATAGACAAAAGTACAATAGCCACGTTTAGGATGCCACTAGGTACACTGACTGTTTGCTAGTATAATGGCTTAGTTAAAAAAGTTGGAGTGTGCAATGCAGGCAGACGTGCTGCAAATATCTTTACAATAGTGTGAATAGACAAAAGTACAATAGCCACGTTTAGGATGCCACTAGGTACACTGACTGTTTGCTAGTATAATGGATTAGTTAAAAAAAGTTGGAGTGTGCAATGCAGGCAGACGTGCTGCAAATATTTTTACAATAGTGTGAATAGACAAAAGTACAATAGCCACGTTTAGGATGCCACTAGGTACACTGACTGTTTGCTAGTATAATGGCTTAGTTAAAAAAAGTTGGAGTGTGCAATGCAGGCAGACGTGCTGCAAATATCTTTACAATAGTGTGAATAGACAAAAGTACAATAGCCACGTTTAGGATGCCACTAGGTACACTGACTGTTTGCTAGTATAATGGCTTAGTTAAAAAAAGTTGGAGTGTGCAATGCAGGCAGACGTGCTGCAAATATCTTTACAATAGTGTGAATAGACAAAAGTACAATAGCCACGTTTAGGATGCCACTAGGTACACTGACTGTTTGCTAGTATAATGGCTTAGTTAAAAAAAGTTGGAGTGTGCAATGCAGGCAGACGTGCTGCAAATATCTTTACAATAGTGTGAATAGACAAAAGTACAATAGTCACGTTTAGGATGCCACTAGGTACACTGACTGTTTGCTAGTATAACGGCTTAGTTAAAAAAAGTTGGAGTGTGCAATGCAGGCAGACGTGCTGCAAATATCTTTAAAATAGTGTGAATAGACAAAAGTACAATAGCCACGTTTAGGATGCCACTAGGTACACTGACTGTTTGCTAGTATAATGGCTTAGTTAAAAAAAGTTGAAGTGTGCAATGCAGGCAGACGTGCTGCAAATATCTTTACAATAGTGTGAATAGACAAAAGTACAATAGCCACGTTTAGGATGCCACTAGGTACACTGACTGTTTGCTAGTATAATGGCTTAGTTAAAAAAAGTTGGAGTGTGCAATGCAGGCAGACTTGCTGGAAATATCTTTACAATAGTGTGAATAGACAAAAGTACAATAGCCACGTTTAGGATGCCACTAGGTACACTGACTGTTTGCTAGTATAATGGCTTAGTTAAAAAAAGTTGAAGTGTGCAATGCAGGCAGACGTGCTGCAAATATCTTTACAATAGTGTGAATAGACAAAAGTACAATAGCCACGTTTAGGATGCCACTAGGTACACTGACTGTTTGCTAGTATAATGGCTTAGTTAAAAAAAAGTTGGAGTGTGCAATGCAGGCAGACGTGCTGCAAATATCTTTACAATAGTGTGAATAGACAAAAGTACAATAGCCACGTTTAGGATGCCACTAGGTACACTGACTGTTTGCTAGTATAATGGCTTAGTTAAAAAAAGTTGGAGTGTGCAATGCAGGCAGACGTGCTGCAAATATCTTTACAATAGTGTGAATAGACAAAAGTACAATAGCCACGTTTAGGATGCCACTAGGTACACTGACTGTTTGCTAGTATAATGGCTTAGTTAAAAAAAAGTTGGAGTGTGCAATGCAGGCAGACGTGCTGCAAATATCTTTACAATATTGTGAATAGACAAAAGTACACTAACCACGTTTAGGATGCCACTAGGTACACTGACTGTTTGCTAGTATAATGGCTTAGTTAAAAAAAGTTGGAGTGTGCAATGCAGGCAGACGTGCTGCAAATATCTTTAAAATAGTGTGAATAGACAAAAGTACAATAGCCACGTTTAGGATGCCACTAGGTACACTGACTGTTTGCTAGTATAACGGCTTAGTTAAAAAAAGTTGGAGTGTGCAATGCAGGCAGACGTGCTGCAAATATCTTTAAAATAGTGTGAATAGACAAAAGTACAATAGCCATGTTTAGGATGCCACTAGGTACACTGACTGTTTGCTAGTATAATGGCTTAGTTAAAAAAAGTTGAAGTGTGCAATGCAGGCAGACGTGCTGCAAATATCTTTACAATAGTGTGAATAGACAAAAGTACAATAGCCACGTTTAGGATGCCACTAGGTACACTGACTGTTTGCTAGTATAATTACTTAGTTAAAAAAAGTTTGAGTGTGCAATGCAGGCAGACGTGCTGCAAATATCTTTGCACTAGTTTGACTACACAAAAGTCCAATAGCCACGTTTAGGATGCCACTAGGTACACTGACTGTTTGCTAGTATAATGGCTTAGTTAAAAAAAGTTGGAGTGTGCAATGCAGGCAGACGTGCTGCAAATATCTTTGCACTACTGTGACTACACAAAAGTCCAATAGCCACGTTTAGGATGCCACTAGGTACACTGACTGTTTGCTAGTATAATGGCTTAGTTAAAAAAAGTTGGAGTGTGCAATGCAGGCAGACGTGCTGCAAATATCTTTACAATAGTGTGAATAGACAAAAGTACAATAGCCACGTTTAGGATGCCACTAGGTACACTGACTGTTTGCTAGTATAATGGCTTAGTTAAAAAAGTTGGAGTGTGCAATGCAGGCAGACGTGCAGCAAATATCTTTACAATAGTGTGAATAGACAAAAGTACAATAGCCACGTTCAGGATGCCACTAGGTACACTGACTGTTTGCTAGTATAATGGATTAGTTAAAAAAAGTTGGAGTGTGCAATGCAGGCAGACGTGCTGCAAATATTTTTAGAATAGTGTGAATAGACAAAAGTACAATAGCCACGTTTAGGATGCCACTAGGTACACTGACTGTTTGCTAGTATAATGGCTTAGTTAAAAAAAGTTGGAGTGTGCAATGCAGGCAGACGTGCTGCAAATATCTTTACAATAGTGTGAATAGACAAAAGTACAATAGCCACGTTTAGGATGCCACTAGGTACACTGACTGTTTGCCAGTATAATGGCTTAGTTAAAAAAAGTTGGAGTGTGCAATGCAGGCAGACGTGCTGCAAATATCTTTACAATAGTGTGAATAGACAAAAGTACAGTAGCCACGTTTAGGATGCCACTAGGTACACTGACTGTTTGCTAGTATAATGGCTTAGTTAAAAAAAGTTGGAGTGTGCAATGCAGGCAGACGTGCTGCAAATATCTTTACAATAGTGTGAATAGACAAAAGTACAATAGCCACGTTTAGGATGCCACTAGGTACACTGACTGTTTGCTAGTATAATGGCTTAGTTAAAAAAAGTTGGAGTGTGCAATGCAGGCAGACGTGCTGCAAATATCTTTACAATAGTGTGAATAGACAAAAGTACAATAGCCACGTTTAGGATGCCACTAGGTACACTGACTGTTTGCTCGTATAATGGCTTAGTTAAAAAAAGTTGGAGTGTGCAATGCAGGCAGACGTGCTGCAAATATCTTTTCACTACTGTGACTACACAAAAGTCCAATAGCCACGTTTAGGATGCCACTAGGTACACTGACTGTTTGCTAGTATAATGGCTTAGTTAAAAAAGTTGGAGTGTGCAATGCAGGCAGACGTGCTGCAAATATCTTTACAATAGTGTGAATAGACAAAAGTACAATAGCCAAGTTTAGGATGCCACTAGGTACACTGACTGTTTGCTAGTATAATGGATTAGTTAAAAAAAAGTTGGAGTGTGCAATGCAGGCAGACGTGCTGCAAATATTTTTACAATAGTGTGAATAGACAAAAGTACAATAGCCACGTTTAGGATGCCACTAGGTACACTGACTGTTTGCTAGTATAATGGCTTAGTTAAAAAAAGTTGGAGTGTGCAATGCAGGCAGACGTGCTGCAAATATCTTTACAATAGTGTGAATAGACAAAAGTACAATAGCCACGTTTAGGATGCCACTAGGTACACTGACTGTTTGCTAGTATAATGGCTTAGTTAAAAAAAGTTGGAGTGTGCAATGCAGGCAGACGTGCTGCAAATATCTTTACAATAGTGTGAATAGACAAAAGTACAATAGCCACGTTTAGGATGCCACTAGGTACACTGACTGTTTGCTAGTATAATGGCTTAGTTAAAAAAAGTTGGAGTGTGCAATGCAGGCAGACGTGCTGCAAATATCTTTAAAATAGTGTGAATAGACAAAAGTACAATAGCCAAGTTTAGGATGCCACTAGGTACACTGACTGTTTGCTAGTATAATGGATTAGTTAAAAAAAAGTTGGAGTGTGCAATGCAGGCAGACGTGCTGCAAATATTTTTACAATAGTGTGAATAGACAAAAGTACAATAGCCACGTTTAGGATGCCACTAGGTACACTGACTGTTTGCTAGTATAATGGCTTAGTTAAAAAAAGTTGGAGTGTGCAATGCAGGCAGACGTGCTGCAAATATCTTTACAATAGTGTGAATAGACAAAAGTACAATAGCCACGTTTAGGATGCCACTAGGTACACTGACTGTTTGCTAGTATAATGGCTTAGTTAAAAAAAGTTGGAGTGTGCAATGCAGGCAGACGTGCTGCAAATATCTTTACAATAGTGTGAATAGACAAAAGTACAATAGTCACGTTTAGGAAGCCACTAGGTACACTGACTGTTTGCTAGTAAAATGGCTTAGTTAAAAAAAGTTGGAGTGTGCAATGCAGGCAGACGTGCTGCAAATATCTTTACAATATTGTGAATAGACAAAAGTACACTAGCCACGTTTAGGATGCCACTAGGTACACTGACTGTTTGCTAGTATAATGGCTTAGTTAAAAAAAGTTGAAGTGTGCAATGCAGGCAGACGTGCTGCAAATATCTTTACAATAGTGTGAATAGACAAAAGTACAATAGCCACGTTTAGGATGCCACTAGGTACACTGACTGTTTGCTAGTATAATTACTTAGTTAAAAAAAGTTTGAGTGTGCAATGCAGGCAGACGTGCTGCAAATATCTTTGCACTAGTTTGACTACACAAAAGTCCAATAGCCACGTTTAGGATGCCACTAGGTACACTGACTGTTTGCTAGTATAATGGCTTAGTTAAAAAGAGTTGGAGTGTGCAATGCAGGCAGAAGTGCTGCAAATATCTTTGCACTACTGTGACTACACAAAAGTCCAATAGCCACGTTTAGGATGCCACTAGGTACACTGACTGTTTGCTAGTATAATGGCTTAGTTAAAAAAAGTTGGAGTGTGCAATGCAGGCAGACGTGCTGCAAATATCTTTACAATAGTGTGAATAGACAAAAGTACAATAGCCACGTTTAGGATGCCACTAGGTACACTGACTGTTTGCTAGTATAATGGCTTAGTTAAAAAAGGTGGAGTGTGCAATGCAGGCAGACGTGCTTCAAATATCTTTACAATAGTGTGAATAGACAAAAGTACAATAGCCACGTTTAGGATGCCACTAGGTACACTGACTGTTTGCTAGTATAATGGCTTAGTTAAAAAAAGTTGGAGTTTGCAATGCAGGCAGACGTGCTGCAAATATTTTTTCAATAGTGTGAATAGACAAAAGTACAATAGGCACGTTTAAGATGCCACTAGGTACACTGACTGTTTGCTAGTATAATGGCTTAGTTAAAAAAAGTTGGAGTGTGCAATGCAGGCAGACGTGCTGCAAATATCTTTACAATAGTGTGAATAGACAAAAGTACAATAGCCACGTTTAGGATGCCACTAGGTACACTGACTGTTTGCTAGTATAATGGCTTAGTTAAAAAAAGTTGGAGTGTGCAATGCAGGCAGACGTGCTGCAAATATCTTTAAAATAGTGTGAATAGACAAAAGTACAATAGCCACGTTTAGGATGCCACTAGGTACACTGACTGTTTGCTAGTATAATGGCTTAGTTAAAAAAAGTTGGAGTGTGCAATGCAGGCAGACGTGCTGCAAATATCTTTACAATAGTGTGAATAGACAAAAGTACAATAGCCACGTTTAGGATGCCACTAGGTACACTGACTGTTTGCTAGTATAATGGCTTAGTTAAAAAAAGTTGGAGTGTGCAATGCAGGCAGACGTGCTGCAAATATCTTTACAATAGTGTGAATAGACAAAAGTACAATAGCCACGTTTAGGATGCCACTAGGTACACTGACTGTTTGCTAGTATAATTACTTAGTTAAAAAAAGTTGGAGTGTGCAATGCAGGCAGACGTGCTGCAAATATCTTTAAAATAGTGTGAATAGACAAAAGTACAATAGCCACGTTTAGGATGCCACTAGGTACACTGACTGTTTGCTAGTATAATGGCTTAGTTAAAAAAAGTTGGAGTGTGCAATGCAGGCAGACGTGCTGCAAATATCTTTACAATAGTGTGAATAGACAAAAGTACAATAGCCACATTTAGGATGCCACTAGGTACACTAACTGTTTGCTAGTATAATTACTTAGTTAAAAAAGTTTGAGTGTGCAATGCAGGCAGACGTGCTGCAAATATCTTTGCACTAGTTTGACTACACAAAAGTCCAATAGCCACGTTTAGGATGCCACTAGGTACACTGACTGTTTGCTAGTATAATGGCTTAGTTAAAAAGAGTTGGAGTGTGCAATGCAGGCAGACGTGCTGCAAATATCTTTGCACTACTGTGACTACACAAAAGTCCAATAGCCACGTTTAGGATGCCACTAGGTACACTGACTGTTTGCTAGTATAATGGCTTAGTTAAAAAAAGTTATAGTGTGCAATGCAGGCAGACGTGCTGCAAATATCTTTACAATAGTGTGAATAGACAAAAGTACAATAGCCACGTTTAGGATGCCACTAGGTACACTGACTGTTTGCTAGTATAATGGCTTAGTTAAAAATGTTGGAGTGTGCAATGCAGGCAGACGTGCTGCAAATATCTTTACAATAGTGTGAATAGACAAAAGTACAATAGCCACGTTTAGGATGCCACTAGGTACACTGACTGTTTGCTAGTATAATGGCTTAGTTAAAAAAAGTTGGAGTGTGCAATGCAGGCAGACGTGCTGCAAATATTTTTACAATAGTGTGAATAGACAAAAGTACAATAGCCACGTTTAGGATGCCACTAGGTACACTGACTGTTTGCTAGTATAATGGCTTAGTTAAAAAAAGTTGGAGTGTGCAATGCAGGCAGACGTGCTGCAAATATCTTTAAAAAAGTGTGAATAGACAAAAGTACAATAGCCACGTTTAGGATGCCACTAGGTACACTGACTGTTTGCTAGTATAATGGCTTAGTTAAAAAAAGTTGGAGTGTGCAATGCAGGCAGACGTGCTGCAAATATCTTTACAATAGTGTGAATAGACAAAAGTACAATAGCCACGTTTAGGATGCCACTAGGTACACTGACTGTTTGCTAGTATAATGGCTTAGTTAAAAAAAGTTGGAGTGTGCAATGCAGGCAGACGTGCTGCAAATATCTTTAAAATAGTGTGAATAGACAAAAGTACAATAGCCACGTTTAGGATGCCACTAGGTACACTGACTGTTTGCTAGTATAATGGCTTAGTTAAAAAAAGTTGGAGTGTGCAATGCAGGCAGACGTGCTGCAAATATCTTTACAATAGTGTGAATAGACAAAAGTACAATAGCCACGTTTAGGATGCCACTAGGTACACTGACTGTTTGCTAGTATAATGGCTTAGTTAAAAAAAGTTGGAGTGTGCAATGCAGGCAGACGTGCTGCAAATATCTTTACAATAGTGTGAATAGACAAAAGTACAATAGCCACGTTTAGGATGCCACTAGGTACACTGACTGTTTGCTAGTATAATTACTTAGTTAAAAAAAGTTGGAGTGTGCAATGCAGGCAGACGTGCTGCAAATATCTTTAAAATAGTGTGAATAGACAAAAGTACAATAGCCACGTTTAGGATGCCACTAGGTACACTGACTGTTTGCTAGTATAATGGCTTAGTTAAAAAAAGTTGGAGTGTGCAATGCAGGCAGACGTGCTGCAAATATCTTTACAATAGTGTGAATAGACAAAAGTACAATAGCCACATTTAGGATGCCACTAGGTACACTAACTGTTTGCTAGTATAATTACTTAGTTAAAAAAGTTTGAGTGTGCAATGCAGGCAGACGTGCTGCAAATATCTTTGCACTAGTTTGACTACACAAAAGTCCAATAGCCACGTTTAGGATGCCACTAGGTACACTGACTGTTTGCTAGTATAATGGCTTAGTTAAAAAGAGTTGGAGTGTGCAATGCAGGCAGACGTGCTGCAAATATCTTTGCACTACTGTGACTACACAAAAGTCCAATAGCCACGTTTAGGATGCCACTAGGTACACTGACTGTTTGCTAGTATAATGGCTTAGTTAAAAAAAGTTATAGTGTGCAATGCAGGCAGACGTGCTGCAAATATCTTTACAATAGTGTGAATAGACAAAAGTACAATAGCCACGTTTAGGATGCCACTAGGTACACTGACTGTTTGCTAGTATAATGGCTTAGTTAAAAAAAGTTGGAGTGTGCAATGCAGGCAGACGTGCTGCAAATATCTTTAAAATAGTGTGAATAGACAAAAGTACAATAGCCAAGTTTAGGATGCCACTAGGTACACTGACTGTTTGCTAGTATAATGGATTAGTTAAAAAAAAGTTGGAGTGTGCAATGCAGGCAGACGTGCTGCAAATATTTTTACAATAGTGTGAATAGACAAAAGTACAATAGCCACGTTTAGGATGCCACTAGGTACACTGACTGTTTGCTAGTATAATGGCTTAGTTAAAAAAAGTTGGAGTGTGCAATGCAGGCAGACGTGCTGCAAATATCTTTACAATAGTGTGAATAGACAAAAGTACAATAGCCACGTTTAGGATGCCACTAGGTACACTGACTGTTTGCTAGTATAATGGCTTAGTTAAAAAAAGTTGGAGTGTGCAATGCAGGCAGACGTGCTGCAAATATCTTTACAATAGTGTGAATAGACAAAAGTACAATAGCCACGTTTAGGATGCCACTAGGTACACTGACTGTTTGCTAGTATAATGGCTTAGTTAAAAAAAGTTGGAGTGTGCAATGCAGGCAGACGTGCTGCAAATATCTTTACAATAGTGTGAATAGACAAAAGTACAATAGTCACGTTTAGGAAGCCACTAGGTACACTGACTGTTTGCTAGTAAAATGGCTTAGTTAAAAAAAGTTGGAGTGTGCAATGCAGGCAGACGTGCTGCAAATATCTTTACAATATTGTGAATAGACAAAAGTACACTAGCCACGTTTAGGATGCCACTAGGTACACTGACTGTTTGCTAGTATAATGGCTTAGTTAAAAAAAGTTGAAGTGTGCAATGCAGGCAGACGTGCTGCAAATATCTTTACAATAGTGTGAATAGACAAAAGTACAATAGCCACGTTTAGGATGCCACTAGGTACACTGACTGTTTGCTAGTATAATTACTTAGTTAAAAAAAGTTTGAGTGTGCAATGCAGGCAGACGTGCTGCAAATATCTTTGCACTAGTTTGACTACACAAAAGTCCAATAGCCACGTTTAGGATGCCACTAGGTACACTGACTGTTTGCTAGTATAATGGCTTAGTTAAAAAGAGTTGGAGTGTGCAATGCAGGCAGAAGTGCTGCAAATATCTTTACAATAGTGTGAATAGACAAAAGTACAATAGCCACGTTTAGGATGCCACTAGGTACACTGACTGTTTGCTAGTATAATGGCTTAGTTAAAAAAAGTTGGAGTGTGCAATGCAGGCAGACGTGCTGCAAATATCTTTACAATAGTGTGAATAGACAAAAGTACAATAGCCACGTTTAGGATGCCACTAGGTACACTGACTGTTTGCTAGTATAATTACTTAGTTAAAAAAAGTTGGAGTGTGCAATGCAGGCAGACGTGCTGCAAATATCTTTAAAATAGTGTGAATAGACAAAAGTACAATAGCCACGTTTAGGATGCCACTAGGTACACTGACTGTTTGCTAGTATAATGGCTTAGTTAAAAAAAGTTGGAGTGTGCAATGCAGGCAGACGTGCTGCAAATATCTTTACAATAGTGTGAATAGACAAAAGTACAATAGCCACATTTAGGATGCCACTAGGTACACTAACTGTTTGCTAGTATAATTACTTAGTTAAAAAAGTTTGAGTGTGCAATGCAGGCAGACGTGCTGCAAATATCTTTGCACTAGTTTGACTACACAAAAGTCCAATAGCCACGTTTAGGATGCCACTAGGTACACTGACTGTTTGCTAGTATAATGGCTTAGTTAAAAAGAGTTGGAGTGTGCAATGCAGGCAGACGTGCTGCAAATATCTTTGCACTACTGTGACTACACAAAAGTCCAATAGCCACGTTTAGGATGCCACTAGGTACACTGACTGTTTGCTAGTATAATGGCTTAGTTAAAAAAAGTTATAGTGTGCAATGCAGGCAGACGTGCTGCAAATATCTTTACAATAGTGTGAATAGACAAAAGTACAATAGCCACGTTTAGGATGCCACTAGGTACACTGACTGTTTGCTAGTATAATGGCTTAGTTAAAAAAAGTTGGAGTGTGCAATGCAGGCAGACGTGCTGCAAATATCTTTAAAATAGTGTGAATAGACAAAAGTACAATAGCCAAGTTTAGGATGCCACTAGGTACACTGACTGTTTGCTAGTATAATGGATTAGTTAAAAAAAAGTTGGAGTGTGCAATGCAGGCAGACGTGCTGCAAATATTTTTACAATAGTGTGAATAGACAAAAGTACAATAGCCACGTTTAGGATGCCACTAGGTACACTGACTGTTTGCTAGTATAATGGCTTAGTTAAAAAAAGTTGGAGTGTGCAATGCAGGCAGACGTGCTGCAAATATCTTTACAATAGTGTGAATAGACAAAAGTACAATAGCCACGTTTAGGATGCCACTAGGTACACTGACTGTTTGCTAGTATAATGGCTTAGTTAAAAAAAGTTGGAGTGTGCAATGCAGGCAGACGTGCTGCAAATATCTTTACAATAGTGTGAATAGACAAAAGTACAATAGCCACGTTTAGGATGCCACTAGGTACACTGACTGTTTGCTAGTATAATGGCTTAGTTAAAAAAAGTTGGAGTGTGCAATGCAGGCAGACGTGCTGCAAATATCTTTACAATAGTGTGAATAGACAAAAGTACAATAGTCACGTTTAGGAAGCCACTAGGTACACTGACTGTTTGCTAGTAAAATGGCTTAGTTAAAAAAAGTTGGAGTGTGCAATGCAGGCAGACGTGCTGCAAATATCTTTACAATATTGTGAATAGACAAAAGTACACTAGCCACGTTTAGGATGCCACTAGGTACACTGACTGTTTGCTAGTATAATGGCTTAGTTAAAAAAAGTTGAAGTGTGCAATGCAGGCAGACGTGCTGCAAATATCTTTACAATAGTGTGAATAGACAAAAGTACAATAGCCACGTTTAGGATGCCACTAGGTACACTGACTGTTTGCTAGTATAATTACTTAGTTAAAAAAAGTTTGAGTGTGCAATGCAGGCAGACGTGCTGCAAATATCTTTGCACTAGTTTGACTACACAAAAGTCCAATAGCCACGTTTAGGATGCCACTAGGTACACTGACTGTTTGCTAGTATAATGGCTTAGTTAAAAAGAGTTGGAGTGTGCAATGCAGGCAGAAGTGCTGCAAATATCTTTGCACTACTGTGACTACACAAAAGTCCAATAGCCACGTTTAGGATGCCACTAGGTACACTGACTGTTTGCTAGTATAATGGCTTAGTTAAAAAAAGTTGGAGTGTGCAATGCAGGCAGACGTGCTGCAAATATCTTTACAATAGTGTGAATAGACAAAAGTACAATAGCCACGTTTAGGATGCCACTAGGTACACTGACTGTTTGCTAGTATAATGGCTTAGTTAAAAAAGGTGGAGTGTGCAATGCAGGCAGACGTGCTTCAAATATCTTTACAATAGTGTGAATAGACAAAAGTACAATAGCCACGTTTAGGATGCCACTAGGTACACTGACTGTTTGCTAGTATAATGGCTTAGTTAAAAAAAGTTGGAGTTTGCAATGCAGGCAGACGTGCTGCAAATATTTTTTCAATAGTGTGAATAGACAAAAGTACAATAGGCACGTTTAAGATGCCACTAGGTACACTGACTGTTTGCTAGTATAATGGCTTAGTTAAAAAAAGTTGGAGTGTGCAATGCAGGCAGACGTGCTGCAAATATCTTTACAATAGTGTGAATAGACAAAAGTACAATAGCCACGTTTAGGATGCCACTAGGTACACTGACTGTTTGCTAGTATAATGGCTTAGTTAAAAAAAGTTGGAGTGTGCAATGCAGGCAGACGTGCTGCAAATATCTTTAAAATAGTGTGAATAGACAAAAGTACAATAGCCACGTTTAGGATGCCACTAGGTACACTGACTGTTTGCTAGTATAATGGCTTAGTTAAAAAAAGTTGGAGTGTGCAATGCAGGCAGACGTGCTGCAAATATCTTTACAATAGTGTGAATAGACAAAAGTACAATAGCCACGTTTAGGATGCCACTAGGTACACTGACTGTTTGCTAGTATAATGGCTTAGTTAAAAAAAGTTGGAGTGTGCAATGCAGGCAGACGTGCTGCAAATATCTTTACAATAGTGTGAATAGACAAAAGTACAATAGCCACGTTTAGGATGCCACTAGGTACACTGACTGTTTGCTAGTATAATTACTTAGTTAAAAAAAGTTGGAGTGTGCAATGCAGGCAGACGTGCTGCAAATATCTTTAAAATAGTGTGAATAGACAAAAGTACAATAGCCACGTTTAGGATGCCACTAGGTACACTGACTGTTTGCTAGTATAATGGCTTAGTTAAAAAAAGTTGGAGTGTGCAATGCAGGCAGACGTGCTGCAAATATCTTTACAATAGTGTGAATAGACAAAAGTACAATAGCCACATTTAGGATGCCACTAGGTACACTAACTGTTTGCTAGTATAATTACTTAGTTAAAAAAGTTTGAGTGTGCAATGCAGGCAGACGTGCTGCAAATATCTTTGCACTAGTTTGACTACACAAAAGTCCAATAGCCACGTTTAGGATGCCACTAGGTACACTGACTGTTTGCTAGTATAATGGCTTAGTTAAAAAGAGTTGGAGTGTGCAATGCAGGCAGACGTGCTGCAAATATCTTTGCACTACTGTGACTACACAAAAGTCCAATAGCCACGTTTAGGATGCCACTAGGTACACTGACTGTTTGCTAGTATAATGGCTTAGTTAAAAAAAGTTATAGTGTGCAATGCAGGCAGACGTGCTGCAAATATCTTTACAATAGTGTGAATAGACAAAAGTACAATAGCCACGTTTAGGATGCCACTAGGTACACTGACTGTTTGCTAGTATAATGGCTTAGTTAAAAATGTTGGAGTGTGCAATGCAGGCAGACGTGCTGCAAATATCTTTACAATAGTGTGAATAGACAAAAGTACAATAGCCACGTTTAGGATGCCACTAGGTACACTGACTGTTTGCTAGTATAATGGCTTAGTTAAAAAAAGTTGGAGTGTGCAATGCAGGCAGACGTGCTGCAAATATTTTTACAATAGTGTGAATAGACAAAAGTACAATAGCCACGTTTAGGATGCCACTAGGTACACTGACTGTTTGCTAGTATAATGGCTTAGTTAAAAAAAGTTGGAGTGTGCAATGCAGGCAGACGTGCTGCAAATATCTTTAAAAAAGTGTGAATAGACAAAAGTACAATAGCCACGTTTAGGATGCCACTAGGTACACTGACTGTTTGCTAGTATAATGGCTTAGTTAAAAAAAGTTGGAGTGTGCAATGCAGGCAGACGTGCTGCAAATATCTTTACAATAGTGTGAATAGACAAAAGTACAATAGCCACGTTTAGGATGCCACTAGGTACACTGACTGTTTGCTAGTATAATGGCTTAGTTAAAAAAAGTTGGAGTGTGCAATGCAGGCAGACGTGCTGCAAATATCTTTAAAATAGTGTGAATAGACAAAAGTACAATAGCCACGTTTAGGATGCCACTAGGTACACTGACTGTTTGCTAGTATAATGGCTTAGTTAAAAAAAGTTGGAGTGTGCAATGCAGGCAGACGTGCTGCAAATATCTTTACAATAGTGTGAATAGACAAAAGTACAATAGCCACGTTTAGGATGCCACTAGGTACACTGACTGTTTGCTAGTATAATGGCTTAGTTAAAAAAAGTTGGAGTGTGCAATGCAGGCAGACGTGCTGCAAATATCTTTACAATAGTGTGAATAGACAAAAGTACAATAGCCACGTTTAGGATGCCACTAGGTACACTGACTGTTTGCTAGTATAATTACTTAGTTAAAAAAAGTTGGAGTGTGCAATGCAGGCAGACGTGCTGCAAATATCTTTAAAATAGTGTGAATAGACAAAAGTACAATAGCCACGTTTAGGATGCCACTAGGTACACTGACTGTTTGCTAGTATAATGGCTTAGTTAAAAAAAGTTGGAGTGTGCAATGCAGGCAGACGTGCTGCAAATATCTTTACAATAGTGTGAATAGACAAAAGTACAATAGCCACATTTAGGATGCCACTAGGTACACTAACTGTTTGCTAGTATAATTACTTAGTTAAAAAAGTTTGAGTGTGCAATGCAGGCAGACGTGCTGCAAATATCTTTGCACTAGTTTGACTACACAAAAGTCCAATAGCCACGTTTAGGATGCCACTAGGTACACTGACTGTTTGCTAGTATAATGGCTTAGTTAAAAAGAGTTGGAGTGTGCAATGCAGGCAGACGTGCTGCAAATATCTTTGCACTACTGTGACTACACAAAAGTCCAATAGCCACGTTTAGGATGCCACTAGGTACACTGACTGTTTGCTAGTATAATGGCTTAGTTAAAAAAAGTTATAGTGTGCAATGCAGGCAGACGTGCTGCAAATATCTTTACAATAGTGTGAATAGACAAAAGTACAATAGCCACGTTTAGGATGCCACTAGGTACACTGACTGTTTGCTAGTATAATGGCTTAGTTAAAAATGTTGGAGTGTGCAATGCAGGCAGACGTGCTGCAAATATCTTTACAATAGTGTGAATAGACAAAAGTACAATAGCCACGTTTAGGATGCCACTAGGTACACTGACTGTTTGCTAGTATAATGGCTTAGTTAAAAAAAGTTGGAGTGTGCAATGCAGGCAGACGTGCTGCAAATATTTTTACAATAGTGTGAATAGACAAAAGTACAATAGCCACGTTTAGGATGCCACTAGGTACACTGACTGTTTGCTAGTATAATGGCTTAGTTAAAAAAAGTTGGAGTGTGCAATGCAGGCAGACGTGCTGCAAATATCTTTAAAAAAGTGTGAATAGACAAAAGTACAATAGCCACGTTTAGGATGCCACTAGGTACACTGACTGTTTGCTAGTATAATGGCTTAGTTAAAAAAAGTTGGAGTGTGCAATGCAGGCAGACGTGCTGCAAATATCTTTACAATAGTGTGAATAGACAAAAGTACAATAGCCACGTTTAGGATGCCACTAGGTACACTGACTGTTTGCTAGTATAATGGCTTAGTTAAAAAAAGTTGGAGTGTGCAATGCAGGCAGACGTGCTGCAAATATCTTTACAATAG